>NC_138769.1:630530394-631162060 GCF_965119305.1 Pelophylax lessonae | reverse complement strand
TTTTGCAGAAAAGCCAAAATTCGGGTCACCAAATAGGTACGTGGGGGAAATCCCAAAGATTCACACCACGCAATATAAGTCTTCCATGTGCGATAATAGACTTTGCTGGAAGTCGCTTTCCTTGCTTTAATTAGAGTAGGAATAACTGAAGCTGACAATCCTCTGTCCTTCAGTACCTGGGTCTCAATGGCCAGGCCGTTAAAAACCAGTGGCTGTAAAGCACGATGGAAGATCGGTCCTTGAGACCGCAGATCCTCCCTGAGAGGAAGTCTCCAAGGAGCGTCCGCGACTAGCCTGCCCAAGTCGGCGTACCCGGCTTGACGAGGCCAGCCCAGAATTTCCAGGATAACTGGAGTTCCCTCCACCTCTATCCTGCGGAGAAATCTCAGCAGCAACTTGAGAGGGGGGAAGACATATAATAGCTGATACTGCCCCTACGGGGCGCTCAGCGCGTCTGCTGCGTCCGCTAGAGGATTGCGGGCGCGAGCCCTGTTGAGCCGGCATGCCAACAGATCCATATCCGGGGTGCCCCAATGAAGGGACAGCTGGTGAAATACCTCTGGATGAAGAGACTATTCCTCTTGATCCAGAATCTGACGGCTGAGATAATCTGCCTGACCACCCCCGGGATGAATATCGCGGAGAGAGCTGGAACAACTGTTCCGCCCAATAAAGAATGTTGGCCACTTCTATGGCCGCCAGGGCACTCTTGGTGCCCCTTGGTGATTGACATAAGTCATGACCGTGGCATAGTCCGATTGGATCCGAACCGGGCTGCCCTGGAGCTGCTCGGTCCAGTAAATCGGACAAAGTCTGATCGCTCTCAGTTCCAACACATTTATTGGTAACCTGGAATTTATCAGAAGAAATGACTTCCCCTGGCTGAGCATCAGAGACCGAAGCCACCAGACCAGAGCCTCCCTGGTCCACTCGCTCAATCGGATCCGATTGTCCAGGGAATCGGGATTCCGATTCCATTTGAGAAGAATCTCCTCTTGGAGAATTCGGGTATGAGACTGGGCAAACGGTACTGCCTCTAAGGAGGCAACCATCAGTCCCAGCCAGTTGACGGACAGCAACATCTGAATCATTGACTGAATCTTCTGGAGTTTCTCCGCATGGAGAAACACTCTTGCCAAGGATGTATCCAAACTTAGGCCCAGATAGTTCAGTGTGCTGGTGGGAACCAGCCTGTGAAGATGGGGATATGAAGATAGGCATCCTAAATGTCTATGGACGCCAGGAGATCCCCTGATGCAGGGAGGCCACCACTGTTCGGATGGACTCCATCTCTCCCAAGACCAGAATTGGACGCACCTAGCCCTTTTTCCTGGGCATTGTGAACAGGTTCGACTAGAACCCCTGAAACTGTCCAAGGAATGGGAACTACCACTCCCTGTTGCATCAATCTGTCCCCCGCAAGCTTTTTAAGCGACCCGGGGATGTCGAATATTGGAAGAGAAGAATCGCACCGGCGGAAGTGATCGAAACTCGATCTTGTATCCCGACCGTATGACCTCGCGAACCCCTTTATCCGGGATTCTGGAAAGCCATGGATCCAGGAACCGGTGAAGACGTCCCCCCCCACCCTAGAGATGGGTGGGGGCCCATTCTGTCAATCCAATGGGATAACAGTGGCTTTATTTAGTCTGGAAATCGGTGAGTCCACTATTGGTGGTACCGTCCATCTTATAATGAGGGATACCTCAACTGATAGCGCCTAGCAATGCATTTGGAAATAGCAGGGGTTCGTTTTCGGACGACCCCATTTGGGCAAGGGAACCCCTTCGCCATTTTGGTAGGCTTTTAGTACCAAAAAAGGAATATCAGTCTCAGCTGCCTCTGCCAGTGTAATCTCAAAATTTAAGGTTTCCCGGACAGACACAACTAGTGCCTCCACCAACGCTTCTTGTGCTATGGCGGAGGCAGAAGCGTCCTCCTCACTGTCTGAGGAGACCGTACCTGAGACAACAACCCCAGAAAAGGGGCTGCAATGACCAGCTCAGAATCCATATCTGAAGTATCAGATGAAATAGGGGTAGGCGGGGGTCGCT
The DNA here is from genome assembly GCF_965119305.1 of Pelophylax lessonae. Classification (NCBI taxonomy): domain Eukaryota; kingdom Metazoa; phylum Chordata; class Amphibia; order Anura; family Ranidae; genus Pelophylax; species Pelophylax lessonae. The sequence goes on along the minus strand of NC_138769.1, from coordinate 631,160,006 downwards.
TTTCTTGACCCCCATCCCTGACAGGCTACCTCCACCCGGGATACCAAAGACTCCAAACTGCTGATAATGCATCATCACAAGTGGGGTACTGGAGGGTCCTGCGGCCACCTTGAGAGGATCAGGTGGGAATACATGTGTGGCAGGGTTCATGATTAACCAGACACTTGCCAGCAAACACAAAAAAATTAATTGCAAGAAAAAAAAAAAACTTTTTTTTTTTTTACTTAGTCCCCCAGCGCAATAGCGCCCCTCAGTGTACCTGCTTGGACCCCTCAGAGAGAGAGAGAGAGAGAGAGAGAGACCCCAAGGCTCACCTGATGCACAGAAGTTTCTTATCAACCTGCTTCCAGCACTGTCTGTTACAGACAGGAAGTCTTTGGCTTGCTTTCCCGGGCCTAGGATGCGGCACCTCCCCATTACTCCGAGGTGTTTGGTCACCTCAAACATGGCCGCCCCCATGCTGGAGACACGAGACTACACCAATATGGCGGCCTTGTGCGATCTGCAGGAAAATGGCGGCGGCCTGTGGAGGATAGCGGCGGCTTGAGCAAAGTAGCAGTAGCCTGCGGGAGTGTGCGCTCGGCCTGTGCAGCCTGCGGGAGTGTGCGCTCGGCCTGTGCGGCCTGCGGGAGTGTAGTCCTCGGCCTGTGGAGGTGACAGGCTTTATGGAAGGATGGCGACCTACGGATGCAGTAATCCAGGCATAGGCATCGGCCTGTATACACATTATGTCAGGTAGGATACCTCTATAGTAATGCCTTTTAGCCGTCTGCCACTGACTTCAGTCATCTCCCTTATAGTGACTATAGATAGTCAGCTCCCAAACCAAGCTTTTAAGAGGGGGATTAATGACACCTGTTAGGATCACGTCCATCCATCCCAGAGTGGGGCCCGCGTCCACCAACAAACCCGACAGGGGGAGAGGGGGAACATTTACTCACCATACCGGAACCAGGCGGGCGCCGACTCCTGACAGAACCCCTCTCCAGCGGAGTGGGGGGGGGGGGCTGTCGACCAATCTGGACGCCGTGACTCCGCTGGTCATTGGCGTCCAGGCAAGACGTTTAACTCGCAGGGTCAGTCCCCGTCCAGTGGGACTATGTCGCAGCCAACCCAGCGCGGAGCTAATGCCTGCACGCGCTCGCAGGCTGAACTGGGGTGACCACTGGATCTCAACATCCAGCCCGTCGCCCAGTTTCAGCGTACTTGCTTGAAGATCTCACAGGAACACTGGAGAAGAAAAGCTGCCTAAAAAAGTATTTCTAAAAAATCTTGCCAGGACCAAAGATTCCAGCAAGGAACTTATGTCCTTACTCCTAACTAGACAGAAAAAACGGATATCCTGTAGCAGGAAGTGAGAGGATATACCCTCTGGGACTGCCCCTAAGGTGTGGCTAGAACATTTTCTTTACTGTCTAGTCCTACTCCTGTAGAGGGCAGTATAACCCGAGTTGATAATCAAGGAGGACTACGTCTGTCAATGAGCGACAGAGAAAAATGGAATTTTTGTAAAATCTTACCTGTAAAATTCCTTTCTCTGAGTCCTCCAACAGTCACCACCACCTCTAAGTCTTCACTATTGGGTATTGACTTCTGCTCCACAGGAGTAGCTAGGCATAGACTTAGTCAAAAGAACAAAAGCATTTGCATATACACACCCATGGGGGCTGTCCCACTTAGTCAATACCCCCCTGCAGTGACCACTACCCACTCAGTTTGGTAGCATAGCAGTAAGTGTACAAGAAAAAAAAAAAACCCAAAAAGAGGGGCGGGGCAGCAACTGTCGGAGGACTCAAGAGAAAGGAATTTTACAGGTAAGATTTTACAAAAATTCAATTTTCTCTTACGTCCTCCGACAGTCGTCGCCACCTCTAAGTCATCACTATTGGGATGTCCCAAAGCAGTGTACACATGAGGGGTGGGAGACACAATCGTAGAAAAGGCAACGCAGTACCCACATTAGAGAAAGGAACCTTACATGCATAGTAAGAGAACCTTCTGGGCAACAGAAAAGGCTCAACAGGAGCAACAGCCCAGGAAAGCAAATAATGCAGGGGATAAACAATCCCAAACGTCAGGGACCCACAACAAAACAAGGGTCCCTCATGACACTGCCGCACTGAGAACTTTGCGGCCAAAGGAGGCATCAGCTGATGCTAGAACATCCACCTTATAGAATTTTGAAAAGGTGTGCACTGACGGCCAAGTCACAGCCTTGCACACCTGGGCCACTGGGGCTCGATGCCAGTAGGCCCAGGACGCACTCAAAGATCTGGTAGTGTGCGCCTTAACAGGGAAGGGTGGAACCCGTTCCTTCAAAGCATAGGCCTGTTCAATGGTCTGTCTGATCCATTTGGTAATGGTCGCTGCAGACGCAGCCATGCCCTTCCGAGATCCCTCAGGAAGGACAAAGAGGGAATCCGTCTTCCTAAAGGACTCCGTAGACAACAGGTGAACCCTGATCGCCCTGACATCAAGGAATGCAATGCAACCTCCTTGGGATGCTTAGGCTTCGTACAAAGCGAAGGCAGGACAATGTCCTCATTAAGGTGGAACTCAGAGACCACTTTAGGAAGAATACGGGTGTGGTCACAAAACCACCTTATCCTTGTGAATTACCAAGTAAGGAGAGCGACAAGACAATGCCGCTAGCTCCGATAATCTGCGAGCCGAAGTGATCGCCACTAAAAAGGCAACCCTCTTAGACAGCAGAGGCAACGAAATCTCAAAGGGAGAACACTGTAAAACGGACAGAACCAAGTTCAAGTCCCATGGAAGTAAAGGCTCTCTTCTGGGAGGAGCCAAATGGCGCACACCCTGAATGAAGGTGCAAATTAAAGAATTAGACGCCACAAGGAAAAAAATAGCCAGTGTAGACACCTGGCCCTTTATCGTGGCCAGCGCCGACTGGAGGAAAGCCAACACTCTCGACACAGAGTACGAGCGAGGGGAGAACCCCCTGGACTCACACCAGACGAAATAGGCTTTCCAGGTACGGTAATAAATTTTACCTAGCCTTGATCAAGGTAGGAATGACCTCAGGGGAGAGACCCCTGTCCCTCAGGACCTGGGTCTCAACAGCCAGGCCGTTAAAGCCAGCGACTGTAAAGCAGGATGGAAGATCTGTCCCTGAGACAGCAGATTTTCCCGCATTGGCAGCCGCCAAGGAGGCGCCACTGCCAGGTGAACGTCGGCGTACCAGGACCGGGCATGGCCAGTCCGGCGCTACCAGAATCACCAGGTGCGGTTCCGAGGCCAACCTGCGAAGGAACCTGGACAACTGAATCGGAGGAAAGGCATACATCAGACGATACGGATGCCAAGGGGCCACCAACGCATCTCTGAGGCGTCTGCCAGAGGATCGCGCGTTCTTGCCACGAACCTTTCCACCTTGTGGTTTAGCCGAGACGCGAACAGATCCACGTCCGGGGATCCCCACTTCGCACAAAGCATTTGGAAGACCTCTGGGTGTGGGGACCATTCCCCCTGGTCCAGGGTCTGGCGGCTCAGATAGGTCGGCCTGCCAATTCTCCACACCCAGAATGTGAACTGCTGAGATTCCCGGGGACATGAGTCTCGGCCCAAGACAGAATGACGGTCACCTCCCGGGCCCTCCTGGTGCCCCCTTGGTGGTTGATGTAAGCCACCGCAGTAGCATTGTCCGTCTGTACCCGAACCGGACGGCCCCGAAGTCAATCCGACCACTGGAAGAGAGAGTTTGATCGCTCTCAATTCCAATATGTTGATCGGAAGGGAGGATTCCTCCCCCGACCAAGTATCCTGGGCAGACAGGTTGCCCAGGACTCCACCCCAGCCCTACAGGCTGGCATCCATGGTAATCACCGTCCACAGCAACGGACAGAAGGACTTGCCTTCTGACACAGCCAGGGACTGAAGACACCACAGAAGATCCATTCTGGTTTGGAGATTCAGTGAGACATTCAGATCCAAAGACTGAGGTAATCTGTCCCACCTGGCCAGGATCTCCGCTTGAAGAGACCGTGTGTGAAACTGGGCAAAGGGTATCGCCTCGAAGGCCGATACCATCAACCCTAGGGACCGCATGCAGGTCCTGAGTGACGAGGATGGCTTGTCCCTGAGGGACCTGATCTCGCCCTGTAAGGTCCGGAGCTTGTCCTCCGGCAAGAAAACCTTTGCTTGAGCAGAGTCCAGAACCATTCCCAGATAGGGAAGACAAACCGAAGGAGACCGTGTCGACTTCTGTACGTTGATGGTCCATCCGAACTCCTGGAGCGTCTGTACCATGGTGGACAGATCGCGCAGTAGGTCCTGGCGGACACTCGATCTTAAGAGATCGTCCAGATATCCCAAGACCGCAATGCCCTGAGCCCTCAGCAGGCCAGAACAGGCGCCAACACCTTTGTAAAGACCCTTGGAGCCGAAGCGAGACCGAAAGGTAACGCCACAAACTGATAGTGGTCCTCTGCTATAGCGAACCGAAGGTACCTCTGGTGACCCTCGAAAATGGGGATGTGTAGGTATGAATCCTTCAGGTTTATAGAGGCCAGGAATTCCCCTGGACTCAGGGAGGCCACCACCGAATGGAGAGATTTCATACGGAACTTTTGAACGCACACAAAGCGGTTCAGAGCTTTCAGGTCCAGAATAGGACACACTTTGCCCTCCTTTCTGGGCACAGTGAACAGATTGGAATAAAACCCCCAAAACCTGTCCCGATGAGGCACCGGGACAATCACCCCCTGGGCAAGGAGGTCCTGCACCGCTTGATGCAGGTCCTGCAGGCGCCCCGGGGTCAAATGAAGATTGAAGGAAAAAATCTGTCCGCCGGCCGGGAAAGGAATTCGATCTTGTACTCCAATCGAATGATTTCCTGAACGCACCTGTCCGGAATTCGGAGCAGCCAAGGTTGGAGGAAACCGCGCAAACATCCCCCCACCCCTGCAACGGGTGAGGGCGCCCCGCCCCGCCCCTTCAGGCAGAGGCGGATTGTCCCCCCGTACCGGCATTGCCGGACTTCTGCTTGCCTGCCCAGGGCTTCTTCTGGCCACCTTGGCCCTTGAAGGGCTTGCCCTTGGTCTGATTCCGAAAGGCATGAAAGGACCCCCCTGGTTGGGTCGAGAAGCAGAACCCCACTTGCCACGAAAGGACTTGTTCTTGGGGTTCTGGGGCAGCATGGTGCTCTTGCCCCCCGTGACGCCTTTTACCAAGGTATCCAACGCCTCGCCAAAAAGGCGAGAACCAGCATAGGGAAAATCAGCAACTGTTTTCCGTGATGTCTGGTCAGCCGACCAGCTCTTCAGCCAGATCAGTCGACGGTTAAGCACCGCAAAACCAGATAGGCGTGCAACCAAAGGAGCCTCATTTAAGGCCGCATCGCACAAATACATGACTCCTTCGTGAATTTGATCCACCATATCCAGCCTGGTAGGTGGGACAGAATCAGACACGAGGTTGCTCCTAAGCACCTTAGTCCAATCAGCCACCGCCTGAGCCCCTAAAACGGACGCGAAAACAGGTTTGAGCAAGGAACCCACCACCGTGTAGGAATGGCGGGCCAGAGACTCCAACCTCCTGTCCGTGGGATCCCGAAAAACCGGGGTCTCCTCAGTAGGAATCAAGGTAGCCTTGTTCAAAACTGCCACAGTGTGATCCACCTGTGGAGGCACACACCATCGCGATTTCGTAGCCGGTGCAAAGGGATAAAGTAACTTAAACCGACTAGGTACCAGGAATGGACGTTTTAAAGTGCGCCACAGTTCATTAACAGTGTAATGAAACTCAGCGTGGCAGGGAAATACCTGCACTGACTTGCAGGTCCTGTGTGTCCCAAATGATGACAATGCCCGGAGGACTGGGCTCATCCTCCAAATGTAGAGTTTCCTTAACAGAAACAATCAACTCATCCATGGTCGCGCGTTCTTCAGGCGACCCCGGGGGAAGAAACATCAACCCCCTCCACCTCCCCCTCAGACCCCAGCGGGTCTAAGGATAAGCGAGACCCTGAAAAGGGCACGCCCGCCGCAGCAGCCATATCACCATCTGAATCAGAGGGGAGAGATAATCTGGGCCTCTTCCTAGCAGCACGTTCAGCCATCAGCACCTCCATTTTGGACACTAAGGACGCCACTACAGCAGCCAAATCCGGTATAACAGGGGCCCCAGCAGGACTGGGGTCCCCCACCAGGGCTGGAGAAATTTGCAAGAAATGGCTACTGTCCCTTTAAAACCTTTGCGGAGTGCGCAGCCCACCGCTATATGTACAGTGACAAAAGACCCCCAATAGGAGAAGAAAACTGAGCCAGAAATGACAAAACATAAGGTTATGGAAGAGACAGTCTGCAGTGCCCCACAGAGTGTTACCACCTAGATCGCTGCTTCAGAGGAAAAGGAAGTGAGGTCATGAGAGGCTGAACTATAAGCTGCAAATGACCCAGGGAAAATGGCTGCCCATAGAACTGAATGGGAGACTTCGGGAAAATGGCCGCCGACATGTGAATGGAACGATCGTTCTGCCACGTGCTGGATGGCGCCAAAACAGCATGTAAATCAGCCCACAGTGAAGCCAACATGCTTGCCCAAATTAAAGATGGCGGACCGCGCGGTTTTTCCCCGCTGCGGCCGCCATACACAGTCTGCACCCCCTAACACACACACCGAAGAGACACAGGGGAAGGGGCCCCCACACAGATACACAGAACTGCAGTGCATGTATAGAGAAGACCCCCACAGGGATCACAATAGGGAGCCCCTAACCGGCACAGACATGGGGGACACACAGCAACACAGGACTGCCACCCCAGACAAAGGCCCCACACAGAAGTACTTACCTGTACCAGATGGTGTGGGGTGCCTCTCAGAACGGAAAGCCGCTGTCCTCAACTGACAGGGAATGCCATTTGCCAAGGACATTACACTGCATATCGCAGACTTGTCCAGTGAGGTAGCCACCTCACAGCTGCATCCCTGCGGTGAGCAGGGATGGGTCGTTCATAATGCCAGGACGAACCATGGCTGAAAGCTCAATGGCGGGCTGGGGGTCCATCTGAGCCTCTGCCCTGGAGAACCAGGGCGGTCAGTCCGAATCCCAGCTCCGCATGAATCCATCTTCATCCGAAGAAACGACTAAAACTAAAGCGGACAAAAATAAACAGCTAGTATAAGAAGAAAAAAAAAGACATTTTCCAAAAGAAATCAAATAAAAAAAGATTAGAAGGCTGAGACTGTAGCCCCAGCACAGGGAAAGCCTAATTACTCCTGACGCTAGGCAGAAAGAAACTGAGTTGGGAGTGGTCACTGGAGGAGGGTATTGACTAAGTGGGACAGCCCCCATGGGTGTGTATATGCAAATGCTTTTGTTCTTTTGACCAAGTCTTATGCCTAGCTACTCCTGCGGAGCGCAAGTCAATACCCAATAGTGATGACTTTAAGAGGTGGCGGCGACTGTCGGAGGACGCAAGAGAAATATATATTTATTTCGTTATTTATATCTTTACTTTTTTTTGCCTATTTTGTCTCTTTTAAACTGAATTTAAAAAGGTGAAATGGGTGCGCTGATAAACGTAAAAGCTGCTACCAAAAAGGTCCAAATACCTGATTTGGAAAATAATTATAGAATAGTGGTGGTCTGATGCCCTAAACAAATAATGTGCCAAATAACGTGAGTGATTACAATAATGCGTAACACTAATTTTATAACAATCGTAAAAAATGGTGAACAATCAAATACAAATGTGAAATACCCTTAAAAAGGGCGTGGATTCAACAAATGAAATTCAGTGTAATGTCCATGCTTTTAAATACAAATAAAAGTCTGTGTAATATCTCCAGTGATACACAAGTCCAAAAAATGAAGGTCCAATAGGGTGTAAGGTGACACACAAGGTTCCCACCACCTTCAGGATTGGCTTCTTACCAGCAGATAGGGATTAGTTGGCGGAATATATTTTACACCTTGAAGTGACAGCACCCCGATACCGTGAAGGAAAGGTTACACACCTATACACCCTTGGTAGTGGAAACAGATTCAGTAGCCTCTTACCAGATATGAATGTATACCAGCATGTGTAAACACCTGTTGCAGGGTCTTTCCCACCACGGTTATAAGGGATGCCGGGATCCCCCCCTGATGTTTCTTATAGCTTCTCTCCTCTCCCGCCAGTTCACTTACCTTGTTCCTCCGAACGGCGACGGCTTCCCCCCAGTCTCCTCCATGTCAACTCCCAGCAGCTGTCTCCTCCCTCCTCCTCCACCAGCATGATGCCTTCTCCTTTGGCCAATTGGGAAACAAGTCTCAGGACCTGCTTCCTGATTGGCCGGCAGGAAAAATCAGTGTGGCAATAGCAAATATTCATTCGCTATGGTCACAAAACCAAGTGGGCTCAGGGCGCAGTGCCCCAAGCCCACCCTTTGTTAAGCCTATTAAAGCCTCTGGCTCTAATCCAGTGCTTAAAAAAAAAAAAAAAAAAACCCTTATTGGAATCCATGCATCCAGCGCCCTGCATGTAGATTAGGGTGCCGGACGCATGGATAGGGGGGCCCTGCGCCCCTAATGGACAGGCCAGCCGCCACTGGTTAAAACTTCTTCAGTTCTTCAGACTTACGGTGTCACCTCGGGTCAGGCTCCTCCGCCACTGCCAAGTTGTGGCTGTCTAGGTCACCTTACTGGTAGTGCCGGCCCTGTTTAAGAACACAGTTGTAATAAATGGATTTTTGTAAAATCTTACCGTAAAATCCTTTTCTCTTAGCTCATTGACAGACGTAGTCCTTCGGTGATACAGCACCTTCGGGTTATGTTGCCTCCACAGGAGTAGGACTAGACAGGAAATAAAATGCTCTGGCCACACCCTAGGGGCAGTCCCAGAGGGTATATATCCTCTCTCTCTGCCTCAGCAAATCAGTTATGTCATAAAAGCAGTCTTTAGAGAATTTAACCCAACCCAAAAAAACAGAGGGGCGGGTACTACGTCTGTCAATGAGCTAAGAGAAAAGGATTTTACGGTAAGATTTTACAAAAATCCATTTTTCTCTATCGCTCATTGACAGACGTAGTCCTCGGTGATACAGCACCTTCGGGAAGTCCCAGAGCAGTATCACAAATGAGGGGTGGGAAAATGGAAATCAAATCCAAATCTAGAAGGCCCAACCGGTGCCAACTAGAAGTTTACAATGCTCATCCTTAATGATGAGACTCAACAAAAAAATTTTCAAACAGAAAAAAACCCTTGAGGTAGACCACCGGTCTCCTCAAATTGCGGCCTGCAAAACCTTGCGGCCAAATGAGGCATCCGCCGATGCCATCACATCAATTTTATAAAATTTTGTAAAGGTATGTACCGACGACCAGGTGGCCGCTTTACATACCTGGACCACTGACGCCTGATGGCGAAAGGCCCAGGAAGTACTGAGCGCTCGAGTGAAGTGAGCCCTAACAGGGAACGGAGGATTCCGACCCTTAATAGAATAAGCCTGTACCACCGTCTGACTGATCCATGTAGATATGGTCGCGGCAGACACAGGCAACCCCCTTCAAGGGCTATCCGTGATCACAAAAAGTGAGTCCGTCTTACGAAAACCACTTTAGGAAGGAAGGATGGATTTGGAAGAAGAACCACCTTATCCCTATGAACCACCAGATCTGGGGAACGACAGGATAATGCGGCCAGTTCTGACACCCTGCGTAGAGAAGTAATGGCCACCAAGAAGGCCACCTTCTGGGAATGTAAGCAAGGGAATCTCCCTAATATCTTCAAAGAGAAGTTTCTGAAGAACCGACCACACTAAATTAAGATACCAGGCGGTAAGGGTGCGCGCACTGGCGGAGCCAGATGTCGCACCCCCTGGATGAAATTCCGCACCAAGGAATGATTAGCCAAAGGTTTCTTGAAAGAAGATTGCTAACGCCGAAAACCTGACCCTTGATCGTGCTCAAGGATAGTTTCTGCTCAACCCCTTGTTGCAGACAGACCAAAATTCGGGTCACCGAATAGGTCTGTGGGGGAAATCCAATAGATTCACACCATGCAATATAAGACTTCCATGTGCTGGAAGTCGCTTTCCTTGCTTTAACTGGAGGTAGGAATAACTGAAGCTGACACTCCCTTGTCCTTCAGTACCTGGGTCTCAATGGCCAGTCCATTAAGCCAGCGACTGTAAAGCAAGATGGAAGATCGGTCCCTGAGACCGCAAATCCTCCCTGAGAGGAAGTCTCCAAGGAGCGTCCGCGACTAGCCTCGCCAAGTCGGCGTACCAGGCTTGACGAGGTCAATCCAGAATTTCCAGAATAACTGGAATTCCCTCCACCTCTATCCTGCGAAGAAGTTCCCGCAGCAACTTGAGAGGATGGAAGGCATGCCGTAGCCGATACTGCCCCCACGGGGCGATCAGCGTTTCTGCTGCGTCCGCTAGAGGATCGTGGCGCGAGCTACAAACCTCCGCACCTTCCTGTTAGGCCAAGGTGCCAACAGATCCACATCCGGGATGTCCCAATGAAGGGACAGCTAGGGAAAAAACCTCTGGATGAAGAGGCCATATGCGATTGGATCCGAATCGGGCTGCTCTAGAGCTGCTCGATCCAGTAAATCAGACAAAATCTGATCGCTCTCAGTTCCGATACCCTTATTGGTAATCTGGATACTATCGGAAGAAATGACTTCCCCTGCTTGAGCATCGGAGACTTCCTGGTCCGCTCGCTCAACCGGATCCGATTGTCCAGGGAATCGGAATTCTGATTCCATTAAAAAAGAATCTCCTTCAGGAGAATTCGGGTATGAGACTGGGTATACGGTACTGCCTCTAAGAAGGCCACCATCAGTCCCAGCCAATTGACGGACAGCAACATCCGAATCGTTGACTGAACCTTCTGGAGTTTCCCAGCAAGGAGAAACTCTCTTGCCCAGGATGTATCCAACCTTAGGCCCAGATAGTTCAGTCTCCTGGTGGGAACCAGGGATGATCTTTGGGAAAGCGAAAAAACGCTGATGTCCTGCGATGATGGGGATATAAAGATAGGCATCCTATATGTCTATGGACGCCAGGAAATCTCTTTTATGCAGGGAGGCCACCACTGTACGGATGGACTCTATTTCTTCCCAAGTCCAGATTTGGACGCACCTTGCCCTCTTTCCTGGGCATTGTGAATAGGTTCTAATAGAACCCCTGAAACCGTTCAATGTTAGAAGGGCAGAATCGCACCGGTGGAAGTGATCGAAACTCGATCCTGTGTCCTCCAGAAACCGGTGAAGACATCCCCCCCCCACCCCAGAGATGGGTAGGGGCGCATCAGGCTATATTCTTCAGGCTTGGCTGAGCCGGACTCTTTGTTTACCCGACCAGCGCCCTTTGAAACCCCTCTAAAGGGGCTTTGGAGGGTTTCGCCTTATCGCCCGCCCTCGCGGAACGAACAACTCTATATGAGCAGAAAAGGAAGGTCCTCGTTAGTTACGAGGTCTTTTTATCCTAACAGTCTGTGGCAAGACAGCAGGTGGTACCGTCTATCCTATAAAGAGGAATTCCTCAAACTGATAGCACCTAGCCATGCGTTTGGAAATAACAGGGGTTCGTTTCAAAACGACCCCATTTGGGTAAAGGAAAATCCTTCGCCCTTTTGGTAGGCTAACAAGTACCAAAAAGGAATCTCAGTCTCAGCTACCTCTGCCGGTGTAACCTCAAGACTAAAGGTTTCCCGGACGGACACAACTAGTGCATCCACCACTCTTGTGCTATGGCGGAGGCAGAAACGTGCTCCTCACTGCTGAGGAGATATTACCTGAGACAACAGCCCCCTAAGAGGGACCTGCAACTGCATTGACCAGTTCCGAATCCGTATCTGAAGTATCTGATAAACAATAGGGGTAGGCAGGGGTCGCTACTTGACCCCCGTCCCTGACAGGCCACCTCCACCCGGGATACCAAAGACTCCAAAATTGCCGATAATGCATTAAAAACAAGTGGGGTACTGGAGGGTCCTGCGGCCACCTTGAGGGGATCAGGTGGGGATACCTATGCGGCAGGGTCAATGATTATACAAGACACTTGCCAGCGACAAAAAATGACAAAGTAACAGCGCCCCTCAGTGTTACCTGCCTTTTTGGACCCCACAGAGAGAGAGACAGACCCCAAGGCTCATCCCTGATGCACAGAAGTTTTCATCAGCTTGCTCAGTGCTTGTCTTGTTACAGACAGGAAGTCTTTGGCCCTATTTCCTGGGTAAAAGAGGCGGCTCCGCCCCTTAACACGCCTGCCGGCTCCTCCCCCTGGCTCCATGAGGTGTTTGAGTCACCTCAAACATGGCCGCCCCCATGCTGGAGACACGAGGCTACACCAAAATGGCGGCCTCGTGCGATCTACCAGACAATGGCGGCGGCCTGCACAGAATAGCGGCATGTCTGCAGAAGGATCTCGGCCTCACAACCCTTCACCCTCATGGTGGTCAGCGTGGTCGGAGGTACCGGACCCTAGCGGGCCGTATGCGGTCCGCTGCTTAGCTGGAGGAATGATCTGGAATGCAGTATACATGTATAGACATCGCCCTGTGGCTACTGACAGGTAGGATACCTTATACTATCACAGTAAAGTTCTAGTACTGCCACTGACTACAATCATTTACACATCTTTACAATTAGATTGTCAGCTCCCAAACCAAGCCTCCTGGCTTCTTGTACACAAAAATCACACTCAATTAGGGGGATCTGTGACATGTAGTAGGATAGAGGGCAACCCATCCTTACCATTACAGAGAGGGGCCCGCGTTCACCACAAGACCCGTCAGGGGGAAAGGGGGAACATACTACTCACCATACCGGAACCAGGCGGGCGCCAACTCCTGACAGTACCCCTCTCCACCGAGGTAGGAGGGCTGTCGACCAATACGGGCGCCGTGACTCATGGTCTTTGGCGTTTCAGCGAGACGTTTAACTCGCAGGGTCAGTCCCCGTCCAGTGGGACTATGTCGCGGCCGACCCAGCGCGGAGCTATGGCCTGCACGCGCTCGTAGGCTGAACTGGGGTGACCACTGGATCTCAACATCCAGCCCGTCGCCCAGTTCAGCTTTCTTGCTTGAAGATCTCACAGGAACACTGGAGAAAAAAAGCCGTCTTAAAAAATTCTTTTCTAAGAAAAAAAAATCCTGCCAGGACCGAAGATCCCAGCAAGGTATCTAGGTCCTTACTCCTGACTAGACAGAAAAAAACTGATTTGCTGAGGCAGAGAGAGAGAGGATATACCCTCTGGGACTGCCCCTAGGGTGTGGCCAGAGCATTTTATTTCCTGTCTAGTTCTACTCCTGTGGAGGCAACATAACCCGAAGGTGCTGTATCACCGAGGACTACGTCTGTCAATGAGCGATAGAGAAAACAGGATTGTGATGTGAAGGATCTGAGGCTAGGCTTACACCATTGCTACCTGTGTGGTGTGTAGGCAGCCCATTCATTTTTCATGAGCTGTCTTTCACACAGAAAAACAGGTCCCTGACCCTTTTTTTTTTTATTGCGCTGCACCAAACCGGTTCAGCGGTCACAAAAAGCGTGGGATTTGCCCATGCTCTGAGGCACCTTTAAGAATCAACAGGTGATTCGGACCTCTGCTGGATGAAAATTTTAGTGACGGACCTCAGGGAATTTAAATTCAATACCCCTGACGTATACTTTAACTGTGTGCACTTTTGGGTACAACAAATACAATGCATGTCTGGTGAAGGGCTTAAGGTTACAAAGGTTACCTTGTGTTATGGTGCACTGCAAGATGTGTGTGAGCAAGGTGGGTCAGGGGTGCCAACAACCATGAACTGACACCACAACAAGACAATATGTTTTTGTGCACTGCGGCACCATGTGCAGTGGTGCATGTGATCCTCACACATTTTTTTTCATACACTGAGGGCTTTAGTGACATATTGGGCCTGAATAGACCAGATCCTTTTAGTTTTGGAAAACAAACATGTAAAGGACACAGAATCCTTAATCTCCTCTTGCAGCCGCACTCCCTGCCCTGAACAGGAAGCTACTCTAATTCTAAACTGGTAACCCTTAAAAATGTTTAAAGCGTCGCACCTATGGAGATTTTTATTGACCGTAGTTTTGTCGCCATTCTGCGGGTGTGCGCAATTTTAATCCGTAACATGTTGGGTATCTATTTACTTGACGTGACATCTTCGCAATATACAACAAAAAAAATAATAATTTTACGGTTTAGTTTTTTTTTTTTAAATGCAGTGAAATGTAATTTTTCCCAAAAAATGGTGTTTGAAAGACCGCTGCGCAAATACCACGTAAAAAAAATATTGCAATAATGACCGCCATTTTTTTCTCCAGAGTCTTTGCTCGATAGATAGATCGATAGATAGATAAATGTTTGGGGGTTCCAAGTAGTTTTCTAGCAAAAAAATTGATTTTAACTTGTGAACAAAATGTGTCAAAAATGGGCTCGGTCGTTAAGTGGTTAATCACTACTGGGTTTTTTTTATTTTTTGCTGAACAAAAAAAACCAAAATTTTGAAGAAAAAAAAACAAAAACAGTTAAACTTTGCAAACAAGGAATTTTTCTTCTCCTTTCTCATTCATTGATGTGCGCTGATGAGGCGGCACTGATGGGCCCTGATAGGCTGCACAGGTGAGCACTGAAAGGTGGCACTGGTAGATGGCGCTGGTGTGCGACACTGGTGGGCACAATTTGCCCTCTCCTCTTTGGGACCGATGTCCCTCTGACAGCAGCTGGCGATCGTTTTTTTTTTTTTTTCTCCCCACACTGACAGTGTGAAGATAAACAGCCGATTGCCAGCTGCTGTTTACTCCACATGATCAGCTGTCATTGGCTGACAGCTGATCACGTGGTAAGGGGGCGGGACCACCCCCTTACTACAATCTGTGATCAGGTGAGTCTCATGGACTCGCTAATCACAGAGCGAGCCTGGCGTGCTCCGCAGGTAGCACGCAGGCCGCTTGTGCACGGGAGGACGTCAATGTACGCCTTCCCGGCAATTAAGGTCCACACCGTAGCCGTCTTTCGGCTATAGCACGGGCGGCAAGTAGTTAAATATTAATCTGTTACAATTCTTGAGTATAAGTAATGACTCTATCATGAGTATAAGTAATGAGTCTCTCACATTTACTATCAGTGTGGGTACCACAATCGTCTTCACTTAGTTAAACTTAGGAAGGACTTATTTATGTTTATTCATCCATATTTCCCAGGTTTTTATTTACAGCGCAGATTCGGTCACAGTTAAGGTTCATCAAGCATAAGCTTAACAGCAATATAAGGGTACATACACACTTCAGTTATTTGCAATGGAGAAAATGTTAAAGTTACGTAGTGATTATAAAAACACACCTGGTCCTGTAGCACACACTGGGCATAAACCGAGAACCCCTTGCACTAGGAGGTTGCATACAGACCAGTTCAAGAAAACACTGTTTGATAATCCTGAGCAACCACATTTAAGCTTTTCCTATATAAGCCCAGTGAAGCTTGCTGTGTTATTGGGCCATTATTGCTCTTCCTGACTATTGTGAAACACATTTTATGAACAGAATGGCACAAAAAATTATTTCTTGTATTCTTTATTAAAAAATACTGCTGTACACATGAAAACTGTAGGCGGAAAAAAATAAACAAAAAAAACATGGTAACATTTTGGGGGGGGGGGGGGGGAGGACACTAGAACTTAACATATAGATGCATTATAAAGTCCTTGACAATACAGGATGCACTCCAGGGCATACATTTGTACCCTTGTGTAATATTTACAAGGCAAAAGAAAAAAAATTACAAATATACAAAATGTAAAAAGAAAAAAAAAAAAAAAAAAAAAAAAACTTGCATGATTTGTTTTCTCTGTGCTTCATCACTGAAATAGTAGGCTGTGGTCATCATCCCTTGTAGGATAACATTTTACTGTCTGGGTGCCTTACATTATTTGCCTCCAGGTTTAGTACAGTTTGGGAGGATACGTTATTTTGGAAAAATAGACTGCACCCATAAAAACTGACACCCCCCTCCCCCACAAAAAAATAATAAAAAAACAACTTGTGGGAAATTCAAGACTTTTTCTGTCAAGTCTTGAAAATTTGACGGAAACATAAAGGTGCAAGCATTAACCACCTGAATTTTTTTTTTTTTTATTCTTTATACGAAATCCTGATAAGTACTTGACTAAAAACTTAGATGCAAGAGGGGGGGGGGGGGGGGGAGGAGAAACCTCACAGAATGTAAAGGAGTTATTCTAAACCTAGTAAGCAAATGCTGGTTTATTACCATTAAAAAGCCCTGTTAACTAGTTTGGTCCCACAAGTAAAAAAACAAGAGAAGCAACCAAATAGCTAAGAATTTTTGTATACTACGCTACTGGAGCTTGTAATGGTATATTGTTTCCAATTATTCCAGTATCCACTTGTATTCGGGGGGGCGGCGGAAAAAAAAAAAACACCAAAAAAAAAGAAAAAAGAACAAAAACAAAGATAAAAGTCCTGTTTTTACACTTTCCTTATCCCTGCTATTCCCAAAGCAAAAATGCAGTCTGCTTATAAATTAAGCATATTTTTCTAGAATACAAGTATTTGTTTTGTACAAAAATTGCAATATGATTTGTCAAAAACATATAAAAAGACAGCTGCTTTCGTTATCTCATACAGAAGCTAAAGATAAAAGACAGTTCTTAACTCCCCAATGGTGATTTTTACTCAGTCCTTTCTAAAGAAAAGCATTGTGGTATTTTGTAACAATTTTTTTCACGATGGCAATTAAGGTTTTTGGAAAGAAAAAAAAAAAAAATGACATGAATTTAGATCCACGCTGAAAGTGACAACACTCAGATGATCTGTAATCTTTAAATCTTTCTATTAGAATGAAAACCCTTCCACATTCTCCAGCAGTTTGTAGTCCAGTTCTCAAACTTCTCTCCAACACAGGTTCCTGATGGGTGCACCTTAAAGCTTAAAACAAAGTTCGGTGGAGAAGTTATGGACACATTTATGAATCTGTTAAAACTCGAGCCAGCTGTTAAACTGTAAAAGTCTTTAAGATTGTTTGGGAGCATCAGTGTTGCATTCAGTCATCTTCTGGCATAGCACAAGATATTAAAATATATGTATTTATAGATTCAGTGCTAAGAGGTTACACAGTTATGCCTCTTCTACCAAGAAATAAATCCTATATATTTGGCAGTCTTTAATTTTTTTTTTCTTTTTTTATTTCACTATAAATTCACTCTGTGCCACAGCTTTCAAGATGGAGGAAATGGGAACCCCTTTAGGGGCCGTTCTTCTGGGAAATTCCAACAAAAATTTCTAAACCAGATACCAAGCTGTAATGTCCCCTTGTATTCACCAAGAGGACCTGTCACCAGAAGAACATTGCATCACATTCATTAACAGTGTCTCTGCATCCAGTGTAACACTAGTAAAGCTGTGGTTCTGACAATAAAACAATTACGGTGATGTATTCCTGAAACATTGTGGCTATCAGAGCAACAGAACGTACAAAAACAATTGCATAAATGTGTAGGACAAGCAGGAGACCTATGTACATTATCTTGCAAAAGGCGCTGGTTGTGTTTCTAGAGATAAGACAAAATGCAGCTCCTTGAAGGTGTTTTGATGGTGCTTGGTGTTAAACGCAGATTATGCTTCAATGATCAGAGAACATGGAGTTGATCCTATGCGCCCAGGTCTAGTAAAGGATAATGAGGTCTGCAACAGCATAAATCTACAAAAGGGTTAACACGAAAGGGATTATGGAATTGTTGCACCACCTTGTCCATTTATGATATGATGGACATTAAAAAAAAAAAAAAAAAAAAAAAAAAGCATATTGCGCTATGTTAGTGAAGATCACACTGTGCCCCTGAATTTAGGTTTGTAAGAACATGGAGAGGAAAAAAAAAAAAAAAGCTTTTCCCTTCAATGTCAGAGTCTTCAAATTAAAAGTAGTGCATACAAGTGGAAATCAAAAATAAAATAGGAACATCATGCACCTGATGCTGTTCCTGGATTTAAAAGAAACATCTTCACAGATAAAGCCTCCGTTGGCAGCCGTAGCGCATGGTTAACTCAAACAATCTTCTTTTCAAGTAACAGTGTACCTGACTGAAGTGCAAGCAGCCTTTGCTCATCTCCTGTTTGATTCCCAATAGTGAAATGAGATGACGAGGACAATTCAGCTGTAGTGCAATTTGCTATTGGTTTAGTTCCTCAATGTTCTGCATGCGTTAGGCGAGTACTACAACTGTCCGTTTGCGGCTGCCACCAGTTCCTGAAACGTGTTTTCAAAGCAGCGTTTTAGATCACTGTAAGTTACCACAAGTACACTCTTCTCATCCCTGGAAATGAGACTTATTTTTTCCGGCACGCCAGCATCCAACTAAAAAATAAAAAAAAAGTGGGGGTTGCTATAATCGCATTCTGACAGCAAACAGCCATGAGACTGTACAAGTCTAGCCACAGAAGCCAAAACGCATGCTTTACCTTATTAAGACAAGATACAATATGACTAAGGTCAATCCAGGGAGTCCCCGTTTCTGTCACCTGATGGAACAGATGATCCCTAAAGAGTTTAAGCAAGTATCTGTCTCCGGTTTCTGACCATGCTGGATCTTTCTGAAATCTGTAAAAAAATTAAAAAGGCACC
This sequence comes from Pelophylax lessonae, assembly GCF_965119305.1. Lineage (NCBI taxonomy): Eukaryota > Metazoa > Chordata > Amphibia > Anura > Ranidae > Pelophylax > Pelophylax lessonae. Next base: position 631,141,406 of record NC_138769.1, on the reverse strand, counting down.
AACAAAAAGTGCTGTGGTAAGAAAATATTTAACAGGTTATCTATACAATTTTAATAAATTATATACATTTAACGAAGAACTCTGGGCAGGCTATAGACATTAAAGCTTGTTCACTGCTGTTTTAGGCTGCATTCACATGTCAGCGTTTGGATCGCGGGCAGAACCGCCGTGGTTCCGCCCGCGATCCGGAGATTATTGCAAATCGCGGGACGCCTAGCGCTGCCCGTTGATTTGCAATAGCATCCCAAACGCCGAGCGATGTTGCCGCGATTTCCGCATGCCGAATCGCGGCAACATCGCGCAAACAAAATCGCGGGACGCAATACGCTCGAAAGAAGCTCTTGTACTTCTTTGGAGCGTATTGCGTCCCGCAATTTTGTTTGCGCGATGTTGCCGCGATTCGGCAGGCGGAAATCGCGGCAACATCGCTCGGCGATTTTGGGGGGCTATTGCAAATCAACGGGCAACGCTAGGCGTCCCGCGATTTGCAATAAATCTCTGGATCGCGGGCGGAACCGCGGCGGTTCTGCCCGCGATCCATACGCTCACATGTGAACGGAGCCTAAAAGTCTTGTAAATGTTTAAAAGAAACCAGCACTGACCTCTAGCTGCAGAGCTGTGGAACAATTCATCCTTGAAAGCTTACATGAGAAACTTTTCAGCAGCTCTGCTCCTCCTGTCAGCAGTGAGTTGCCTGACTTAATTTCTAATTCAGAGCAGGTCCTCAGGAAGAAGTGGAGAGCAAAGTGCTTGGCCCTTCTTGAAACGCCTTCACTGCATCTCCCCAAAATTCTGAGGAAAAAAATTTCCCCACAGTAACTACAGCTGCAAAAGTCAGTGATCCATGTCCTGCTTTGTGCAGCAGAATTCGCCCTCAAAGCTCAGATCCCAAACCTAGGGAAGCAGCTGGCAACACTGCAAAGCATCGCCAACCAGAAAGTTTGGACCGTACCCGTTAGGTGCTGGCAGAGGCCAGCACAGAGGTGGGTGGAGATGGAGGGGTGCAGGCACAAGAACAGAGAAGTTGGGTGACAGCTAGGCGGGTTAGAGGTAATAACCAATTGAGCCACACTAAAGCGGTAGCAGGAGATTAGGGAAACTAACAGGTGGCTGAGGAGCTGGTTTACTTCAGGTCGGTTAGAAGCTTTTTAGCAGAGACAGGCGCAGCTCTGTTGAGATGGCCAGACTAGGTTTTTTTTTGGGGGGGGGGGGAGTTGGAATCCGTGATAGCCAGCAATAAGCAAAGTTCAGCAGGTGATATTGGGGGCATTAGTAGTAGGGCGACTAGACCACCTAAACACAAAGGTAAGTTATAACAATGAAATAGAATGCAAATATACATGGATTTCAATTTTGTGGTAATTTCAGAAACTGACAGCTAACATGACTGGCTGTCAACCGCCCAGGGGTATTCCCTACATGGTAGTGACAGGGAGGTTAGAAAAGGGGGAGGGGTATGCTGGTACACCAAGAATGATTTGCAAGTGAACAAATGGGACAACATTACTTCTACAGTTCCCCATAAATGTTTACAAACTGAGGTATGTCGACATGGACTACAGGGCATGTACCTGGATAACCTGGATAGAAAACTGGTTACAGGTGCGGGTCCAAAATGGTGGCAATTAGTGAGTACTCAGAATGATCTGGTGTGATAAGTGGGGTCCCCCAAGGATCTGTTCTGGGATCAATTCTGTTTTGTTCATAATGGTATAGAGGTTGGTATAAATAGTTCAATCTCAAGTTATTGCCCTGCTTAGCTTTGTATCGTTGGCAAACACAGCCAGATGCGGAAACCTTACAAGATGGCCTAAATAAAATAATGGGGCAGCCAACCACATGGCAAATGAGGTTGATTGTTGAAAGATGTAAAGTAATGCATTTGGGTGCTAAAAATAAAAACCCAAGTTGCTCGCTAGAGGGAGAACCTCTGGGGGAATCCAGGATGGAAAGATCTGGGGGTCCTAGTAAATGACAGGCTCTAATGGCTTTGCTTGCAGCAGCTTGGCGTTGCATGCCAACAGATTAGCATGCATCACAAAGCAGATCTATTTAAGAGATAAAACAATAATTCTTCCACTCTACTAGATGGTGTCCAGGCCTCAGTTTGAGTATGCCATACAGTTCTGGGCACCAGTCCTCAAGAAGGATGTGCTGGAACTGGAGAGTGTTTAGAGAAGGGCAACAAAGCTAATAAAAAGGGACTAGGAGGATCTCAGTTATAGGGAAAAAGTGCATCATTGGATTTATTCTCTCTCTCTCAAGATGCTTGAGAGGGGATAGAATTGCGATACACATACCTTAATGGCGACCCTAACATAGGGAAAACACTTCTAAGTTGCTGTTTAAAAAGACACGTGGCCATTCATTAAAATTGGAAGACCTTTAACATTAAACTGCATAGAGGGTTCTTTACTGTCAGAGCAGTATGTATGTGGAATGCTCTTCCAGAAGCAAAGGTATCAACAGGGAGAGCTGATAGTTCAAAAACAATTTAGATGGGCATCTTAATCACAACATAGAGGAATTACTATTGAAAAAAAACACATGTTGAACAGGATGGACTGGTGTGTCTATTCAACCCTACCAAATATTTAACTGCAATCCTTTTTGGGTGGACCGTGGACAGATTAAGTTTTAATTTAGTCATTCATTTAAGTCTAAGGCATTTGTGGCCAGATAAGCCAACTAGGCAGTAATGGGGTGAGCACAGTAAAGGATGCACAGTACCTAAATATGAGATCACACTCGGCACAGACATAAGTTATCACATGATCTGGCAGAGTTTGGAAGCTTGTTTCAAATGCTACTTTTAAGTCAACTAAAAACTGGGTCCCTTATTGCCCTCTTTTGACCAGGCTTATGCAGAGTTCTGCAGCACTCAAGTCTCCTCTGCTTGAGGTGCAGAACCAATACAGCCACCTTCTAAAGAATATAACCAACTTAATTACTGCGGCCCAAAATTTAAAATGTAAACTATACTTTGCAACTTCAAATTTAGCAAATAGATGAATATTCACAAAATTTTAATTCTGCTCAACTCTGAAAAGAAATACTCTGCACAATGACTTACTCTGGTCTCTCATTTATTGTTCCCAACTTTGCCAGGAGCCTGAATAAGCGCCCATTTTGAACCTCCTGAAGAGAAAAAAAAAAAAGTAAGGGTTAATGTAAGGAAGGATTGAGGTTACAAAAAAAAAAAAAAAAGTTCTACTGCTTTGTACAAGGGAGGTATTTCGTAATGTCAGTCAATGTATATTCAGAAAGCATGCTAGTGGCCCCAAGACAACACAGTAAAGATGCAGACTAACCACTGCCATCCTCTAGTTCGGAAGGAGTGAGATTTAAAAGTGTGACAAATTTCAAACCATATGGGAAGGCTGGTTGTACAGAAGTTAATCCACCGATAGACTAATGTACAACCAGCCTGTTGGAAAATTTCTGCACGATCAGCGCCACCCGCTACAGCCTACAACATAGATCAGTGTATTCTGATTGCAGGAAGCCTTCCTGCTGTCAGAACAGACTCAGGGGAAGCATTCCCCCAACAGGATGTGTGAATTGGGGGGGGGGGGGGGGGGGAGACTCCGGTGTGGGCTGCGTTACCTTAAGTAGCTGACAACACTGCTTAGAATTTCAGTGCAGCACTGTTTTCAGCACAAAAAGGATGTTAGGAGCTCACTGGATTTCTGACTGATCAGCAAGCATTTTTAACCACTCGCTTTAACGGACTTCAAGTGGTTATACCAGGATTGTGCCTGCAGCTGCTTTATTTACTTTTTAAGAGAAGACAGTTGGGTCTCTTGTAAAAGCAAGAGGAATGGACAACTCCCCCCCCCCAGCTGATCCTAGGGGTGTACAAAGGCCAGAACCACCCCTCTATGAGAGCAGGAAGCAATGCGCTTATATCACTTCCAGTTTCCCCCAATGTAAACAGCGCCATTGTTAATAACGTGTGTTTGTGTGTTTAAATGCTTTTAGGGGCAGAGGAGGGACCCTGGATCTCTCCATAAAGAGTACCTGTCACATGGGATGCTGTCACAAGGGAGGTTTATATTCCATGTGACAGCAATAAAAAAGTGAAAAAAAAAAAAAAAAAACAACCGCAAACAACGATAGTCCTACACATGGGAGAAAATACTGCAAATATCATGGCCAGTAATTTTACACCAGACCTCCTGTGTAAATTTAAAGTGGTAAAGGCTTTTAAAGCGCCACCTAGGGATAGTAAAATTGATGTTTGTCGCTGTTGCGCAGCAATCTACTTACTCGGTAACATCCATCTATAAATATATTACCAAAAAATTGGGATAATGGGATTTTTGTACTTCGCGTAAAATCCATTTCTCGAGTTCGACAGACAGTGCTCAATAAATCATAACTACTGAGTTATATTTCCTCCTCCAGGAGTAGGACTAGGCTGAACAAAAAACACTTGGCTACGCCCATGGGCAATCCTCAGCTTAGTATATAACCCCCTCTGCTCTAGGTAATCAGTTTAGTAGCAAGCAGTATTAGAAGTATCAGAACTCCATAGATGGTTGGGTTCGGTGTCCAAACTCAGAGAAATGGATTTTACAGCAAGTACAAAAATCCCATTTCGCTTTCGTTCTTTGATGGACACAGCTCATCTTCTTGACTACGTGGGTTATGCTGCCCCCTACAGGAGTAGGATACTAGGCAGGAAAAAAACGACGCCTATGGGGCAGTCCCAGGGGGTATATGCCCACTCTGCTTTTTTTTGCCTAGTCAGAAGGGACCTAGTTCCTTGCTGGGATCGTTGGTCCTGGCAATTTTTTCTTTTTAAATGGAATTTATCTGGGTCTTACTCTGGACTCCGCCTCAGCCAGAGTGTTTCTTCCTCTGGAAAAAAAACTTCAGAAGTTGTAGGAGGCATTTCAGCTTCTGCTGTCTAGCAGACAGCCATCTCTTCAGTCTTGCATGCGGGTTCTGGGCCTGATGGTGTCTACCTTCAAGGGGGATCTGTCTGCACAGTTCCACACAATATGCTCAGACCATACGCTGCACACTGCATCAAATTAGTCTGCATGGCTGTTGTCCCAGAAGGAAGCCTCTTCTAAAGATGATTCACAAGAAAGCACACACACAGTTTGCTGAGGACAAGATTACTGGAACCATGTCCTGTGGTCTGATGAGACCAAGAAACTTATTTGGTTCATTTGGTGTCAACCGTGCGGGGCGGCAAACAGTTGAGAAGCACAAAGACAAGTGTGTGACTTGCCTACAGTCAAGCATGGTGGTGGGAGTGTCATGGCCTGGGGCTGCACGAGTGCTGCCGACATTGGGGAGCTACAGTTCATTGAGGGAACCATGAATGCAAAAATGTACAGTGACATACTGAAGCAGGACATGATCCCCCTCCCTTCGGAGACTGGGCCGCAGGGCGGTATGCCAACAGGATATCGACCCCAAACACCAAGATGACCACTGCCTTGCTAAAGAAGCTGATGGTGAAGGTGATGGACTGGCCAAGCATGTCTCCAGAACTAAACCCTGTTGAGCATCTGTGGGGCATCCTCAAACAGAAGGTGGAGGAGTACAAGGTCTCCAACATCCACCAGCTCCGTGATGTCATGGAGGAGTGGAAGAGTACTCCAGTGGCATCCTGTGAAGCTCTGGTAAACTCCAAACCCAGTGCTGGAAAATAATGGTGGCCACACAAAATATTGACACTTTGGTCCCAACTTAGACATTTCCACTTAGGGGTGTACTCACTTTTGCTGCCAGCAGTTTAGACATTAATGGCTGTGTTTAGTTATTTTGAGGGGACAGCAAATTTATACTGTTATACAACCTGTACACTCACTACTTTATATTGTAGCAGTGTCATTTCTTCAGTGTCGTCGCATGAAAAGATATTAAATATTTACAAAAATGTGGGAGGTGTGAGATCAGCTATATAGTTTCTTAATGTGCATTTTATCCAAAAAAAAAAAAAAAAACACAAACATTTTTGAAAAAACGTTGCACAAAAAATGCGTAACAAAAAAAAAAAAAAAAAAAAAAAAAAAAAAAAAAAAAAAAAAAAAAAAAAGGTAACAGCCACCATTATCTAGGACTCTGCTTACAAAAATATATAACATTTTATAAAAAAGGTTTGCATGTGAAAAATGAACTGGCCTGGCCTGGTATTGAGGTTGTTAATCACAATGTGATGGACTGTTTTGTGTATGGGTCATGGTTACATTCCTGCTGGGTCTCCATGCTGGGTAGAGGTTGCTGTAGGTATATTTAGAATATAAAATATTTGTATACTCAAGCCAAAATGTTTGCCGAAGTTTTGTTCTTAGGTTCAAATTCTGCTCCTCAAATTAAGCAATAGGGCAATTTAAGACTATTTAAAGGAGTTATAAAGTCAAAAGGTTTATCTTAATGCATTCTAAAAGTCAAAAGGTTTATCTTAATGCATTCTAAAAACCTTCTGGGTGTAGCAGCCTTCCTCAGCTACCCCTAATACCCGAGGTCTATCTCTGTTCAGCAATGTCCACAGCCGTCCGGGACTCTCCCTCCTGATTGGCTGAGAAACAACCGCGGCGCCACTGGCTCCTGCGGCTGTCAAAGTCCATTAACCAACAAGGAGAGAGGAGGTGGGGCTGAACGGCAGCTACATGTCTTAATGGACACACGGAGCTGCTTGCTGTGGGTGCACTTGCCAGGAGGGAGGGGTTAGAGGCAGCAACAAGGGACCCAAGAAGAGGATCCAGGCTGCCCTGTGGAAAACCAACTGCTCAGGAGGCAAGTGTAACATGTTTGTATAGAATCGTTTTGTGGGGGGAAAAAAAAAAAAAAAAAAAAAAAACACAACCTTTACAAAGAGGTGATGGAGGGTAAAAATACTGAAAAGAGAAAAAAATATATATTTTATATATATATATATTATATAAACATTCCATAAACATTCCCCACAGGAATCCCAGTTTGCCATTGTTTTATTGCTATAGCCAACAGCATCTTCTCTGCTACAGCTTCATGAAACAGGGCAAAGAATCACCTTGGCCAGGTCCTCCTCTATGATATCATTGCGCATTTGGGCAGCATCCAGCTGAGTGTAAAACCTAGCACCGATCATTGGCATGATGTCATTTACACTGCGCAGACGGTTTTGGTCTGTCAATAAATACCTGTAGATTAAAATTCCACAATTACAAAGTGATGTAAAACATTTCCATAAAAAAAAAAAAAAGTAGGGCATTAGGTTAGCAATTTTAGAAGTGTAACCAATGCATACAATTAAAAAAGGGAGCTGAGACACTTACTTCATAAGTTTCCAAGGGAATGGGATTTTTGACTTACCGTACAATTTGTTTCTCTGATGTTCATTGATGGACACAGCTCCTTATCTTCTTAACAGTTGGGTTATGCTGCCCCCTACAGGAGTAGGACACTAGGCAAGAAAAAGCTTGACGCCGCCTAATGGGCAGTCCTAGGGGGTATACTCCCACTCTCAGCCACAGACACTATTTTGCTGCAAGCAGTGTCAGAAGAAAGCCAAAGTCAATGAACATCAGAGAAACAGATTTTACGGTAAGTCAAAAATCCCATTTTCTTTCATTCATTGACAGAGCTCCTTATCTTCTTGACAGTTCGAAAGTCCCAAAGGAGGGTCAAACCCTAAAAAATTACAATACACCCTTAAAGAGGATCAGGTCCTCTAAAACAGCCTGCAAAACCCTGAGGCCAAAATAAGCCTCCACAGATGCCAACACATCCACTTCATAAAACTTTGCGAAAATGTGCACAGATGTCCAGTTGTCCGCCTTGCAAACCTGCGTCACTGACGCCTGATGACGGAAAGCCCAGGAGGCACCAAGTGCCCTAGTAGAGTGGGACTTGACAGGGAAAGGAGGACCTTGACCCCTGATGTAATAGGCCTGAACCATCATTTGTCTGATCCATCTGGAAATGTTCAGAGGAAACTGTCCGTGAGCACAAATAGAGTGAGACTGCCAGGTACACCCTAATTGCCCAGACCACCTCCAAGGCATGCAAGGCATGTTAGGCCTGGGACACAGGGAAGGCAATGCAAGGTCTTGATTCAAATGAAAAACAGAACTTTGGAAGGAATGACGGAAAGGGGTGAAGGACCACCTTAACCCTGTGAATCACCAGGTAATATGAACAGGATAACGCCGCCAGTTCCAACGTGCAGAGGTGACAGCCACCAGAAAGGCCAATTACTGGGACAGCGTAAGCAGGGGAAATCCCCTGAATATTTTCAAAGGGAGGCTTCTCAAGGCCAATTTCTGTTCAAGCCCCCGTTGAAGGAAGGTTAAGATCAGAGACACAGAGGAGTGAGGATGAACCCCAAGCGACTCACTACGCAATGTATGTCTTCCAACTAGGATGGTAGATCTTCCTGGAAGTAGATTTCCTAGCTGTCAACAGGGTAGGAATCACCGATTTAGATAAACTGTGCAAACGGAACCGCCTCAAAAAGGTAAACACCATCAGGCCCAGCACCCGCACACAAGTTTGGAGGGATGACCATCTGTTGGACAGCAGAAGGCGAATCGCAACCTGCAACTTCTGAAATTTGTCCAGAGATAGGAGCACTCTGGCTGAGTCTACTCAGGCCCAGATAGTTCAGCTTCGTGCATAGGGCAGACTTTTGAAAATTCAGAATCCAGCTAAACTTGCATAGTTCGTACTGAGATCTCTAGGTTTGAGTAAAAACCCTGACAAACGTACCGAAGTCAAAACCGAACAATCACACCTCGAAGGAACAGGTTTTGTACCATCCCAAAACAGGCCCTAAAGCGGTCTAGGAACAGGCACAATTTGTAAGGAAAAAAACCTCGCTGAGGGACAAGAGCAAAACTTGAACTTGTAGCCAGACCGAATGACTTCATGGACCCACAGATCCGGAAACCAGCGAAGACATCCCCTCTAGTCCACTGGTCTGGAGAAGCATGAGTTTGGCTTGCCAGGCACATTTGAATCTTCCTGAAAGGTTTCGAGCCCTTGTCAGTCGACCCTAAGGGACGCCAAAAAAAAGAATATGACCTGAGAAGGAAGGTCCACATCTGCAACAAGGTTCCTTGCCCTTCGTAGCCTGCAAGAAAAAAAAAAAAAAAGTATTCTCTCCCCACCCCCCAACCCCATGATACCTTTAATGATGTCACCCAAGGTAGCTACAAACAGGCAATCTCCTTGGAAAGGAAGATCAGTTAAGGCCTTTTTTTCTGAAGTCTGATCCACAGACCAGCACTTGAGCCAAAGACAAGCTGAAGGACTATTGCCAAAACAGAGGCGAGCCAACAGGGGAGCCGCAGCCAAAGTGGCATCACAGATAAACTGCAGCCCCAGGACCAGCTGGTCCGCCAGCTTGGCAAAAGGCAGGTGGGAGCGGTTCCCCCTCCAGGTCACGGCGTAAGAGCTCAGATCACGGCGTAAGAGCTGAGCCCACTCAGTCAGTTTGCGACACCAGGGCAATGGCGAATAACCTGCTAGGGTGTACATATTGCAGGCCACAGCCTCCGCCTTCCGGTCAGCCAGATCCTTAAAGGCCAGGGACTAACCGAATCATGGTTGCCTTGTTTAATCTGGAAACTGGAGGGTCCACCATCGGTGGCACAGTCCACATCTTCAGGGACTCCTTATAGGGGTAACGCCTAGTAAAGCACATAGGAACCCCACAGGGATGCTTTTGTCGTCCCCACTCTTTAGCCACAATTCTGTCAAAATAAGGGAAGGGAAACGCCTTTGCCACTCTGGATGGCTTGAGTGCCAAAGGGTACTTGCGCCACCGTCGCAACTTCAGATAAGTCCTCCATCTTTAGGATCTCAAAGATACAATCAGTGCATCCACTAGAGTCTTTTTCGTGCGCGGTTGCAGACGTGGAGGAATTATCCTCGCTATCAGAGGATTCCAGGCGCATGGTTGCAGACCCAGCAGGGTGACCCACGTCTGCGGTGGCCGAATCGGATTCAGGATCTGATGACAGGGGAAACGGGGGTGCTTTTTTTCTAGCCCGTCGCCACCTCCACCCGGGACACAAGGGACTCCAGGACCGCCGTCTGTGCATGAATGAATGGTTGGGACCTGCAGCCTCAGAAGGGATATCAGGTGGGGAAATGTGCTTCACAGTTGGACCCATGCAAAAAAAATAAAAAAAATGGATTTTTGTAAAATCTTACCGTAAAATCCTTTTCTCTTAAGCTCATTGACAGACGTAGTCCTTGATTAATATCAACTCGGGTTATACTGCCCTCTACAGGAGTAGGACTAGACAGGAAAGAAAATGTTCTGGCCACACCTTAGGGGCAGTCCCAGAGGGTATATCCTCTCTCTCTCTGCTACAGCAAATCAGTTATGTCACAAAGCAGTGTTTAGAGAATTTAACCCAACCCAACTCAAAAACAGAGGGGCGGGTACTACGTCTGTCAATGAGCTTAAGAGAAAAAAGGATTTTACGGTAAGATTTTACAAAAATCCATTTTTCTCTGTCGCTCATTGACAGACGTAGTCCTCCTTGATTAATATCAACTCGGGACGTCCCAAAGCAGTACCACAAATGAGGGGTGGGAAAATGGAAATCAAAATCCAATCTAGAAGGCCCAACCGTTACCAACTAGAAGTTTTAAAGGCTCATCAATCAAAGGATGAGACTCAACTGAAATTCCAACGGAAAAAAACCCTCGAGGTAGACCAGTGGTTCTCAACTCCGGTCCTCGGGACCCACCAACAGGCCAGGATTGCAAGATAACTAAATTACATCACAGGTGATCTCATTTGCTGCTCAGTGATTGCAGTATTCTAGTCTGCATCCCCCAAGGTAATACTTAAAATCTGGCCTGTTAGTGGGTCCCGAGGACCGGAATTGAGAACCACTGCGGTAGACCACCGGTCTCCTCAAATTGCGGCCTGCAAAACCTTGCGGCCAAATGAGGCATCCGCCGATGCCATCACATCAACTTTAGAAAATTTTGTAAAAGTATGCACCGACGACCAGGTAGCCGCCTTGCACACCTGGACCACTGACGCCTGATGGCGGTAGGCCCAGGAAGTACTGAGCGCTCGAGTGGAGTGCGCCTTAACAGGGAACGGAGGATTCCGACCCCTAATCGAATAAGCCTGTACCACCGTCTGTCTGATCCATTTGGAGATAGTCGCGGCAGATGCAGGCAACCCCTTTCTTGGGCCATCCGTGATCACAAAAAGTGAATCCGTCTTACGGAACGATTCCGTAGCCTTCAGGTATACCCTGATTGCCCGAACCACATCCAAGGAATGCAACGCATATTCCCGAGGATGATTGGGCTGAGGACACAAGGAAGGTAGCACAATATCTTCATTCAGATGAAAGTCTGAAACCACCTTAGGAAGAAAGGATGGCTTTGGATGAAGAACTACCTTATCCCTATGAACCACAAGATATGGGGAATGGCATGATAATGCAGCCAGTTCTGATACCCTGCGTGCAGAAGTGATAGCCACCAAGAAGGCCACCTTCTGGGATAATGTAAGCAAGGGAATCTCCCTGATATTTTCAAAGGGAGGTTTCTGCAGAACCGATAAAACCAAAGATCCCAGGGCGGTAAGGGCGCGCGCACTGGCGGAGCTAAGTGCCGCACCCCCTGGATGAAATTCCGCACCAAGGAATGAGTAGCAAAAGGCTTCTGAAAGAAGATTGCTAATGCTGAAACCTGACCCTTGATAGTGCTCAAGGATAGTTTCTGCTCAACCCCCTTTTGCAGAAAAGCCAAGATTCGGGTCACCGAATAGGTACGTGGGGGAAATCCCAAAGATTCACACCACGCGATATAAGTCTTCCCATGTGCGATAATAGACTTTGCTGGAAGTCGCCTTCCTTGCTTTAATTAGAGTAGGAATAACTGAAGCTGACAACCCTCTGTCCTTCAGTACCTGGGTCTCAATGGCCAGGCCATTAAAACCAGCGACTGTAAAGCACAATGGAAGATCGGTCCTTGAGACCGCAGATCCTCCCTGAGAGGAAGTCTCCAAGGAGCGTCCGCGACTAGCCTGTCCAAGTCGGCATGACCGGCTTGACGAGGCTAGCCTAGAATTTCCAGGATAACTGGAGTTCCCTCCATCTCTATCCTGCGGAGAAATCTCAGCAGTAATCTGAGAGGAGGGAAGACATATAGTAGCGGACACTGCCTTTACAGGCCGTTCAGCGCGTCTGCTGCTGCGCCTTCCTGTTGAGCCGATATGCCAACAGATCCACCTCCGGGATGCTCTGATGAAGACACAGATGGTGAAATCCTTGGTGATCGACCTAAGTCATCACCATGATATTGTCTGACTGGATCCGAACCGGGCTGCCCTAGAGCTGCTTGGTCCAGGCAATCCGACAAAGTCTGATCGCTCTCTGTTCCCACACATTTATCAGAAACTTGATTCCTATCAGAAGTGATGATTTCTCCTGGTTGAGCATTAGTGACCGAAGTCACCAGACTAGAGGCTCCTTGGTCCGCTTGCTCAACCGGATCCGATTCCTGGAGGGAACTGAGAATGATCTTTGGAAAAGGTAAAGAAAATGATCTGCTCAGGGAACGGGAACTACCGCTCCCTGTAGCACCTAAATGTTGGAAGGGAAGACTCGCACCGGTAGCAGTGATGACACTCGATCTTGTATCCTGATCGTATGGTCTCCTGAACCCCTTAGTCCGGGATTCAGGAAAGCCCTGGATCTGAACACCGGTGAAGACGTCCCCCCACCCCTAAGCCGGGTGGGGGTGCACCTTCAGGCTGTATTAACTTTATCTTCAGGTTTGGCTGAGTCTGCCTTTTGTTTGCCCGACCAGCGCCTCTTGAACCCTCCTAGAGGGGCTTTGCCTTTCCCGCTCGCCCCAGCGGAGCGAACGAACCCTTTATGAGCGGCAAAGAAAGGTCCACGCTTGTTACGAGGTCCTTTAGCTTTTGCAGCCTGCGGCAAAAAAGTGCTCTTGCCCCCAGTGACATCCTTAATGATCTCATCTAGGGTGGCCCCAAATAGGCGATGAGATTCGCCAAAGCTTTTTTGGAACCTAGATCCGCCGACCAGCATTTTAACCACAGCACACGTCTGAGGACTACCGCTGACATCGATGCATGCCCTAACAAGGGAGTGGCATCCAGGGCTGCGTCACAGACGAACTGTAGTCCTTGTATAATTTGTTCCATCAAATCAGATGCTGCCTGGGGGAATACTTCTCCCCTTTAGGTCATGGCGTAACAATTTTGCCCATTCCGTTAATGTTTGTGAAACTAAACCAATGACAATCACTGGTCTAAAGGCTGACCCTATCAGGGAAACAATAGTGCGGGACTCCGCTTCCATTTTCCGATCCACCGGATCCTTAAAGGACGGAGCGTCCTCCAACGGGATAACAGTGGCTTTATTCAGTCTGGAAATAGGTGGATCCACCACTGGTGGTACCGTCCATTTCTTAATGAGGGATTCCTCAAACGGATAGCGTCTAGCAATGCGTTTGGAAATAGTAAGGGTTCGTTTTGGATGATCCCATTCCTCTTTAATCTTATTACCAAAACATTTGGGTAAGGGAAAAGCCTTCGCCGTCTTGGTAGGTTTACTAGTACCAAAGGGAATTTCCATCTCGGTTACCTCTGCCGGTAAAACCTCAAGTCTTAAGGTTTCCCGGACCGACAACTAGTGCGTCCACCAATGCTTCTTCTTGTGCTATGGCGGAGGTAGAACCGTCCCCCTCACTATCTGAGGGAACTTTACCTGAGACAACAGCCCCTGCAGAGGGACCTGCAGCTGCAATGACCATCTCAGAATCTGAATCTGAAGTATCAGATGAAATAGGGGTAGGCGGGGGTCGCTTTCTTGACCCCCGTCCCTGACAGGCCATCTCCACCCGGGATACCAAAGACTCCAAAGCTGCTGTAAATGCATCAATATTCTGTGAACTGGAGGGTCCTTCAGCCACCTCGAGGGGATCAGGTGGGGGTACCTGTGTGGCAGGGTCCATGATTATTCCAGACACTTGCCAGGAAAAATAATTTGCAAAAAAAAAAAAACTTTTTTTTTAGACCCCCAGCGCCACAGCGCCCCTCAGTGTTACCTGCTTTTGGACCCCTACAGAGAGAGAGAGAGAGAGAGAGAGAGAGAGACCGACCCCAAGGCTCACCACTTGATGCTCAGACAGTGCTGGAACAGGTTGTATTGAAACTTCTATTACAGACAGGAAGTCTTTGGCTTGCTTTCCCGGGTAAAAGGAGGCGGCTCCGCCCCTTTACACACCTTCCGGCGCCTCCCCATAGCTCCTCGAGGTGTTTGGTCACCTCAAACATGGCCCCCCCCCATGCTGGAGACACGAGGCAACGCCAATATGGCGGCCTCGTGCGATCTGCAGGCAAATGGCGGCGGCCTGTGTAGGATAGCGGCGGCTAGCAGCGGCCTGCGAGATGTATGCATTCGGCCTGCGGGAGTGCCTCGGCCTGCGGGAGGCTGTGCGGCCCATGGAAGTGACCGATTACTGGAGGAATGGCGATCTGGACTGCAGTAACTCAGGCATAGGCATCGGCCTGTGTACACACTCTGACAGGTAGGATACCTTTTACCTCAATAGTAATGCCTCTTAGTACTGCCACTGACTTCAGTCACCCTTACAGTCATACAATGACTTTAGATAGTCAGCTCCCAAACCAAGCCTCCTGGTTTCTATTCACAAAAATCACACTCAAATTGGGGGGATCTGTGACCTGTTATAGGATAGAGGGGAGACCCAGAACTGAGTGTCCTACCATCCCAGAGAGGGGCCCGCGTCCACCACAAACCCGACAGGGGGAGAGGGGGAACATACTACTCACCATACCGGAACCAGGCGGGCGCCAACTCCTGACAGAACCCCTCTCCACCGGGGTGGGGGGGCTGTCGACCAATACGGACGCCGTGACTCTGTTGGTCATTGGCGTCCAGGCGAGACGTTTAACTCGCAGGGTCAGTCCCCGTCCAGTGGGACTATGTCGCGGCCGAACCAGCGCGGAGCTATGGCCTACACGCGCTCGTAGGCTGAACTGGGGTGACCACTGGATCTCAACATCCAGCCCGTCGCCCAGTTCCAGCGTGCTTGCTTGAAGATCTCACAGGAACACTGGAGAAAAAAAGCTGTCTAAAAAAGTCTTTCTAAAAAAAGATCCTGCCAGGACCGAAGATCCTAGCAAGGCATCTAGGTCCTTACTCCTAACTAGACAGAAAAAAACTGATTTGCTGTAGCAGAGAGAGGATATACCCTCTGGGACTGCCCCTAAGGTGTGGCCAGAACGTTTTCTTTCCTGTCTAGTCCTACTCCTGTAGAGGGCAGTATAACCCGAGTTGATATCAAGGAGGACTAAGTCTGTCAATGAGCGACAGAGAAATTATATTATATATAGTGTACAACACTGCTAGGGACACACCCACCGCACTGGCAGCACCACAGGGTCCAGCACAGAGCACTACCACTGCTATAGCAGAGAGGGAGAGAAACTCCCCACAAAAAAAAAAAAAAAAAAAAAAAAGACTCACCACCACCCATCAGGCACTTACAGCACACCATGCGGCGATCAGGAAGAGAAAAATCCAGGAGTCAGCACCAGGAGATGAGGAGGGGCTCCCACAGCCGAAATCACCGTCATAGCTTCAAAAAACCTGACTGCTGCCATTTTGAAAGAGAACCACAAAAAAATGGGCGCTGAGGCTACACAAACATGGCCGTCGATCTACAGTACAAAAGGCTACAAGAAAATGGCCGCCACGCAGCTCTCAGGGGGGCCCCAAAAGCACTGAACCTGATCCCAGCAGGAAGAGGGGCCCTGGCAGGAGCCCCCACCAGGTATAGCCCCCTCCCAAAGTTGATCGTCGGATGGGGCTATGCCACGGCCGACCTAGCGCAGAACTGGGGACTGCGCGAGCTCGTTGGCCAGACTGAGGGGACCCTCTGGATCTAGATTATCCAGACCGGCAGTTGACAGATTCTCACAGGAACAAAACAAAAATAGGAAAAAATTCCATTTAAGGAAAAAGTTGTCAGGACCAGCGATCCCAGCAAGGAAGCAAGTCCTTACTCCTGACTAGGCAGGAAAAAAAAAACAAAAAAATAAAATAAATAATGAGTGCCTATGGCTGAGAGCGGGAGTATACCCCCTTGGACTGCCCCATAGGCGTAGTCAAGCTTTTTCCTGCCTAGTGTCCTACTCCTGTAGGGGACAGTTTAACCCAACTGTCAAGAAGATAAGGAGCCGTATCAGTCAATGAACGAAAGAAATACTTGCGCTAACATACAATACAAAATTAGATTTTACATTTCAGCCTTTAAAACTGAATCTCAAGTACAGTAGCAACCAACAAATGCTTAAAATCACACCACACAATTCCCCAGGGCAAGGAGAGAAGTGCATAATCCACCACAAATACTGTAAGCACAAGTTTGCTGAAGTGGACCATTTTCACTGCTGCTTGGGGACCCTGAAGAGTGACTCTTGGAAAATGTTCTAGCAGACTTTGGCAGACTAGTTCTCAGACTGTAAAATAGGTCTTCAATACGGCATTATGCATACCACGTGTTGACATATTATAACCTGCAAGCAACTGCCAAAGCATTGCATTGTCAAAACACTGCAGGTACAATTTAGTCCAATGTGGGAATTGGCAACGCATTTAAATTAATGCATGGTGTGAATGAGCCCTTAATGTTAGTCGGCTATGTTAAAAGTAAAAAGCTAGCCACAAGGCAACAAGCAAGCCTTACAAAAGATTTTTTAAGCAAGCCTTACAAAATAAGATTTTTTAAGTCTGAGGAATAATTGATGTTCACAAGTTCCATGGCTTTCTGCAGATTCTCCCGCTGAATGCCCGCCAGAGAGTTGCAGGACAATGCTAGTACCACTTTTCCCAAGGAAATCAGGTCCGCTTGCTAAAAAGGGAAAAAAAAAAAAAAAATAAAATGTCAGCCCCTACAGAATACAGATTTTCGAGCAGTTAACTGACTCTTCAAAAATCAGTTTCTATTCTTCTACATTGTTTTACCCTGGAGTCCAAGAATCCTTTCCCTCATTTATGAAAGGTCTTAACTCCACAATCTACAATACAATGCAACCTCAGAGTTTGTACTCAAGTCACTAACACCCCCTGCTCACACAGTGTAGTGAAAGGACACCAATGGGGATAGAAATGAACCGGTCTTTATTGGACTTTTTGTATCTCTTGCAGCCAATACAAGCACTTCTTGGGGAGGAGGAATGCAGTTTGTTTTAAAGCAGTAATAAAGTACCAAAAAAGTATGCTGCAGCTTACCAATCATTCGATGTGGTGGCTGTACTAGTTTAAGCTTTCCTTCTGTTTTTACCTGATGATCTTCCCCAGTTCACCTCCCATAATAAGCACAGGGGGCACAGCAAAGTAGTATTGTCAGTCTGGGGGGAGGTTAAGTGTACTAACAGATTAAAATACAGTAACAAATTGAAGCCGAATTCCAGCCAACACTTTATAAGAAGTTACAGCAACAGTTTTTTTTTTTTTGGAAAGCTTGTTTTGTTTAGAACCAGACAAACTGGTCAGATCACCAGATTAAAATACATGAAATAAAACTAAGAAAGCAAACCAATATAGCCATAAACACCTAAATGGTAAGCTGCAAAACAAAGGTTTTGCTATTGGGTTTAAAGTGGTTCTAAAGCCTGAAGGTTTTCATACCTTAATGCATTCTATCGCTGCTGCAGGGTCTCCCAGCATCCCCCTACCTTTTTCTTACTTGAGACCGATCCAGCAAAGTGCCTGAAAGTAGTGGGTCTCGCTGCAGTCTGCCTCATTGGGAAGATTGATAGCAGGGCAGGGCTGAGTCCTGCTGTCAATGGACGCAGCAGAAGGGCTTGGGAGTGAGCATGCATGAGTGCCTACATTGGAATCGGTCACCTATTGGGGGCACCAGCAAGAGAAGGAGCCAAGAGCCCCGGTGGGGGACCCAAGAAGAGGAGGATTGGGGCCGATCTGAACAAATTCTATTGCACAGAGCAGGCATGTATAGGCATGTTTTTTTTTTTATACCACTTTAGAGCTTTAAGTCTAGCACTTCCATGAAGTAAACATGGCAGAATCAGAAGAAAAAAAAATTGGCATAAGCTGCTGAAAAATGTAAAACTAGGCACAGAGTATAGCATAGAACCTAGCAAGAAATAGTATTAAAGGATTTACCTGATACTGAGGCATCAGAGCAACAGGATTACTCTGACTACCATCATAGGTCAAAACATCAAAGATTCCAGCACAGTTGACATGTAACCTTCGAGAGCAGAAAAAACAAAAACCACACAATTACAGGGTAAAAACCATTATTGCTCTTAAACTAACTAATTTTGTTAAGAACATTCCCCTCTGGGTGATCTACATACATTGCAGGGATGGGAGTGATTTTATAATCAATAAGCTGCTGCACTTGCAAGGTTCTAATGTAATAGCAGGGTCTGCATCCCTTTAGATGTGATTTCCCTTGAGTATCTCCCCAAAGTTGACATTTTTGTTGCAGAAAATGCCCAAAATTTGGCTCACTGAGTTTTTCCTAGAAGATACAAGTTAAATCACACAAGCAGGAAAGGACAATAGGGGGGGGGGGGGGTTATCCTGTACACCCATTAGTGTACAGAATGCCTCTAGGCTGCCATATTGCATAAAAATCTGACAGCGCTGCAGATTAAAAAAGTTACATTTTTATTAACCAATAATATCGCTTGTGTAGCAATTGTACATGATATAAGCCATTTTCTTATGAGCCACCCCCCCCCCCCCCCCACAAAAGTAGAGCTACCGTTTAAGAGTTTAGTGAACCCTAAAAGACAAGTCAAATATGCACAATAATGGTCTATGTCACAGAACAATACATGCCAAACAACCCTGGCAGCTCAATCTTCCACAAATACCTTTACATTTTTGATCAGAACAAGTTTGCAGATTAACATCTGACTTTTCTCCAGCTTTACCAATGTGTACACCAGACCAGTGACTGTATAAAATGGTCATCTAAAATTTTCATCTAAAATTTTCACCTAAAATTTTCACAAGTGGCAAGCAGAATTGATACTTCTCTAGCGACAGGTTTACATTATAGTAAACCCTTCCAAGGAAAAACATGGAAGCTGCCACTGTAGACATTCTGCAGATGAAAGTAACCCATTATACTGACCCTCTGGCTTCTAGGCTTGGAGTCCAAACCCAGAATATACATGCAGATAGTCTGAATGAAATCAGAGCTTTCCTGATCTACAAATTTGCCTGACTCAAATTAAAAAAGTGTAGGATTTATATAAAAGAGAAAAAAAAAAAAACACACACCAATATACTCACCTAAATAGAGGAAAGGATTGGGCCTTAAATTGAGGTGGAAACCAGAATGCTGGGAAGTATGAGTAATGGAAACATTTTATTGCTATACACCAAAAATAAAGTACAACATTTGATTGTGTCGACTTTACATGAATTGACATTTTAGAACACTTGGGTCAGTCTGATATACGTGCAGGTACACCAATTCTATATATCAAGAGTATAGGGACTGATGGCACTCCATATATGCCACACAGTCCATAATTATTCCACTGTTGCCATATTATAGTCTGCAGGGTACACCATGGCAATGAATGCTGAATCATCAACTCACCGCAGCAGTCATGGACCTAGTTTGTATCGTGTATACAATGCTGGGAGGCACCCGTGGATGAGCTGACATACATATATCCCCAATTTTGCAAACATTTCCTTCAGACTCAGGACCTGGGACACACCACATGTTGCTCACTGCATTACCACATGAGGCAGACTCTTAAAGCGGAGTTCCGGCCTCGGAAATGTTTTCTCAATAAAAATACCCCCGGGACAGTCAGGGCTAGTACATTCCATAATGGATAGCCTCTGAACTGTCCCAGGTCGCACTTCCCTTGAAAAGTTATTCTCCAGCGCTGCCATCTCAGGTGCGGGCAGCTGAAGCCAGCGCATCCTCTTCTGAGTCTGCTTCGTCCCAGAATGCCCTGGTCGTCACCCCTGGGGCAGGCGCGCATGCCCAGAAGCGGTTTAGCAGGGAATGATGCGCCTGCACCGGAACTGACAAGGGCCGGTGCATTGACTCCTGGGAGCGACGACGTTCAGCTCCCTGGAGTCATCGCAAGCAGGAAGTGACGGCACGGGCCGCGGCCAACGAGGGAGGAAGTAGAAGGAAGGCAAGTATACTTTCTTCAAAAACAAGGTAAGAAAAAAAAAAAAAAAAAAATCGGGAGTCTCCATTTGTTTTTTTAGGGGATTTACAGCAAGCGGATGGGCCAAAGTTGGTTTTGAGCCCGGAACTCCGCTTTAAGGCAACCACTTTTTAAGCATTTCGCTGTATACTTTGTCTTTGGATATACTGCACCCATTTACTTTCTGGTTAATCCTATTGATTCTTATGGAGTATTTCTTTATCCATGCATTTTTTTAAATTCCTTTTATGGGCTGTGGAAGGTTTCACCACTTACAAAAAAGATAGGTAAAAAAGCATGTGTATTTCAGACACTCAGTACAGTTTTTTGCTTTTTCAAAGCAACAGTCACCACTTTCTTCCATCATTGCACTTCGTTTTTATATGGGGATATGTGTGGTGCGTTTTGCAAGACTATGGGCATTGCCACCACAGCTCCCGGGAGATGCACATGCGATGCCCTGGGTCCACAGGACCGCACATTGTCAATGACAGTCATTTTGTAAGCAAAAGGGTTGGACAACAATTTCCTCCCTTTAATTTAAATGTATGCGATTTTAGTCGACCAATGGATTATTGGAATATTTATACTTTTTTTTTTTTTTTTAACAGTTTTTGGCATCTGCTCCTGAAGAGTACTAAATCACGAAATGCTAGAGCTACAATGATGTCATCAATTTCTCAACCATACAGTACGCCATCGTTACCCAATCATTTTTTAACGCTTGCATACCTTTTGTACGTTTGCGTTTTTCTGTATTTTTATATACACGATACAAACTAGGTCCATGACTGCTGCAGTGAATTGATGATTCAGCATTCCTTGCCATGGTGTACCCTGCAGACTATCTATAATATGGCAACAATGGCATAATTATGGACTGTGTGGCATATACAGAGTGTCATCAGTCCCTATACTCTTGATATATACATACAAACAATTGGTGTACCTGCACATGTATCAGACTGACCCAAGTGTTTGGATTGTGTTGACATTTCATATGTTGTACTTTGTTAATTGTTGGTGTATAGTAATAAAATGTTTCCATTGCTCATATTTCCCAGCGTTCTGGTTTCCACCTCATTTAAAGTCCCAATCCTTTCCTCTAGTCAAGTAAATGGAGCACAGAAAAATGTGCCCCCATCCCTAATTAAAGTCCCAACTTCTTGTTTCTCTTAATATATTCATCTAGGTGGATGCAGCATCAATCCGATGCCAATTTGAACCCTGCCGCCTCTACACCGAGGACTGAGTAAAGCGTGCTGATCACTCTCGGTTCTTGGGCCCACTCTGAGCACAGACTCATTACCACTCCGTACCACTCCGTGTTCTTCCCCTCCAGTGTTTACTGGAGTGCTGGGCTGGGAGGGGACAGGACAACTAGAATTTTCATATTTAGGTCAGTAATGGCAGCCCCATGTTTCTCTGGAAAGGTTCACTTTAGGCATGGAGATGATGCAGCATTGAAGGGATCAGTGAGGAATTTGCATAATGGTATTTCCAGATAAACTTGCATAACCCTGGCTTCACCGGTAAGAATGAGGGTTTCCCTGTCATTTGCAGAATCCCTAATCTAGTGTTAGTCCAGTGCCAGCTGGCCATCACCTGCACAATACCAGAATAGAGGCGAGCCGTAAAAGGAAGAAAATACTGAATGGCTGCTGAGCTTTTTGGATGAAAAATCCTATAAAACATTTCAAAAACGTAACATATGTACCTGGTTTTCCCAGTGATGAGAATTTTAGTTGGATCCATAACACGACATGCAAGTCCTGCTGTGTGAATAGTTCGCAACGCTGAGCTCAACTGGACGATATATGCCCAAATGAGGGACTCTGGTAACAATCCAGCATGTTGACGAGGCAATGGACCATCATGTTGGCCTGAAGAAATTTTAAAAGCTACATAAAAGATCATGCACATGGAAAATGCTATTGTGACTTCACCTACACTGTGCATACATCTTTATAACACAAAAGAAAGGTGTAAAAAAAATAGCTCCACCAATGCCATGCTGCTGGGTCTTTAAGCAAACCACCAAAAAGGACAACAGATTGCTGGTCACAAGATTTAAATCTCCCCCAAATAGTATTCTTTTGGGTCTGAAATATTTAGCCCATTTACACATCTATGATTCTTTACAGTAAACAGCACCACATCAACAGTTCTGGTTCAATATTAATCTAGCTTTCAATATGGCATTAGAATTGAGGGTGCGTTTGGAATGTTTCCCTGCTGCATTTATATGCATGCGGTTTCTATGCAGGAATTAATGGAAACCCACTTATCGCATGTTAGCACTTTTTAAAATTTGAAATTACATGTAAGAAAAGGTAACAAAAAGGCAAGGTTTAATGACTAAGCAAAAAGAAAAAAAAAAAAAAAAAAACAACATCCACACACTAAGACGCAAGATACATGAATAAACGTTTGGATTTCATTAAGGGCTCAGTTACACCTACTTTGCTCTGGCAATTGTTCTGCAGTGGATCAGTTTCCACAGAGCGATGCAGGCGCTCGCTACTGCCACCTCCTAAATGCCTGCTTTTGAAAGCTGAATGGACTGTTTAAACAGGAATGCTTTGCCTTAACCTTAAAAAATGTTACTAAACCCATGACCGTGCATTCACTATATCTGGTCTTCCACAGTACACCGGACATGGAAGTGAATATTTAGTAATTCCACTGCTCAAAAAAATTTCAAGGAACACTTTAAATCAGTATAGCATCAAGTCAATTAAACTCCTGGGATATTGATATTGGCAGTTAAGTAGCAGAGGGGGTTGTTAATCAGTTTCAGCTGCTTTAGTGTTAAATTAACAGGTGCACTAGATGGGCAATGAGACCACCTCCAAAAACAGGAATGGTTTTACAGGTGGAGGCCACTGACATTTTTTCCCTACTCATCTTTTCTGACTGTTTGTCACTAGTTTTAGCTAGGGTCAGTGTCACTACTTGTAGCATGAGGCAATACCTGGACCCTATAGCAATTGCACAGGCAGTTCAACTCCTCCAGGATGGCACATCAATACATGCCATTGCCAGGTTTGCCGCGTCTCCTAGCACAGTCTAAAAAGAGCATGAAGGAGATTCCAGGAGATCAGCAGTTACTGTAAGAAAGCTGGACAAAGCTGTAGAAGGTCCTTAACCCCTTTAGGACTGGTATCTGCTCCATTGTGCAAGGAAGAACAGGATGAGCACTGCCAGCGCCCTACAAAATGACCACCAGCAGGCCACTTTTGCAAATGTCTGACCAAT
The DNA here is from genome assembly GCF_965119305.1 of Pelophylax lessonae. Taxonomy (NCBI): domain Eukaryota; kingdom Metazoa; phylum Chordata; class Amphibia; order Anura; family Ranidae; genus Pelophylax; species Pelophylax lessonae. The sequence continues at coordinate 631,117,957 of NC_138769.1, read as the reverse complement.
CCAAAACAGACTTCATGAGGGTGGCTGAGGGCCCAAAGTCCTCTAGTGGGCCCTGTGCTCACTGCCCAGGACCGTGGAGCTCGATTGGCATTTGCCATTGAACACCAGAATTGGCAGGTCCGCCACTGGTGCCCTGTGCTTTTCACAGATGAGAGCAGGTTCACCCTGAGCACATGTGACAGACCTGAAAGGGTCAGAAGAAACAATAAGGAAAGTTATGCTGCCTGTAATATCGTTCAGCATGACTGGTTTGGTTGTGTGTCAGTGATCGTTTGGGGAGGCATATCTATAGAGGAACGCACAGACCCCATACAGGCTAGACCATGGCACCCTGACTGCCATTAGGTATCAGGATGAAAACTTTGGACCCATTGGCAGACCCTACACTAGTGCAGTGGGTCCTGGGTTCCTCCTGGTGTACGACAACGCCCAGCCTCAAGTGGCGAGAATATGCAGCCAGTTCCTGGAGGATGAAGGGAATACCATTGAATGGCCCCACAGGCTCGCCTCATCTAAATGCAATAGAACCCCTCTGGGACATTATGTTTCGGTTCATCCAATGCCGCCAGGTTGCGTCTGTTTAAGAGCTCAGTGATGCCCTGGTCCAGATCTGGGACGAAATACCCCAGGACACCATCCCTCGCCCCATTAGCAGCATGTCCCGACGTCAGGCATGCATACAAGCACGTGGGGGCCATATAAACTGCTGAGTACCATTTAGAGTTGCTGCAACAAAATTTCAGCAAACTGGACTAGCCTGCTGCATTTTTTTCACTTTGATTTTTGTGGCGTCTTTGAATACAGACCTCTGTAGGTTGATAATTTCCATCAAGCGATGTGGCATCCTTTCGTTCCTAACACATTACCCAGTCCATATCTGTATGGATATCCAGCATGATGATATTTTTCCCTATCGAGATCTAATGTGTTTTTAAAGTGTTCCTTTAGCATTTTTTACACTGCTCAAAAAAATTAAATACCATTTTTTCATCAGCAGTATATACTGGTAAAATCTTGCAGTTTTCATTCTACTGTCCTATGGAGGCTACAGGACCTCTGACCCTCTGTCTGGACAGTGCCAATAACATGCACCCTCCCAAGGAGAGGAAGAAAGAAAAAAAAAAAAAAACTCTAGCAATACACACCAAACTGAGCATGTGCAGAGTTGATTCCAAAGGCTCTGTACTATCAGCAGATTGGGGACTGTGGAAGAAAGGGAGGCTCAGGGAAGACAGGATTAAACCACCTTTTACACAATGCAGAGGATTAACCTCTTAGGTTCCACAAGGAGAACAAGCATGCTGTACTGCACGCACACTGATTTTACTGTTTTTCAGGTTAACACTTTAAATTGGGCAGTTAACATGAAGCAAAACCAACTTTTTCCTGCCTCCACCCCCACCAAGTGCAATACTAAGCGCTAATTCGCTCCTTTTCCATATAGGCTCACCGGACAATTGCTTGGCAACAAGTTGCTAATAAGCCAATCACATGGCAGCAACTTAATGCATTTAGGCATCTAGACTTGAAGATTACTTTCTGAAGTTCAAACCAAGCATCAGAATCAGGAAGAAAGGGGATTTGATCGTGAGATGGTTGTTGGTGCCAGACAGGCTGGTCTGCACATTTCAAAAACTGCTGAACTGGGATTTTCACACCCAAACATCTCTAGGGTTTACAGAGAAAGATCCAAAAGAAAATATCCAGTGAGCGGAAGTTGTGGGGATGAAAGTGCCCTTTATGTCAGAGAATGGGCAGACTGCTTTGAGATGATAGAAAAGGCAACAGTAACTCAAATAACCACTTGTTACAACCAAGGTATGCAGAATACCATCTCTAAATGCACAACACATCGAACCTTAAAACAGATGGGCTACAGCAGAAGACACCAGGTACCAATCCTGTCAGCTAACAGGAAACTGCGGCTACAAACTACACAGGTTTACCAAAATTGGACAATAGAAGTTTGGAAAAACATTGCCTGGCCTGATGAGTCAATTTCACCTGTGACATTCAGATGGTAGGGTCAGAATTTGGCATAAACATGAAAGCATGGATCCATTCTTCCTTGTATCAATGGTTTACGCTGGTGGTGTAATGGTGTGGGGGAATATTTATTTAGTATCAATTGAGCATTGTTTAAATACCACAGCCTACCTGAGTATTATGACTACAGTGTACCCATCTTCTGATGGCTCCTTCCAGCAGGATAATGCACCATGTATCAAATCTCAAACTGGTTTCTTGAACATGACAATGAGGTCACTGCAATCCAATGGCCTCCAGTCACCAGATCTCAATCCAATAGAGCACCTTTGGGAAGTGGTGGAACGGGAGACTATCAAGAATGTGCAGCACCTGTGTCATATGTCAATACGGACCAAAATCTAATGAATGTTTCTAACACCTTGTTGAATCTATGCCACAAAGAATGAAGGCTGTTCTGAAGGAAAAATGGGTCCAATCTGGTACAAGAAAGGTGTACCTAGTTAAGTGATCGGTAAGTGTATTAACGCGTGGCGAAACCAAATTTAGGAAAAGGAGGCCAGATTGTAATCGTTTGTCAGTGCTACCAAGTTAAAAAAAGGATATTTACAAAGTTATCAGTGTGAACATAATCTTAAGGTTCACTTCTTTACACTGTTAAAGGTGCACACATGTATCATGTTGGCCTGCATAGGTGCAAATATAGCCTAGTTGCAATCTCTGATCTAAAAAACAAAGGTGGAAATAACAGTGTCTGGAATTAGCATTGCACAGCTATTGGCTGTAGAAGGTGTACAGAGGAATATTAGGAGATATCTTTGAGTAAAACCACCAATATTTAACAAATTCTGAGTGTGATGACTGCAAGGAAAAAAAAAAAAAAAACTCTAAAGTTGTCCCAGTCAACGATAAATATTCATGAGATTTGCCTTCATGTATTGGTTACAATGTAAGAAATTGCTGATGCATGAAAATCAACATACAGTGCATTGCGAAAGTATTCGGCCCCCTTGAACTTTGCAACCTTTTGCCACATTTCAGGCTTCAACCCTAAAGATAAAAAAATAATATTTTGTGAAGAATCAACAAGTGGGACACAATCATGAAGTGGAACGAAATTTATTGGATATTTTAAACTTTAACAAATAAAAAATGAAAAATTGGGCGTGCAAAATTATTCAGCCCCTTTACTTTCAGTGCAGCAAACTCTCTCCAGAAGTTCAGTGAGGATCTCTGAATGATCCAATGTTGACCTAAATGACTAATGATGATAAATAGAATCCACCTGTGTGTAATCAAGTCTCCGTATAAATGCATCTGCACTGTGATAGTCTCAGAGGTCCGTTTAAAAAAGTGCAGAGAGCATCATGAAGAACAAGGAACACACCAGACAGGTCCGAGATACTTTTGTGGAGAAGTTTAAAGCCGGATTTGGATACAAAAAGATTTCCCAAGCTTTAAACATCCCAAGGAGCACTGTGCAAGTGATAATATTGAAATGGGAGTATCAGCCCACTGCAAATCTTCGAAGACCTGGCCATCCCTCTAAACTTTCAGCTCATACAAGGAGAAGACTGATCAGAGATGCAGCCAAGAGGCCCATGATCACTCTGGATGAACTGCAGAGATCTACAGCTGAGGTGGGAGACTCGGTCCATAGGACAACAATCAGTTGTATACTGCACAAATCTGGCCTTTATGGAAGAGTGGCAAGAAGAAAGCCATTTCTTAAAGATATCCATAAAAAGTGTTGTTTAGTTTGCCTCAAGCCACCTGGGAGACACCAAACATGTGGAAGGTGCTCTGGTCAGATGAAACCAAAATCAAACTTTTTGGCAACAATGCAAAAAGTTGTTCGGCATAAAAGCAACACAGCTAATCACCCTGAACACGATATCCCCACTGTCAAACATGGTGGTGGCAGCATCATGGTTTGGGCCTGCTTTTCTTCAGCAGGGACAGGGAAGATGGTTAAAATTGATGGGAAGATGGATGGAGCCAAATACAGGATCATTCTGGAAGAAAACCTGATGAGTCTGCAAAAGACCTGAGACTGGGACGGAGATTTGTCTTTCAACAAGACAATGATCCAAAAACAAAGCAAAATCTACAATGGAATGGTTCACAAATAAACATATCCTGGTGTTAGAATGGCCAAGTCCAGATCTGAATACAATTGAGAATCTGTGGAAAGAACTGATAACTGCTGTTCACAAACGCTCTCCATCCAACCTCACTGAGCTCGAGCTGTTTTGCAAAGAGAAATGGGTAAAAATGTCAGTCTCTCGATGTGCAAAACAGAGAGACATACCCCAAGCGACTTACAGCTGTAATCGCAGCAAAAGGTGGCGCTACAAAGTATTAACTTAAGGGGGCTGAACCATTTTGCACGCCCAATTTTTCAGTTTATTTGTTAAAAAAGTTTGAAATATCCAATAAATTTCGTTCCGCTTCATGATTGTGTCCCACTTGTTGATTCTTCACAAAAAATTACAGTTTTATATCTTTATGTTTGAAGCCTGAAATGTGGCAAAAGGTCAAAAAGTTCAAGGGGGGCGAATACTTTCGCAATGCACTGTAGGTCTGTTATGTTCACTTCATTGCATTGATCACAATCAGGTGTAAGCCCCCATTCAAACGATGTTACTTGACAGATCAAAGTCATAAGTCACACCCTATTTCTGGCTATGGAACCGTTCTGTGCAATTCCGATTTGCACTAAAAGCTGCTTTCAAACGGGAACCAGGGCTAAATCTGCTTTTTTAGTAAAATGGCCACAAATGTTATGAAGGAATAATCCCGTTCATTTAGTAAAACTTGGAGAGCTTTTGCCAACTTTCTTCCTAAAAAGTACAGCTACATAAGCTGCAACAGGTCAAATATGATCAGCATAAAGAGAACAAAAAACAGTATGGTAAATGCAATTGTGATTTAGGTAGATTAAACTATATTGACATTACCCCATTTCCTCTTGGTAAAATAGCCATCTGCACTGGGATCGTTAAAATGCCTGCTCATCATGGTCTCTGCTCTAGCATGGAAGTCATATGCAAAAACCAAGGCTTGAGGGAGGAAGAGAAAAAAAAAAAAGTGTAAATACACAAATTATACCACCGCTTCTATGAATAACACACAAAAGACATGATTTTAAAAACAAATTTTTAGCATGACCAAAGTCAAAAAATGGTCACATGCATCTAAAGCCACTTTGCTGGACAGCTTCAAACAAAGACCTAACAAGCATGTTGCCGTTGCCAAGTGTTGGGAGTGGTCAACACTGCTGTGCCATGCCAGAGACGGTTACTGAATCTTTGCGAGGGCCTGTGCAGACAGGCTTTTGCTCCCACCAGACTGCTTCTCTCCTCTAACCAGTCCATGGGAATACAAAAGCAGCCAGATGCAGGTTAGGTGGTCAAATGCGGGTGAAATGCACTTGTCTGAGAAATCTGAATGATCTAAAATTTTTCAAATGGATGTCTGAATATTTGCCCATTGACAAGCTCATACTCACGGAATTCTGGACTGCAAAAAAATCTCATGACACCATGTACAAGCCAACTGTGTTGCAAGTGCTCATTTTTGGGGAAAAACATTAATACTGATCAGTTATACATAAACGAAGTGTAAAGAAAAGGCGCTCACAATATAAAACATAAAATAAGTGCATGAATGTGGTCACAAATGTGCTATAATGCAAAAACCATGAATGTATAATGAAAGTCCATAGTGACAACCCCAACACCAAAAGTGAAATGCTTCTAGATAAAAATGGATTTTTGTAAAATCTTACCGTAAAATCCTTTTCTCTTAGCTCATCGACAGACGTAGTCCTCGGTGATACACCACCTTCGGGTTATGTTACCTCCGCAGGAGCAGGACTAGACAGGAAATTAAAAAGCTCTGGCCACACCCTAGGGGCAGTCCCAGAGGGTATATCCTCTCTCTCTCTGCCTCAGCAAATCAGTTATGTGAAAAAGCAGTGCTTAGAGAATTTAACCCAACCCAACTCCAAAACAGAGGGGCGGGGACTACGTCTGTCGATGAGCTAAGAGAAAAGGATTTTACGGTAAGATTTTACAAAAATCCATTTTTCTCTAGCGCTCATCGACAGACGTAGTCCTCGGTGATACACCACCTTCGGGACGTCCCAGAGCAGTATCACAACTGAGGGGTGGGAAAATGGAAATCAAATCTCAATCTAGAAGGCCCAACCGGTGCCAACTAGAAGTTTACAATGCTCATCCTTAATGATGAGACTCAACCAAAAAAAAGAGAAAACAATTTTTCTTTTTTTTTTTTTCTCAAACAGAAAAAAACCCTCGAGGTAGACCACCGGTCTCCTCAAATTGCGGCCTGCAAAACTTTGCGGCCAAATGAGGCATCCGCCGATGCCGTCACATCAATTTTATAGAATTTTGTAAAGGTATGTACCGACGACCAGGTGGCCGCCTTACATACCTGGACCACTGACGCCTGATGGCGAAAGGCCCAGGAAGTACTGAGCGCTCGAGTGGAGTGCGCCCTAACAGGGAACGGAGGACTCTGACCCTTAATAGAATAAGCCTGTACCACCGTTTGTCTAATCCATTTGGCAATGGTCGCGGCAGATGCAGGCAAACCCTTTCTGGGGCCATCCGTGATCACAAAAAGTGAATCCATCTTACGGAATGATTCCGTAGCTTTCAGGTATACCCTGATTGCCCGAACCACATCTAAGGAATGCCACGCATGTTCCCGATGATGCTTGGGCTGAGGACACAAGGAAGGTAGTACAATATCTTCATTCAGATGAAAATCTGAAACCACCTTGGGAAGAAAAGATGGCTTAGGATGAAGTACTACCTTATCCCTATGAATCACTAGGTATGGTGACTGGCATGATAATGCAGCCAGTTCTGACACCCTGCGAGCAGAAGTAATAGCCACCAAGAAGGCCACCTTCTGGGATAGAGTAAGCAAGGGAATCTCCCTGATGTTTTCAAAAGGAGGTTTCTGTAGAACCGACAAAACCAAATTAAGATCCCAGGGCGGTAAGGGCGCGCGGACTGGAGGAGCCAGGTGCCGCACCCCCTGGATGAAATTCCGCACCAAGGATTTGGTAGCTAAAGGCTTCTGAAAGAAGATTGCTAATGCTGAAACTTGACCCTTGATGGTGCTCAAGGCTAGCTTCTGCTCAACCCCTTGTTGCAAAAAAGCCAATATTCGAGTCACCGAATAGGTACGTGGAGGAAATCCTAAAGATTCGCACCACGCAATATAAGTCTTCCATGTGTGATAATAGACTTTGCTGGAAGTCGCTTTCCTTGCTTTAATAAGGGTAGGAATGACTGAAGTAGACAAACCTCTGTCCTTCAGTACTTGGGTCTCAATGGCCAGGCCATTAAAACCAGCGACTGTAAAGCACGAAGATAAATTGGTCCTTGAGACCACAGACACTCCCTGAGACGAAGTTCCCACGGAACGTCTGCGACTAACATGTCCAAGTCGGCCAGGCCGGCTTGAGGAGGCCAGCCTAGAATTTCTAGGACCACTGGCGCTGATTGGATCTGAACCAGGCGTCCCTAGAGCTATCTGGCCCCGACCATCCGAGAAAGTCTGGTCGTTTTCTGTTCCCACACATTTATCAGATACCTGATAGTTATCAGGAAAAGTGATCTTTTCTGGTTGAACCTCAGGGACCGAAGTCACCCGACTAGAGGCTGCTTGGCCTATCTGGTCAACCAGATCCGATTCCTGTGAGGTATCGGGACTAATCTTAGGAAAAGGTAAAGGAAAAGATCTTTTCAGGGAACGGTAACTACCGCATCCTGTGGTACTTAAATGTTGGAAGGGAAGAATCGCACCGGTAGTAGTGGTTGATGCTCGATCTAATGTCCTGAATACCGGTGAAAACGTCCCCCCACCCTGAAACCGGGTGGGGGCGCACCTTCAGGCTGTGTACTCCTTTGCTTCGGGTTTGGCTGGGTTGGTCCCCTTCTTGAACACTCCTGGAGGAGTCTTGCCTTTCCCGCTAGTACCAGCCGGGCGCCCTTTATGGGCGGTAAAGAAAGGTCCTCGCTTGTTGCGAGGTCCCTTAGCTTTTGCAGCCTGTGGCAAAAAAGTGCTCTTGCCCCCAGTGGCATCCTTAATGATTTCATCTAGGTTGGCTCCAAATAGACGATTCCCCTGAAAGGGGAGATTGGTCAAGGTCTTTTTGGAACCTAGGTCAGCTGACCAGCATTTTAACCACAGCACACGTCTGAGGATCACTGCTAACTTAGATGCATGCCCTAATAGGGGAGAAGTGTCCAAGGCTGCGTCACAGATAAACCGTAGCCCTTGTATGATCTGTTCCATCAAATCAGATGTCTCCTGGGGAATATCTTTTCCCCTAAGATCTTGGCGTACCATCTTCGCCCATTCCGTAAGTGTCTGGGAAACTAGACCAATAACGATTACTGGTCTAAATGCTGACCCTATCAGAGAAAAGATAGTGCGGGACTCTGCTTCTATCTTTCGATCCACCGGATCCTTAAAGGACGAAGTGTCCTCCACTGGAATAACCGTGGCTTTATTCAGCCTGGAAATAGGCGGATCCACGACTGGTGGTACCGTCCATTTCTTAATGATGGATTCCTCAAACGGATAGCGTCTAGCAATACGCTTGGAAATAGTAAAGGTACGTTTAGAATGCTCCCATTCTCCTTTAATCTGATTACCAAAACATTTAGGTACAGGAAAAGCCTTCGCCGTCTTGATGGGCTTATTAGTCCCAAAAGGCCTCTCTGTTTCAGTTGCCTCTGCCGGTAAAGCCTCAAGTTTTAAGGTTTCTTGCACTGCCACAACTAGTGCGTCCACCAATGCTTCTTCCTGAATTATAGCAAGAGAAGAAGCGTCCTCCTCACTGTCTGAGGGGGCTTTACCGGGGATAACAGCCCTTGCAGAGGAACCTGCAACTGCCGTGACCATCTCTGAATCTGAGTCAGAGGTGTCAGATGGTATAGGGGTAGGCGGGGGTCGCTTCCTTGACCCCCGTCCCTGACAGGCCGCCTCCACCCGAGCCACCATAGACTCCAAAATTGCTGTAAATGACTCTATACTCTGTGCACCGGCGGGTCCCGAGGCCCCCTCGAGGGAAACAGGTGGGGGAATATGTGTGGCAGGGTCCATAATAACTCCAGTTACTTCCTGGATAATATAATTCCAAAGTAAAGAAAAAAACTTTTTTTTTTTTCTTTTCTGACCCCCAGCGCCACAAAAAAGCCCCTTAGTGTTACCTGCTTAGGGATCCCTATCGATCGAGAGAGAGAGAGAGAGAGAGAGAGAGAGAGATAGACCCCCAGGCTCACCACTTGATGCTCAGAGTTAAACTGCAACAGCTTACAGCGCTGTCTTGACAAACAGGAAGTCTTTTGGCTGGCTGCCCAGGAAGAAAGGAGGCGGCTCCGCCCCTCTGCACGCCTTCCGGCGCCTCCCCCAAGCTCCACGAGGTGTAGGATCACCTCAAACATGGCCGCCCCCATGCTGGAGACACGAGGCTACGCCAAAATGGCGGCTCGTGCGATCCTGCAAGAAAAAATGGCGGCGGCCTGCTGAATGTCGGTGTGCTGCACACAACACTGTCTCTGCCTGGGGATATGGCGTGGTTGGCGGTATCGGCCCCTGGCGGACCGCATGGCCGTTCGGGAGGCCTGCTAATAGCTGGAGATCTGATTTGGAAGGCAGTCTACATGTCCGTGGCTTCTGACTGGTAGGTAGCTTATACTTAACCCATAAGATTCCCAGAATGCCACAGATTACATCTTTTAAACATGTATACAATAGATTGTTAGCTCCCAAACCAAGCCTCCTGGCTTTTTGTACACAAAAAAAATCACACTCAAAGTAGGAGGATCTGTGACATGTTATAGGATAGAAAGGACTCTTTCTTACCATACCGAGAGGGGCCCGCGTTCACCACAAAACCCGTCAGAGGGAAAGGGGGAACATACTACTCACCATACCGGAACCAGGCGGGCACCAACTCCTGACAGTACCCCTCTCCACCGGGGCGGGAGGGCTGTCGACCGATACGAACGCCGTGACTCATGGTCTTTTGGCGTTTCAGCGAGACGTTTAACTCGCGGGTTCAGTCCTTTTAATGGGACTTTGTCGCGGCCGACCCAGCGCGGAGCTATGGCCTGCACGCGCTCGTAGGCTGAACTGGGGTGACCACCGGATCTCAACATCCAGCCCGTCGCCCAGTTCAGCTTTCTTGCTTGAAGAGCTCACAGGAACACTGGAGAAAAAGCTGTCTAAAAAAATCCTTTAAGAAAAAATTCTTGCCAGGACCTAAGATCCCAGCAAGGTGTCTAGGTCCTTACTCCTAACTAGACAGAAAATAACTGATTTGCTGAGGCAGAGAGAGAGAGGATATACCATCTGGGACTGCCCCTAGGGTGTGGCCAGAGCTTTTTAATTTCCTGTCTAGTCCTGCTCCTGCGGAGGTAACATAACCCGAAGGTGGTGTATCACCGAGGACTACGTCTGTCGATGAGCGCTAGAGAAATCTTGTTTGCCGATTCCTTCACCACGAGTGCTCAATAAATATATGGCAACTCACCAGAAGTTTATGACCCCTTTTTACAGAAGGTCAGGAAAAGTGTTATTGGAAAACCAGATTATTCCTTGGATAACACCACTCCACTTCTAGATCCCTCAGGATAAGGCTAGGATGTAGAAATACTCCACAGGAGACAAAGTACTTCATGGTGTAGTAGGATTATGGTTTAAAAACAAATAAAGAAAAAAAAATGGTTTTTTTCGTGGCGGTTCCCGGCGCTAGGTGCATACAGCATGTGCAGATGGACCCGCTAGCCTGGATCTTGCGTGCCATTCACGCCTCGCTCTCAATACTGGGTCTGATGGATAGTCACATGGGACCCGGGGCGATTTTACAGTTAAAAATCCCCATTTTTTTATACTTTTGTTCATTGACAGGCAGCTCCCGTCATTGACCATTAGGACGTCCCAAAGCAGTGTCATACATGAGGGATGGGAAAAACAGCAAAAAATTCCCCAAGGCTTACCAGTAGCCAACCAGGTGACAGGGGCTAAAGCAAAAACTGGAACCCACCTGGAAAAAAAAAAAAAAATACACCCTCAAAGAGGATCAGGTCCTCTTAAGTAGCAGGCTGCAAAACCTTGCGGTCAAAGGAAGCGTCCGCAGATGCCAACACATCTACTTTATCAAACTTTGTAAATGTGTGCACCAACGACCAGGTGGCCGCCTTGCAAACCTGCTTCACTGACACTTGATTACGGAAGGCCCAGGAGGCACTAAATGCCCTAGTAGAGTGTGCCTTGACAGGGAGAGGAGGAGCCTGACCCCTGTTGGAATAGCCCTGAACCACCATTTGTCCGATCCATCTGGGAATGGTCGTAGAGGAAGCGGAGAACCCTTTGCGAGGTCCAGCCGTGAGCACAAATAGAGAGTGATTTTCTGAAAGACTCCGTAGCTGCCAGGTACACCCCAATTGCCCAGACCACATTCAATGCAAGGCAGTTTCCTTTGGATGTTTAGGCTTGGGACACAGAAGGCAACACGTCTTCATTCAATTGAAAGTCAGAACACCTTAAGAAGAAATGACAGACAGGGGCAAAGCACCCTCTTATCCTTGTGAAATCACTAAATAAGGTCGACAGGATAACGCCGCCAGTTTCAACACCCTGCACGCAGAAGTGATAGCCACCAAAAATGCCACATTCTGGAACAGCGTAGGCAGGGGAATCTCCCGAATATTTTTTAAAGGGAGGCTTCTGTAGAGCTGACCGCACCAAAGATCCCAAAGGCGGCAACGGAGCCCGCACTGGAGGAACCAGATGTCGGTTACCCTGAAGGAGTTATGCACCAGCGACTGTGTGGCCAAAAGTCATTGGAAAAAGACCACCAAGGCTGATACCGGGCCCTTGATGGTACTCAAGGCCAAATTCTGTTCAGCCCCCCTGTTGAAGGAAAGTGAAGATCCGAGCCCCAGAGAAGGAGCGAGGGTGACCCCCGAGATCAATCCTTGAAACCGCAGATTCTCCCTGAGAGAAAGCTTCCAAGGAATGCAAGCAAAGCCAGTCCGGAGCCACTAAGATGACCGAAATTCCTTCTGCCTCGATCCTGCTTAATAGTCTGGGCAAAAACTTAAACTTAAGAGGGAATACGTAGATCAAACAATACTGACCCCACGAGTCACCAGCGCATCTGTGGCATCTGCCAGAGGATCGCTTGACCGAGCCACAAACCTCTGCACCTGTTGAGCCGAGACGCCAACAGATCCACCTCGGGGGTGCCCCACTGGAGAGACAGCTGATAAAACCCCTCTGGATGAAGGGATCACTCCCCTTGGTCCAACACCTTCCAACAGTTAAGCCGCCTGCCAATTTTCCACCCCGGGAATGTGTACGGTGTAGAGGGCTGGAATGAACCGTTCTGCCCACCTTAGAATGCCAGCTACCTCCAGAGCCACCAGGGAACTTCTTGTGCCCCCTTGGTAAATGACATAAGCCACGGCATTGTCCAATTGAATGTGCACTGGGCAGCCCCGAAGACGATTCATCCGACATGCAGGACATTTGTTAGTCTGGAGTCTTCCAGTGTCCAGATCCCCTGAGCAGAATGCTTGCTGACGCCTCCACCAGCCGGGCAGGCTGGCATCCGTGGTGACCACTGTCCAATACAAGGGGAGGAAGGATTTTCCCAGCCAAACACCAGGGAGCAAAGCCACCATATCAGGGACTCCTTTGTTCCGACTCAACCCGATCTGTTTAGAGACTGTGGAGTCTTGTCCAATTTGGTTAGAATCTTCCTTTGCAAGGACCTCGTATGGAACTGTGCAAACGGAACCGCCTCTAAAGGTAGATACCAAACTGATCATGCTCCTCTCCAAAAGCAAAGTGGAGAAAGCGCTGGTGACTGGCACATATTGGAATGTGAAGATGGGTATTCTTGATATCGACAGAGGCGAGGAAATCTCCCTGGCACAGGATGCCACCACCGTTCGAATGGACTCCATTCTGAGCTTCTGTGCCTGCACAAAGCAGTTTAGCGCCTTGAGGCCAAGGATTGGACGCACTTTGCCTTTCTTCCTGAGGACTAAACCGGTTTGAGTAAAAACTCTGAAAAAAACGGTCCAAAATCAGAACCATCACCCCCTTGAAGGGACAGATCTTTTACTGCCCCAAACAGACCCAGTAACCGGTCTGTGGACAGACGCAGGCTGGAAAGAAAAAAAAAAAAAAAAAAAAAAATTGCCAGTGGACAAGAGCGAAACTCGATCTTTTAGCCGGACAGAATGAATTCGTGGACCCACTTGTCTTGCACCAAGGAAGTCCACGGGTGCGGAAACCAGCCAAGACATCCCTCCACCCCCGATATGGTTGAGGGCACACCTTCATGCAGACGGAGCCTTGTCCATGGGTCTGGAGAAGCCCGCTCTCAGCTTGCCAGACCAGGTTAGTTTGGATCCGCCAGAGGAGGCCCTGAAAGACTTCGAGCCCTTGTCAGTCAATCCTGAGGGACAGGGAGGGAGGGGGGGGGACTTGACCTGAGCAGGAAGGTCCACGTCAATGAGGTTCCTTGACCTTCGTAACCTGCAAAAGGTACTCTCTCCTCCCCCCCCCCCCCCCAAGAAAGCTTTAATGATGTCATCCAGCGTAGTGCCAAACAGACGATCTCCTTGAAAGGGAAGATCAGTCAAGGTCTTTTTAAAAGTCTGGTCCACAGACCAGCATTTGAGCCAAAAGACACGCCGAAGGACTACAGCCAAAAAAGCGAGACATTAGGAAGTCGCATCCAAAAAGGCATCACATCACAGAAACTGCAGCCCCTGGAAAAGCTGGTCTGCCAGCGCAAAGGCAGGACGGAGTTCACAACATAGAAGCTTAGCCCACTCGGTCAGAGTTTGCGACACTAGGGCATTTATTCTGGAAACCGGAGGGTCCACCACCGGTAGCATAGTCCACTTAATGGGCTCCTCATAGGTGTAACGCCTAGTAAAGATTTGGGAACCCCACTGAGACTTTGGTTGTCCCCACTCTTTAGTAATAATTCTGTCAAAATAGGCAGGGAAAGGAAACACCTTTTCCCACTCTGGATGTCTTGAATGCCAAAGGGTACCTGCGCCTCAGCTTTAGCTGCGTCCTCCATCTTCAGTGTCTCACACACAGATACAATCAGTGCATCTACCAGGATCTTTTCGTGCGCGGTCACAGACGTGAAGGATTCCAGGCGCATGGTTGCATCCCCAGAAGGGTGACCCACATCTGCGGCAGCCAAATCAGATTCAGGATCGGATGAGAAAGATGAGGCACTTTTTGCTAGCGCGTCATCCCACAAGCCTCCTCCACCCGGGACACAAGGGACTTCAGGACCGCCGCCAGTGCATAGATGGATGGATGGTTGGGATCCGGAGGGCCCCGTAGCCTCAGAGGTGCTCAGGTGGGGAAATGTGCTCCAAAGACACCATGAGTCACTAGGGGGACCACACAGTGTAACACTGCTAAGGGACAACCCCCACCACACTGTCAGCACCACCTGGTCGCCAAGCACAAGGCCCAGAGAGCTTCAGCAAGAGAGAAGACCCTACCAGACTCACCACCTGCCCACACAGGCACCTGCAGCCACCAGGAGAATCCGCACGGCACGTGCAGTGATCAGGAAGCTAAATGATCACAAAGAGTCAGCTGCAGGGGAAAAGGAGGGGCTCCCACTGCAGAAAAAAGCCACCCACAGGGCTCCACTGTTGCAGCTGCCACTACTGGCAATGGCAAACCACAAGAAAATGGCCGCTGTGTATAGAAACACCGGCTACAGCAAAATGGCAGCACCACAAGGCATACAGGCACCCAGAATTGGGAGACCAGGCCTCCAGACAGGATCCAGGTAGAGCAGGGGGCGTATGTGGAGGAGGGGGGCAGGATGAGGGACTTGGCAAGGTAGGTGCAGGAAACCCGGGGTCCAACCGTCCCAAGGAGGGGCCCACGTTCACCCAAAAACCCTCCAAGGGTAGAGGGGGAAAGCTCACCATACCGGGAACCAGGTGGGCACCGCTCCAGACAGATCCTCCCCCTCCCTCAAAATTTGGGGGGGCTGTTAGCCAGGAGCGCTGCGACTTGATCAGAAAAAAGGATTTTACGGTAAGACAAAAATCCAATTTTCTCTTTCGTTCAGACAGACAGCGCCAGATCTTGACCATTGGGACGTCCCAAAGCCGTTTAAACATGAGCAGTGGGGGAGAAAAAAAAAAAAGCAGAGAAAAAAAAAAAAGTTCCCAAAAAGGCTAAACCTAGCCAACCAGGTAACACGAGCTCAACTGGGAACTGGAGCTCACCTGAAAAATATACGCTCAAAAGGAGGATTATGGGCCATACACACTAAGATTTTCTGAAGACTTTTTCCTTTAGACTTACCAAAACCATATAATACCAAAACCATATGATACGAGGTCAAACCTAAACACTTTCAATTTGTATGCAATCTGGCAGGCCCTTGCACTACATAGAAAAGGTAAATCTGAAGGAAATCTAACCACAAAAGTTGGATAGTGTGTATCCAGCTTTAGTTCCCAAACAGCAGCCTGCAAAACCTAGTGGCCAAAGACAGCGTCCACAGATGCCAACACATCCATTTTTCAAAGTTCTGTAAAAGAAAGTGTGCAAAGACGACCAGGTGGCCGCCTTGCAAACCAGTAGCACGGAAGCCTGACGACGAAAAGCCCAAGAGGCACCAAGCGACCTTGTAGAATGTGCCTTTAACAGGGAAAGGAGGATCCTGACCCTTAAGGGAATAGGCCTGCACCACCGTCTGCCTGATCCATCTGGATATGGCCGCAGCAGACACAGCCAGCCCTTTACGAGGTACATCCATCCGTAAGGACAAATAGGGAGTCAGATTTCCTAAACGACTCAGTCACCGTCTGATACAACCAGATTGCCCGAACCACATCCAAAGAAAGGCAATCTCCTTAGGGTGTTTAGGCTTAGGACACAAGGAAGGCAATACAATGTCTTCATTTAAATGGAAACCAGAAACTACCTTAGGAAGGAACGACAGAGGGACGGTCAGATCTATGATACGAAATAGACATGTGTTTTTCATATTACAGGTCAAAAATTTGGACCTTTGAGGCCTCAAATGACATCACTATTTCAGCCAGAACATTTTGGTTTCAAGGACACATTGTTTTATTTGATGAACCTGTTCAGCCAATATTTACACGTCTTTAAAATAAACGCCTCCATCATGGTCATGAAAGGAGAGAAACCAGAGAAATTGTAAAACATGTTCTGGCCATGAAATGTTTTAACACACAATGGCCGAAACTTAGATTCAACCTTACACCTGTGTCCGTCCATTACCTAGCCAATAAACTATTGTTTCTACCATGAGAAGACAGAACGGAAAAACCCTGGACAGAGACATAATCGTGTCATTCATTTACCTACACCAAGGGGGGGGGGGGGGGGTAAAAATGGTGTCACAGGCACTCCCCATGGGAAGCATAGTATTCCAATCGATTGAAAATAACCCATATATAGAAAAGTTTACATATACCAGTTGTCGTGTAGCAATACATGTATAACTACATATGTATCCCCATAGTTTTGAACTCTGTCAATCGTGAAATATATAGTATTATGGGTAAATCATTTATTCCTAATCAATATATACTGTTAATAATGCATAATTAAAGGCGTTACCAGATCCAATCCTTACATAAATACATGATGGAAATATCAGATGGCCACGCCTGTACCATGAGAATATGGACAGATTCTCGTTTTTATGGTTATAACTAAATGAAGAAATCACAATTTTAATATAGAATACACTTGACTAGTAGAGGCGTCGCCCAATAACCCCACCAGTTAATGATTAAGTAATCCCAACCAATGGGAAAGAAGTTCTTCCTTCTGGGTTCGGCTTATAATTTTTTACGGCCCTTTTGTTCAACACAAAAAAAAAGGAACCCAGATGTGAGATGAGACACAACACTTCAATACACTTCCAACATCCATACTCTCATCTTGCTCCATCCCTCGCTTGAAACTCTGAAGGATGCCAGACGCAACCCCCCCCCCCAACCGGCCACCATTTTGGGAAAGGCAGCCATTTAAGGACTCTGGCACCGACCATTTTAAGCCAACAGCCATTTTAAAGCGGTAAATATACATAGCCGATTTGATTATCATTTCCTATTGGTTATTGCCTACCTTATAAGTTTTGAATTTTACGTTAAGGGTAACTAGATTACATTCCCAGTCGTATCAACCATAGTAGATTTTTTCTCTAAAAACTGATTTTTTTTTTTCTACGTTTTTATTAAGTTAGCACAATATTAGCGATTTAGTCTCCCGTTTTGCATAACCTACTCTCACTCCAACTGCAGCGGAGTGACTGTTGACTGCACAATTCAAACAACTTTGGTCTGATATATAGAACACTTGTCTATGGTTTCTACCATTCCTGGGAAAAAGGAATCCTGCTTTCTTTTTATTTTTATCACTGAGCCAAATATCACATTTGCATTTATCGTTTAAATTATTTTTGTGTCACTCCATATCTATTTGCTGTGAATACATGTCTTGTGAATACATATACTTCTATATTCTCTATTGTAGTCTGTATTCACAAAGATTGTTTATATGCTGTTAAAAAGAAATTAATCAAATTAAAATAACTTGTTATATTCGTTCAGAATAATATTCTGGACCGTGTAACGCACTTAACAGGACGAAGTATCACTATCTGTGGACCACCAGATAAGGAGAACGACAAGACAATGCAGCCAACTCCCGACACCCTCTCGCACCATTCCTTTTTATTCTTAGGAACTGGCCCTTTGGGACTACTCTTACCCAATTAGGGCAATGGCAACTACAGGTTGAAAAGGTACGCATTATGATCAGTTTCTTTAAAATGGGTACGAGTCCCTAGTATTCCAGATTTGTAAAAATTCCAAATCTAAAAAAATTATATGAATGATTCATGTTCGGTACTGGTGAATTTTAGGATCTACTCATTAAGATTCATATGAGATAGAAACTCTAGTTCACCTTGTGGTCCCTCCCAAATGACAAATATGTCATCTATTTACCGTAAGTATAATTCGAGTTGTGGCCGCTGGTTAGTGAAAATCTGCTCTTCCTCCCATTAAGATATTAGCAACGCTAGGGGCATACCTGGCCCCCCATTGCAACCCCTTGGATTGGATTATAGAAATCTCCCCCCGGTACCAAAGTAGTTAGTTGAAACCCTGGCAATGGCCATGACTAAGTAATCCACTTAGGGGGCAGTGAGGTATGAATATTTAGGGCTCATAATGTGGCATTAAAATGTTCTATTTCAGATTACCAATTTCCTGCATGGGTATTTGTTAAACCTTGGTTTATCGGGTCAATATCAAATGGAGGGCCTCTCAAATTTCAGGTCCGGTAGTTCTTTAAAGCGTAACCCTAAAATTTGATCCTGTTCCCTTAAAGCATGTTATACAGCACAGTGCTTGTGCTGTGTCATTTGGCTCCCATCACCTAAAAGACCTGGCTGATCCTGCCAGTTTCTATCCTCCCCTCTGTACACTGACCACGGTGTATCATGGCTGCTGAGCCCTAACACCGTGGTCCGTGCCTCTAATCAGCAGCCCTGCTCTGTGTCCTCCACACCTTCCCTGTCAGCTCCATGTCACGGCCCACCCACCCCTCCTGCTCAAATAAACTCTTTAATATGTTAAATAATCCTGTTGTCTTCCAAGCCTGTGTGCCTCGATAGATAGCTGTATATACCCGATTTCAGTGTGCTGCTCAGTGATCACCTGACCGGCTGGCTCTTTCCTCCCGAGATATTAGCAGGGGAATCTTGGCCCTGCCCCCTGCAGCTGTCAAACGGGGAGAGGAGAGAGCCAGCCAGTCATGTGATCGCCAAGCAGCACACTGAAATCAGGTATATACAGCATTTGTTTTTTTAGTTTTTTTTTTTTAAATAAAATAGAGGCTCACACAGGCTTAGGAGAAAAAAACAGATTTAACAAAGTCCTGCAAGTGGCTTAACCACTTTGAATCTCAGAAGCTAGTAGATTTATATCAGACAATTCTACCATTATTGGTGTAACCCCCCCCCCCCCCCCCCAGTTAAAATGTCCAAACATGGGCCCCAAGTGTGGTCACTGTTTTACAGCACTGCCTTAACCCTCTTGGGCATGGAGTTAACCAGAGCTTCACAGGTTTCCACTGGAGTCCTTTTCCAATTCTCCATGGCATCAGAGCTGGCTGATGTTCGAGACCTTGTGCTTCTTCACCTGTCGTTTGAGGATGCCCCATAGATGCTCAATAGGGTTAAGGTCTGGAGACTGCTTGGCCAGTCCATCACCTTTACCCTCAGCTTCTTTAGGCAGTGGTCTTCTTGGAGGTGTGTTTGAGGGTCGTTTTGTTGGACTACTGCCCTGCGGCTCAGTCTCTGAAGGGAGAGGGGGGGGAATCATGCTCTGCTTTAGTACGTCACAGTACATGTTGGCATTCATGGTTCCCTCAATGAACTGTAGCTCCCCAGTGCCTGCAGCACTCATGCAGACCATGACATTCCCACCACCATGCTTGACTGTAGGCAAGAAAACCTTGTCTTTGTCACCAGGTTGCCACCACACATGCTTGACACCATCTGAACCACATAAGTTTACCTTGGTTTCATCAGACCACAGGACATGGTTCCAGTAATCCATGACCTTAAGTCTGCTTGTCTTCAGCAAAATGTTTGTGGGCTCTTTTGCATCTTTAGAAGAGGCTTTCTTCTGGGATAACATTAATGCAGATCAAATTGATGCAATGTGTGGCGGATGGTCGGAGCACCGACAGGCTGACCCCCACCCCTTCAACCTCTGCAGCAATGCTGGCAGCGCTCATACATCTATTTCCCAAAGACAACTTCTAGATGTGACAATGGCCATGTGCACTCAACCTCTTTGGTCGACCATTTCGAGGCCAGTGATGCCGAACCTTGGCAGCCCAGATGTTTTGGAACTACATCTCCCATGATGCTCATGCACTCTGCAGTGTAGTTGAGCATCATGGGAAATGTAGTTCCAAAACAGCTGGAGTGCCAGGGTTCGCCATCACTGGCCTAGGCCATCTTTCTGTAGAGAGAAAAAGAAAAAAAAAGAAAAAGAGAAAAAGAGAAAGAGAAAGAGATCAAATATAACACATGCTCCCCATTCACACCCAAGACTTTGTAACACTAAGTCACATGACATCAGGGAGGGAAAACTGCTAATTGGGCCCAATTTGGACATGTTCACTTAAGGGTGTACTCACTTTTGTTGCCAGCTGATTAGACAATGGCTGTGTGTTGATTTTGAGGGGACAGCAAATTTACACTGTTATACAAGCTGTACACTCACTAATTTACATTGTAGCAAAGTGTCATTTCTTCAGTGTTGTCACACGAAAAGAAAATACAAAAAATGTGAGGGGTGTACTCACTTGTGAAATACTGTATATTACAGTTTTTATTTAGTTATGCGATTTAGCTATCCCTACTAGGGGGAGTTACGTCATAGGATCACTTTCACGGTTAGGAAACAGCCTACTGGGTTAATCCTAAGCATTTTAAAAAAAGTTTAGCCTGTTTAGACAATCTGTCGTTTTAAGATTTGTCCTGAATATTTTACATGTAATTAACAGCACAGCTGTAGTTTGTAGTGTCTGGCATAGGCCGGTTTGCTATTTAGAGGCATTCTGTCCCCATTCTCAGTTTTGGAGAAGCCCAACCAATAGGATTCTTTCCACCACTCTAAATGTAAACCGGAAGAGGAGTTTGTCACCTCCTGAAAATGCCTACACAGTGAATTGTACGTCAGAGCAGGGGACTCGTCACTTCCAGGTCCCATGTGAGTATCCATCAGGCCCAGTATTGAGAGGTGTGAATCGCACACCAGAGCCAGACAGGGCCCACCTGCACATGCCATGCTGTATGCACCTAGTGACGGGGACAGGCACTAACATGTGAGTACACATATGTATTTGTTTTTAAATACACCTACTACAGCATGAAGTACTTTGTCTTCTGTTGAGTATTTCTTCATCTTAGCCTTATCCTGAGGGATCTAGAAGTGGAGTCGTGTTATCCCAGGAATAATCTTGTTTTTAAATAACGCTTTTCCTAACCTTCTTAAGGGGGGGGTCAAACTTCCGGTGAGTTGCCGCCATCCATTTATTGAGCACTCGTGGTGAAGGAATCAGCAAACAAGATTATCTAGAAGCATTTCACTTTTGGTGTTGGGATTGTCACATTGGACTTTCATTCTACATTTATGGTTTTTGCATTATAGCACATTTGTGACCGCATTCCATGTGGTTTTTATGCACTTTGTCATCATGGTTTCATTTGTTTTTATATTGTGGAGCATCTTTCCCTTACACTTGGGTTTATATATCACTAGAAGAGTTTTCACTCACTCATTTAAAGGGGCAGCTACATATGTCACAATACCTTTAGAGACGCCATTATTTGCACTTGTATTAATCAGTTATACAGTAAACCTTGCTGTAAAATACAAGAATGCTGTATAAAGCTTAAGGTGATTTTTATTAAATATTCAAAACATTAAACATGTTCTACTTACCTGCTCTGTGCAAGGATTTTGCACAGAGCAACCCTAATCCTCCTCTTCTGGGGTGCGCTGCAGGCACTCCTGGCTCCTCCATCAGGTGCGTCCACGGAGAGCCGCTTCCCATGGAGGCACCCGCGCGGGCGTGCTTCCGGAGTCCTGCTGCGTCCATTGACACAAACAGTGGGACTCGGCCCCGCTCCCACTGTCACTGGATTTGATTGACAGTAGCGGGAGACAATGGCCCCTGCTGCTATCAAGCTATTCAATGAGGACAGACAGCGGCTGGAGCCGATGGGCTCGTGCACATTCCTGGAACAGATGAGCTCAGGTAAGAAAAAGAGGGGCTCTGGAGGCAGCTGCAGCACAGGTTTTTCACCTTAATGCATTGAATGCATTAGGTGAAAAACCTTGAGACTTTACAATCCCTTTAACCACTAAGACCCGAAGGACTTGCCCTTAACAGTGCCGAATCACAAAATAGGGCCTGGTTATTAACTAAAAAATGAGCGGTCATGCGACGCGGTACCCAAATAAAATTGATGTCTTTTTCCCACAAATAGAGCTTTTTTTGATGGTATTTGGTCACCTGTGCGATTTTTTGAGCTATAAACGAAAAAAGAGCGACAATAGTTAAAAAAAAATAATATTTTTCACATTTTGCTATAGGACATTCTCAAAAAAGAAAATTAAAAAATCAAAATGTAACATTTTAGGCCAAGTTGTTTTCGGATACATTTTTGTTAAAACAAAAATCGCAATTAGCGTATTTTGATTGGTTTGCGCAAAAGTTGTGTCTACTAACTATGGAAAAGATTTGTCTTTTTTTAATTCTTACTACTAATGGTGGCAAGCTGCGATTTTTTGCGGGACTGCGAAATTGCGGCAGACAGATTGGACCCCTGACTGATATTTGACACTTTTGGGGGGACCAGTGACATTACTACAGTAATCAGTGCTAAAAATATGCACTGTTACTGTAATAATGACACTGGCAGGGAAGGGAAGGGGTTAAAATTATGGGTGATCAAAGGGTTAAATGTGAGCCTAAAAGGGGATTTTAACTATGGGGGGCGGGGCTTCTGAAATGACCATAGAGACATGTGATCTTATATAGAAGGATCACATGGGCTCGATTGATCATTGCAGGTGTTTACAACAGCTGACTTCTCTCTCAGCGGGGGAACGATCGCGGGTGTCAGGCGGCAATCGGAACCGCCTGACACGCATCAGCTTCCCCGCTGACAAACAGGGCGGGAGTGCGCGCTCGCCCCCTAGCCTCCTGAGAGCGAGTGACGTATACCTACGTCACTTTGCCCAGGAGCGGCTGCCTGTCAAAGTATATCTGCAGTGGGCGGTCGTAAAGTGGTTAAAGACACTATACTAAAAAGCTTTAACCCCTTCAGCTACGGAAGGTTTTACCCCCCTTAATGACTAAACCATTTTTTTTTTGCGATTCGGCACCGAGTTACTACAATTGGGCAGTCATGCGACACTGTGCCCAAATTGATGTCCTTTTTTCCTACATTATAGAGCTTTTTGGTGGTATTCGATCACCTCCAAAAAAAAAAAAAAGTGACAATTTTGAAAAGAGAAATATATATATAAAAATTTTTTTTTTTTTTTACTTTTCGCTATAAAACATTCCCAATAAAAAAAATATATATATATAAAAAATCAAATTCAGTTTAGGCCAATTTGATTTCTGCTACATGTTTTTGGTAAAAAAAAATGGCAGCGATCAGCAATTTTTAGCGGGACTGCAACATTGCAGTGGACAAATTTGACACCAAGTGACACTTTTTGGGGACCAGTGACATTAAAGCTGTATGTAGTATACTCGCTTTTTACCGTTAACTACAGGTAAGCCTATAATGAGGCTTACCTGTAGGTAAAATTAATATCTCCTAAACCTGCACAAAATTTATGAGATATTCACCCTGCATGCAGCCGCTGACACCAGCAGCGCATGCACTCTGAAGGTCCGCTGGACCTTCAGAGCTCCTTGCTGGAAAGTGAAGTCCCGCGCGCATGCACGGGAGTTACGTCATCGCGGCTCCATCCACTCACAGCTCCGGAGCCGCCGAACCCAGAAGAGACGCCGAAGGAAAATGTTAGCTGCTTCAGCGGTGTCCGGGCTTCGTTCTAAGGTATTTCATAATGAGCTAGCATGCGATGCATACTAGCTCATGCCTTTGTCCTGCAGGGGTTTTTTTTTTTTTTTTTTGAGGATACAACCGCTTTGATACAGTAATCAGTGCTAAATATGCACTGTTACTGTATAAATGAGACTGGCAGGGAAGGGTTTAATACTGGGGGTGATCAAGAGGTTTATTGTAAGCCTGATTGTGCTTGCTAACTGTAGGGGGGGGGAGCTCTAAAAAGGCACACAGATCGGTGTTTCAGCTTAGCTGAGACACACAATCTCACTGTACCTGTCTGACAGGAGAGCCGCCTGCTTTGTTTACATAGGCAGGCAGCTCTGTCCGTTTCCCCGAAGATCACAGGAGGCCGGCGGTGATAGAGCCCACTCCTCCCGCGGTCTGGCTCCCCGTGTAATCACAGCGGGAGCACGGCTCCGGCCCCAAGTGTGCGCCACCAAGGCCACGTTCACATAATCACGTGGATCTACATGATTATGCACAGCCGAGCCGCCCTGCCGCAATAAATCTGTGTGGGGCATTCAGCAAGTTGGTTAAACAGGCTTCTGAATATAAAGCATGCAATAGAATGGTGAGCGTTAAAAAAATAAAATAAAGCGTTGGGGTAAAAGTCCAGTTCATTTCCTGTGCCCGGGGAGTCAGATTCAGCCTGTCATACGAAAAAGTGAACAGCCACATGCAGTAGTACTCATGCAAATGACGTTTTGCACAAGTAAACACACATGCACAGAACCAACATTTAGAAGAGTATGGCTATGTACAGTCATCCAGATGTATGAAACTCAGAGGAAAGGAAAAATCCCAGAATTAGGCCTTTAAAGAACTTCATAACCAAATTCACATATGATTGCACCTTTAAATGGTTACATGAAAAATTAACAGTGAGAAGCAGTGGGGCAGTGGAACCTTAACAGTGGCTAACTTTTGTGCATTAACCTTTAGAATTGTAGATTGGGTGCACTGTAAACATGTGCACTGTAAACATTTACAAAATGGCGTATAATGAATTAGTTCTGCTTTTAACTATTGTAACCATACCAGGGCCAGTTCAGTCATGTCAACAGCAGAGTTGGCCTCACATGGGAAGGTCTGACACCACAAAATTTCAGATTTTTTTTTTCTGTGCACGCAGTAACTTGGAGAACATGTGCAAGCCCAAGATTTCATATATGTGCCTGCAGTACCATTTACTAGCATGAAAAAGTACTGTTTGTATTGCTTCCTTTATGTAAATTCTCTTGTGTTCCTGCCAGTCCCTCCGATTCCCCCACTAAAAACTGTCCAAAACACTGGTGCGTTAGCAGTGCCCTCCATTCAAAGCGCTTGTCCCAACACCTCTCTCTCCCACCCATGCACAGCCATTCACTGGGAAGTTCAGTATGCTGCCGTTGCGCCTCTTCCAGCTCTTTTGCAGTTAAGGGTATCACTTAAGGGGGGGGGTACATTGAAAGAAAACCCTTCTCCATACACAAAATGTTTTGTCTTTCATTTCTATTTTAAACTGGATGGGTTGTCCTACAAGGTGAGAGTTTACATATATATTTTAAAAGCTTCAAGGTCCCAATGCAATAATTTTTAGTAGAAAGTGATAAACTTACAATGTTCTCCAAATGCTTTGGTTGTAAACATTTCTCGTAAGGTAACAATATTTGAATGTTGGACTTTTTTCCATGTATCCACTAAAGACATGCATTTTGTGTTCACCAGACGAAAACCTAAGAAAAAAAAATACATTTTCAGCATTGTACAGTGTGGGAAAGGCTTAGGGTTAGATTAGGAAAGAAGGAAAAATCTGCAATGGGAACAGCGACAGTAGTAAAAAAAAAAAAAAAAAAAAAAAAAAAAAAAAAAAAAAACACACAACACTAAAAGATATGATATTAGTCTTTCCCACTAGTATTCAAGGGTTTCCACCAGTTTGGTGCTATAAGGACAATCACTGAGAAAGGGAAAATGAACCCTCAAATCCTGTGTGGACACTAGTTAAAACCTGAGACTGACCAAAAAAAAAAAAAAAACTGCCTGGAGATTGACTACAGTGCCTTGAAAAAGTATACCCCCTTAAAATTTTCAACATTGTCATGTTACAACTAAAACCGTAAATTTTATTGGGATTTTATGTGATAGTAATGTGATAGATCAACACAAAAAAGCAGCACACAATTGTGAAGTGGAAGGAAAATGATAAATGGTTTACAATAAATATGTGAAAAGTGTGGCATGCATTTGTATTCAGCCCCCCAGAGTCAAAACTGTAGAACCACCTTTCACTGCAATTACAGCTGCAAGTTTTTTTGGGATGTCGACACCAACTTTGCACATCTAGAGTGACATTTTCACCCATTCTTTAAAAAATAGCTCAAACTGTCAGATTGGATAGGAGAGCGTCTGAACAGCAATTGTCAAGTCTTGCCAGAGATTCTCAATTGGATTTAAGCCTGGACTTTGACTGGGCCATCCTAACATTCATATGCTTTGATCTAATCCATTCTATTGTAGCTCTGGCTGTATGTTTAGGGTCGTGTCCTGCTGGAAGGTGAACCTCCGCCCCAGTCTCAAGTCTTTTGCAGACTAACAGGGTTTCTTCTAAGATTACCCTGTATTTGGCTCCATTCATCTTTCCATCAACTCTGACCAACTCCTGTCCCTGCTAGAAGAAAAGCATGCCCACAACATGATGCTGCCACCACCATGTTTCACAGTGGGGATGGTGTGTTCAGGGTGATGTGCAGTTAGTTTTCTGCCACACATAGCATTTTGCTTTTATGCCAAAAAGTCCAAATTTGGTCTCATCTGACCAGAGCAACTTCTTCCACATGTTTGCCGTGTCCCCCACATGGCCTCTCGCAAACGGGACTTATAGCTTTCTTCTTGCCACTCTTCCATAAAGGGCAGATTTGTGGAGTGAATGACAGTTGTCCTGTGGACAGATTCCCCCACCGGAACTGTGGTTTTCTCCAGCTCCTCCAGAGTTACCAAGGGCCTCTTTGCTTACGATTAATGCTCTTCTTGTCCGGCGTGTCAGTTTAGGTGGACGGCCATGTCTTTGTAGGTTTGCAGTTGTGCCATACGCTTTCCATTTTCAGATGATGGATTCTACAGTTCTCCGTGAGATGTTCAAAGCTTGGGATATATATTTTTTTTTTTTTTTTTTAATAACCTAACCCCGCTTTAAACTTCTCCACAACTTTATCCCTGACCTGTCTGGTATGTTCCTTAACCTTCATAATGCCGTTTGTTCACCAAGGTTCTCTACCAAACCTGAGGGCTTCACAGAATGGCTGTATTTGTACGGAGATTAAGTCACACAGGTCTGGACTCCATATACTAATTAGGCGACTTCTGAGAGCAATTGATTCCACTAGATTTTAGTTAGGAGTATCAGAGTAAAGGGGGCTGAATACAAATGCACGCCAGACTTTTCAGATTTGAAAAAAAAAAGAAATAATCATTTTCCTTCCACTTTACAATTGTGTCATTGTGTTGGTCTCACATAAAATCCCAAAATGTGGAACATTTCAAGGGGTAGGAATACCTTTTGAAGGCACTCTGCTTTAAAACAATACATTCTGGTACCATACAGATGAAAATATTGGAAACCGACTGCCTTCTAAAATTGCTGCTCATTTTACCCTAGGTGAAAACAAACCTAATATAGCCACCAAAGCGCATAAACATTACTGGAAAAATAGGCTGGGCAAATCTTCGGTACTGCAGAAGGCCCTGGGCTGTTTACAAGATCACTTCTAATAGTCAAACACTGGCCATACATCGATTGAAAGTCGGCCAGATCAGCAGGGTCTGGCTGAAATTTAATCCATGTATGGGCAAACTGATTGTACCAAAGTCAATCCAGCAATCGATTTGGGTACAACCAGGCTTTATGATTTTTCTACATGCGATTACTGCCAGCGGCTATGACTGCTAGTGCTAATCGTACTAGGCTGCATATAAGGTAAGTGTGAGGAGCATATGGTTATAGATTGCTATTAAGGGTCCCTGTATTTTAATAATACTTGTCTGACCTAACCAGGGCAAGCATACATAAGGTGTTCTGTGCAGGTGTCAGAACTAAGGTTTGGTTAGATGGTCAGTACAATAATTTAGGGATTCAGAAGTAAAATGTAAATCATAGCAATTTATTATGAATAATATTTATGTTATTACAGTACCGTACAGATATTGGCTTAGCCTAATTATATGTGACCAGTATAAACATAGAAAACAAAAAAACAAGACATACAACGTGAAACATTTAAACATTTAACAGGGTACCGGCCGGTGCATAATGAAATACATCATTAGGGTATTGGTAATCAAATGTAATTATTCTTAGTGGTAGATTCCGTTTCTGTATCCTCCTATGATGTGTGTCTGTGGACTTGTGGGGGGAAGTTTGATAATCAGCTTTTTATGCTTGATATAGCAGAGTGGGTAGGTGGTGGGTGGCTGCGGTAATTTTTCCTCCACTTGATAGTATTTACACTGTCCGAGGGTATGGCAGTATTCTTTTCCTCTTTGCTCCTGAGTCTATGTTGTGACTCGTGGTTAGGTCGGCAATTGCCTAGATTTCCAGCTATTACCCTCTCAAAGTGTAAATGAAGTGTCAGGTTTCAGCGGCTCAGAGGCTTGGGGGATGGTTCATTAGTGTGTTTGGTATGTCCTTAGTAAGTTTGTTATTAAGGAGATCTTGCAGAGTATCTAGATATCTCCTTTTGTATTGGCGGCATTTGATGGAGGGGTGTCAGGCGGTTTTAAGTGAAACACCGTTTCTTGGGGACTATGCAGAGTGTGTATCTGTGTTTATACATGTGGGGATAGTTCCAGTATATGGCTCAGTCTCAGAGACACTCTGTCAGCCGGGTGGCTGATTCTTCACCCCTCTTCCTGGACGGTGTAGTGTTTCCACTTACCTGACCTTGATCTCCTTGCCGCGCCGCTCTGCTTCCTGTCCTCCGCTACGATGCCGCTGAAGTGCCCGGTTCGTGTGCTGATCCCGATCCGCCGGCTCCCGTTAGCTCCTCCGCCGTCCACGTCTGTGACACTGCTCGTTGCACTGGTCGGTGAAGATGACGTCAACGCGTTTCGCTTCTCCGATTGGCGTAGCTTCGTCTGGACGTAACCTAACCCGCCTCCTGTGCCCTCTAAATACGTGTCTTCACAGGTGATCGGGTTAAACATTGATTGGATACTCAGGGGGTTCTTGTGATTTTGAGTTACACATCGGGTAATTTATTGAATAAAGGGCTTTAAATTTTCTTGTACTTTAAGCATGGCATAATTTATTGGTCATTTCCACAGGTTGACTCAGTCCTGAATTATCTCATTTTGTTAGTCATGTTCCCATAGTTACCATTAAATTTCGGTAAAAAAGTGTTTCCTCTTTCCCTGTTTTTATGGACGATGTTGCCACATATCTGTTCATGTATGGCAGATTTACTTATTTGTCATTCCATACAGTTTTTCTTGGGAACAGATTCGGGGGGGGGGGGGGGGGGGAAGCCATTTGGACATGACTGGGTATTGAGATTTCACTAACAACAAAGACATTGACTCATATACTGGTTCTAAAGAACATGTGTATTTTTAGTTTTTGTTATTTTTATTCTAGTTTTGACATAGGGATGGATTTGTGTTGGATTACTTAGTTCTATCCTCTCTTCATCATAAAAGGGGCTTATTTCTTCAAAGTATGGTCTTTTAATACTTTGTTCACAACATTTTTTCTGATGGGGGAATTTAATTCCCTTTTTCCCTTGGTTTTGTTAAGGTGTAGCAGTTCTTGTTATCTTTCCAGGAATACCTGTAAGTTCATTTCTGTATTCAACCCTATGGGGGTGAGGCTATTTAGATTAAATATCCACCATTTTTCTTTTTGCAATAATATTCGGTCAAAGTCGCCTCTTCTGGGTGATATTTTTAGTTCATATATTCCTTTGATTTTTGTATCTTGTAAATTTCCATTGTGGTACTGGGTGTAGTGTCTGGCTAGAGGTTTATCCGGATTCTTTTCCCGTATCTCTCTCATATGCTCACCAATGCGTGTTTTTAGTTGTCTTTTTGTTTTTCCAATGTAATTTTTCTTGCATGGGCATGTAATCATATAGATTACTTTTGTTGTCGCACAATTTATTAGATTACGGATTTTATATTCTCTTTCCCCTGTAGCGTCATGGAAGGTGTCTGTCCTGTCTATGAATGGGCAGATTTGACATCTACCGCATGCGAACATGCCTTTACTTCTTGGGGTTTTCATTAGCCAGGTCTCATCTACTTCCTTTGAGAATTCGGATCTGGTCAGAATGTCTTTCAGATTTCTTGCTCGTTTTGCCACCATGTTCGGGTTGGGGCCTACTATCTCTTTTATAGTTGGTGTGTTGTTTAGGATGCCCCAGTGTTTCTTTAGGGTCTCACGTACCGCTTCCCATTGCGTTCCATATTGTGTAATGATTCTTGTTGTTCCGATGGCGTCTTTTTTCACTGGGCTTTTTCTTGTCAGGAGATCTTTTCGTTCTCGTTTGCTTGCTTTTTCTTTAGCTTTTCTCAGTTGTTTGTGCGAGTACCCTCTCTCTCGGAATCTCCTATAGAGATCTTTACTTTCTTCGTAGTAGTCGTTCTGTTTTGTACAATTCCGTTTGATTCTTAGGAATTGGCCTGTAGGTATTCCGTTTTTTAGCCATTGAGGATGGTGGCTGTCAGCTTTCAGTAAGGTGTTTGCTGCTGTCGCTTTACGGAAAGTGTTTGTTATTAGTTTGTTATCTTGTTTGCTGATCCATAGGTCTAGGAATGATATCTTGGTTTGGTCATAAGGTGTAGGTTAGATGTATGTTCCGGTCATTTATGTTGAGGGTTCGGATAAATGTGTGCAATGTCTCAATGTCCCCTCTCCAGACCAATAGCACATCATCTATATACCTTAGCCAAGTGTGTGCATGTTTTTTGTATATTTCATTTGGGTATACTAGTTCCTCTTCCCATAGACCGAGGTGTAAACATGCGTAAGCCGGCGCCCAGGATGCTCCCATAGACGTACCTTGGATCTGTTTGTAATATCTGGAGAGAAATTGGAAATTGATGTTGTCTAGAGCAAATCTGATAAGGTCAGTTAGAAATTCATTTTGGTGGCTAAATTCTGCATAATGCTTTTCCAGGAAGCTTTCCACCGCTCGAATTCCCCATTCCCCATTCATGGGGTATTGATGTATATAGGGATTCGACATCTATTCCGACTAGCCAGGTTTGGTCTTCTATTGTTATTCTGTCGGTCTTTTCCAGTACATCTCTCGTGTCTTGGACATAGGACTCAAGGTTTGTAACCATTTCCTTTAGTAGTGCATCTAAATATTTTCCTATCTTCTCTAGTGGTCCGTTGATTGCTGATATGATCGGTCTTCCGGGGGGGTCCATTAGGGATTTGTGCACTTTTGGGATTATATAGAAGACCGGGATGTTATAGTCCTTCACACTGATATATTCGGCCTCTTGTTTAGAAAGTAGGCCTTCCTCTTTGGCCCATTTAATTTTTTCATTAAGTTCCTTTACAACTTCAGGGAATGGGTTGTTCTCTAATCTCACATATGTATCTGTTGCATTCAGTAGAACTGCTACACCTTAACAAAACCAAGGGAAAAAGGGAATTAAATTCCCCCATCAGAAAAAATGTTGTGAACAAAGTATTAAAAGACCATACTTTGAAGAAATAAGCCCCTTTTATGATGAAGAGAGGATAGAACTAAGTAATCCAACACAAATCCATCCCTATGTCAAAACTAGAATAAAAATAACAAAAACTAAAAATACACATGTTCTTTAGAACCAGTATATGAGTCAATGTCTTTGTTGTTAGTGAAATCTCAATACCCAGTCATGTCCAAATGGCTTCCCCCCCCCCCCCCCCCCCCGAATCTGTTCCCAAGAAAAACTGTATGGAATGACAAATAAGTAAATCTGCCATACATGAACAGATATGTGGCAACATCGTCCATAAAAACAGGGAAAGAGGAAACACTTTTTTACCGAAATTTAATGGTAACTATGGGAACATGACTAACAAAATGAGATAATTCAGGACTGAGTCAACCTGTGGAAATGACCAATAAATTATGCCATGCTTAAAGTACAAGAAAATTTAAAGCCCTTTATTCAATAAGTTACCCGATGTGTAACTCAAAATCACAAGAACCCCCTGAGTATCCAATCAATGTTTAACCCGATCACCTGTGAAGACACGTATTTAGAGGGCACAGGAGGCGGGTTAGGTTACGTCCAGACGAAGCTACGCCAATCGGAGAAGCGAAACGCGTTGACGTCATCTTCACCGACCAGTGCAACGAGCAGTGTCACAGACGTGGACGGCGGAGGAGCTAACGGGAGCCGGCGGATCGGGATCAGCACACGAACCGGGCACTTCAGCGGCATCGTAGCGGAGGACAGGAAGCAGAGCGGCGCGGCAAGGAGATCAAGGTCAGGTAAGTGGAAACACTACACCGTCCAGGAAGAGGGGTGAAGAATCAGCCACCCGGCTGACAGAGTGTCTCTGATGAGATTGAGCCATATACTGGAACTATCCCCACATGTATAAACACAGATACACACTCTGCATAGTCCCCAAGAAACGGTGTTTCACTTAAAACCGCCTGACACCCCTCCATCAAATGCCGCCAATACAAAAGGAGATATCTAGATACTCTGCAAGATCTCCTTAATAACAAACTTACTAAGGACATACCAAACACACTAATGAACCATCCCCCAAGCCTCTGAGCCGCTGAAACCTGACACTTCATTTACACTTTGAGAGGGTAATAGCTGGAAATCTAGGCAATTGCCGACCTAACCACGAGTCACAACATAGACTCAGGAGCAAAGAGGAAAAGAATACTGCCATACCCTCGGACAGTGTAAATACTATCAAGTGGAGGAAAAATTACCGCAGCCACCCACCACCTACCCACTCTGCTATATCAAGCATAAAAAGCTGATTATCAAACTTCCCCCCACAAGTCCACAGACACACATCATAGGAGGATACAGAAACGGAATCTACCACTAAGAATAATTACATTTGATTAATAAATACCCTAATGATGTATTTCATTATGCACCGGCCGGTACCCTGTTAAATGTTTAAATGTTTCACGTTGTATGTCTTGTTTTTTTGTTTTCTATGTTTATACTGGTCACATATAATTAGGCTAAGCCAATATCTGTACGGTACTGTAATAACATAAATATTATTCATAATAAATTGCTATGATTTACATTTTACTTCTGAATCCCTAAATTATTGTACTGACCATCTAACCAAACCTTAGTTCTGACACCTGCACAGAACACCTTATGTAATCGTACTAGGCTGGCAGGGAACGGAATCAAGCGATTATCTTTTCTTCAACTTGTGGTGAAAGGAAAGAAAAGTGATCTATGACTTGCCTTAAAGTAGACAAGACTGTCTTAAAGAAATTCTTTCCCCAGTTAAAATTTGGCAAGTGTGTGAGGGACAGCATCATAAATTAGGTGTTCTGACACACATCTGTAGTTTGAAGAGTTCTATATTAAAAATGCTGCAAATGAATGAGTGCGCATCAAGTGGAATTAAAGATTATAAATGCAAAATTACAAAATGACAAATGACGACTTGACCCATGGAACACCAGAAGATCACGAAGTTCGGAAATTGCATATGGAATTTAGGTGGATCACAATACAGTTTTGAAATATGCAACATTCATTCACCAACTATTAGGTGGTAAGCATAAAATGTTGATTTTTTACCATGTAAAGATCGTAAGCTACAATAGCATTTAAGTGGCATATTCAAATGGTTTAATTTTAGTCTTCAATAGATATTCAATACAGCAGTGATCCATTCACCAAACTTTGGCATGCACCATCGGTAAACGCATTTCCAATGTTGTAAAAAGACAGGTAAACATGCCAAGCGAGGTAAAATAACTTTAATATACATAGTGGAAGAAATCCCCCCACTATTCACACACCTCCTAGATCCCAGGATGGGGTTGGATAAATACATTGAAGAAAAATGGTTTAAAGCAGGGATGTGTGTATTAGCAACAGGGCTGTGGAGTCTGAGTCGAGGAGTCTGAGGAAATTTTGGGTACCTGGAATCGGCAAACAATGCTCCGACTCCTACTAAATTTAGATTGGAATTTTAAAAAAAGCACTTTTAAATGTCCCAGTTCACAAAAAGTTATAATTAATGACTTAGTATAAGGAAACTTCTAATTGAGGAGGCCAAATGTAAAAAGGAAGAACTACAGAAAGTTCTGAAAGGCTGTTTTGTCTTCCTTAAAATGGATGCATGCACACGTCAGAGTCATTTTGCTATTCATGTTAGATTTGTGGATGAAAACAACAAAATAATAACACGGCCCCTTGGATTAAAGGACACTAAGGTATATCACACCAGTGATTACCTTCAGAAGTTAGTGGAGGGTGTTCTAGAAGATTTTGAAATTACAAAGGAACAGATTTTATGTGTTTGACAGAACGCTTCTAACATGTTGAGCACAAATGAGAAGATGAACGCAGATGAAGAAACAGATATTAGGGTTAGAGGAAGACCGCTCTGCAAGTATTGGAGAAAGTTTAGAAACTGAAGAGAATGCTGACTTTTTTTTTTTTAGACAACTTTGTTGAGGAAGCATTGAAGCTTGCTACTATTCATCATATGCGATGTGCGGTTCATACACTGCAACTTGCCATAAGAGATGGATTAAAAGATCGCCATGCAGCTACACTAATTGGCAACTTACGGCAACTGTTGCAGCCAGGGCCCCGAAAACAGATGCAATTTTGAAAAAGACGTGCAGGAAAAAGGAGCCATTTTGGATCAAACAACTCGCTGGGGGAGCACTTATTTAACGGTGAAGCGTTTGCTTGAACTTAAAGACTTCATAGAAGAAATGGACAATGAAAATCTTGCATTAACTGAAAGCCAGTGGACACAAACAAAAGAGCTGGAGAACCTTCTTTCTCACCCCTTCTCTGTCACCAAGAGGTTGCAATGTGACGATCTAACCCCGGGTAAATTCCTCTTGGAATGGAAGAGCCTGTTATATCGGCTGAACAAAAATGTGCAAACTATATATTGTAACGTATAAAGTGCTGCGTGCTGTATACAATACTGAAATGTGCAAGTAAGTGGAAAGAGATGGTACTTTCAACAGTGCGCTGCTGAGTGGATTGTACCGTCTGTGTCAATCATCGGATGTAGATTGAGTTTATGACCTAAGTAATGGTCGGTGAAAAAGTGCCAGAGTGCAAATGAGTGAAATAAACAATAAATTTAAAACTTTATTGTGACATCCCCTAGCGGGGGTAACTTACATCCGTGATCTCTAAAACAATCTTAATACAAGTGATGAGTGAGTTGCGCCCATATAGCGCGTGCTGGAATGAAAGTGCTGACACCGGAGGTAAAAGCACTTACCAGAGGCTCTCCCTTCTTCCAAAGCCAGCCTGGTTGATTGCTTCTCCCCTTTTTTGATGCCTGCAGGGCTCCTAGTTTGCTTTTAATCGTTCACAGGTATTTGTTGCAAAAGACAAACAAAATGACCACTGCCCCCACCCATTACTGGCCTTCATAGCAAAGAACACATGGAAGGGCTCCACACATGAAACAAACAAAAGGTAAAATTCCCAGTTCAATCTGCTAGCCAGTCTGCTTACCAACCAAATTAACCTGTCTAACAGTTTGCGTCAAAACAGGGGGTTTAGTTAACACACATTTGCAAACGCATGTGAAAGCTGCAGGGCCACTCCACGGCTCCCTGTATTACCTGCAGTCCTACT
The DNA here is from genome assembly GCF_965119305.1 of Pelophylax lessonae. Taxonomy (NCBI): domain Eukaryota; kingdom Metazoa; phylum Chordata; class Amphibia; order Anura; family Ranidae; genus Pelophylax; species Pelophylax lessonae. The sequence goes on along the minus strand of NC_138769.1, from coordinate 631,082,391 downwards.
CTAATGAATTTATAAGAGCCTTCACAGTGGAAGCACATGCATATGGGGCAGGTGAGCCTGGAGGTGGCCCATCCCTCCTCTGAAAGGTAATTGTTTCATGTGTGGAGCCCTTCCATGTGTTCTTTGCTATGAAGGCCAGTAATAGGTGGGGGCAGTGGCCATTTTGTTTGTTGTTAATGTGTACTGGTGAGTGGACATACTGGATGCCTTTGCTGTAATACTATCAGCTGGGCTTCCATTATGCCCCCAATTACCTTTCAGAGGAGGGATGGGCCACCTCCAGGCTCACCTGCCCCATATCTATCCATTCGCTTGCATGTGTTTCCACTGTGAAGGCTCTTATAAATTCATTAGAGTAGGACTGCAGGTAATACAGGGAGCCCTGGAGTGGCCCTGCAGCTTTCACATGCGTTTGCAAATGTGTGTTAACTAAACCCCTGTTTTGACGCAAACTGTTAGACATGTTAATTTGGTTGGTAAGCAGACTGGCTAGCAGATTGAACTGGGAATTTTACCTTTGTTTGTTTCATTTGTTGCAAAAGCATCTAGAGAGTCAGTATACAAAAACCAAGAAGGCTTCCATTGCGTAGTATAGTAGTATATCGTGGAATAAGGGAGAGCCTCTGGTAAGTGCTTTACCTCCGGTATCAGCACTTTCATTCCAGCACACGCTATATGGGCGCAACTCACTCATCACTTAATTGTATTAAGATTGTTTTTAGAGATCACGGATGGATGTAAGTTCCTCCCGCTAGCGGATGTCACAATAAAAAGTTTTAAATTTATTGTTTATTTCACTCATTTGCACTCTGGCACCTTTTCACCGACCATTACTTAGATCATAAACTCAATCTACATCCGATGATTGTACCGTCTGTGTCAATCCACTCAGCAGCGCACTGTTGAAAGTACCATCTGTTTGCACTTACTTGCACATTTCAGTATTGTATACAGCACGCAGCACTTTATACGTTACAATAATGGAATTTTTGTAAAATCTTACCTGTAAAATTCCTTTCTCTGAGTCCTCCGACAGTCGCCGCCTCTTCATATTCGTCACATATGGGGTATTAGACTTTGCTCCGAAGGAGTAGCTAGGCAACAGAATATGTTAACATTAAAGCTTTTAACATATCCCACCCTCAAGGGGTGGTCCCCTCAGTCAATACCCTCCTACTTCCTGCAACCATATCTCAGTTTTAGTGGAATAGCAGTAGAGTATACAACCAAACCCCAAAAGAGGGGCGGGGGCGGCGACTGTCGGAGGACTCAGAGAAAGGAATTTTACAGGTAAGATTTTACAAAAATTCCATTTTCTCTTACGTCCTCCGACAGTCGCCGCCTCTTCATATTCGTCACATATGGGGACGTCCCAAAGCAGTGCAAACATGAGGGGTGGGAAACGCATCCGCGCCGAAAAAGCAATGCAGTCTCCGCAAAGAAAGGAACCTTACCAAAGGAAGGAAACCAGCTGGGCAACAGGAAAAACAAGTGCTCAACAGGAGCAACAACCAAGGAAAAGACAAATAACCAGGGGATAAAAAACTTATCCCAATAGCCAGAGGTCCCCATAAGGGACCCTAGGGAATTGCCGCACTAAGAACCTTGCGGCCAAAGGAAGCATCCGCCGATGCCTGAACATCTACTTTGTAGAATTTCGTGAACGTGTGTACGGTCGACCAAGTCGCCGCCTTACACACCTGGGCTACAGAAGCCCCATGACGACAGGCCCAAGACGTACTCAGAGATCTAGTAGAGTGCGCCTTCACAGGCACAGGGGGAACCTTCCCCTGCAAGGCATAGGCCTGTTCAATGGTCTGCCTGATCCATTTGGCGATGGTAGAGGCCGAAGCCGCCATGCCCTTCCGAGGACCCTCTGGAAGAACAAACAAGGAGTCCGTCTTTCGAAAAGACTCAGTCGATTTAAGGTAAACCCTTATCGCCCGAACATCCAGAGAATGTAATCTCACCTCCTTGGGATGTTTAGGCTTCGCGCACAGCGAAGGCAAGACATCCTCATTAAGATGGAATTCTGAAACTCGTTTCGGAAGAAAAGAAGGATTAGGTCGCAAGACCACCTTATCCAAATGAACAACCAGATACGGAGACTTGAAGGACAAAGCTGCCAGCTCCGACACTCTGCGAGCCGAAGTGATCGCCACCAAAAAGGTGACCTTTTTGGACAACATAGACAACGAGATCTCCCTGATCTGTTCAAAAGGAGCACGTTGCAACACAGACAGAACGAGATTCAAGTCCCAAGGGGGCAAAGGATCCCTCCTAGGAGGAACCAGATGCCGCACACCCTGAACAAAAGTGCCAACCAAGGAGTTGGAAGCCACGGGACGTTGAAACAGAATGGCCAGCGCAGACACTTGACCCTTTATCGTAGCCAGCGCCAAACGCTGATCGACACCCGTTTGAAGGAAGGACAGCACTCGGGAAACCGAGTACGTGCGGGGTGAAAACCCCCTGGATTCACACCAGGCAAAATAGGCCTTCCAAGTACGGTAATAAACCTTCCCCGAGGAAGACTTCCTCGCGTTGATCAAAGTATGAACGACCTCTGGAGAGAGACCCTTCTCCTTCAGGACCTCGGTCTCAACAGCCAGGCCGTCAAAGCCAGAGACTGTAAAGCAGGATGGTATATCGGTCCTTGAGACAGGAGATCGTCTCGAAGAGGCAGACGCCACGGGGCGTCGACCGCCAGATTCACGAGGTCTGCGTACCAGGACCGGCGAGGCCAGTCCGGTGCCACAAGAATCACCGTGCTGCGTTCCGAGTGTAACCTGCGAAGGAACCTGGACAGCAACTGAATCGGCGGAAACGCGTACATCAGCCTGTACTGATGCCACGGGGCCACTGACGCGTCTGCCCGAGGGTCGCGCGTCCTTGCCACGAACCTTCTCACCTTGTTGTTGAGACGAGACGCGAACAGGTCCACATCTGGAAGACCCCACTTCGCGCACAACATCTGGAAGACAGTCGGGTGGAGAGACCATTCCCCCTGATCCAGGGTCTGGCGACTCAGATAGTCCGCCTGCCAGTTCTCCACCCCCGGAATGTGAACCGCCGTTATCGCCGGGACATGAGTCTCGGCCCAAGACAGAATGTCGGCCACTTCGAGCCGCTCGGGCACTCCTGGTGCCCCCTTGGTGGTTGATGTAGGCCACCGCCGTGGCGTTGTCCGTCTGCACCCGAACCGGGCAGCCCTGCAGCCGGTCCGTCCAGCGATGAAGACAGAGACTTATCGCACGCAATTCCAGAATGTTGATCGGAAGGGAAGACTCCCCCTCCGACCAAGTTCCCTGGGCGGACAGAACGCCCAGAACACCACCCCAGCCCGACAGGCTGGCATCCGTGGTGATCACCGTCCACGAGATAGGACGAAACGACTTGCCCCCGGACACCATCGGGGACTGGAGCCACCACAGAAGGTCTCTTCTGGTGCGATGACTCAACGAGATTTGAAGATCCAGAGATTGAGGTCACCCGTCCCACATGGACAGGATCTCCGCTTGGAGACCCCGCGTGTAAAACTGGGCGAAGGGAATCGCCTCGAAGGCCGAGACCATCAATCCCAGACATCTCATGCACGTCCGCAGAGACGAGTGCGGAACGTCCCTGAGGGACCTGACTTCCTCCTGAAGAGTCCGGAGTTTGTCTTCCGGCAGGAAGACCTTCGCCTGCACCGAGTCCAGAATCATTCCCAGGTAGGGAAGACGAACCGACGGACTCAGTGTCGACTTTGGAAAATTTATCGTCCAACCAAACTCCTGCAGAGTTTGCATCGTGACAGACAGGTCCTTCTCCAGACCCTGGCTGGTCGCAGACCGAACCAGAATGTCGTCCAGATACCCCAGGACAGAAATGCCCTGGGCCCTCAATAATGCCAGAACCGGTGCAAGCACCTTGGTGAAGACCCGCGGAGCCGAGGCGAGACCAAAAGGCAACGCCACGAACTTGTAGTGATCCTCCGCAATGGCAAATCGAAGGTACCTCTGGTGACCCTCGAAAATGGGGATGTGAAGATACGCATCCTTCAAATCGATGGAGGCCATGAATTCCCCCGGAACCAGGGCAGCCACCACCGACCGCAGGGATTCCATGCGGAACTTGCGAACCCGCACAGAGCGGTTCAGAGCCTTCAAGTCCAATATTGGACGAACCTTGCCCTCCTTTCTGGGCACGGTGAACAGATTGGAATAAAACCCCCGAAATCTGTCCCGATGAGGCACCGGAACTACCACTCCCTGAGCCCTCAGGTCCCGCACCGCCAGGTGCAGGTCCCGTAAACGCTCTGGAGACAGCTGAAGATTTGAGGGAAAAAATCTGCTCTCCGGCCAAAAGAGAAACTCGATCTTGTAACCAGATCGAACGATCTCCTGAACCCATCTGTCCCGCACAGGGGCCAACCAGGGCTGAAGAAAACCGAGCAAGCGTCCCCCCACCCCAAAACTGGGTGAGGGCGCCCCTTCAGGCCGTACTGTTATGGGCTGCAGATCCGGATTGACCGGACTTCTGTTTCCCAGACCAGGGCTTCTTCTGAGAGCCTTGACCCTTGAACGGCTTGCCCTTGTAGTGCGGCCGAAAGGCACGAAAGGACCCCTGAGGGGGCCGAAAATTAGCATGCTTCTTCCCAGAAGCCCCCTTAGCCTTGGGGAAATGGGGCAAGAGAGTGCTCTTACCCCCGGTGATCCCCTTAATCAACACATCCAAGGACTCCCCAAAAAGGCGAGACCCATCATAAGGTAGATTGGCTAAGGTCTTACGTGAGGACTGGTCCACCGACCAACATTTCAACCAAACCAGGCGGCGAGACAACACCGCCACGCTGTGCACACGTGCAGCCAACGGAACCAGGTCCAGGTCCGCATCACACAGATACATGACACCCTGGTGTATTTGATCCACCATATCCAGGGTCGCCGGCGAGGCCGAATCGGCCACTAGGACGCGCCTAAGCATCTGCGTCCAACTTGCGATCGCCTGGGCCGCCATGAGAGAAGCAAACAGAGCCTTAAGCATAGAACCCGTAACAGAATAAGTATGACGGGCAAGAGACTCCAATCTCCTATCCATGACATCACGGAACACAGGGGAATCCTCTGCAGGAATCGCAGTGGCTTTGTTTAAAACCGCAATTGCGTGATCCACTGGGGGAGGCACACACCACCTTTCATCAGTGGAAGGCGAGAAAGGATAACGCAGCTTGAATCTACTTGGTACAGCAAAAGGTTTGCGCAGATTGCGCCATTGTTCCTTAACAGCGCGCTGAAAATCATCATTGCAGGGAAAAACCTGCGGCGTCCTGCGTTTTCTCTGCGTCCCATAGGCCGCCAAGGCAGCGGGGGGGACACACTTCATCCTGCAAACGCAGCGTTTGCTTTATGGAAGCAATCAATTCATCCATGATTGCAAGCTCTTCAGGCGAGCCAGGGGGAGAATTATCAACCCCCTCAATGTCAGCCTCCACCTCGGACCCCACTAGATCTAGGGAGGAGCGGGACCCCGATAAGGAGGCCCCCGCCATAACAGCCCCATCACCTTCACCCTCAGAATCAGAGGAAAGAGCAACTCTGGGCCTTTTAGTAGATTGAGCAGCCACCAGCATCTGCACCTGAGCAGCAAGGCCAGCCACAATAGTGGCTAAATCCCCCCCTGGGGGGGAAACAGCGGTCCCCTGGCTTTCCACCAAGGCGGTAGGAAATTTGCCCTCCTGAGAATCCATTGCCCCTATAATGCCGGACAATAAAGGGTTAACTGCCCCTTTAAGCAAGCGCGGCAAGCGCAGCCCACCGCACCACACTCAAGCACAATGAGACCCCCACAGGGAATATGCAAACTGAACACAGGCAATGGATAGCAAGAACAGAAGGATAAAACCTGAGGAGACCCTCGCCGCTGCTTCGATCGGTGTTCCTGGAAAGAGGAAGTGATGCTGCCAGGGCGCTCTATGAAAGCCTATGGAGGCTACAAGAAAATGGCTGCCATGCATGTAAAACATGTGGCCGGAGCGAGTGTAGGCAAAATGGCGCCGTTTGGCGCCGAAACCGCCGCTCCACAGTGCAGTAATGCACACGTCATCCCTGTATAAGAACACATGTCAGATCGCCGCAGCGATCGCTGTATATGCCCAAACATGCCCCACAGCACACAGCTTCTCACACTGACCAGGCTGACACACAGTGTCACACAGCTCCCCCCCCCCTTGCAGCCCACAGCATGCAGCCGAGAGATAGGGAGACAGTGTGAACAGAGGCAGGTTACACAGTCCCAGACTGACATCCCCCCAGACAGACAGGTCCCCACATAAATACACTTACCTCACATGGCGTGGGGGACCCGCACAGGCGAACAAGCCGCTGCACATGAGGCAGGGAGAGTCGCATACAAGACGCACAGAATGGGGGTTAAGAAACCGCACAGCGTCCAGTGAGGTAGCCACCTCACCAATCATCCCTGCACCGAACAGGGATGGGTCGTTCACTGTGCCAGGAGCGTTACCTGGCTGAACGCTCGATGGCAGGCTGGGAAGCCACTGACCCACGAACTGCGACCAGGGGGATCAGCCCGAGACCCAGCCCGCATGATCCTCTTCATCAGAAGAACTAACGCTGACAAAAAGAACAGCTAAGTAAAGGTAGAGAGAAAACTCAAACAAAAATTCAAAAAGAAGAAAGAGTCTGGGGCAGAAAGCCCCAGCACAGAGAAAGCCAGCCACTCCTGACAAGCTAGACATTAAAACTGAGATATGGTTGCAGGAAGTAGGAGGGTATTGACTGAGGGGACCACCCCTTGAGGGTGGGATATGTTAAAAGCTTTAATGTTAACATATTCTGTTGCCTAGCTACTCCTTCGGAGCAAAGTCTAATACCCCATATGTGCCGAATATGAAGAGGCGGCGACTGTCGGAGGACGTAAGAGAAATAACGTTTGCACATTTTCGCTATTAAGAGCACAGTACACTTTTCTTGGGACCACAGACACCACTTAATTTGTAGTGCAAGGTGGTAGCGCCCCAAACCAACACACCCCGACCCCCAATATTTTTTACCCTAGCGGTAAGTTGGAGGCAGCATAACCATCTGGTCCCCTTTTTATAAACTTTTAATAAAGTTTTAATAAGTTCAGTATTTGTGTTTTAATACACAATCCGTAGTGCAGGTGCACCCCAATTTTACCTTTACCAGGTTCTCTTAAACAGCAGCCTGCAAAACCTTGCAGCCAAAAAAAGGAAGCATCCGCAGATAACACATCCACTTTATAAAACTTTGTAAAAAAGTGTACCAATGACCAGGTGGTCGCCTTGCAAACCTGCGTCACCGACGCCGGAAGGCCCAAGTGGCACTAAGCACCTAAGTAGAGCGTGTCTTGAAATGGAGGAAACTGACCCCTGATGGAATAGGCCTGAACCACCATCTGTCTGATCCATCTGGAAATGGTCGCAGAGGAAGCGAACAACCCTATGAGAGGTCCATCCGTGAGAACAAAGTCTGAGTGTAACTTCCTGAAAGACTCCGTAGCACGGATGTTTAGGCCTGGGACACCGGGAAAGCAATGCAAGGTCTTCATTCAAAAGATAGAGGAACAGGGGGGAAAAAATGGACTTTCAAGGCACCATACGTAAAAGAAACAACACTTTATTGTTGATTAACATAAAACCAGAAAAAGATACGTCAACCATCCCCAGGGGGGCGGAGACGATTGATCAAAATACAGGTGGCACGGTGAAATAAACCCTGCCACTAGGACATACAGGGTAACAAGAATGGACAAAATTGCAATAGAAATCACAACATAAGTGAGGGCGCTATACGCTACACTTGGGGAGCACCCGAGAAAAAGGGTAACGCAGAGCGTCCTCAACAGTAAAAAGGTACAACTTGCACATAACAGGTTCATGTAGCCAAAAGCTCTACATGTTTCGCCTGATGTTCAAGCTTCTTCCGGAGCTGTTAAGGTACACGTTCCCTATAAAGGTGTCACTGGAGCCGACAATAGGGCACCAAGGAGGTAGCCAGAAAGTACCATAAAGTGTTAGTAGTCACGAGGGATGACCTGCTGAGGCAACTCATGGGAGCACGCACTGCTACGGCCAATTAGAAAGTATTAATTGTCCGGGTAAAGAAAACAATTCAAATATGAACCGGTAAAAAACATAGCAGAGCATAAGCTGAAGGGCTTAGTCCATAGCACTCCCTCCGGCAAAAAGAAACGTGCAGCGCGTCCTCCTGGTGTGCCTCATAGAACCGCAGATCAACACCCCCAGATGGGGGAAAAAAAAAACAAAAGAAAATCAAAGGACTGCCTTTGGAAGTAACGACAGACAGGGGCGAAGAACCACCTTATACCTGTGAACCACCAGAAAAAAAGGTGGACAGGATAACGCCGCTTGTTCCAACAACCTGCACGCAGAGGTGATAGCCAATATAAAGGCCACCTTCTAGGACAGCATAAGCAGGGGAATCCCCCGAATATTTTCAAAAGGGTGGCCTCTGTATAGCTAAATGCACCAATTGAGATCGTAAGGTGGCAACAGAGAGGGCACTGGAGGGACCAAATATCGGATACCCTGAAGAAAGGTACGCACCAGGGAGTGTGGCCAAAGGTCGTTGGAACAAGACCACCAAAGACACCTGGCCACTGATGGTACTCAAGGCCAATATCTATTCAGCTCCCTGCTGAAGGAAGGTTAAGATCCGAGCCACCAAGGAGGAGCGAGGCTGACCCCCCCAAGAGACTGACACCACGCAAAGTAAGTCTTCCACGTACGATGGTAGATCGTCCTAGAAGTAGATTTCCTAGCTTTCAACAGGGTAGGAATCACCAATTCAGATAAACCCCTATCCTTTAGCACCAGGCATTTAACAGCCAAACCGTTTAAACCAGCGACTGAAAAGCAGGATCGGTACTTGGGACAGCAGATCCTCCCTAAAAAGGAAGCTTCCAAGGAACGCTGGCGACCACCCGCACCAGATCGGCGAACCAAGCCCAGCGAGGCCAGCCCGGAGCAACTAAAATGACCGGAATCCCTTCAGATCCTACGTAGAAGTCATGGTAGAAGCTTGAGTGGATGGAAGGCGTAAATCAGACGATACTGTCTGTGGCGTCTGCCAGAGGATCCTTTGACAGAGCCACAATCCTCTGCACTTCAGTTGCGAGAAGCCAACAGATCCACCTTGGGGGTGCCCCACTTGAGACAGCTGATAAAAACACCTCTGGATGAAGGGACCACTCCCCTTGGTCCAACAACTGCTGACTGAGGTAATCCACCTGTCAATTTTCCACCCGGGAATGTGTATGGTGGACAGGGCCTACCTCCAGAGCCACAAGGACACTTTGTGCCCCCCTGGTGATTTACATAAGCCACAGCATTGTCCGATTGAATGCACACTGGACAACCCTGAAGACAATATGTTCAATGATCCAGACAGTCTGATTGCTCGGAGTTCCCAGACATTGAGCGGAGAACAAAGCCACCATATCAGGGACTCACTCGTTCCCTGACTCAGCCAGATCAGATTGTCCAGAGACTGCGGAGTCTGGTCCCATTTGGTAAGAATCTCCCTTGCAGGGACCTCATATGGAACGGGCTCTAAAGGACATCAGGCCCAGCACCAGCATGCAAGTCCGAAGGGACGACCAGCTGTTGCACAGGAGGTGAATTGCAACCTGCAAATTTCTGGGAGTTGGTCCAGAGGAAGGAGCACTCTGACTAAAGCAAAGTCCAGGGTCAGGCCCAGATATAGTCCAGCTTAATGGACGGAGCCAGAGTAGACTTCTGAAAATTCAGAATCCAGCAGAAGTCCCGCAGAGTTTGTATTGTGATCTCCAGGTTTTCCACCAGAGCAGAGGGAGCTGCCGCTCGCAGAAGCCCAGTACCACAATCCCCCTGTTGGCGTAGCAAAGCTAGCACCGGGGCTAACACTTTTCTGAAGACCTAAGGAGCAGAGGCGAGACCAAAGGGTTAACGCTACAAACTGATAATGCTCCTCTCCCACAGCAAAGCGGAGAAAACGCTGGTGACTGGTACATATTGGAATGTGAAGGTAGGCATCCTTGATATTGAATCGAGGCAAGGAAATCTCCCTGACGCAAGGATGCCATCACCGTTCAAATGGATTCCATTCTGAACTTCTGTACCCGCACAAAGCAGTTGAGAGCCTTGAGGTCCAGGATTGGACGCACTTTGTCATCCTTCCTGGGGATTGGACAGGTTTGAGTAAAAATCCTGAAAACTTTTCGAAGTCGGAACCAGGACAATCAACCCTTGAAGCAACAGGTCTTGTGCCGCTCCAAACAGGCCCTGTAAGCGGTCTGAGGACAGGCGCAAGTTAAAAGGAAAAAACCTAGCTCGGGGGACAAGACAAGAGCAAAACTTGATCTTGTAGCCAGACTAAACGACTGTGGACCCACTTGTCTTGCACCAGTGAAGTCCACAGATCTAGAAACCAGCAAAGACACCCCCCCCCACCCCCGATATGGGTGAGGGCACACCTTCATGCTTAAGGAGCCTTGTCCATGGGTCTGGAGAAGCCCGATATTGGCTTGCCAGACCAGGTTTTTTGGGTCCTTCTGAAAAAGGCCCTGAAAGGCTTCGAGCCCTGGTCAGAAAAAAATAGAATTTTTCTAAGAACTTACCGTAAAATTTTCCTGACAGTCGCTGCCCGTTCAGTTAGCCTTCACGAGTGGCTAATGCGCCTCTCTGCAGGAGTAGGCTAGGCAGTGAAAAGGTTAACAAAAGCTTTTACACACAACACACCTCTAGGGGGCTGTTCCTCAGCTATTACCCATCAGCCACTAGGAGCTGCTCTTCAGTTTTGTAGCAAGCAGTACATGAAGACCATCAACCCGAAAAAAAGATGGGCGGGGGGTGGCGACTGTCAGACTCGGAAAATAATTTTACAGTAAGTTCTTACAAAAACTCTATTTTCTCTTACGTTCTCCGACAGTTGCCGCCCTTTAAGTTAGCATTCACGAGTGGGATGTCCCAAAGCAGTGCAGGTGTGAGGGGTGGGAAGACGCAGCCAAGAAAAGGCAATGTGCAACCAGGCCAGAGTTGAAAAAACTGAGCCAACAGGGCAACAAAGGCTCAACAGGAGCCAACCCTTGACAAATACACCCCAAGAAGAGACAAACATACGTCTCTGCAAAACAACCGCCACACACAAAACTCTGCAGCCAAAAGGAAGCATCCTAGGATGCCAGTACATCAAAATCAGTAAAATTTTGTGAAAGTGCGCTCAGACAACCACATCGCCGCTATGCACACCTCAGCACAGGAAGCCTGATGGCGGAAAGACCAAGAAGCAATTTTCAAGTTAAAATTATAGGCTTTGGGCTATACTCGCCGTATAAGATTACCCCCTCTGTACTGTAAATTTCAATGGGGTAGGAATACTTTTTCAAGTATCGAGTCACTTCACCCGGCTCCCGGAAGTGACGCAACACGGGTCTCGGAGCGCAGAGTGGTTGGCGTGCGTTCGGGACGCGGAAGTGTCGTCCACCCAACGAATGCACATCCCAAATACCATCAGAGACCACCAAGCGGGCTCCACTACTGCATCCTAAGGAGTCTCGTTATATGGATGCCGGATACCCGCGGTGCAAGGGGACGGGGACTCCAAAGTCACGATATCATCAGCAGACACAGATAGCCACCAGAGAGATCATGGCTGGGTAAGCCTACCACATATATTGGCCCATTAACCTGCAAATCATTAGGTACATATCCCACTCAGGGCTTGTTTGCATGCACAGCCATAACCTCATTATTTAGAACACAATTCCCTGTTCTGTATGATGTTGTTTTGAGTTATCAGGTTTTTCCGTATTTGTTTTTTGCTATTCTACCATTAGCCAATGGCCACTGGGGGTTTTGAGGGTTAAATGTCCATCTGAGGCGGGGTTGGATAGAGGGCTGATTGGTGCACTGGACGGTCCCGCCCACTCCCTGCGAGAGAGAGAGGGGAGGAACCGGCTTAACTGAAGCTAGAGTGAATATATATATTTCGATCTACTGCTGTTATGACCAGCTCTGATGAAGGGAGCTGGACTCCCGAAACGCGTTAGCGGTCCTATTCACAAGGACATGTTCCAGTTCATGTGTGGTGGATTCTTGTAACACGATTTTAACAATCCATGTCTGAGTATGCATTTGGCATTTATTAAACAATTTTATTAACGGTGACCACGGGTAATGCACTAGGTGTTTGCGCCGCCTTTTTTCTTTTCTTTCATGCACCATGTTGAAGTTCCCTGCCTGAGGAGAGCAGCACTCCAGTCTTTCCCATCGGAGTGAGTGCTTGGCTGAATTGTTTGTTAAGAGATTTTTATACTACGCGTATAAGACGACCCCCCCATTTTTGGGGGATGTTCGGGGTTAAAAATTAGTCTTCTACGCCAGAAAATAGGGTAGGAAAAAGTTCTTTAAAAGAGGAAAAAAATTGCAAGGACCAGAGATCCCAGCAAGGAATTAGGTCCTGACTAGGCAGGAAAAAAAAAAAAAAAAACCCAGAGTGCCTATAGCTGAGAGTGGGAGTATACTCCCTGAGACTGCCCCATAGGCGTAGTCAAGCTTTTTCCTGCCTAGTGTCCTACTGCTGCAGGGGGGGTTAGTATAACTCAAAAGGTCAAGATAAGGAGCTGTGTCCCTCAATGAACGAAACAAAATCAGCTTTTCATGTTTATTCAACCTCTACCCAAAAACTTGCTTTAACTGCATTTTCAGCTGGAGTTTGCTAGTGCATCTACTAATATATCCAACACTCGCCTCCAACTGACAATGCTGCTGTCCAAATATGGCCCTGTGTGCCTCCATCCAGAAGAACACCAATGCAGACACCACATCTACGAAGGAATAGTAGTAGGCTGCAATATTTTACGTTTTCTTCATGTAGTCCATTGGGGACTTGCTAGTTTTGGTAAAAAGAAAAAAAAAAGTTCCACACCCCAGTTCTCTTGTGGTTCAGGTAGACCTCTGCCTCTAAAGGTCGCCTATCCCTGGTATAGACCTTACATTAGCCATGTGAACTGCATCAAACACTTTTGCAAAACCCAAGTACACCATATCCACAGCCACTCCTTTATCAAAGCTTTTGCTTACCTCCACATTAAAAGAAAGCCAATTTGTTTGATAAATTCAGTCTTTCCACGTGGTCTATTGTTTAAAAGTTTTCTAGCAAAACTGGTCTTTTATTAAACTTTCTTCAACTATAGGAAGCTGAACTAACCAGCTTGTAGTTACTTGGTAAAGCCTTTTGATCCTTTATCAAATATAGGCACACTGACCTTGTGCCATTCTAGTAATGCTTAGCCAGTGTTTCTAAAAAGGCGACCAAAAAAAAAAAAAAAGTAAATAAATATTTAGGCAGCCACCTGCCCGTCAATGCAGAAAATGGCACATGTACCCCCTTTCATAATATGGCATCTGCACCTTTGCTGTAGACAAAAATGGCGCTCCAGTAGATAAGGAGCACCAATATGATGCCTGCACATGTGCCCTCATGAAGCTACATAAGGAATAAAGGCCCAAAGGCTGGTTGCCACCATGAGCCTGAGGGCTGCCCAGCCACATGGAACCAGCCCTAATGGGGAGCGCATCTGTATGCTTGGAGCCACCAAGATATGGCTTAAAGGGTTTGCAACTCCAATCTGCGCATGCTCAAAAAATCGAATGGGCCGGCATCTGACTTGCCACACTCTGGGCCATATTCCCAGGAGAAACTAAATTTGTCAGGCAATTCTCCCCTCCCCTGGTTAAGATGGGGGATGTTAAAGGACTGGGCTCTCTGGCAGCTGGATCACAGCCCTGAACCACCCAGAGGTGGCATTAACATGGCATGTCCCCAAGCATGATGCCTGTGTGCCTTTTGCAGTGCCATTGCAAACTTACAGGCCTGCCACACTGCCATCTTTTCTTTCTGGATCAGTGCCACTCCGCTCCATGCAGACACTGCCACAGTGACCTGGCGCAGCATTCAGGCTTTGAGAAATTTCACTGCTCCCTAAATAAACGACCAGTCTGATACATCCCTCACCCAAAGACACTTGCAAAAAAACTGAAGCTTGTACTGTACAAGAAAAAAAAAAATTAAACACATTTTGATGAAATAAGCTAGACTTTATGGACCACTTTGCCTTTGTCACTAAACTAATTGAAAATTCCCTAGCAAACTGAAGATAGCTTGCCCTAATCTTTAGCAAAATCTCCTACAATGGCTGTGTTTTCCTGTTCATGTAACAATTTAGGTCTTTGAATTTCCTGCCTCACAGAAGACTGTAAACTCCTTGTTTGGTTGATATTTTATTGCAAGTTAAGGAAAGGAGTTGAGTGAGGCCTAGTTAATTACAGAGCCACCTTCTAGTTCAGTGTTTCTCAACTCCGGTCCTCAAGGCACACTAACAGGCCAGATTTTTTTTATTACCTTGGGGTGATGCAGACTAGAATACTGCAATCACTGAGCAGCAAATGATATCACCTGTGATGTATTTCAGTTTTCTTGCAAACCTGGCCTGTTAGTGTGCCCTGAGGACTGGAGTTGAGAAACACTGTTCTAGTTGCATATTTGAAAATCGCAACATTTACTTCAAACCCAGATGGCAAGGGCACCATCACACAGGCGCTTTCACACAAGCACCTTTTGTTCTGTTCAGCAGGTAATCTGTCCGCTGATCAGAGCCAGGAAGATGACAGGTCCGTGTCCACCCAGTATTTGCAGAGCAGACAGATCCCGCTCTGCTCTTGGATGGTCCGGTGTAAAAGGACTCTGCAGTCGGTTTACACCTTGATGCCTCCAACCCAGCCACCCAAACGAATGAGGATGCGGTTCTCCATTTAACATACCCGATTGGACCTCAAGGTAGGCGGGTGTGAACGAGACAAGCTCGATTACACCTGCCGGTCAATAGGAATGCATGGACATTCCAATCAGGTCCGCCTGAAAAACAGATAGGTGGATCTGACTGGAACACCTGAGTGAAGGGGTCCTTGCGGTTCATTAACATGAGAGGCAGTGGGATTGCACTGGAATAGCTGTCCTCTACAATCCCACTGCCTTGCCTGTGTGCTCTTTTCACACTGTTGAAGTGGCATGCTGTACTTTAAGCACAGGGAAGGCAATTCACTGCCTCACACTGTGTGGCAGCCAATTGGACTTAAGGAGATGCCTGGGTGACATTTCAATAAAGTTTTTTGTTTAATGAGAATTGAACAGTATGATGTGCTGAGATTGGTGCATCGGAGATTGCGCTGGACTGCAAACCAAGCGTTATTTGTAACAGCAGCTGGTATAAATTAGCCCTAAAATGTGAACCATTCAAATGGGTTTCATAACTAAACCCCAAAAAAAAAGCACACATTGCAAAAATGCACAAGTTCTCACCATGGACTCTTCTCAGACAGTAGGTCAGGTCATCCTTGTTGTTTACAGCTTTGTAGCATGATGTAATGTAGCCAAAGTTGCTTGTCTTATGTATTCGGTTAGGAGGGGGCAACGGTTCCAGTGGAAAAAGGCTGTGGTAGCTGTCAACCTCTGCAGGTACACCTATAAAAAAAAAAAAAAAAAAAAAAAAAAAACACAAATCTCAAAAAACAAAGAATCAAACCATCACTGCAAAAAAAAAAAAATAAATAAAATAAATTCGCCATAAATTTTAACCTTTTCAAATAAACTCTGGGTTACCACATCGGAGTAAGGCAAAAACTGAATTTTTGTAAAATCTTACCGTAAAATTCCTGAGTCCTCCGACAGTCGCCGCCCACTCACAGTCTTCACCAATGGGTATTGACCTTTGCTCCGCAGGAGTAGCTAGGCACAAGATGTGTTAGTAACAAAAGCTTTTAGCATAGACACACCCCTAGGGGCTGTCCCACTAGTCAATACCTCCCGGCACCAGCATTCCCAACTCAGTTTGGTAGCATAGCAGTAAGAGTACACAAAAACCCCAAAAGAGGGGCGGGGGGCGGCGACTGTCGGAGGACTCAGAAAGGAATTTTACGGTAAGATTTTACAAAAATTCAGTTCTCTTACGTCCTCCGACAGTCGCCGCCCACTCACACAGTCTTCACCAATGGGATGTCCCAAAGCAGTGTAGACATGAGGGGTGGGAGACGCAGTCGCAGAAGAGCAACGCAGAACCCACAGCAGAGAAGGAACCTTACACACCGTAAGAGAACCAGCTGGGCAACATGAAAGTGCTCAACATGAGCAACAACCCAGGAAAACAAGTAACCCAGGGGTGAAACACCCCCACAGCCAAAGACCCATAAACAAGGGTTCCTATGGCACTGCCGCACAGAGCTTGCGGCCAAAAGGAGGCATCGGCTGATGCCTAAACATCCACCTATAAAGAATGGAGAAGGTGTGCACGGACGACCAAATCGCAGCTTTGCACACCTGGACCACCGAGGCCCGAAGCCGGAAGGCCCAAGACGTACTCAGAGATCTAGTAGAGTACGCCTTAACAGGGAAGGGTGGAACCCGTTCCTGCAAGCATAGACCAGTACAACGATCTGTCAGAACCATTTGGCAATGGTCGCCGCCATGCCCTTCCGAGGTCCCTCAGGAAGGACAAGGAGAGAAGCCGACTCGCGAAAAGATATAGTGGACGACAGGGGAACCCCGATCTTCCCGACAACATCCAAGGAATGCAAGCAACCCCCTAGGATGCTCGGGCTTCGCACAGAGCGAAGGCACGACAATGTCCTCATCAAGGTGACAGCCAGAGACCACCTTAGGGAGGAAGGACGGGTGAGGTCGCAAGACCACCTCACCCATGTGAACCATCGAGTAGGGAGATAGGCAGGACAAAGCCGCCAACTCGGACACCCCGCGAGCTGAAGTGATCGCCACCAAAAAAGGCAATCTTTTCAGATAGCAGAGGCAAACGATATCTCCTTGAAGATGTCAAAGGGGACACGCTGCCCACGGACAGAACCAAGTTCAAGTCCCACGGAGGTAAGGGCTCCCTCCGAGGAGGGGCAAAAAGACGCACACTTCGAACAAAGGTGCGAATGAGGAATGAGACGCCATAGGGCGCCGAAAAAACAGCCAGTGCAGAAACCTGGCCTGTAATCGTGGCCCGCGCCAAACGCTGGTCCACACCAATCCGAAAGAAAGCCAACACCCTCGACACCGAGTATAACGAGGGGAGAACCCCCTGTACACACACCAGGCAAGGTATGCTTTCCAAGCATGGTAATAAATGTTACCAGACGAGGCTTTACTAGCCTTGAGTAAGTTAGGAATGACCTCAGGGGAGAGACCCCCGTCCACAGGACCTGGCTTCCAACAGCCAGGACATTACAGCCAGCGACTGTAAAGCAGGAAGGCAGATCGGTCTCCTAGACAGAAGGCCTTCCCGCAGTGGCAGGCGCCACGGAGGCACGACTGTCAGATGAACGACGTCCCGTGTGCCAGGACCGGCGAGGCCAGTCCGGAGCCACCAGAAACACAGCGTGCGGTTTTTTGGCCAACCTGTGAAGGAGCCTGGACCGCAACTGAAGTGGAGGAAAGGCAGAGCGCAGACGATACTGATGCCAAGGTGCCACTAACACGTCCGCCCGAGGATCGCGCGTGCTTGCCACAAACCTTTTCACCAGGTAGTTCAGCCGAGACGCGAAACAGATCCACATCCGGGGATCCCCACCTCGCGCACAGCATCTGGAAGATTTCCGGGTGTAGGGACCAATCCCCCTGTTCCAGGGTCTGGCGGCTCAGAAATCGACCTGCCAGTTCCCCACCCCGGAGCACGAACTGCCGTGAACGCCGGGACGTGAGTCTTGGCCCAAGACAGAATGGCGGTCACTTCCGGGCCGCTTGGGCACACCTGAAGCCCCCTTGGAAGTTGATGTAAGCCACCGCGGTGGCATTGTCCGTCTGTACCCGAACCAGACGGCCCTGAAGTTGTTCCGACCACTGGAGAAGGCAAAGCTGTATCGCTCCCAATTCCAGAATGGTGATCGGAAGGGAGGATCCCCCCTCCGACCAAGTTCCCTGGGCAAACAGGTTGCCCAGAACACCACCCCAGCCCGACAGACTGGCAGCCGTGGTGATCACCGTCCATAGCAGTGGACGAAAAGACTTGCCCCCCGACACAGCCGGGGACTGGAGCCACCACAGAAGATCTCTTCTGGATCGTCGCTCCATGAAACCCTCAGATCCCAAGACGGAGGATGCTTCTTCCACTCGGCCAGAATCTCCACCTGGAGAGACCGCGTGTGAAAACTGAGCAAAAGGAATCGCCTCGAAGGCCGAGACCACCAACCCCAGGCACCGCATACAGGTCCTGAGTGAGGAGGAACGGGTGTCCCTGAGGGACCCGACCTCTTCCTGAAGAGTCCGGCGCTCTCCCTCCGGCAGGAATACTCTAGCATGAGCAGAGTCCAGAACCATTCCCCGATAGGGAAAGCGAAACGAAGGAGACAGCGTCGACTTCGGAGCGTTGATGGTCCAACCGAACTTCTGAAGCGCCTGTACCATAGCAGACAAGGCTTTCAGCAGGCTCAGACTGACACTCGATCTTAACAGGAGATCATCCAGATATCCCGAGACCGCAACGCCCTGGGCCCTCAAAAGGCCCAGAACAGGTGCCAGCACTTTGGCAAGGACCCGTGGAGCCGAAGCGAGACCGAAAGGTAACGCCACGAACAGGTTAACGGTCCTCCGCAATGGCGAACCGAAGGTACCTCAGGTGACCTTTCGAAAATGGGGATGTGTAGGTACGCATCCTTCAGGTCGACCGAGGCCAGGAATCCTCCCAGACTCAGGGCAACCCCACTGAGCGCAGATTCCATGCAAAACTCCCTAACACGCACAAAACTGTTCAGATCTCACAAGTCCAGGATCGGATGTACTTTGCCCTCCTCACTGTGCACAGTGAGCAGATTGGAGTAAAACCCCCGAAACCTGTCCCGGTGAGGCACCGGGACCACCACCCCCTGGGCCAGGAGATCCTGCATGCGCCCAGGAGACAGCCGAAGAAATGAGGAAAAAAAAAAATTGTCTGATCTCGTATCCCGTGTGAACGATTTCCTGAACCCATCTGACCCGAGGCGGGACAGCCAAGGCTGGAGGAAAAAACACACATACGTCCCCCCACCCCAGAAGTGGGTGAGGGCGTTCCTTCAGGCAGAAGCGGAATGGGGCGCAGAACCGGCGTAGCCGGACTTTCGCTGCCCGCCCAGGGCTTCTTCTGGCCACCTTGGCCATTCGAAGGGTCATCCCTTGGACGGCGACTTAAGGTACGAAAGGACCCCTGAGAGGGTCCAAAAGCGGGGCCCCACTCGCCATGAAAGGACTTGTTCTACGGGTTCTGGGGCAACAGAGTGCGCTTGCCCCCAGTGACTCCATTCACCAGAGTATCCAAAGTCTTGCCAAAAAGGCGAGACCCAGCATAGGGAAAAACATCCACCGTTTCCCAATTGGTCCGTCGACCAACACTTCAGCCAGATCAGTCAACGGTAGGCACAGCGACACCAGACAGGCGTGCAGCGAAAGGGGCTTCATGCAAGGCCGCATCGCAAAAGTACATGACCCCCCGATGGAATAGGTCTACCATAGCCAGCGTAGCTGGCGGTGCAGCAGCAGACACAAGGGTGCGCCTGAGCACCTTAGTCCTGTCGGCCCCCGCCTGAGCCACCATGACAGAAGCGAAATAGGTTTGAGCACAGAGCCCGCCACCATATAAACATGGTGGGCAAGAGACTCCCAAAACTCCCGTCCGTAGGATCCCGGAAACCGGGGTATCCTCAGTGGAAACCAGGGTAACCTTGGTCAACACGGCCCCAGCGTGATCCACCTGGGGTGCCACGCACCAGCGCTCCCCCGTGGAGGGCGCGAAAGGGTAAGGCAGTGTAAACTGACCAGGCACCGTAAAGGGCTTTTCTCTTTTTTTTTTTTTTTTTTAAAAACTGCGCCAGTGTTCATTCACAGTGTGATGAAAAGCAGCAGGGCAGGGGAAAAACCTGCACTGACTAGCGGGTTCTTTGTATCCCAAAGGATGAGCTTTGATGGGAGAGAACAGCTCATCCATGAGCGCAAGCGCTTCAGGCGAGCCCGGGGGAGACGTATCAACTCCCTCTGCCTCCCCTTCAGACCCCAAAAAGGTCTATAGACAAGCGAGACCCTGAAAAGGGCAAGCCAGTCACAGCAGCCACATCACCATCTGAAACAGAGGAGATCGATAACCTGGCCCTCTTATATGCAGAACGTTCAGCCATCCGCACCTCCATCCATGACACCAAAACTGTCACTACAGCGGCCAAATTAGGCACAGCGGGTGTTCAGCAGACCCAGGGTCCCCCACCAGGGCTGGGGGGGAACCAGCTATCCTGAGAATCCATGTCAAAAAAACAAGTTTGGAACAAAAGGTACTGGCCCTTTAAGCGCCGCGGCGAGAGCAGCCCACCGCAAAGTTCACAATATGCACTGATCTCCACAGGGGCAGAAAACAGCAGAATTAGGAAGGATAGCCCAGAAAGTTATGGAGAGATCACCTGCAGAGCTCGCAGAGCATTGCCACTGATCGCTGTTCCAGAGAAGAGGAAGCGAGGTCAATAAGGCTGAACTATAACACTGCTTCAGGCTCAGGGAAAATGGCTGCCCATAGGAAGCAATGGAGGCTTCTAGAAAATGGCCGCCGACATGTGCTCGGATCGAGCGACCCGCCACACACCAAAAAATGGCGGCGATCGGCGCCAAAAGCACCGCAAACCTGTACCAGGCCCAGGGTGAAGCCAACATGTCACACACAGTGAAAATGGCGGACCGCGCAGCGCTCAGCCGCAGCGGTCGCCGCACATACATGTCTGCACTCAGAACACACAAGGTGACATAGGAGAGAGAGGGGTCCCCACCTCACCGCAGTGATTAAATATTAACCCTGCAGGGATCACATCAGGGAGCCCACATACACAGACATGGGGGGACACACAGTACAGCAGACTGACACCCCAGATAGAGGCCCCCACATAAAAAGGTGCTTACCATACCGGATGGCGTGGGGTAGCCTCTACAAACGGAAAACCGCCGTCCTCATATGACAGGGAGTGCCGTAGCCGGGACGCAGGGCACCGCAGCACAAACCGCAGAAGGCGTCCAGTGAGGTAGCCACCTCACAGGCGCATCCCTGCAGCGAGCAGGGATGGGTCGTTCATGGCGCCAGGGCGAACCTTAGCTGAACGCTCGATGGCAGGCTGGGGATCCATCTGACCCTCAGCCCTGGAGACCCAGGGCGGCCAGTCCGATACCCAGCTCCGCATGATGTTTCTTCATCCGAAGATCCCTAACTAAGAGCTGGTAAAATAACAGCTAGTAAAACAAAGAAAACCACTTTGAAATAAAATCAAAAAAGGGTAGAAGGCTGAGACTGAAGCCCCAGCACAGGAAAGCCTATCTACTCCTGAGCTAGGCAAAATCAAACTGAGTTGGGAATGCTGGTGCAGGGAGGTATTGACTAGTGGGACAGCCCCTAGGGGTGTGTCTATGCTAAAAGCTTTTGTTACTAACAAATCTTGTGCCTAGCTACTCCTGCAGAGCAAAGGTCAATACCCATTGGTGAAGACTGAGTGGGCGGCGACTGTCGGAGGACGTAAGAGAAACTCGGTTTCTTTAAATTTCTATTCAAGCGAGCAGCCCCCCTTCTGAACCATACCAGGCCACATGCCATCAACATGGGAGGGTGCTTTAGGGTGGGGGGTCATCCGCACAACACTGGCTGGTGGTTGCGGGGTGTCTGCTGGCAGGGGGCTTATCGGAATCTGGAAGCACCCTTTAATCCCTACTCATTCACCAAAATAAGTGTAGTGTTAAACTGTTTAAAATAAAAAAGTTCCCCTGATGTAGATCCACCGTCAATCCCGCCGCCAACCCGAAAGCAAAATTAACAAAACCTACGGCCCTGATGAAGGGTCTGCCTGCTCTGCCCTGTGAGCTTTTAACTTTCAGACGACTCACTGTATTCACGTCAGTACTTTGGTGTTAATTACCGGGCTTATGGCAGCAGCTAGCCGCCCATAAGCGCAGTATTTTTTTATTTCTTTTTTTTTTAACATGGCAGCAGATCCGGACAGGTCCACTTCACCATCCGATTGTGAGGACAGCGACCCCTTAGGTAGGTTGGGGCGTCCATGGTGACCATATCAGTCTCGGAATCAGAGGACCCCACCAATGATGGTAAAGGCAGTGGCCGTTTGCAGCTAGTAACCTTTTCATAACAAAATTGACCTTGGTCACCAGGCCTTCCAGTGCTGCTGAAATCGCAGCCAGCGACTGCGATCCGGAACGTCCGGTAGTCATACTAAGGGGGTCAGAGGGTGAAATCACTACCTGGGACTCTGGGAAAAAGGAGTACTGTCACTTTAAAAGCGCAGAGCCAACCGCAGACTGAGTCCCCTTTAAATATATACAGATAGAGTGTGCAGGGATATGACCACAAAGACCCCAGTACTTTACCACCTTCAGAGAAAACCTGAATCAGTCTGTGCAGCAGGAAAGTGAGACAGGATAGGACATCAGCCTGGTATGTGAAAGGTCACGCTGCCTATGTAGTTCCATAGAGATACACAAAAATGGTTGTCAATGCAAGTCTATGGGAAGCACAGAGAAATGGCTGCCACATACAAGTCAGGGGGGGGGGGGTGTTCTATTGCCCACACAGGGCACCATGCGGTCAGGGACCCCCAAATATGAAGGCCACAAGGGATCTACAACCAGACCCAGCAGGATAAGGTACCAGTTCCACTCACCCAGGGCGCCAGGCGCTGCAACAATAGCGCCCCCCAGGTGGCAGGGCACAGGGCCAGGTAGCCTGACAGACCAGGGGGATCTTTCAGGACGGAAGTGCAGGTCCCATTATCCCCAGGAGAGGGCCCACTTCTTTCTTATCAATTTAAAAGTGAAATGCAGAATATGGGAGAGAGAATCAGCACTTGAAAACTTATCACACAATACCATGGGTGAGGCGCACAATCAACAATCTGAGGATATAATGTGGTTAAAGGACAAAGTAGCCGATCTAGAAGATAGATCTAGGAGAAAATCTCAAAATTAAGGGGGATCCCAGAATCAATACAACCAAACCAAATTAGAACAGCATGCAACCAAACTGTTCTCATCCCTAGTTCCAAATCTATCCAAAAATGATCTGGCAATAGACAATCCACAGAATCCCTAAACCTGCGTTTCTAGCTGCCGAGCTATCGAGAGATGCGCTTCTCAGTGTTTCATTTCTTCAAAACCAAAAAAAAAGATAATGACGGCTTTCCGCAAAAAATGCTGATCTTCCCACTGAATTCGCCAATCTACAAATTCTGCCTGATCTATCCAGGTATACGTTACAAAAAAGAAAAAATCTTGCGACCATCACCAAAGCGCTACGGAACCACAAGATATTACACAAATGGAAACACCCCAAGTCACTTTCCATTACCTAGAATGGAACCAGAACCACTATATCTTTAGAGGAAGGTATAAACCTACTCCAGAAATGGGGCATCCTTCCCGCAGAAAATCCACCTCAGCGCTACATGACATCCCTACCTTGCGATGGGGAATGGCAAATCGTAACCAAGAAAAAGCAAGGGAAACAAAAGAAGCACTCTGGAGGTCCCACAAACACGTCCTTTCATCATCAAGGTCCCCGGCCTATGGAATAAAAATTCTCCTTATGGCCATCTATTAATATCAACTAGTATAGTTGATTTCGGACCCCTCAAACGGTCCCTTTTTTACCTCCTTTTTACAACCCCTTTTTTAAAAGGACATTAGTATAGTTTTTTCCAGTATCTAATAGTCCAAGTCCAAATATACAAAGCATCATTCTATTTCACAACAAGGATAACCGTCACCTACTGAATCTTCCAACAACTTCATCCACATCGCCCCAGAAAGCCCCGTATACCAAGATACTATGTCATTTAAATGTATTTCAATAAATGCCAATGGGCTCAACCATCCAGCCAAGAGATTCGCACTTTGGAAGGAGGCAAGAACCTCCCTTGCAGATATAGTAGTGCAAGACACTCCCTTTCAAACCTCCAATCACCCTAAATGTGTTCATAAAGACTTTCCCCACATCTTTCTTGCAACATCCCCTACCAAGAAAAAAGGAGTTCTATTGGCGCTAAAGAACACTATCACGGTACAAACCAAGGATCTTATAATAGACCCTGAAGGACGTTACATCATCTTAACCGGAATCTTCAATAACCTCCCAATGACTTTTGTTGCACTCTATGCACCCAACACACATCAGATACGATTCCTTCGGAGACAACTTTAAATAATAACCAAGGTCAAATATGGCAACGTTCTGATGTGCGGAGACCAACATATTGACAGACCAAGAATTGGACTCGTCAACATCTCCGAATGGCAGAAGAATCTCTCTTCAAGAATTACTGCACAAAGAGGGATTGATGATGCATGGAGATGCCTGCATGCCTCAGAGACTACACCCTTTACTCATCTAGACATCATGCTTACTCCAGAATTGACCTGTTTGTCGTAGACTGGCACCTCTTGGGCAGGACCACTTCGGCGGTTATCAAGAACATCACGTGGTCAGACCACGCTGTGATTGAGCTAACGGTTGACGAGGGGATGCCTAGAGGTGCAAATCCTGTATGGCGCTGTAATGTAAGAAACTTACAATCAAATGTATGTAGCACTCATATCCCAACAGCTACGCAAATTTATCCAGATAAACTCCACATCAGTGAAAAAACAAGGTTTGTGGATTGGGTGAAAACAATAGTTGGTTCCACCCCAATTCACAACACAGGGTGATCAGATACAGGTACCAAGGATACACAGTAATGGAGTTGTGGTGAAAAAATGAAAATAGTTTATTAAGGCACTTATGCCTGGTGAATGAACTGATCACATGAATGGACACAATACATAATTAAAACATTTTAAAACCATGTACAGACAGTGGATTGCATCAACCGAGACCAGGAATAAGAATATATAGGGGTGGTTCAAAACATAAATGGGGATGAACAGACCCAATCAAAAAATTGGGATGTGCAATTCATGCAGAGTTCGTGGGCACAGTAGCAGATGTTCCTGTGTAGCAAAAAAATGGGACAGTGAGGACACTGTGGCAAGACCTGCAAGAAAAACTGGAGCAAAAGTCCACTCAGGCAATTCCAGACCTGGATTGAAGAATAGTAGATTATGCAGTAAATGATGCTGTAGTAGAGGTTATTCCCGGAATGGTAATGTGAACCCAATTGGTGATGGTATCCCTGAAAATGTGAACCGGCCCAAAAACAGGTGCAGTTTCCTCCTGTAGAAATCGTTAACACTGATATAGGAGGTACATGCTGTCTGCTCAATGATTAAATAACATACCCCAGTGGTGGCGGGGATAGAAGGCGGTTAGGTCCTCCGTGCAGGTTGTAGAGAGGAATATGCACCATGCTGTATGTGGACTGAATAGGAAAAGTTCATACCTCCATGTGTTAGATGAGATGACCCCGACGGCTCATGCAGTCTGCTAACGGCGTTTACCCTTCCATGCTTCCTCCAGCCTCGTTTCCAGGTGGTGACGAATGGGTCCGTAGCTGCCGGCCCTACGTCACATCCGGTATAGCGAGCAACAAAGCAGGGGGAGCCGTAGTTGAGCCGATACTACAGGGGTCACAGAAACACACCAAGGAGGTAGATCCGGGTGGTGCAATCCAGCTGGTAATGCCTGCCGACGCGTTTTACCGACCTTACGTCGGTTTCATCAGAGCTGATTAATGAGGGGTCGCGGGTTCCCTTATATAATCACAAACCGATAATTAGCTGATTAAACACACGTGTGTGTAATCAAAAGAAAATCATCGGGGTGTATTAACGTTGCTTGGCCACTGGGTGTCAGTGTGCCAATTGTATAATATAAAGGAAACCATACGACTCCCCCTAACGTTCCCTGTAAGAATTACATCCACCAGATAGCTGATACTCAACCACGGTCACAAAATGCGGAGCTCATTAAGAAAAAGTAGGAGCCGACCAATGTGATAAAGTACAGCTAATCATGGGGGTGTGAAGAATTAAAAGTTGAAGGTCTCAAGGAGCACTCAATGCTAAATAGGCGCAGAGGTGCTAATAAAACATCATGTAGAATATGCAGAAAGTACCAAACTAGAAGACCAAAAAAACATACAAATACAGTGCTGCATTGTGAAAAGTAGTCAAACTAAAATGCTGATATACAGACTAAACAATGAGTTGAGCGGCCATCATCACCAGATACCTTAATGCCATGGTGGAAAGGCTATGAATTCAATGAAGTACAAATGAGCAACAGCCCTAGTCGATGGTCCAATGGAAGGTGTCACCAACAACAAATAGCCAAAAGAAAACCAAAGGCTCAGAACACTATAAATAGACCTAATGTCATGTAATGATTAATGTCCCTGCTAGCTGCTAATTATACAAATATAAAGATATATTGAATATATCAATGTGATGGTATAATGGGACATACAAATAAAGGTATCAAATGGGGGTGATCCGTTAAAAGGAATGAATGGGGGTAATGAAAAAAGGGGGTTTGATATACAGTATTGCATATTGATTAAGGGGTCAAGAAGGGCTTCAAACTGAACTCGACGTTTAGACCCACGGGGGCCAAAGACCCCATTTTGTATATCCATAATTGCTCCTTCTGGAGTAAAAGTCTCCGCGCCTAGCGGGGAGCTTGGGAGCGTAAATACCCCGGAATAATAGTCCATCGGGGTTGGCACTGTGGTACTCCAGAAAGTGCAAGGGTATCGTTTTATTATCAATCTTGTTCCTAATATCGGCTAAGTGTTCCAAAATCCTGATTTTTAATTGGCGCTTTGTTTTCCCAATATAGTATTTGTTGCAGGGACACACAAGTTGATATACGACCCTTTCAGTTTGAGAGTTTATAAAACTGTTGATGGTAAATTCTTGGCTCCTGTCACAACCTGCCACATGCAAACATCCCTTTAACAGGAGGTAAAGAGGTTAGCCAACTACGTGGTGTTTTAGTTCTAACAAACTCCGAATGGACTAGACTATCCTTGAGATTTTTAGCACGCTTTGCAGTAATCAAGGGTCTGGGTCCCACTATTTTTCCTATTAAAGGTGATACGGTCAGGACCTGCCAATGCTTAGTGATCACTGACCTCACCTGGTCCCATTGCGAACCATAACGTGTTATAATCCTGGGGTGAGTTTTCTGAGTTGGCTTAGGTAGAGGTGAAGAATCATCCTTATTAAGGAGTAATTCAGACCTCTGTCTGGATCCTACTTTTTTCCTGGCTTGTCTAATGGTATTATGGGAATAGCCTCGTTCTTTGAAGCGTTTATGCAGATCTCTAGCTTCTGTTTGATAATCGGCCTCGTCTGTGCAATTCCTCTTGAGACGGAGGAACTGCCCAACGGGGATACCATTAATCAAAGATCTTGGGTGGTGACTCTCCGCAAAGAGTAACGTATTGGCCGACGTTGCCTTCCAGTACGTGGTAGTTTTGATAGTAGATCCCACCCGTGAAATTAAGAGATCAAGGAAAGGTAGGTTGTTAACAGTCGGGGTATAGGTCAATTTAATGTTTCTGTTATTGCAGTTCAGCTCTCCAACAAATGCCTCCAGCTCCAACATAGTTCCTCCCCAGAGGAGCAGTACATCGTCAATGTACCTCAGCCATAGAGAATGGCCGAGGTACATTGGGGATGGATATACCTCCTGCTCCTCCCAG
Source organism: Pelophylax lessonae (assembly GCF_965119305.1). NCBI lineage: Eukaryota > Metazoa > Chordata > Amphibia > Anura > Ranidae > Pelophylax > Pelophylax lessonae. The sequence goes on along the minus strand of NC_138769.1, from coordinate 631,054,664 downwards.
AGTCCCAAATGGAGGCACGCGTAGGCCGGAGCCCACGGTGCCCCCATAGAGGTACCCCTGGTCTGCTGGAAAAACGAGGAAAGGAACTGGAAGCAGTTGTTGAGCATGAACTGCAACAGTTCTACCACAAACTCGTTGTGGGCTCCCAGATTAGGAAATTTGCGTTCCAGAAAATGGTACACTGCCTGTAAACCCCATTCATGAGGTATTGACGTGTACAGGCTTTCAACATCAATGCCCACAAAGATTACCTCAGGAGGAACATTGATGTCAACAAGTTTGCTAAGCACGTCTCTGGTGTCTTGCACATAAGAGGGAAGTTCAGTGACCATCTCCTTAATCAGTGCATCCACATACTTGCCCACTCTTTCCAAAGGACCACCAATGGCCGAAACAATCGGTCTTCCCGGTGGTTGGGTTACCGATTTATGCAATTTTGGAATGATATAAAAAGTGGGCAAATTGTAGCACTTGAGAAGGAGATGGTCCGCCTCTTTTTTGGATATCAAATTGACTTCCTTAGCTAAGGTGATTTTTTGATTCAATGTAGCGACAAGGGAGGGGAAAGGGTTATATTTAAGCTTGGTATAAGTACTAGTGTCGTTGAGTTGATGCAGTACTTCCCTTTCATACATTTGTTCCCCTAATAGGACAACGTTACCGCCCTTGTCACTACACCTAATAACCAAGTTGGGTGCTGTCTCCAGTTCTCTAAGTGCTCGTCGTTCCGATCTAGAAAGATTGTCAGGCTTTTTAATGTCCCACCAGTTGATTTTCCGAAGGTCGTTTTGGACCAAATCAAGGAAAATCTTGATATTTTTATATTTGGTAAATGGGGGCATCTTCATGGATCTGATGCACATGTTGGCATCGCGTCTAATCTGATCCAGGTCATCAGATTCATCGTCAGAGGGGCTACCTTCCAATAATAGGGATGTGAGGGCCTCAAGTGCCTCTCTATCCTGTTCGGTAAGTGGGATGTCCTGATTTGTCTCAGCACTTGAAACCTGATGCCACATTTGGAAAAAACCCTCCTGAGGAACAAATTGATGTCCTTGAAAACCTCAAATTCACACATAGTAGAAGTGGGAGAAAAGGAAAGACCCTTGCTAAGTAAATCAATATGACGTTGTTGTAGATTAAATTCAGATGAATTAACAACCTTGAGATCTGAGCTAGACTGATTTATCTCTGCTGTTTCTGACTGGATCGCGTGGCTCTGGGTGGGGCTGTTTTCTGTTGGATTTGTTTGTTTTTGACTTTCTGGTTGGCTCTCTCTTTGTATACAGCTTTTGGGTTGTCCAATTGTAATTGCCCCCCGCTGTCTTCCTCCTCTGTCCCTGGCACCAAAAAAGAGACCGATTTATCTTCTGTATCACTACCTGAGGAGTATCCCCTATATTTGCTGGGGTGCCTCCGCTGTCTATAATTTCCGCGGGATCTACTTCTACTCCTGATAAGGGTAGGGTCAAAAAGATCCTCCCGCTCGCAGTCTACAAGGTTCTGCCTAAAGTTATTTTGTTTTGTAGATTTTAGATTTTTTTGAGTGCGTTCCACCTCTTTTTTAAGGCTCTCGTTAAGTTTTATGAATTCTTCCTCCTCTTGGAAGGATTCTAAGGCGGATGTACTCAACTATTTCTGCCTGTAGTTCCTGCAATTGGAGCTTCTCTTCATCACTAATCAATTTCATTATATGAACCCCCCGGGCAATACAATCCTCCTTCCATAGGGCCAAAAATCTGGGGGTGTGGAGATGTTGGGCCGGACTCACCCTCTCCCTCAGCCCCCTTGGAATGATATTATTGGACACATGGGATTGTAGGGACGCTATGTCCCACTTCCTATTTAATGATTTGATAACAAGTTTTTTGTGTTGCCGAAATAAATCAACCAAGGGTTCTGAACTCGGGAGGGATGATTCCGGCTGGGTATCAAAAGCTATCTCAATTTCTTGCTCAATCTGAGAATCAATGCAGTAAGCCATTTAATATAAACTAACACAATGCAGCACTGGTTTTTTCGGTCTTCTAGTTTGGTACTTTCTGCATATTCTACATGATGTTTTAATAATAGCACCTCTGCGCCTATTTAGCATTGAGTGCTCCTTGAGACCCTCAACTTTTAATTCTTCACACCCCCATGATTAGCTGTACTTTATCACATTGGTCGGCTCCTACTTTTTGTTAATGAGCTCCGCATTTTGTGACCGTGGTTGAGTATCAGCTATCTGGTGGATGTAATTCTTACAGGGAACGTTAGGGGGAGTCGTATGGTTTCCTTTATATTATACAATTGGCACACTGACACCCAGTGGCCAAGCAACGTTAATACACCCCGATGATTTTCTTTTGATTACACACACGTGTGTTTAATCAGCTAATTATCGGTTTGTGATTATATAAGGGAACCCGCGACCCCTCATTAATCAGCTCTGATGAAACCGACGTAAGGTCGGTAAAACGCGTCAGCAGGCATTACCAGCTGGATTGCACCACCCGGATCTACCTCCTTGGTGTGTTTCTGTGACCCCTGTAGTATCGGCTCAACTACGGCTCCCCCTGCTTTGTTGCTCGCTATACCGGATGTGACGTAGGGCCGGCAGCTACGGACCCATTCGTCACCACCTGGAAACGAGGCTGGAGGAAGCATGGAAGGGTAAACGCCGTTAGCAGACTGCATGAGCCGTCGGGGTCATCTCATCTAACACATGGAGGTATGAACTTTTCCTATTCAGTCCACATACAGCATGGTGCATATTCCGCTCTACAACCTGCACGGAGGAGCTAACTGCCTTCTATCCCCGCCACCACTGGGGTATGTTATTTAATCATTGAGCAGACAGCATGTACCTCCTATATCAGTGCTAACGATTTCTACAGGAGGAAACTGCACCTGTTTTTGGGCCGGTTCACATTTTCAGGGATACCATCACCAATTGGGTTCACATTACCATTCCGGGAATAACCTCAACTACAGCATCATTTACTGCATAATCTACTATTCTTCAATCCAGGTCTGGAATTGCCTGAGTGGACTTTTGCTCCAGTTTTTCTTGCAGGTCTTGCCACAGTGTCCTCACTGTCCCATTTTTTTGCTACACAGGAACATCTGCTACTGTGCCCACGAACTCTGCATGAATTGCACATCCCAATTTTTTGATTGGGTCTGTTCATCCCCATTTATGTTTTGAACCACCCCTATATATTCTTATTCCTGGTCTCGGTTGATGCAATCCACTGTCTGTACATGGTTTTAAAATGTTTTAATTATGTATTGTGTCCATTCATGTGATCAGTTCATTCACCAGGCATAAGTGCCTTAATAAACTATTTTCATTTTTTCACCACAACTCCATTACTGTGTATCCTTGGTACCTGTATCTGATCACCCTGTGTTGTGAATTGGGGTGGAACCAACTATTGTTTTCACCCAATCCACAAACCTTGTTTTTTCATGGTCATATTGGGATCAATAGGTACTTATACAGATACTTTTAAGTCTGAGTGTGATACTGATACTTATTGTGGCCTATTTTGGAACCAATTCCTTCACATTTTTTCAAACTCCACATCAGTATCTGACATCAGTATCTGACCCTTGGATGTTCTGGGGGGCTCAAAGCATATATGAGAGGAATCTGTATCCAACAAAATTCCAAATTAAAGAGAAAATATAACCAAAATCTGAACACACCCTAGCACAAATTCATGAACTGGAATTAAACAAAAGCCACAACCCAGTATAACTAATAAACTGACAAACCTTAGACACCAACTCCGCTCCTTACTATTAGAAAAACATGATATACAACTAAGAAAATTGAAATGAACCTATTATGCACAAGCGAACAAGGCAGGTAAAGTCTTAGCTAACAGATTAAAAGCCAAGCAAGCTAAATCTAGAATATCCCATCCAACTAATCCCCAATCCTCACACAAACTTACGCATCCAAAAGATATAGCAGATGAATTTGCGATTTATTATCATTCCCTCTACAATCTGGATTCAGACCCAAAAATTTGCAAACCCTCCACTGCTACCATATCTGACTTCTTAGATAAACTTAACCTACCCCATCTCACAGATTCACAATTATCTATATTGAATGAACCAATTACACAAGAAATTCGTAAAACTATACTTGCGCTCCCTCATGGTAAATCACCTGGTCCAGATGGCTTCCCCAGTGAGTATTACAAAATTTTCCACCATATCCTCACGCCACATCTAGTGAAGGTCTACAAAAAGCAATTGAAGTATTGGCTTTCCCCAAAGACATGCTAGAGGCTTACATAGTCACAATCCCTAAACCCGGAAAAGAGTCATCACTACCAAATAACTACCATCCTATCTCCTTGCTGAACACCGATCTAAACATTTTTGCAAAGTTATTGGCCAAACGTCTGCAGAGTGTGATGCCCACTCTGGTCCAAAAAGACCAGATGGGCTTCATACCTGGTAGACCAATATCTGATGCCACCAGAAGGATAATCAATGTACTATATCTCGCTAAAATAAATCAAACGCCTTCTCTGCTCCTCACATTGGATGCGGAGAAGGCGTTCGATAGAATAAACTGGGAGTATATGACAGAGACATTGGTCAAATTTGGCCTATCAGGTAATATACTTTCAGCCATACTTGCCTTGTATTCTCAACCCTCTGCTAGAGTATTCACCTCGGGCACCCTTTCCAAATCATTCACCATTAAAAATGGGACTCGTCAGGGATGCCCCCTTTCCCCCTCCATTTTCAATCTATCAATTGAACCCCTAGCTGAGGCTCTGAGATAAGCAACAACCGTCAAAAGGTTTCTCTACAGGAGAGTTGGTGCATAAAATTAATTTTTGCTGACGATCTAATACTAATGTTAACCAAACCTGAAATCTCACTACCTGCAGCCCACAGTATCCTAAATGAATTTAGTAAAATTTCCTATTACAAAGTAAACCCTTCCAAATCCAGTGTTCTTGAGTTAGAAGTACCCCCTGACATTAAACAATGTCTTAGACGAGTGCCCCTTTCCATGGACCAACAATAATATATCCTACCTAGGAATACTTATGACCCCACAACCATCTGATCTCCTTCTCACCAACCTAAAAGCTCCAAAACATAAAATTTCAGAAGACCTAAAAAAAAATTTGAGAAGAAGGTCGACATCTCCTGGGGAGCCAGGATGGCTACAATTAAAATGTGCATGCTCCCCCAAATACTTTATCTCTTTAGAACCCTTCCTGTCCCTATTACCAAAACACAACAGCCCTCGCAAATATCTTGAGGAAATATATTTGGGCAAGGAAAAAGGCTAGAATAGCCTATGACACTCTTACTACACACAGATACATTGGAGGCGCTGGGTTACCAAATCTCCCAGCCTACTATTGGGCCACACGACTAGATCAATTGAAACATTGGATCATTAAAACTAAATCCCCACTCTGGGCATCAATTGAGGAACAGTTAGTCCTGACCAAAAATCTTAAATTGCTATTACAAAGTGACCTCTGGATTCCCTGGAACTGGGCCAAACTGCCAATTACAATTAAAGCATCTCTGCAAGCCTGGAGAACCATCTCCAAAACCCAACCAAACCTTAACCTCTCATTCACACCCCTTCCCAATAGAAATATTACCAACTAAAATTCACAAACTCAATACAGTATTAAATTATAAAGAATTTGGTATTCATCAACTGACGCAATTCTACACAGAGAACACTCAAATCAAAAGAAGAGCTAATTGGGGAATTTAACCTACCCGCTGACCCATCAACGTCCCTCTCTAAAATTCTACTGCTTCTAACAAAACACCCAATCTCAGAGCTAAAAACCAACTCTATAACCTGGGAAGTCAAACTCTGAAAAATCCGAATTTGAAAGGGATATCCCTTATATACTCTATCCTAACCTCAGAAGCACTAACCAAAAAATCACAGCATATGATAAAATGGGAAAAAACCCTCAACCAATCATTCACCATCAAACAATGGCAACACGCAATCCGTTCCACATACAAGTTCTCCCACTGTACTAACCACTGGGAAATTATGACCAAAATCATAAAAAGATGGCACTATACTACTTCTAGATTAGCCAAAATTACACCCACCATCTCTCCACTATGTTGGCGAGAATGAGGTCAGATGGTACCCTACAACACATACTTTGGGAATGTCCTTCCATAACAAGCTTTTGGAACTCAGTATTCCAGTGCATAGCATCTTGCACTGGAGTGTTGAGATCCCCAGCCATTGAAATGGCTCTTCTGAACCTAAACATTGATACCTACCCTATGATGTATAGACAGATGATTGTTGACTTACTCTTAGCTGCTAGAACTATAATTCTAAGGAATTGGAAATCTACGTTCATACCGAATCTCTCGGATGTCATAAATCTAGTTAATGATAACTACTTATTAGAGAAAGCTTTGTCAGTTAATGATTTAACTTACCGTAAATTTCAGGTATCTTGGTCCGCCTGGCCTCATCTTACCCCTGATAGTAGAATGTCTTAAAGACTGAGATAATAACACTCATCACAGTATATGGGGAGATGGGGGTCAACCCTTCTTCGACCTGGAGACATTGCTCCCTTAGGGGTTCCAGTTGGAGGGGGAATGACACCCACTCTTCCTACTATTACTGATTAAAGATGTGAATCTCTACTAAGCATAATTTCCTGATCCTGTTTATTCCTGTATTATTGGACATAGAACTGGAAACTCTGTTTATTACTGTTGATAATGTTGCACTTATAGGTTATATCACTCCATGTTGGTGTGATACAGTTTTATACATGTTAAACTCAATAAAAATCTATTGATGGAAAGCTGCTTCTGTCTAGAGATTTTGAATTTTTTTTTTTTTTTTTAACTTCAGATAATGGTAAAAAACAGGACTAAGTCTCCTTGGCAGGGGCACAAAAGGCAATAAAACCAGACATGTGTTCTATTCCCTCCACTCGGTCCAAAATAAAAAAAATTGTTTGGCCTTTAGTTCTACTTTAGAGGCACTGCAATTATTTCATTGAATCTGAGAAAGTGATGAGTAACATTGGTAACAATTTTCAGAGAATCAAAACAAAATTAAATCCTCATGATAAAAAGGCTTCATCCACACTGGGCATTTGCCCAGCTCTTCTAAACACCTCTTGGCAGGAGAAAAGCAGTATTAAAAACATGTTTAAGCACAATCACAGGTGTTTTAATATTCTGGCCATTGAAATGAACCAAGCTACCAAAACGCTGCTGCACCTGAACACTGGCAGTTTCTTTTTTCTGCCTCTAAATGCCAAAGTGTGCATGGACACAAGGTCAACACTGAGGGGCATTTAGAGGAAGAAGAGGGGAGGGGGGAAAAGAAAGAAAGAAAAAAAAAAAAAAAACAAACGCACTAAAAGCATGCATGAGGACTAAAAATACTGAGAAACTTACCTGGCATATCTGCTTGGTCAATCTGAGCCATTGTTATTAAGTGACGATTAACCAACTCCTAAAAAGAAAAAAAACGCCCATGTGACACTGGCTCCAAAAAGCTGCTAAGACTGTTTTCAATATGCTCAATATTTTCTGAAAGCTGGTGACATGTAGACCAAAAGGACATTAACTGCAAATTTTTCCTATGTCACGCAATTTTTTTTTTTCAGGACTGGGATTGCGGCGTGGCCTTCGCATCTGAGGCTGGCGGCTTCTTACAAGGCAGTTCCGCTGACCAAAATTTTAGCCATTTGATCCAGAACAGGTGTACAAATAAGACCTTCAGGCGAGAGCTGTTTAATAAAGTTCTTAAGGTGTCCATAAAGACAGACAATCCACCAGGTAGCTGCCTGACTCAATATCGCCTTGGTCAGGAATAGAGATTTAAAGTTTCAGGAACCTCTGGGTGAATTCAAGATGGAAAAGGACCTGTGGGTCCTAGTGGCCAACAGGCTTGGCAGTGGCATGCAATGCCAAGCCGCTGCAAGCAAAGCTAATAGAATACTGGCATGTATAAAAAAGGGATTCACTCCAGAACTAATGATTTTCCCACTTTACAAGACTCTGGTCCGGCCACATCTAGAGTATTCCGTCCAGTTCTGGGCACCGTTCCTCAGGAAGGATGTGCTGGTACTGGAGAGAGTACAGAGAAGGGCAACAAACAATTAGGGGAATGGAGGATCTAAGCTATGAGGAAAGCATTGAACTTATTCTCTCTGGAGAAGACGCTTGAGAGGGGAAATTATATCAATGCACAAATACTGTACTGTGACCCTAGTGTAAGGAACAAACTCTTCAGAGAAAGAATACAATAAGACACGTGGCCACTCACTAAAACTAGAGAAAAAAAAAAAAAAAAAACGGGTGACGTCACCCGCCATCCATCGCGATCGGTGTGTTATCTTGTCAGGAGATTTTAGTTCCCTGTGCTCAGTGCTTTCTCCGGTAATTTTACATAGCAATAAAGCATTATTAAAAAGGGATAAAGCATGGGTCTGGATTTGCCGGACTCTCTGGAGCTTTTCCTCCTGCACGTCCCCCCTGTACCCATCCCTAGATATAAAACGGAGTGCTCTCCCACACTTACTCAATGCTGCCAAGCACCTCATACCTATCCATTGGAAAACCCCTCGTATCCCTAGCGAGGCGGATTGGCTTCGCAAGGAGAAGGAGATTATGGAGGCTGAGGAATGGATGGCTATGTGTAGGGATACCCGGGATAGGTTTGACTTTTTGCTTGGACGCAGTGGCGTCGGTACACACCTAACTCGTTACCGGTGTCCTCCAGCCTGGATGTAGCCCTCCTGGCCTTGGCCGACCCCTCTTTTCAACAACGGGTATAACAGACCTCACACCCGCCTTACACTGACTTGCAGTTGCCCAATAGGTTACCGCTGCAGCAGGGCGTGGACACCCCTCGTTTTATCCTTTTTGGCAGAGATTACCCATCCCCCCCCCCTCTTTTTCTTGGGCACCAAGTAGCCACTCGGCCTACAGTGAAGACCTGGATAGCCCATTGTGTTTGTTTTTTTATGACTGCTTTGATACCTGGGGGCTGGGGCTCTCTCTCTCTCCTGCCTCACTTGAGGGGGAGCTATGGGTCAAAGGGGGCCAAATGCCCAGACCTGGGAGAGCCCTGCTACCACACAGGTTTGAGCTGGGCTTGGTCCCTGCTCTGAGGCGTGCCTTCGCATTTCACTATACTGGTTTGCACTTTAACCAATGTTTTTATGCCGCTATTTTGTTCAACTATGTGCTTGCTGCCCTCCCTCGCCTTTTGTTAGGTTTCCTTTTTGTTTTTTATGCCTTCCTGTTAATGCAAATATTTCAAATAAAAAAAAAGATAAAAAAAAAGGGCTAAAGCACTATGTCCAGACCTCTTCTCTGGTTGAGCGGAATTTGTGGATTGGAGTCTGCTCGCCCTAACATCCTAAGGAAGCGGTCTGGTATTATATAGAGAGTCCCCTGGATAAGGATCTGCGGTCTTATGATATGCATCATCTGGATCAGGCCTACGCTGAATTTTAAGGTTTATAGCCATATTAGCCTGTCTGGTGAAAGGGGCTATTCATTGAGGTGAGGAGACTGTGACCGGGTGTCGGATGCACTAAGCGGAGCACATCGTACCATTTTTGTGCATGATCACACTTCACATTGGGACTTTCCTACTTTTATATTGACGTCTATTTAGTTACTAGCGCTGCACTATTGATTGTTTATTGGCATTTCAGAAAGATGCCAGCAATGCTATCTGCTACATTTCTTATAAAAGGTGAACCTTCAAGCCCAACTTAGGACTGTGCTAATGTAATGTGCATGTCCTGAGCTGTAATAATTCTTGTAGCATTTATAAAGCGCAAGCACTATTTTCAGCTTCATTCCTTTAAGCAGTAGCAAAATCTTATTTCTACATCTGATTGATACACACACACACACACACACAAGGAAATATAAAGATCTTTGAACATACCTGCCTGAGCTCATCGGCCATGAAGAAGGAAGGTGCATTTGCTTTTGGCTGCATGTAAGCCACATGAGGAGCAGCAGGAGGGTAAATGTGATAATTTGGGAACACCTTTTAGTAAGGGAATAAAGAAAGGTGTTAATGCTGGAAACATCAAAAATAACCCTAAGGGCGCGCTCACACTGGAAAGGCACAAGAGTTAATATGCATTTTAGAATATAGGTCTTGCAGTGCTATTTTTGACCACAGAGTAAAATGTAAAAAATGAAAAAACAAATTTAAACCCGCGCTGCACAATAGTGATAAGTTATTCCGTGAGAAAACTGAAGGTGTGCAGCTGCTGCAACACTAAGAAATTCTTAGAATAAATGAATAAAAACAAATTTATGCAGCGCTAGCAACAGAATAACAAAAATTAAGAATTATTTAAATTGAAACCAATCTATATCATGTGAATACAATATGTAATAATAAAATATATTAATCACATTAAGGTGCATAAATGGTTTATCTCATGCATAGGAAGTTTGGTTGCTGCAAGTCCTCCGAGACACTAGGTGGAGCTGGTGAGCCACATCAGAAGGGGGTTCCTTCTCCTGGTCCGTTGTGCAGTGAGAGCGGAGGTAGTGCTGGCTGCAGATGTAAAAGCTTAGAATGGACACATTGGAGGAATCCCACATCTGATCCTGGGAAAATGTGCAATAAAATCAAGGGCTTTTATACAATCTAATTCCGGTGAGTGGGGAACCAAGAGGGCACCTTCACCTCACAAGCACCTTTATTTACTTGGCACTTTGGCACCTTTTTGGATCATCAATAAGGACTTTATTCCACCATTTTTGCACTTTAAATCTCACACTTTGAATGTATATTTATTTTTTTAGTTTAAATATGCACTTTAAATTAGAAATTTATGCACCTTAATGTGATTAATATATTTTATTATTACATATTGTATTCACATGATATAGATTGGTTTCAATTTAAATAATTCTTAATTTTTGTTATTAATCTGTTGCTAGCGCTGCATAAATTTGTTTTTATTCACAGAGTAAAATGTGTTTACTTATGTTCTAGAAAACCGTAGATAAATAGGCTGCAACACATGATCTGAACGAGGCCTAGCAAGTACAAAATAAACCATTTGAAGACCAGGCTTTTTCTGGCACTTTGTTTACAAGTTTAAAATCCGTATATTTACAATCGTTGCGCAGCGGTTTTGCAAAACAAAAAAAAAAAAACCTTTAGTGAATATATATATATAAGAGCTGCACGATTCTGGCCAAAATGAGAATCACGATTTTTTTTAGCTTGGAATAAAGATCACGATTCTCTCACGATTCTCTGTGTAACAAAAAAAAATTGGGATAACTTTACTGTTACGTTTTTTTTATTCATTAAAGTCTATTAATTGCGTTTGAAAGACTGCTGCGCAAATACAGTGTGACATAAAATATTACAACAATCGCCATTTTATTCTGTAGGGTCTCTGCTAAAAAAAAAAATATATAAAATGTTTGGGGGTTCTAAGTACTTTTCTAGCAAAAAAAACTCATTTTAACTTGCAAGCAACAAATGTCAAAAAAGATCCAGTCTTTAAGAGGTTAAACTTCCTTTCTCCCTGGCAGAGGGAAGGAAAAGATACAATGTAATCATTTTTGTTTATAGTTACTGGGAGACTTTGCTGATAGCTGTTTCCCTGGAGGCTTTTTTTTTTTTTTCCACAGCTGTTCTCTCTGCTATGCAAAGAATCGAGCATATTTCAGGGTTAGATCGTCAGGGGGGGTGAATCGAGATCGCGATTTTCATACGATTAATCGTGCAGCTCATAATATATATATATATATATATATATATATATATCCATCCCAATTTTTGTAAAATGTGATTGATTTAATGCCAAACAGATACCAAACACGTCCTGCTGTAAAATTGCGCAGGCTCGTGAAATGGCGACAAACTACAGTAGTTAAAAATCTCTATAGGCAACGCTTTGAACCGCTTTACAGGTTACCCGTTTAGCGTTAGAGGTCTAGCACTAAAATTATTGCTCTTGCTCAGACGTTCATAGGGTTTGTTGTGGGGAAGTTCCCTTTTGCTGCTTCTAAAAGCATTTCAGCGGCACACGAGCCACTCTGAACGCTTTCATGAGAAAGCCAGCCACAAAAAAATAGGGTTAGGTCTGATATCTTCAGCCATAATCAAGGTAAACCACTTCAAAGCAGCAACGCATGTATTGTGGTGGTGAAGTGGTTTAAACCGATTTATTCTATTCCTTTGTATATTTTTGAATACCCAAGTTGGATCTTTCCTTTTCTGTGCTCTAAAACCCAGACAATATTATAGCTAGCAGGGTTGTATTCTTTCCATACAAGAATGCAGAACAAAGATACACCTAATGTGTGCAGGTGCCCCTTTACCAATCTAACCACAACTACATTGTATAGTACCATGTGTGCTGCATACAGGTTGCTTCCCACTTGCAACACAGGTAGTTGCACAATGCAAAAAAAAAAAAAAAGATACATACCTCTGCAGTTAGTCACATCCGGGAGAAGAGGGACCTCCGCTAGTCACTGTGGTTCCTCCCACTGGCCACCAAGTCTAGCCAGTGCTGTACCAACATAGCAGCCAGCAAAATAGGGGACACAGTGATGCTGCTAGCTCTTGGTCTGATGTCACAAGGGGGCAGGATCTCAGGGTGTCATCTGATGGCCATGCCCCATAGCTACATAACGGTCAGGCACCAGAACTAACAGCGGGAGCCAGTGCCGAATGAGACTTGGATGCGACTTATTTAAATAAATGGGCTGAAAATGCACCCAAGTCAGACCAAATTAGTGCAGGAACCTTTTTCAAAGTTGAGCGGACAGGTTGGACCAGTTAGGACACCTCTCATGGGGAACCATTGATTTTGACATGTCATGCGATTTGTGCTTTCGAAATTGGAGCACGTCTGACCAGTGTGAACCGGCCCACACAGGACTCACAGGCCAATTAGTGCTGTCCTCTTATACTCTTCTTACACAGGTTGTCGCAGCTGTGGCCTGCAGGGGACTGAGTGAGATTTGCCTGTCCGGATCCTCAAGGGCTTGTGTAGATGGCTTGTTTAACAGTGCCTCTTGCATTTGAACACAGCACTGTTCAAAACCCAATTTGTATAAACACAACAAATTGATATTTCAAATACAGAAAAACCATGCCGTCTATACAAGCCTTAAAAAAATTATAGTTAAACACCTGGGGGGGGGGAATCAACCCATGTAATACAACACCTGGAAAATTGAGACGAGAGTAGTGTTAATGGTTTTACTTCTGTACCATGCAATCCTCTGTGGGCAAACGCACTGCGTTTGCAACCTGATTTTGGGGAGTCGTTAACTTAATATTGACACCCACTGCAGATCCCAACTGTGGCATGTTTTGAACACGATGTGGAAAACGCACACAAATGTAGATGTCTCGAACCATGTTCTGGTGTGAACCAGCCTTTTTGGACAAGCAAACATAGCAAAATATTTCCCTACCATTTAAAGACAAAATGAAAAACCTGCATCTGAAGTAACCATTTTGCCCATACCATTCCTGTGAGTGGTGCTGGAGTTGTGTCTGTGTAGAAATAGGTGGTTCCCCCAACAGTCTCCTTCTGGATAATCTGTCCTGCAGATGGGGGCTGGGAAACGGAGTTAGTAACTGGTGTTGAGGCACTAGTTGGCACCAGGTAAGTAGCTGGGTTGGGTGTGTGACTTCGCCGTCGTGGGGCAGGAGAAGTGTGTGGTGTGATTTTAGGGGAATGGAGAGGGGAAGACCCAGCAGACAGCGACATCCCTAAGAAAAAAAAAAAAAAAAACATTAAATTCAAATACCAAGTATAAAATCACCAATAAAAAAGTGATTAACAATAGCCATACTGTATGCTTTTGTGTTTTAAATGCATATGATGAAACATAGGACTGTTCTTCCAAATTATTTTTATCTACAAATATTCCAATGTGGTTCAGATGAAGGTTTAGATGTTTTAAATGTTTAAAGTTTGTTTTTTCCCCCCAAAAGTGCATTATGGAAAAATAAATCGTATGCATACAATAGTTGCCTTCATACACTGTGCTCTTTAATGACAGTTTGCAATGCTTACATTAGAGGATGGATTTTTGCAGATAACTTAATATAAAAAATGTAAAAACCAACCTCCCAAAAAACACCTTGGTCAAGTCTTAAAAACCCCAAAGCGCTCCAGTTATAATTTGCACAATTATAAAAGAAAACCTAAATAAAAACCATTTCACTCACAACTAGTGGAAACTTCCAGTGCTTGCCATTTCAGATAGTGTCATGCCCTAAAACTGTCCTTTCGGTTCTAAAAGCCTGCCATATCTACTAGGTGCAAAAAACTTATAGAAATAGCTCTCATGGGACTATGACACAGCTGGGTTTGCAGGCACATCTGGGCCAGACTCATTGCACATCCTTTAAAGCTTAACAAATGTGGAAATTAACAATTGTATTTGTAAGTGCACGTAAAGCTGGCCATTGATGGATCCCAAATCAGCTGGTTCAGCAGGAACTGGCCGAATTAAATTTTTGTGGAACGTTTTGGTTGTGTGAGAGAAGCCAACGTTGATTTTCAGCGAATCCAGTTGAATGGTGAACATGCTGTACTGTAGCTTGCAGCTGTCCATGTCAAACGCTTGATAAAACACATGACAAAACATGTAACCCTTCATAAATGCTTAGGGCATTTGACAAGCTCTGAAAACAAAATGCTCATGTAAACTAGTACCTACAAACATCTTGTCTCTGGACCTTTACAGGGCTGAAAAGCAAGATCAAAGTTATAAAACAAATTGCTTCTACAGCCTAGGATAGGGCAGACACAGTCTCACCAACCACCACCAGAAGCTGATCACCTTCTCTTCAGATGTCAAAATGTATACATTTTTTGCTAGCTTTATAATTCAGAAAAATAAAGTATCGCGCAATAGAAAAAAAAATTGGATTTTTTTACTTACCGTAAAATCCATTTCTCTTATGTTTGTTGATGGACACAGCTCCTGATCCTTTTAAACATTGGGTTATACTGCCCCTTACAGGAGTAGGGCATTAGGCAGAAAAGAAAAGTCTGGCTACGCCTATGGGACAGTACAGGAGCTGTACTCAAAGCTGCATCACAAATAAACTACAGCCCATGGACCAACTGGTCCACTAAATCAACATAAGCAGCCCCCAGGCCCTGGCACAATAGCTTTGCCAGTCAGGGTCTGAGACACCAGGACTGAGGCAATAACTGGCCGCAAGGCCGAACCAGCCATAGTAAATACGGTGCGTGCCACAACCTCCGCTTTACTGTCAGCCGAGCCCATAAAGGATGGGGATTCCTCTACTGGGGTCATGGTTGCTTTATTCAACCTGAAAACAGGAGGGTCCACTACTGGTGAACTAGTCAGCTTTTTTTTTTTTTTTTTTTTTTTTTTTTTTTTTAAAAAGGGACTCCTTTAAAAGGGTAACCTACAGCAAAACGTTTGGGGACCACAAAAGGGTCATTTTGGTTGTTCCCATTCCTTTACAGGAAAACCTGTCAAAATAAGGCACATAAGGAAACGCCTTTGGAGTACGAGGTGACTTCTGCGTACCAAATTACACAGGCACGTCCGTGGCTACATCAGTCGCATCCTCAATTTTTAAAGTCTCAAGCACTGCAGTGATAAGAGAGTCTACCAGCGCTTTTAAAATTAGCTGCTGCAACCATGGAGGAATCCTCACTATGGGATGGATCTGGGGGTGTGATATTTAGGCCACCTTGATGGGGCCGTGTCCACGGCGGCATCAGGCTCAGATGAGAGCATGAGCAGGGGGTGCTTCCTCCTGGGCCTTTGCCCACAAGCCACTTAACCATGGGAAGCTGGGGTTCCAAGGGACCCGCCACCTCCATGAGGGGATCAGTGAGGGGAGATGTGACCTTGAGGCTCCATAAAGGAAAATAAGACCATGCATGCACGTATGTATGTTTAAGACCTATACATACACACTTTTTATCATGAATTGCATAGTCTCTCTGAATGGATTAAGCACACACTTGGCTGCATACTTTAGAAGTTTATGCATTTGTCATTTTAGTGATCACTACACTAAAATTTAGTCACACAACACACAAGCAGCACCACACTCACTTCCATTAAATACATTTACCGTATCTTTTGCCGTATAAGACGCTCCCAATTTTAACCACATCCATACCGGCGCATAGTAATATGACGCCGGCAGGATGGCTTTACCGTTCCGGGCAGCCGTCAAATGACGTCCGCCCGTTCTAGCTGCTACTGCGCGCCCCCGAGGGCGCGCACCGCAGCGATCAGGGATGAGGCTTGTCCCTCGGACATAGCCAATCCCTGATCAAGGTAAACAGCCAATAGAAATTGGCTGTTTATCACGTGATCGGCTGTGTCAATCACAGCCGATCACATGAGCGGCTCAAGCGCGAGCCGCTCGTTCTCTCTGCAATGCGCGCCCCCGGGGGCGCGCAGAGCAGCGATCGGGGACGAGGCTCGTCCCCCGGACAGAGCCAATCCCCGATCTTGGTAAATAGCCAATGAAATTGGTTTTTACCACGTGACCGGCTGTGTCCAATCACAGCCGGTCACAAATGTCAACAAAGATGTGGGTAACTCACTGTTACCAGGCTCTTCTCCTCACACACCGATCCAGTGTGAGGAGGAGATCTACAAACAGTGAGTTACTACAGCATTACCAGAGTATTGTGGAATTACTGTGCCCTGTACAGCAAATAAAGAGTACCTGTCACCTGCCCATCTGAGCACCTGTCACCTGCCCATCTGAGTACCTGTCCCCTGGCCATCTGAGTACCCGAGTACCTGTCCCCTGGCCATCAGAGTACCCGAGTACCTGTCCCCTGGCCATCAGAGTACCTGAGTACCTGTCACCTACTCATCAGAGTACCCGAGTACCTTCCACCTGCTCATCAGAGTACCTGCCGCCTGAAGTACCCGAGTACTTGCCGCCTGCTCATCAGTACCAATCACTACCCATCAGTACTCATCAGTACTGATCACCAGTACCCATCAGAACAGTATCAGTACTACTACTATTACCTGCCTGTCACCTGCCCATAAGAGTACCCGAGTACCTGTCACCTGCCTATCGGAGTACCTGCCACCTGCTCATCAGTACAAGAGTACCTGTCACCTGCCCAGCAAAGTACCTGAGTACCTGTCACCCTCCATACAGCTACCATGTCCAAGTCCAAAAGGGTTTTCACTGCCGAAGAGGCCTGTGAAATGATATCCATGATGAGTGACGGCAGCGGGGAGCTCTCACATTCCGACGCGGAAACCCTTTCTGAATCCGGTTCCGAATTTGAGCCCTTTGAAGGCTTTACATCCGGCACTGAATCGGAGGAGGAAGAAGTGAGGCCTAAAAGACGCCGCACTGAAAACCAGGAAGACACCAACAACGCCAATGGCCAATCGGCAAATGCCAACGGTGCTGGACCCCAGGAGGAAATGCCCAGTACAAGCACTGGAATTTCACACCAGCCCCAAAGAAGAGCCCAAATGCAGCTTCCGGATGCCTTGGCAAACCCATTGTGGCTGCCTTCTAGCTCTGGGTCAGCTACAATCCCCCCCTTCACAGCACAGCCAGGTTTGCAGGTCAACACCCAAAATTTTGCTCTAATTGATTTTTTTAATTTATTTTTCCCTGTGGAGTTCCTTCAAGCCATCGTCGACCAAACAAATCTTTTTGCCCAACAATTCATAGAGAACAACCCCACCTCATATCATTCCCGTCCTTTTGAATGGAGAACCCTAACAGTAGAAGAGTTCAAAGTGTTTTTGGGCCTTACAATCAATATGGGGGTTACAAAAAAAAAAAAAAAAACGAGCTGCATTCTTATTGGTCCACCAAACCCATCCACCATATGCCACTTTATTCATCAGTCATGCCCAGGTCCCGCTATGAAATTATAATGCGCTTCCTGCATTTCAAAGATAATTCCCAGTGCCCTCCCCGAGATGATCCCAATTATGATAAACTCTACAAAATTCGCCCCCTAATTGATTACTTTTCCAGACGGTTCCCCGAAGTCTATGTCCCTGACCAAAAGATCGCTGTGGACGAATCACTGGTCCACTTCACAGGCCCAGCTGGCATTTAAGCAGTATATTCCCAGCAAGAGGGCTAGGTACGGCTTAAAACTAAACAAGCTCTGCGAAAGCCAAACTGGATACGTGTATGCCTTTCGCGTGTACGAAGGCAGAGACTCTGAGCTCCAGCCCCCTGAGTGCCCAACGTACATGGGAGTAAGTGGGAAGATTGTCTGGGACCTAGCCTTCCCATTGCTGCAAAAGGGGTACCATATTTATATGGACAACTATTACACCAGTTTGCCCCTTTTCCGCCACTTGTACCTGAAGAAAACCTTGGCCTGCGGTACAGTAAGAAAAAAACGGAAGGGCTTTCCGCAGAGTCTGGTCACCACTCCTTTACAAATCGGGGAATCCGCAAGCCTAAGAAACGAGGAAGTAATGGCTTTGAAGTGGAGGGATAGTAAGGACGTTTACATCATGTCCACCATCCACGATGACACCGCAGTGGAAATTAGAAGACAACGCGGTTCCGTTCAAAGTCCCTTTCAAAAGCCTGCTTGCATCCTCGAGTACAATAAGTACATGGGGGGGGGTGGACTTAAACGATCAAATGCTGCAGCCCTATCTCCCGACACGAAAGACCCTCTTTTGGTACAAAAAAGTTGCAGTGTACTTTTTCCATTTGGCCACATACAATGCCTTTGTCACCTATAAAAAGTCCACAACACCAATCCCCTTCCTCCAGTTTATTGAAGACATTGCCACTGCCCTCATTTACCAGCAAGGATCCCCCCCAGAAATCATTCGCTCGGATTGTGTCAGCAGACTTCATGAGCGCCATTTCCCTTTCCATATCCCACCTTCAGAAACCGGAAGAAGACGCCAAAAAAAGTGCCGGGTGTGTAGCAAAAGAGGAATTAGGAAAGACACCAGTTTCCATTGTCCCGATTGTCCCTCCCAACCTGGCCTTTGCATTGGAGAATGCTTCAAAATATATCACACTGCCCTAAACTTTTAGTCCATATTTCAGTCAGACTGCCATTTTCCCTTTTTCAATGTTTGTGCTGAATATTTTCCTGCTGCCTCAACCAACCATATCACTGCCTTCCATGTGAACCGACCCTGGCCTGTATATCAACTATGCCTCTGCCTGCCGTCTGCATTGTTTATCCGCCATGTTTCTGCCTTTCAAGTGAACTGACCCTGGACTGTTTATTGATTATGCCTTAGCCTACCGTCTATTTCTGCCTTTTACCTACACTGACCTCGGCCTGTTACGACCATGTTTTTGCCTGCTCCTTAGACTGATCCTTCGCCCTGCTACTGTAGTAGTGGGATTCAAAATGACACAGGGGTCTCACTTTTGTGAGGGGCTTCAGAATAGTGTTCTGATATGAGAAAACCAGTTTTTGGATTTCTCTGGGTTTGTAAACTCAGAACAGGGTCTGGAGTCCGGAGGCTTCAAAGCGATTTGGGTGGGAGAAGGCTCTACCCCTGTCCCCATTCTTTCCCGACCGAGGCCCTAAGCTTGATGGTCCTGCCTGCTGCCTGGACCAATACTTTGGCTGTGCTGATCATATCCCTGCCTGCACGGACCCGGGACTTTTTATGGAACATGTGCCTGTTGCCTGGACCAATACTTGGGCTGTACTGATCATATCTCTGCCTGCACTAATTATGGACAGTATTCCTGCCTGCTGCATGGACAATCCTTTTTCTGCTGCTGACCATATCCCTGCCTACTACTTGGACCAATGCTTTGGCTTGGCTGACAATATCTCTGCCTGTACTGACTATGGACAGTATTCCTGCCTGCTGCCTGGACAATCCTTTCACTGTCGCTGTCTACGTTCCTGCCTGCTGCCTGAACCACTGCACTGCTAAAACCACAGGTAATTTTTTTGTTTATCCTTTGCTCAGCAGAATGTATTTTGGTATGTATTATGCGATGTGTTAGGGGCCTTCAACAATGTGGTAGGTTGTCAGGAATTTATGTGTGTGATTTATGTCCCTAGCCACTTGCCAACCGGCCAATGTATTTATACGTCCTCCGTTTAAACCTGAATACCGGTGTTATGGCAGCAGATAGCTGCCATAACCCTGGTATTTTTTTAAACGGTGGACGGTTGGCATTCCGATAAGGGTAGTCCCAGCGGCGGATTCGCCGCGGGA
This sequence comes from Pelophylax lessonae, assembly GCF_965119305.1. Lineage (NCBI taxonomy): Eukaryota > Metazoa > Chordata > Amphibia > Anura > Ranidae > Pelophylax > Pelophylax lessonae. The sequence continues at coordinate 631,034,447 of NC_138769.1, read as the reverse complement.
TCACCTTTCCGGGATGGCGGAAGAGGTGACCCCCCCCCCTCCCGCCGCGTCCCGGTCCTTTTCCCCACTTACCGGACCTGCCGGCAGCGGGGAAAACAATCCGGTCCCGGATCCTCACAGACAGGATGTCGAGTGAGGGCAAGCTTGCCCTCACTCAACTCTATGGTCTTGGAGGACCGGAGCTACGGCAAACATCGTTGCCTAGCAACCGATTTAAAGGTCCCTTTTTTTTTCCCCCCCCCATTTTATTTATTTATTTTTTTCCTATCTTTTAGTGTACTTGTGAGATCTGAGGACTTTGTGACCCCAAATCTCACAAAAAAGAGGTCCTGTCGTGCCTCTTTCCATTACAAGGAATGTTTACATTCCTTGTGATAGAAGATCATTTTTATTTCTAACGGTGTAAAAATAAAAAATAAAATAAATAAAAAAAAAAAATAAAATTAAAGCGCCCTGTCCCCGTTAGCTCGCGCGCAGAAGCGAACGCATACAGAAACCCCGCCCACCTATGTAAACGGTGTTCAAACCACACATGTGAGGTATCGCCGCGATCGTTAGAGCAAGAGCAATAATTTGAGCCCTAGACCTCCTCTGTAACTCTAAGATGGCAACCTGTAGAAATTTTTAAAATGTCGCCTATGGGGATTTTTAAGTACCAAAGTTTGTCGCCATTCCGTGAGCGTGCACAATTGTGAAGCATGACATGTTGGGTATCTATTTACTCGGCATAACATTATCTTTCACATTATGGAAAAAGAATTGGGCTAACTTTACTGGTTTCTTATTTTTTAATTAAAAAAAATGATTTTTTTTCCAAAAAAATTGCGTTTGGAAGATCGCTGCGCAAATACGGTGTGATAAAAAATATTGCAATAATCTCCATTTTATTCTCTAGGGTCTCTGCTAAAAAACAATATATAATGTGTGGGGGTTCCAAGTAGTTTTCTAGCAAAAACTACTGATTTTAACTTGTAAACACCAAATGTCAAAAATAGGCCTAGGCAAGTGGCTAGGATGCATGATGGTGCTCCTTGGATGTTGGGCCCCTCTATATGGCTAGGCTGTGAAAAAGTCTCACACATGTGGTATTGCCATACTCAGGAGGAGTGGCAGAATGTATTTTGGGGTTTCATTTTTGTTTTGCACATGCTATGTGTTAGGAATATCCTATAAATTGACAACTTTGTATAAAAAAAAAAAAAAAAGGTTTTAATTTTTTTCCCACATTTTCCAAAATCTTGTGGAAAAAAATGACACATTCAAACGACCCATAATGCCTCATAGAATATACGTTGGAGTGTTTGCTTTCCAAAATGGGGTCATTTTGTGGGCTTTTCCATTGTATTGGTGCTCTAGGGCCTTCAAAAGTGTGATAGGTAGTAAAAGTTTTATGTGTATTTATGCTCCTAGAACGCTTGAAGGATCTACTTGGATGTGGAGTCCCTTTTTGTGGCCAGGCTGTGTAAAAGTCTCACACATGTGGTATCGCCATACTCAGGAGGAGTAGCAGAATGTATTTTGGGGTGTCATTTTTGCTGTGTACATGCTATGTGTTAGAAATGGCTTATAAATTGACAACTTTGTGGGGGGGGAAAAAAAAAAAAAAAAAAGGAAAAAAAAAAATTTTTCTCTTCATTTTCCCAAGAATTGTGGGAAAAAATTATAACTTCAAAAAACTCACCATGCCTCTTACTAAATACCTTGGACTGTCTACTTTACAAAAAGGGGTCATTTGGGGGTATTTGAACTGTCCTGACATTTCAGGGCCTCAAGAAAGGAGATAGGCCGTCAGTACATCTGGTGTGATCAATTTTCAGTAATTGGTACCATAGCTTCTAGACTCAATAACTTTCACACAGACTAAATAATATACACTAATTTTGGTTAATTTTACCACAGATATGTAGCAGTATATATTTTGGCCCAAATGTATGAAAAAAAATAATTTTGCAAAGTTTTATAATAGAAACTAAAAAAAAAAAAAAGTGTTTTTTTTTTTCAAAAATGTTGCTCTTTTTTTGCTTATATCACGAAAAAAAAAAAAACCCAGTTGTGATCAAATACCACCAAAAGAAAGCTCTATTTGTGTGAAAAAAAATGATAAAAAATTTTGTTTGGTTACAGTGTAGCATGACTGAGCAACTGTCATTCAAAGTGTGAGTGCTGAAAACTGAAAATTGGTCTGGGAAGGAAGGGTGTCTAACTGCTCTGTATTGAAGTGGTTAAAGGAGGAAAATCTAGAAAAAAAAAAAAAAAAAAAAAGATTCTGAACCAAATACTGTAGTAAAATATTTTATATCAACTGCATAAAGTTAACTGTATGAGGTAGGGAGGGCGATGTCTTCTCCCCGGGATTCAGGGGGGGGGGCAGAGCTTTGGCGGATCAATTCTTCTGCCCATCAATCCTGGGCATCAAATCAAGTAGGAGCGTGGCATGGACAGCACAGTGTAAACATTGGCCGGAGGACGCGGAACGTATGGAGCAGGAGGGGCAGACGTGCGGATATTTCAGGGCAGCATAGATTGATTCAGTGCCCGGGAGATATGCACAGAAGCGGCACAATTGTGCCCACACTGCCCAGCAAAGTGAGACTGCTCGGGGAGACATGAGGAGGCACAGCCCGCACTGATGGAGGGAAAGGTACCGGTAAGCTCAGCAGAACCTTGACATGGGGAGCGGGCAGCACGTGGTTAGACTGTCGGGAGGGGGGGACAAGGCGCGCTATAGGAGGGAGAGGGAAGCCCGAACACACACAGCCTGGCCGTGCAGGGAGGGTCAGAAGTCTCCAAAGCCCACAGTACATGCCACAAATCCAGCCTGCAGCACACAGCATAAAAAAAAAAAAAACTGCGAGCAAGCACCACACAAAGTTAGGGGCAGTTTTAATGCAGGCAAAATGTGTATTTGTCGTATAAGACGCACCAGCTTTCCCCCCCAGTTTTGGGGAACAAAAAGTGAGTCTTATACGGTGAAAAATACGGTACATCCCTGACTCTTGCTAGGAGTCTCAGTGAGGGGCAGCAGCTCATTATATATTCTTTGTTCATACCATATAGTGGTCCGTAGCGTGGAATAGATTTTCTAATTTTATTTGTTGAATTGTTTGTTTTAGTACTTATCCGTATTGCACTAAAAGAACCTAGGGCTAGGTTATGCAACAATGCAAATACGTCACAGCAAACAAGTTACTACATTAAAAAAAAAGTTTGCCATTATTTTGCTTGTATGCAAGGTAGAGCAGAAACTGAGGTTTTGCTCTTTAACTTGTGTTAAAACTCTATATCACTCCTTTACTAACAAGACAAGATTTTGCCAGCTTGCAGGAAATGTGTAAGAAGTGTCACATGCATCATGTGTTAAATGGAACTAGGTCCCATCACCCACTGTGCTGTGAAGAACGAAATACAAATGTAACAAAATAGTAACCATATTCGCAATGCAGGATTTATCTTCTTTAAAAAGGTTCTTAACTAAACAAAATAAAGCAAATTTTTTTTGGGGGGGGGGGGGGGTTGCATTTTTGAGCCTGTATGTAAAGCATTACACCAGATACACTGACAGGAAAAATCACTAAACTATCGCAGCGCTCAACAGCACTGTGGTAGTTCATTAAGAACTACAAGCCAACAGCCACAGAGGATGTTGAGGCTTGTAATTCATTCACAAAGCTGTCTAAAAAGCTGTCTAAATGAATGACACAGCCGCACTGATTGCAAAAACGACTGCTAGTATGGGGAACTTCTCCCCGTTCTGCTGTCACAGGGAGATGGGGGGTATAAGGCAGCAGTTGCAGCATTTGGAACATGTTACACCCCAAAAGTTGAACATATCCTTAAACCACTTCCCGCAAACAGACGTACCTGTACATCAGCTTGAAGTGGTTGTACCAGAATGATGCCTGATGTCATCCACCCCCCTCCTGCGGATCTTTCCGTCCCTGGCACATCCCCTGGCTGGTTGGAGTCCTGAATAAAGCCGGAACCTGCTTTAACCAGGTCTCCGATCATTTAACCCCAGAAACAATGTAACTTCCGGTCTACTCAGCTGCCAATGGCACCCGATTTAAGAAAAAAAAAAAAAAAAGTACATTTCAGTGTTTTTGAATACTCTGAAGTGCAGTGGAGGGGTACACACACACACAGTGTTAAAAAAAAAAAAAAAAAGTTTAAAAAGCACCCCCATCTCCGTAAGCTCGCGCACAAAAGAAAACTCAAACGCAAGTCACATGTGAGGTATTGCTGCGATCATGAGAGCAATAACTAGCAAAAGACCTCCTCTAAATCTAAACTGGTAACCATTAAAAATGTTTAAAGCACCGTAGTTTGTCGCCATTCCACAAGTGTGCAATTTTAAAGCATAACATGTTATTTAACCACTTAAGCCCCGGAGGATTTGGCTGCTAAACGACCAGGGGGTATTTCGGCACTGCGTGACTTTAACAGACAATTGCGCTGTCGTGCGACGCTGTACCTAAACAAATTTGACATCCTTTTTTTCCCACAGAGCTTTCTTTTGGTGGTATTTGATCACCTGTGCGCTTTTTACTTTTTGCGCTATAAACAAAAAAAAGCGTAAATTTTGCAAAAAAACAACAATATTTCACATTTTTTTTATATGAAATTCCCCCCAAAAAAAAAAAAAAAAATGTAAAAATCAAAATTTAACATTTTCGGCCAATTTGTTTTATGCTACATATGTTCAGTAAAAAAAAAAAAAAAAAAAAAAAAAAAAAAAAACACAAACGCAAAAAGCGTATTTTTTACTAACAAAGGGAAAGATTTGTCATTTTTTTTTTTTTTTTTTTTTTAACGCGTAATGGCGGCGATCTGCAATTTTTTTTGCGGTACTGTGACATTGGGGCGGAAAAATCGGACCCTTGACTGACATTTGACACTTTTGGGGTTACCAGTGACATTTCTACAGTAATCAGTGCTATAAATATGCACTGTTACTGTAAAAATACACTGGTAGCGAAGGGGTTAACTTTATTTGAGAGAGAGGGGCTGTGTGTGTCCCTAGGGGCGTGATTCTTCCTGTGATAGGCTGTGACTTGAGGTGTAAGGACACTGATCAACGGTTCTACATAGTAGAACCGTGTGATCAGTGTTTTTACACCGAGGAGAATGACAGGTGGCTTGTTTACACAAGCCGCCTGACTTTCTCCCCTGACGATCGCAGAGTGACCGGCGGACATCGGGTCCGCAGGTCACACGCGCCGGGGGGGATGGGTCCGTGACCGCGCCTCCGGCGGCACACGCTCGCTCCCCAGCCCCTCCCAGGCTAGTGAAGTTAATTAACGTCACTTTGCCTGTGAGGGGCTGACTGCCGCAGTAAATATACTGTGAGCAGTCGGCAAGCGGTTAAAAAAAAAAATTGGGCTAACTTGGTTTCGTTATTTTAAATTCAGTGAAATTTTTTTTAAAAATGGCATCTGAAAGACCGCTGCGCAAATAGGTGACTATTGCCATTTTATGCTCCAGAGTCTTTGAGATAGAATATACAGTGGGTACGAAAAGTATTCAGACCCCCTTAAATTTTTCACTCTGTTATATTGTAGCCATTTGCTAAAATCATTTAAGTTCATTCTTCTTCCTCATGAATGTACACATAGCATCCCATACTGACAGAAAAACACAGAATTGTTGACATTGTTGCAGATTTATTAAAAAAGAAAAACTGAAATATCACATGGTCCTAAGTAGTCAGACCCTTTGCTCAGTATTTAGTAGAAGCCCCCTTTTGATCTAATACAGCCGGGAGTCTTTTTGGGAAAGATGCAACAAGTCTTTCACACCTGGATTTGGGGATCCTCTGCCATTCCTCCTTGCAGATCCTCTCCAGTTCTGTCAGGTTGGATGGTAAACGTTGGTGGACAGCCATTTTTAGGTCTCTCCAGAGATGCTCAATTGGGTTTAAGTCAGGGCTCTGGCTGGGCCATTCAAGAACAGTCACGGAGTTGTTGTGAAGCCACTCCTTCGTTATTTTAGCTGTGTGCTTAGGGTCATTGTCTTGTTGGAAGGTAAACCTTCGGCCCAGTCTGAGGTCCAGAGCACTCTGGAGAAGGTTTTTGTCCAGGATATCCCTGTACTTAGCCGCATTCATCTTTCCCTCGATTGCAACCAGTCGTCCTATCCCTGCAGCTGAAAAACTCCCCCACAGCATGATGCTGCCACCACCATGCTTCACTGTTGGGACTGTATTGGACAGGTGATGAGCAGTGCCTGGTTTTCTCCACACATAGCACTTAGAATTAAGGCCAAAAAGTTCTATTTTGGTCTCATCAGACCAGAGAATCTTATTTCTCACCATCTTGGAGTCCTTCAAGTGTTTTTTAGCAAACTCCATGCAGGCTTTCATGTGTCTTACACGGAGGAGAGGCTTCCGTCGGGCCACTCTGCCATAAAGCCCCAACTGGTGGAGGGCTGCAGTGATGGTTGACTTTCTACAACTTTCTCCCATCTCCTGACTGCATCTCTGGAGCTCAGCCACAGTGATCTTTGGGTTCTTCTTTACCTCTCACCAAGGCTCTTCTCCCCCGATAGCTCAGTTTGGCCGGACGGCCAGCTCTAGGAAGGGTTCTGGTCGTCCCAAACGTCTTCCATTTGAGGATTATGGAGGCCACCGTGCTCTTAGGAACCTTAAGTGCAGCAGAAATCTTTTTGTAACCTTGGCCAGATCTGTGCCTTGCCACAATTCTGTCTGAGCTCTTCAGGCAGTTCCTTTGACCTCATGATTCTCATTTGCTCTGACATGCATTGTGATCTGGAAGGTCTTATATAGACAGGTGTGTGGCTTTCCTAATCAAGTCCTCTCAGTATAATCAAACACAGCTGGACTCAAATGAAGGTGTAGAACCATCTCAAGGATGATCAGAAGAAATGGAAAGCACCTGAGTTAAATATACGAGTGTCACAGCAAAGGGTCTGAATACTTAGGACCATGTGATATTTCAATTTTTCCTTTTTAATAAATCTGCAACAATGTCAACAATTCTGTGTTTTTCTGTCAGTATGGGGTGCTATGTGTACATTCATGAGGAAGAAGAATGAACTTAAATGATTTAAGCAAATGGCTGCAATATAACAAAGGGTGAAAAATTTAAGGGGGTCTGAATACTTTTCGTACCATATATATATCAAAGTATTTTTCTAGCAAAAACCGCTGATTTCAACTTAACCACTTAAGGACCAAGGCTATTTCTGACACATGCCACCGAACACTCACTTCACCTTGCTGGTGTTCAGCCGCTGTTCCTTCCTCCATTGCAGCCTGCACCAGAGCCCCCGCATCGCATGTGAAAGCCAGCCATTCATGGATCAAAATTTGCCTAGTTCAGAAGGAAATGGTGGAACATGGCTCGTTTGTACACATTAATGTATTGGTCAAGTTTACAAACTAGCCTGTGGGGTTTTTCCCTATCAGTTTCACCAGCTATAGCCAGAAACACTGATCAGTGTGCTCTGATAGCAGGGACATTTCCCTCTTGTCAATATACAATACCACAGAGGGAAGGATTGCCCCAGCCACATCTAATATCTGGATGAGAGAATCTTGATTTTTTTTCGTTCAACCCCGTTTGTTGCGTTTTTTGCGATACCACTCCCTCTGAAGTTGAAAATCAAAATTTAAGCCAAGTTTAGACTTGGTACTAGACTGCTGTGCCTCTGAAAAGCAAACCATTGAGAAAACTTCAAAGGCAAAGTGGTCACTTACTGTTTTATCCCTGTAAATGCTGCACAGAACAGAATAAATCTGACATTGAGGAACCACTGGATCACTTTTACCGACAGTGCTTCTCCTTGAGGCTGCATTCACACTTTCATAGTGGCAAAAAGTGTTCCCATTCACAGTTCGCACACAACATACATGTCACACACGAAAAGCTCATGCTCCTTTATGAGTGACAAGCATAATGCACTTAAAATTTGTGTTTTGCCACTCAACTATTGCGGCATAACAGTTTGTAGTGGCAAAAAGTGTCCAAAGCTTGCATCGCTGCCACGATCTGGGGCGATTCTGCACATGATCTCTAATCACAAGATGTGAAGGGAGCCTTTAACGTGTGTTAAAGTGGTTGTAAACCTCTAACACAAACAAAGCATATCCTTCTGTAGCGTGTACTAGATGAAATCCAAAGCACCAAGTGTGGTTCTTCCAGCTCTCCCATTGCTGCGATCAGCATGAGTCACTGACAGAACTCCAAGACAAATGGCCTCCTGTGGGACAGCTTGCCCTTCTCTGGCACAAAAATGACGACTTGACCTCAGCTCCTTTTTTTTTCTACAAGTCTGTATAGGGAGGTGTACCCCTCCCCTCAGCCATCAGATTACTAGCTCTGCAGTGTGAAGTGTTATTTCCCTGCCCCTGGCAGCTGAGAAAAGTCTTAATCTGTGGTTTTTGTAGAAGGCTACAGGAGAAATGGCTGCAGCTAAATAGGACAGTAACTTCAGTAGGTATAGGTGTTTTAAACCACTTTAATTCACAGCAAACCTGTGAACCCAGACAGACCGCTTACAAAACGATTGGGGGGGGACCCCAAACAAAAAACCCCATTGAAAAAGCACCAGAACTAGAACAGCATTATGAGAAGTTGGGTGCATTTTTACCCCAGTCAGAGGAAGCCATTCATTGAATTATATTGCTCTTGAGTGCTGGCATTTGCAAACTCGATACACACACGTGTACTCAAAAATAGCATAATGATCATAAATCAAAGAAAATAAACTTTAAATTTAGAATAAAACCCCAAGACGTGAACCCGAGGCCCAAAAAGCCCCTAAAGCTTCCATAGAGGCATCAATATCTGAAACACAGCATAGCTTTCACTTCTTAAACCACTTTCATTTACCTAATGTCACGGCAAGCCCTAAAAAAGGAGAAGTGAGGTTTAGCTCACGTAAAAACAAACAAACACGACATGAAAACAAGATGTTCAAAGTTATTTTGAGATTTGGAAAAATTGCACCTGAAGTGAGAACATTGTGTACAATTTTCATTGCAGTTCTACACATTTTATTAGTTAGCAAAATATCTCCACTCCTATACACAAATTGTACAGTCCACCTAAAATCCAATATTTAAGATTGATAGTGGCTGAGGTGGGAAAAGCCCTTGACAAATTCATATAATTTGGGGAGTTTATTTGTAAAAGTTTATATTTGAGTTTTTGGGTCTGCACACTTACTGCAGCCAAGGCTCCAAAACTTCCTGGATTGTATTATCCAGAAGGCAAGTATGTACAGGAATCACATTGAGATTGTAGGTGGAATCTGGTCTGAGCCAACCCTTGTCTCTTAGCCAACTTGACAAACTAAAAATCACTTTTAGGGGGAATGACCCTCTAAAGAGAAGAGAAGCAAAAGCCACAAGTCGCTTGTACAAGAGAATTACCACAAGCTGCTACTGTATATTACAGACTGAGCAGTGGTTACATAGTTGCATAGTAGTGGAGGTTGAATAAAGACAATAGTCCATCCAGTTCACCCTGTGTAGGTGTGTGTGTGTGTGTGTGTGTGTGTGTGTGTGGACGTATTCATTTCCTATACCCCTGAATGTTTTGATCTTGGACATGTCCAAGAGTCTTAAAAAGTAGCTATACTCCCCGCAGTTACTACCAATTGTGAAAGAGTTTCACAATCTTATTGCCCTTACTGTAAAAAAAAAAAAAAAAAAAAAAAAAACCCTTTGCATAGCCTGAGATTAAATCGCTTCTCCTCTAAATCGCATTGAATGGCCTCATGTCCTCTTGCACTTCTTGCAACTGAATAGTTTTTTTTTCTACGCTGAGATCACAGTTGAGGTATTTGTAAATCGCTATCATGTCCCCTCTCAGTCGTCTCTTCTCTAGGGAGAATCAATCGAGCGCTTGTAAACGCTCCTCATAATTTAGGTCCTCCAATCCCCTAATTAGCGCAGTTGCCCTTCTTTGGACTCTCCAGTTCCAGCGCATCCTTTGAGGATTGGCGACCAGAACTGGACAGAATACTCCAGGTGTGGCCGGACCAGAGTTTTATAAAGTGGTAGGATTATAGATCTCTGGACTATATCCCCTTCCTTATGCATGCCAATATTCTGCCGGCTTTGGCAACTGCAGCTTGACATTGCATGCTATTGCTTAGTCTATCTTCAACTAAGACTCCCAGGTCTTTCTCCATTCTTGATTCCCCCCTAACACGTATTTTGCGTTTAGGTTTTTAGTCCCCAAGTGCAATACCTTACAATTCACATCAAACCTCATTTGCCTTGTAGTTGCCCACTCTGTTATTTTGTTCAGGTCATTCTGTAAGATTTCTGCATCATGTGAAGTTACTGCCATGCTTAATATTGTGTCATCTGCAAAAACTCAAGATTGAGCTAGTGATCTCGTTCTCAATGCTACTTATGAATAAATTGAACAAAACTGGTCCCCAGGACTGAGCCTTGGGGGACCCCACTTATCACTCCAGACCAGTCTGTGTATGCGTTGATTTATTACCACCCTTTGGACACGCCCCTTTAACCAGTTTTCTATCCAAGAGCAAACCCTGTGGTCTAAGCCTGCAGACCTCATTTTTGTAAATTAATAGTTTGTGGGGGCCTGTATTAAATGCCTTAGCAAAATCCAGATACACCACATCCACAGGTCTCCCCCTATCTAGCTCATACTCCTCATAGAATGTTAACAGATTGGTCTGACAAGAACGTCCTTTTGTAAACCCATGCCGATTACGGCTGATACTGTTACTTAAGCAAATTCTTGGATATAGTCCCTTATCCCTTCCAGTAATTTACATACTATTGACATCAGGCTGACCAGCCTATATGGGCCAGGGAAACTTCGAGCTTCAGTTTAAAGCGGAGTTCCACCCAAAAGTGGAACTTCCGCTTTAGGGAGTCCTGACCCCCCGACATGCCACATTTGGCATGTCATTTTTTGGGGGGGGGAGCGGGTACCTAGTTTTGACAGGTACCTGCTCCCACTTCCGCTCGGAGCGCCGCGGCGCCCTGAGCGGAAGTTCTCCTCTCCCCCTCCCTCCCTGCAATCTTCTGGGACACGTCAGAGGTCCCAGAAGATTGCCGGCCAATCACGGCGCGCAGCGCGACTCGCGCATGCGCAGTGGGTACCCGGCTGTGAAGCCGCAAACTGTAACAGCCGGGTGCCCACAGCAGTGATGCCGGCGCCGAGGGAGAGGATCGAGGCTTCCGGCGGCCGCATCGCTGGACCGTTGGACAGGTGAGTAAATGGCTGGAACTCCGCTTAAGAGTCTGCAAAGTAGGGATAAAAGTATGGGGTCAGGGGAGCAAAAAAAAAAAAACCACACACACCCCAGGACTAAGTGAATGTGACATAAAAAGGTGCATCTGTCCCCTGCTGGCTCTGCACTGAAAACTGAGCAAACACTGCTAACTCAGTTCTCCTCCTCGGCTCCCAGCGGAGAGCCATGACTGTTAGCGGCCCTCTGCTCTCCCTTCCAAACACTTACTGGAGAGTAGGGAGCAGCTGGCTCAGGCTCTGTGGCCTAGCTGAGGCTGAGAGCCTGTGCTCCAGGGATCTGGGTGGATCCAGACTCGTTTGATAGGTACCTATCCCCACTTCCGTTGGACCATGCCGTGGTGAGGTATGCAAGAAGTTCGGCCACCTCCTCCTGCTGCCGGGCCATTTAGAAAGTGCAGCGCACATGCGCAATAGGAAACCAGCTGTTAAGCCGCAAGTCCATTGAATGGCAATGGCAGCAACCGAGAGCTGATGAATACATCGGCTGGGGTGCCTACATAGCTGGATTCCAGGACAGGCAAGTATCCCAATTTTAAAAAGTCAGCAGCTTACAGGATGTGTAGCTGCAGGCTTAATTTTTGGAGGGGGGGGGGGGGGGCACAACTACTTTAAACAGTAGTTGGTTTTGCAGCTGCTTGAACACAACTGGCAATTCAGATTTCTCTGTGCTATTTAGCATGGATGGAGGAATCTTATTTTCTTTCAGCCCACTAGCTGAGAGCTCTAGCTGTGTAGCTTGCTTTATAAGTTTCCTGTTGCTGTGTTCAACTGTTTGCCATAGATATCTTATTCAGTTTAGTTGAAATTTGTCAGATGCATCATGTGAATTTTAGTTAAAGGGATTGTAAAGGCAGAAGGTTTTCTTTATCTTCATGCATGCAGATAAAAAAACCCTGTGTGCAGCAGACCCTCATACTTACTTGCGCCCATCTTTATCCAGTGATGTTGCAGGAGTCTCAGCTGCTCAGGACTCCCCTCACTGGCTCAGACAGCAGTGTAGAACGATTGGCTGACTGACCGAAGTGGGAGCCAATAAGGAGAGAGAGGGGACAGGGCCAGGTCACAGCTCCCTGTCTGAATGGACACGGGAACTGACTCTGGTGCCCCCATAAGAAGCTGCTTGTTTTGGGGGGCACTCAACAGGAGGGAGGGGCCAGGAGCACAGAAGAGGGACCTGAGAAGAGGAGGCTCCGGGCCGCTGTGAAAAACCAACTGCACAGTGCAAGTAAAACAGGTTAAAAAAAACCACAAGACTTTACAAATCACAAAGCTAGGTGCACGCAGGCTAAATGTTGGGAGAAAAAAAAAAAAAGCGCAACATTCAGCTCATGCAGCTCTCTGTCCAACATGCATGCTGGCAAACCAGCAGCCGACAAGACTCCCGATCATCGCTTAGTCAATGGCAGAGAGTGCTGACCAGAGTGTTCTAGTAGGGGAGCGGCTGTCCCCCTATCAGAATAGCTCAGCGGGGAGAGATAGTAATACCAACTTCACATAGTTAGTACAGCTGTTCCGACCAGAGCAGAGTTTTTAGTTCAACCGGAAGTAAATAAAAATAAAATAAAGTGTGTACCAGGCTTTAGTCACAGCAAAATTCTGGGAAAGAATAGCAGTGGCTTCCAATTGCCGTTATCAGTATCGCTGGAGCAAGGAACAGACAAACGCACACTGGGGCATGTTTCCAAAGTTGTTCTACTGTTTATACAAGAGCTTTGGGTTAAAAAAAAAATATATATATATATATATATATATATATATATATATATATATATATATATATATTTTTCTCTTTTAAAACCCCTTCCCTACTTTTTCTCCCTTTTAACCACTAACACATAACCACGTATCCCTACGACGGCAGCATTGAAGTGGTTGTACCGGGGTGATGCCTCTAGCTAGAGGCATCATCCCCGGTACCTTTTTTTAGAGCCGGCGGTCAGCTTTCCATCAGTAACGACCAATGCGGCTCGGGAGCCACTCTCGTTACCCCAGAGAAAGGGAGGGGACGCTCCCATCCCCCGCCACCCCCAAAGACCAGCCAGACATGTCGGGCTCCCCGAGTTCCTCCATGGACCGTAACATGGCAGATATCGTGGACGGGGAACCTGTACCACCCCCCCCCCCCCCCAGTCCCCTATTCGGGAGATGCAGTAATGCTGGCTCATTTTTCTACTATCCTGCAGCAAGAGTTATCAAAAGCCTGCTCTATTACTACTGATATAAAACAGGATCTTCACAGGTTTGGGGCCAGAGTAGACACTATTGAAAGTGAGGTGGATGGCTCAATGATTAACCACTGTGTGAAACGCATCTGCTGAACTGTGTGCTCCTGTGCTATGTCAATTTTTGGACCTGTGATTTTTCAATAAAACATTGTTTCTGTTATCGCTGGAGGTGCCGCTTTTTCTTTGCTTTGACCTGTGGATGGCTCCCTGGCCAGGGTTAACCAAAATACTACAATTACTGAATTGCATGAGAGACTGGAGGAGGCCTACTCAAAAATTTCTAGATTTAGAAAAATCGATTGAGCCTCTACAATGTGCACATCAGGGGCTTGCCTTCAACCCACCAAGATTTGGAAGCCGCAGTCCAGGACCTTATGAGGGACTTAATTCCAGACATCTTGCCCCACAAAATGGAAGTGGATAGGGTTCATAGGGCTCTGAATGGCCCACAGCATGATGGGCCGCCACGTGATATTCTGAAGCCTCATGACAAGATTAAAGAAAAAATGTTGGCAGCTAGAAATCGCCAGGAACTCACCCTACTTGGTTCACCTATACAGTCGTTTACTGTGTGCAAAAGCGCTGCACCCTTAAACCTCTACTGCAACAATTAATGAATCGCCAAAGTATAGATGGTCCTTCCCATTCAGTCTATCGTTCACGTACCATGGCAACTACTATTCTTTCACTAACTTCCATGACGGAGAGAACTTGCTCCTGGAGCTGGGCATCATCTCCAGGGAACCACACTCTTCACCACCTGTGAACCCAACTGATCGTCCTTTGTCCCCCATCTGGTCCAGGAGGGGGAGTCCTGCCAAGAAGAACAAGCGCAATACCTGAAGTGTTTATATAATTGCTCACTGCCTTTTCTTTTTGTATACCGTTTTGTTTTCAGGTTTTTTTTCTCCCTACCCTGTAATTCCTGGCCGGTGTCGCTGTTGTGGCAGTGGCTGGGTGAGGGTGGGACAGATGGTGCCAGTGGCAACTTAGGTTTTGCTGATCTTTCTGTTTGGGTGGCGCAGCTGCTCCGGCTGTGCTCACCCACCCCCCACTAGGGGGGCAGGCCTTGGGGGTGTCCAGGCCCCTGAGGAATCGGGGCCTTGTGCCCCTACTGTTATCCAATTACTGTGTTTTGAATTTAAGGTTCTGGGGGGTCGACTGTTTGCATTTCGGTGCTTGGGGGCCCGGGCCAGGGCCCTGTGCTCGGGTATCCTTGGGCACGCGGCCTGGCTGGGTCTCCTAGCGGTCTGTTTAGTGAAGATTCGGGTGGTCCCAGGGGGCACCACCCCCCTGACCTTCCGCCTTCTTCGGTTTCCCTGGCTGTTGGCCAGGGTGTTACCATATGCCACTCTAGTGACCTTGCCCAGGGATGTGGGCAACCTCACGTGACATACCCCAGATAGGGATTGGAGTTTCCCCAGTTCCCATATTTACTTGTACGGTTATATCTCATGTTCTTTTTTGCAGGAGCCCCTCTTTCCCTTACTTGCCTTCTCTCTCTCTAATCTTTTTTCTCCTCTTTTCTTGGAACCTGACCCTGCGTGCCGGTCTCACCATGTTGCTCCCGGATCTCTGTAACGGCTGGACTCGGCACCTTGGACCGCTGATACATCATATAACCAGGTGAGCGTACTCTGCCAAAACCACCATGTCGACTGTAGGCTTCACTAAGTATTCCCTCGTTTCACACAATGTGCAGGGCTTCAATTCCCCCTCCAAGTAGACTAATGCCTTTCTTTATTACAACAGACAAAAAACGGATATTTTACTGTTGCAGGAAACACTTTCAAAAACTTCGGCCCCCCGATATCTTTCATCCTGATACCCACAATTTTACTTGTCTTCAGGGACGGAGAAGAAGCGAAATGTGGCTATTTGCTTCTCTCGCAAAGCGCAATTTACTCCTATTACTATAGTTAGGGACAAGGAGGGTCACTACCTTATGGCGGTAAGACCGATTAATGACCAACGTGCTTCATTTATCTCGTACTACACCCCCAATTCGGGTCAACTTCTTTTTCATAATATGTTGCAGACGCAAGTCCCCAAGGCACAGGGCAGGGTGATTCTGGGTGGGGATAGCAATTTCCCCCTGGAATTGGCATTCAATAAAATGGTCCAGAGTAAACTAGTTTTAAACATCTACCCAAAAAAATGGGACACAAGCTGGCCCGCCTTCTTCATGAACGGGACCTTTTGGATGTCTGGAGGGAACAAAACCCATCTCAGAAGGACTACACCCATTTTTCCCCATGTTCACCACACATATTCCCGCATTGACCACGTGTTTGCTAGTTCTGCGCTCGCCCCGTATGAGTCATCGGCGAAGATTATGGCAACCCCGTGATCAGACCACTCCCGGGGCGCAATTACATTTTTTGGCCTTGTGGTCTAAGCCTCGCCCGTCCCTGTGGCAGCACAATGCTAATTTTTTTGAATGATCCCATGATCCTTAGGGAACTGGAGCTGGACATGAAACCATTGTTTCAGGAGAATAACCCGGCGGCCGCGTCCGATAATTATTTGGGCCGCACAAAAGGCCACGATTCGAGGTAAATTACTGCAGATCACGGCTAGACTCAAGCGAAATTGGGAGAGTACTATAAAATTACAGGAGCAGGCGTTGGCAGATTTATTACATGAACAACGGTCACAGCCTCAGGTGGATATCAGGCACAAGATACACAGCTAGGTTGAGCTTGAAATTTGAGTCGTACAACCCAATCGGAACACATTCGTTGGTCTCGCCATAGATATATGATGGGAGACAAACCTACAAACCTACCACGTTGTTGGCTAGGAAATTGACCCCTCACCCCTACACGTCGGTATTACCCAGACTATGCCTACGAAATGGCACACCTCACGGAGTTGCTCACTGTGGAATTTACGGCCTTTTATACTAAACATATCGGGCCCCTGCTCATTATGACAAAATGTTAGCGGATGCATTTTTTGACTACGTACGGTTGCCTCAATAGGCAAAATCCCACGCGGATCTCATGAATGATGAGATCACGGAACTGGAGATCGACCGGCGATCAAGACCTTACACCCCTCTAAAGCCCTGGGGCCTGATGGATTTTCAGGTGCCCATTACCGCAAGTTTCAAGACGTTTTGTCCCTCATCTATATGCTTTTAACGCGATCCGCCAGGGGGAATCTCTTCCACCTTAGGATAATGCAGCATTCATTCATGTGCTTCCGAAACCAGGGAAAGATCTCAGTACTTGCGAGAATTATCGCCCGATTTCTCTGATTAAGTCCGACCTCAAACTTTTAGCCAAAGTCATAGCAACTAGGCTCAGTTCTTTTTTGGCCTGGTATATACACATCCTGACCAGGCAGGGTTTGTCCCGGCTCGTCAGACTTCTGACCAGACTAGACGGGTCCTGGATGTCATCTTGGCGATCCAATCTAATTGGGATGGGGAAGTTCCCCGTAATGGCATGCTCCTTTCGCTAGATATCCATAAGGCCTTTGACACCTTATCGTGGGAATACTTGTTTGATGTGTAGTCACGATTTGGTTTCGGCTCCCCCTTTCTTACCCTTCTGCAAGTGCTCTACGATACCCCTATGGCTACACTCATGCTGAAGGGTTACACTTCGGGCCCAATATCCATCTGTCGGGGTACCCATCAAGGTTGCCCCCTATACCCTCTAGTTTTAGCTCTAGAGCCATTGGCGCTAACAATCCGTGCATCAGCGGATATCCGGGGAGTGGTCTGCGGGGGCACTGAGCACAAATGCGCCCTGTTTGCGGACGATATCTTGGCCATGATAACCTCACCGATCACGACCCTTCCCAATCTATTTGTGCTATTAAATACATTTTCGCGTATATCAGGCTTGCAGACTAATCAAGCCAAATCGCAAGCTATGAATATTACCCTTAAGAAAACAGTGTCTGCTTCGCAGCAGTCGTATAAATTTACTTGGCAATCTAAAGCTCTACCTTATTTGGGCATATATCTCACGCCATCCTTACCCACACTATATGCTAAAAATTACCCCCCTCTAATTGCTCGCTTACATGGACAGATGGTTGATACACCCTCCGTCGTGGTTTGGCAGACTACACTCTTAAAATGAATGTCCTCCCGAGGGTATAGTATTTATTTTGCACATTGCCGATTACTCTGCGAAGAAGCAACATGCAACAGTTCCAAGGTAAAATCATGTCCTTTATCTGGGGGAAGAAGAGACCCGGGGTGAATAGACGGACGCTATATACCCCTAGGTGTAGGGGTGGCCTGGGGGTGCCGAATCTAATGAAGTTTTATTACGCAGCGCAATTAGCTCAAATAGTGAAATTTCACACGCTCCATTCTCCTACTGCATGGATGCAGCTGGAAGCCAGCTCTGTAGATAAGGTAATCTCCCATATTCTGTGGTTGTCACCTAAAGAGCGTCCCTCTATTCTGTGTCCGGCCCTGTCCCACTCTGGCCATCTGGGATAGACTATCCAAATGCCATAATTTTAAATCACCCCATACCCCCTTGGCCCCTGTGCTTACCAATAGCGGATTCCCCCGGATCTCTCCCCCAGATCTTTTCAGTGGTATACGAACAAAAGGTCTTCTACGTATAGCAGATTTTTGTGATCATAGGGAATTCTCACAAGACAGAAGTTTATCGATAAATATGCCTTACCTGTATATGAATATTTTCGATTTACTCAGAACATTACCTGCGCACTTTGTCTCACCTTTCGGACAACCACTATGATCCCCATGGAATCTTTGTGTCGAAGGTACGACAAACTGCACGGTTATATATCTGCACTGTATAACAGGTTGTCAGACTCTCCTACGAAAATTGTCTTATATGGCACAATGGGAGGAAGATGTACAGGAAACGATTGAAGTGGTGCCTCATGGCTCAGGATGCCTCCAGATCATTGATACCTCAATTATCGAGGTAAACTATAAAGTACTACTGCATTGGTACATGGTGCGAATAGTGAGCTTTGTGCCTGGGGTGTCTCCTATATGTGTTCGTGGATGCGGCCAGGAAGGAACTATGTCCCAAGGTGCATTGCTTTTGGATGTATAAATTTTAATTATACCCTCACGCAAATTAACCTGACCAAATCCCCCCCAACTGGCCTTGCTTGGCCAGAGGGTGGAGACAGCCACAAGAGCCCAGAGAAGGCTTATTAACTATAAATTCATGGCAGCCAAGATAACAATTGCAAGGTCTTGGGAGGTCTCCTGTCCTGCCATTTGAGCAGCTTCGACAAGCTTTCCTGACTAATGCTAAATGAACGCATGTCAGCCATGCTAGACGATACAATGCATAAGTTTGACAAAGTGTGGGAACCATGGCTTCGCCATCTCACTGGTGATTCTGGAGGGGTCTTCTAGCCACCTGGGGTCTGGGACGTGGGGCGGGTCCATATTCTCTTTTCCTATCCTTTTCTATTATTTCCTTCTCTCGTCCTCTTCCTATCCTTTTCTACTATTTCCTTCTCTCGTTCTCTTAACTATCTGCCCTCATGATTGCTAGCTGCATAAGGTACTCCTGTGCACAAACCTTTTCTATCTTGGCGCAGGACACGGGCAAGTGGCTATACAGTTGATTATCTGATGCTTGCCACAGTGCCTTGTTTAGCCCTGTGTTTTTTTCAATTTTTGGTCAATACTCTCTGCTTTATGTTTTATTGTTACTAGATTTTGCCTGTTGATACGGGGCTACCTGTCCTCACGTTACCTTACGGCATATATCCCAAGAAATTTGGAATATTTTACACTGTGAATGTTTAGTAATTCTTTTGCATTGTAAGCTGAATGACAATTGGGACTGAAGTACCACTGTTTGTATTTTTATACTTAACTTTTCAATAAAAATCATTGAAAATTAAAAAAACCCAAGAAACTAAAAGGATCAAGAGTATGCCATATTTTCATATAGCCATCATCCAGTATTCCCGATGTCAGTATATAGCCCAAGATCAGCAAACACATGCAAACCCTTGAGATTTTATGTACCTGGTTTATTGTGATCCTGGAAAGGTGCATGGTTTTATGGGCGAGATGTGGTGCACATAAGGTGGATGGAATACACTATGGTGGTTCTGCTTCTATTTAATGCGAGTTTTATTCTTTACGCGTAATTGCCATTTTAAAGACCCAAGACCAACTACATTAGAGTTTTGAGGCGATTCTACGATCTGAGTATGCCATCCTAAGGAGTCTGGAAGATTAGTCGATGCAACATTTTCTCTGAGGGTAAAAGTAGATACTTTAGCGAGGAGGGGCGCTGTCAAGACTGGCAACGTGGTGGAGATGCTCGATTTATAATGCGTAGCACTTTAACGGTTTACATGACCACACCAATTTGCGTTTTATAACTTTGTAAACATATTACACAAGGGGTCTCCAAACTATGGCCCTACAGTTGTTCAGGAACTACAATTCATCATGTTTAGTCATGTCTGAATGCCAGTATTTCACAATGTCTCATGGGATGTGTAGATATGCAACTGGAGGGCCATAGTTTGGAGATCTTTGTACTTCACTGTTTCCTTGTGTTTGTTTTCCCCTCTGTATGACTGGAGACATTGGCTACCTTGAATAAAGACTGGACGCACAGTCATGGCCAAAAATATTGGCACCCCCTGTATTTGCCAGATAATGCACCACTTCGCCTACGAAAATTGTTGCAATTACAAGTTCAGGCATTCTCCTGTTTTTTTTTCATACTAATACAAAGTGATAAAAAATGCCAAATCTTGACATTCCATTCAACACTCCCAAAAATGTGCTGGACAAAACTGGTACCCTCAATATTTCGTACCACACCCCTTGGAAAATTTGATTTTTTGTACCGTAAAATCCATTTCTCTGAGTTCGGACAGCACTCCATTAATCATAACTGCTGGGTTATTTTGCCTGCTCCAGGGGAGTAGAACTAGGCAGAATACCAGGCTACACCCATAGGCCGTTCTCAGCTCTAGGTAATCAGTTTAGTAGCAAGCAGTATTAGAAGTATCAGAACTCCATAGGGGGGTGGGTGCCATGTCAGTCGATGAACTCAGAGAAATGGATTTTACATTATGTACAAAAATCCCATTCTTTCGTTTGACGACACAACGCTCCACAAAAGAAAGAAAAAAATGAGGTTGGGAAAATAACCCAAGGCTAAGCATAAGTGCCCTTTACCAGGACACAGGAGCCCCATCTGAAAAAAATAAAAAACACCCCTCAAGAGGGAACAGCCCCTCTTAACAGCAGCCTACAAAACTTTGCGGCCAAAAGAAGCATCCGCAGATGCCAAAGTATCTTCCTTATAGCATTTTGTGAAGGTATGCACTAATGACCAATTGGCTGCCTTGCAAGCTAGCGATATTGATGCCTGATGACAGCCCAAGAAGCATTCAGCGCCCGAGTAGAATGCCCCATAACAGGGAAAGGAGGAACCTGACCTTTAAAGGAATAGGCCTGAGTCAGTCTGATCCATCTGACCACTGAAAGAAGATTGCCAGGGCAGACACCTGGCCCTTGGTGGTACTCAAGACCAACTTCTGATCAATGCCCTGTTGAAGAAAGGTTAAGATCCGAGCCACAGAAAAGGATCGAGGATAAGTGCCAATTGACTCACACCAAGAAATGTATGCTTTCCACGTACCATGGTATATCTTTCTGGAAGAAGACTTCCTCCCCTTCACCATAGTAGGCATCACATATCCAGACAGACCTCTATACCTCAGTACCTGGCTTTTAATAGCCAAGGCATTAAAACCAGCGACTAACAGGATAGTAGATCAGCCCTTGGGACAACTGGTCTTCTCTGAGAGGAAGCCCCCAAGGGATGTTTATGGCCAGCAGACTGATTGAAGATTCTCACCTTTCATTCCTTGCAGGAATTGTGAAAGAAGCCTGAGCCGAGGATGCTGGCCTTACCGTGGCCCTTAGAAGCCTACAGCAGCTGCCAGAGGATCTCATGATCTTGCCTCAAATCTCAGGATCCTCCTGTGGAGGCGACCCTGCTATCTAAGCTGCATGGACAACTGTGCAAACAGACTTGTCTTGAAGATGTATACCACCAGACTCAGAACCTGTATGCAAAATGGGAGAGCTATCTGTGACAGCAGACGGTGAATCACAGCCTGTGGTTCCTGAAGTTTGTTCAGAGGAAGAACCACCCTGGTCCAAATTAGAATCATGCCTAGGTAAATCAATTCCCTGGACAGGGGGGACCTTAGGTACTGACATCACCTGAACCTTTGCAGGAATTAAATCCGCACAAGACGACTCCGGACCTAAAAAAAAAAAAAAAAAAAAAAAAAAACACCTGAAAAAAGGACACGCTTTGTCCCCTTTTCTGGGTACCCCCCAAAAGAATTTGAGGATCCCCTTGATATCATGAACAAGGCCGAAACCAGCGAAGTCCCCCCACCCCAATAATGGGTGAGGGCAGACCTTCATGCTGAAGGGGTCTTGTCTGCGGGACCAGAGAAGCTAGCTCTAGGCTTTACCAGGCCAAGGAAGCTTGGAACCTCCCGGGAAGACTTTGAAAGATCCATTTCCCTAACCCTCTGTCCCAGAAGCACAAAATTTTCTATGCGCTGAGAAGGAAGGAGGCTACTTTCTTTTTCTAGACTATGGCAGGAAGGCAACCCCCCCTTAATGAAGACATCCAGGGTAGCCCCAAACAGGCGATCTCCTATAGAGGGCATATCAATGAGCGCTTAGAGGCTTGGTCTGCGAACCAATTCTTAAGCCACACCACGTGCCTACCTTACTACCGCTGAAACAAAGTTTGGACAGCACAGGAGCTGTATCCAAATCTGGATCACAAATAAACTGCAGCTCATGGACCAAGTGGTCCACTAAATCAATGTAAGCAGTGGGGACCTGCTCACCCTCCAGGCCCTGGCGCAAAAGCTTGGCCCATTCAGTTAGGGTCTGACACACCAGGACTGAGGCAAAGACTAGCCGCAAAGTCGAACCAGCCATAGTACACATGATGCATGCCACAGCCTCCGCTTTCCTGTCAGCTGGGTCCTTAAAGGATGGGGATTACTCTATCGGGATCATAGTAGCTTTGTGCAACCTGGAAATAGGAGGGTCCACCACTGGTGGACTAGTCCACTTTTTTTAAAAAAAAGACTCCTCAAAGGGTAGCATACAGAAATTTTTTGTTTGCGTGATTTTGTTTGTTCCCATTCCTTACAGGAAAACCTGTCAAAATAAGGCACATAAGGAAACACCTTTGGAGTGCAAGGTGGATTATGCATATCAAGCACAGGGAACATCAGCCGCATCCTCCATTTTTCAAGTCTCACGCACTGCAGTGATAAGTGAGTCTACCATCGCTTTTTAATTCGCTGCTGCGACCATGGAGGAATCATCCTCACTATCGGATAGATCTGGTGGTGTGATATTAAGCCCCCTTGGACTCAGAATTAGATGACAGACTGAGCCGGGAAAAGCAGGGGGGAGAACGCCTTCCTCCTCGGCCTTTGCCCACACACCACTTCCACCCGGGACACTAAGGACTGCAGGTACACCGTCTGTGCAATCATGGGAAGCTGGTGTTCCGAGGGACCTGCAACCTCCATGAGGGGGTCACTGGGGGAGATGGGACCCTGAAGCTCCATAAAGAAAGGAAGGCCTTGCAGTACAAAACAGTCTTTTGGCACCACTAATGGATTCCCCCAAGGCTCAGGGTACCTATCAGGAGAGAGATAAGGAAATCCCAAGGACTCCCACCACCGAACGGAGGAGTGCCGAGAAATCAGGTCCAGCTTTACCATTGACGTCATCCCTGTTCATATGCCCGGGCACAGAAGAGGAAACTGAGGAGGAAAAGGAAGGAGAAGGAGCTTCGGCATCCCCCGCAAGCCTTCGGTCGTCTCCAGGACTAAGGGAATATGGCTCCTGTGACATCGGGCTACATAAACATGGCAGCCAGCTGAGACCAGCCAGACTAAGGGAAAATGGCTGCCATCAGCTACAGCATGTTGATCTTTTGTGCCCTCTGCAAGGGGACCCCTTCCTGAAGGTAGGACACACTTTAGGGGAGACACTGCTGCACACTGTGGGTATAGTGCAGGGGGGTCCCAGTGCATAGGGCTTGCACCTAGGGGTCTCCTACACTGGGACTCCCCTCCAGACTACCAGGGCAGGACACTATCCAAGGACCCTTACAGAGTAGGGATAGCTGGGGAGACCCCAGGGGTCTCCTCTGCATTCTCTGCCATGGGACCCACCACCAGACTCCAGGTCCAGACATGGGGGAAAGCCCAGCTCACTAGAGGGATTTTTAGGGATGAGAGGAGGAAACCTGCCGGAGGTCCAAACGTCCCTGGAAGCTCCCCGCTTCCACCCAAAAAAAAAAAAAAAGCCAAAAAAAAAGGGAGAGGGGGGACTGGTACTTACTCTTCCATGGTGCAGGTAATGCTCCAGACAGAATCCTCACCACCGAAGTAGGGGAGCTGTAGGCCAAGGTACCGCTGCGACCCAAGCCCAGTCCTATGTGACCCTGCAAGATTTTTAACTCGCGGGGCCAGCCCCTGTCCTTGAGGCTATGTTGCGGCCAACCTAACGCGTAGCTGCGATTTGCACAAGCTCATTGGCTGGGGGGTAGGGGAACCAATGGATCTAGATTATCTAGCCCATCGCCCAGCAGTTGATTTCAGATCTCCCGAGAGAAAAAAAATAAAAGATTTGGAGGGAAAAAAAAAAAAAAAAAATGCTAGAGATCCCAGGTCCTTCACTCCTGACTAGACAGATTAAAAACTGATTACCTAGAGCAGAGATGGGGGTTATATGTACCAAGCTTAAGACGGCCCATGGGTGTAGCCAGGTGTTTTGTTCCGCCTGGTCCTACTTCTGGGGGAGGCAATATAACCCAGTTGTTATGAATTGTGGAACGCTTTGTCAGTCGGTCGATGATTGAAAGAAAAAAAATAACTTTAATCAATCGCTTCTTGTATCCAATGAGTTTTACACCTACTGGAATTTTGCACCACTCTTTCGCTAACTGCTCCAGGTCTCATATTGAAAGAGTTCCTTTTCCCAACTGCTGCTTTGAGATCGCTCCACGGGTGCTTCCATTTAGATCTAGACTCACTGCTGGCCAATTTAGTACTCGCCAGCACTTAAGCCTCGTACACACGCAACGATTGTTGGCCGACCGATCGGCCGTCTTTTGTCCGTTGTTGTGTTGGTTGAAATGTGCTCTAGACTGCACACAAATTTTCTCGGCCAACAACCACCAACTTCAGAAGTGATGTCATGTGCTGGTTAACTTTCCGTATGTTTTTTCTTCTCTGAGCATGCCCAGTCTTGCTCATCTGATGTTTGTCTGCCGAAATCTGTACTGACTGATGGAAAATCGGCCGTTGTGGTGATGGCCAACAAAAATTTTTTATAGCATGCACACCAGATTTTGTTCAGCCGAAAAGTCTGAGTCGGTTGTCGGATGCATCATACTAACAAGCCGCCAATCGGCCGATTGGACGTTGGCCAAACATTCACGGCCAACAATCGGTGCGCGTGTATGAGGCATTAGTCTTAAAAACCATTTCTTGGTGCTTTTTGACATGTGATTTGGGCATTGTCCTGCTGCAAGACAGTTGACAGAAACCAAACTTTCTGGCACTGGACCCTACATTGCAATCCAGAATTCTTTGGTAGTCTTCAGATTTCATAATGCCATGCACACGGTCAAGGCATCCAGTGCCTAAA
The DNA here is from genome assembly GCF_965119305.1 of Pelophylax lessonae. Lineage (NCBI taxonomy): Eukaryota > Metazoa > Chordata > Amphibia > Anura > Ranidae > Pelophylax > Pelophylax lessonae. The sequence goes on along the minus strand of NC_138769.1, from coordinate 631,009,266 downwards.
GCAGCAAAGCAACACCAAAATATCAGTGAACCTCCACCATATTTGACTATATATTTTTTTTTTTTTAAAGGGCATATTTCTTTTTCTGAACACAGTAGAATGATGGGCTTTGCCAAAAAAGGAATTGTTTGCCTTCTCCATGCAGTACACAGAGACCAACAGAAAGATTGATTCAATTTTCCACCATTTTACCTGGTGGCTGGTGTAATTTCTATATTGTCAGCACCTGTTAATTGATGCAGGGGAGTTTAATTCCAAATTACAGGAGCATGATAAACTTTGAATGAATTTTACGATTTTGAGAAGGTGCCAATAATTTTGTCCAGTCTTTGTAGTGGTGTGTGGAATATGTCAGATTTGGCTTTGTTTCTCCACTTTGGGTTATATCCATACAAAGAAAAACATTTGTAATTGCAACAATTTTCTGGGCTAAGTGGTGCATTATCTGCCAGAAATGCAGGGGCACCAATATTTTTGACCAGGACAATATTAGCCTATAAATTTGCTTTATGTAATCTCATTTTTGGTAGGAACTTGAGGACTTTATATACATATGGACTTTACAGGCAAATAATGAACATATTATAAGAGGATTAGATTAACTGTTTATGTGCTGGTTGTTGTGACATCCTGTTCTGTCCAGGGGGGCAGTTTACAGCTGCGCAGGGATTCCCAAACTACGGCCCTGCAGCTGTTGCAGAAATACACGTCCCATGAGGCATTGTAAAACTGACAATTCACATACATGTAGGCATGATGGGAATTGTAGTTCCTGAACTGGAGGGCTGTATTTTTGGAATCCCTGCCCTAGGGAACTGATCAAGTGTTTTGATCCATCATTGCTGGAGTTAACAGGCAGGCGAGTTTACAGTTTCACTTTAAATACACTTAAATTCAGTTTGAAGTACAGTAAAACCTTGGTTTGAGAGTAACTTGGTTTAAGAGCGCTTTGCAAGACAAGCAAAAATTTCAAATAAATTTTGACTTGATATACAAGCGATGTCTTGATATACAAGTAGCCTCAAGTCACAGCTGAGTATAAAAGAGAAGAGAGGCGCCTCTAAATGTAGCACTATGGTTACATTTAATGAAGGTACAACATTTAGCAACTCACATGGCTGATGATGGGAACAGGCACATCTAAGTATGCAGGCATCAGGGGTAAAGCTGTCCACATAGGACCATCCTCCGCACCGTCATCTACGTCATCCCTTCCATGCTACCCCTCGCTTTCAGATCGCTTTACTGCAGGGTGGTCTTCCCGGTCAGTATTACAGACTGGCAGCCGGCAGTGCAGAAGATAGTCTATGTGGACAGCTTTACCCCGGATGCCTGCATACTTAGATGTGCCTGTTTTATTCATCAACCATGCGAGTTGCTAAATGTTGTACCTTCATTAAATGGAACCATATTGCTACACTTAGAGGCGCCTCTCTTCTCTTTGATACCCTGTAGCTCCTGCTGGATTTTGCTTCCAATCCCCTTGTGGAAGCGGCTATTTGTGGATGGACATTTTATGGTTACACCACCTATCGCAATGCTATAATCTTTTTATATGGACTATAAATTGAAGGATTTATGAATAAATGGTTGTGGAACGAATCATCAGAGTTTCCATTATTTCTTATGGGGAGATTGGCTTTGATATAAGAGTGCTTTGGATTACAAGCATGCTTCCGGAACGAATTATGCTCGCAATCCAAGGTTTTACTGTATTATCTATAGTCAACATGTTTAAATGCCACATAAATGTCATCCGCTATAACCAACACAACAGGAAGTGAGATAAAGTGACAAAATGTAATTTGGGAAAGATTTTAAACAGGTGACCTTAATGGAATATTCCCCCTCTATCATGGTTCAGGTGACAACTGTAAAAGGTTTTGATTTCACATCACTTCCTGTCTCGCCAATAGTCATTCCGACAGAATATCCTTTCTCAACACTTCCATGCTTTACTTAACTAAAAGGGAACATTCTGGCTTCAGATACACTTTTTGCATGAGCTAGGAAATTCATTTATTCAGGGATTTTTAGCAGCCATTTATTCAGTCATTTCATGCAGTAATAACTACTTACAACATCTAGGTGAAAATGGCACCCAGATAAAAAAAAAAAAAAAAAAAAAACACAGCTTTAGGGATTCCAAAGTTCGAATGCTTGTGTATATTTCCACAAACCTGAGCCAGATACTTATACAAGTACTACTACTTATAAACTAGTATTTTTACCTGGAGCGAGAGCAGCTGAAGTAGGACCTCCCATAGAGGGGTGAGAGAACAGTGCTTGGGAGAAGGCAGACATGTTGGACTGGGACATGTTACTCAATCGCGACGTTGATCCTCCTTTGGGAATAAACTCGCTGGCAGTAGGATTAGGAGTCTGCAAAAGAGGTTTCAGTTACCACATAAGTGTTAAATACCAAAACACAAAAATGCATGCAGACATACACTTTCATGTTACACTTTCAGCTACAAGGTTTCCAAGGTGTAGACAACTGATCATTGGATCCAAGCATCAACTCTGATGAAACAAGTTAACCCAAGTGTGTCTGCTAGGAAGTCAATATTACATTTAATAGATGTGGGAGATCTTTATCTGCATGTAAAATGTATAAAATAAAGTAAACAGCGGAGAATAGACCTGCACACTGCATAGTAAGAATTTAAAGTACACCCACATGAAGGCATAACTAGGCCAACACCAACAGCCTTGGCCACAGTACTGGAAGCCAGACAAGTTGACAACCAGCAGATTGATTATTTTTTGCCAAGTGTCAGTTTTCAGTAAATAAATAATCCATCTCCCTTCGCTAAATTGGCAAAGACCAGCAGATTGTGCAAGTACCCTCTAACTGTTAATAGTAGGGATCGACCGCTTAACGGTGTGGCCGATATTCACTAGAAGTATCAGTCACAAACTTGCCAATATGAACGATATTTCTTCAAGTGGTTGTACCAGAGTGATGCCTGCAGCTGGAGGCATCATCCTGGTACTTTTCAGAGCCGACGGTCTACTTTCTTGGAATGACAACCAATGCAGCTGCTCGATTGTCATTACAAGGAGCATGAGGGGGATGTCCCGCCCCCCCCCCGCCTTCTGCGGCTCACCCGGGCCCCTCATCCCACTGGGGTCTCCAATGTAAAAGCCCGGAAGCAATGTCACAACATCACTTCCAGGTACTGGAGCCTTAAAGGCCCCAGGAAAAAAAACAAAGCATTTAAAAACAGCCAAACTTGGCGTTTTGAATGTTTAGTGCAGAGGAGACCTCTCCATAAAGAGTACCTGTCACTGCCTATTACTGCCACAAGGGATGTTTACATTCATTGTGACAATAAATGAGAAAAAAAAATGTGCAGAATATCGGCACCCAATATCAGCGGCCTGAAAAGGTGGCTGGAAAAATAAAATATTGGTTGATCCCTAGTTAATAGTCCGAGCTTTTCTGCTCATTGGCTGCCACTGATGACCTCTTAATGTCCCAACTACCTGTCTTTTACTTACCTCTGCCTATTTTCTGAGTCAGACTTAGAACAAGAATTCAGATTAGCAAAGTCAGAATTTCCAATCTACACACTTGTTCTGGTCAGGGACTCAAAATTAAAAGACACTGGAACATCATGACAGACAATAACCATTTCAGAATGCCAGCAATGGAAAACATTTCTCTTAATAGCAAATTCCTTTAACAAAAGGTCTTGCAGTATCAAAATGCTGCAGATTGGGTGACTGATTAACCCACGATTTCAAGCTAAAAAATGTAGTTTTGCTTACCTGGAAAATAATTTTCCAAGGGTATACCACAGGACCCAGGAATTAAGTATTCATGATTAGCAATGTAGCAAACCTTAACAGGCAAGAAATCGGTGTCCTATGATTAACTCCAAGAAAGGGTATGGTAGCAGAAGCCAATAGCTTCTGTTCCTCAGAGCCTCCAGTGATAATACAAAGGTAAATAACGCTTTTGCCTTTATAACTAATTTAACTTACTTCACAATGGCGGTGGCAGAATACCATCATCATACCAATATAGTAAGCCATCACAGTTCTGAATTTGCAGAGCCCACCCTGTTCTGAGTGTATCCTAAACCAATAACTAGACCATGAATGTTGGTAACAAGGTTCTTAGAATATTTCTGAACCAAGTATTTGCACCAAATGGACAAACTGAATGAAAACTCAAAAAAAAAAAAAAAACCTACCTTACGTCTTTGAGAAATGCTGAGACCAGCAAAGTCATTAAACAGCGTGGAAGCTGGAGAGCCTAAAGGATCTAAAAATAAAAAAAAAAAAAAAAAGACAAATTATATGGTTAACAATTGAGTGTTCAAGTTGCTTTTATCAGGAGACTACCTGGCCAATTTCACATTTCTCCATTAAAGAGGCTTTTTAAATTAAAACGTCTTATTTATAAGGCTCCACAACAAAAGGTTTGTTTCACACTGCGGTGGCTTCAAAGTCGCCCAACTCTGAAGCTGCCCTGTACAGAGAGACTTCAGTGCGGCTTGCAAACGACTTCTTTAACAGAAGTCAATGCAAGCCGATCTGAAGCCACCCCCAAGTGCAGGAACCTTGCTCTAAGTCGGAGCAACTTGAATTGCTCCGATTAGAACTTTTCCATTGCACTGAATGGAACGCAACTTGTTAGACAAACTTGCCTGATAAGTCACCCCAGTGTGAACCGAGCCTTAGTGCAAATAGGAGAAAGTTGTTAAACACCTGCTGAAGTAAAGAACTTCCTGATCATGTGTGGAGTAAAGACGACTTCAGCCTAAAGTGGTTCTAAAGGGTTTTTTTTTTTTTTTTTTATTAACCAAAAAAAAAAAAAAAAGTGAGGTTCTACTTGCCTACTCATGTCATCGAAGATGGAAGGATCATTCAGAAAGCTCCAAGCGACTCGCACGTGTGCAGTAGGAAACAGGTTGTGAAACCCGAAGGCCTTCACTGCCAGTTTCCCTTACTTGCAAGGCGAGCGCCTGCACCCGAAGCCGACTGACTAAATGGCTCAGGGTGCCGACATCATGGGATCCCTGGAGAGGCACGTGTCCTAATAAGTCAGCAGCTACAGTATTTATAGCTGCTGACTTCAATTTTTCTTCCGACTTGAGCTCCTCTTTAATGTAAAAAATGTTTTAGGACTTGTTCCGAACCTCCCCCTCTAAACACTGTCTTCTGGATCAATCCAATTGAGGGAGCGGAGGGCGGTGCCAAGTTAAACTATGTGACAATAGATAGTGCCCAGCTCAGGATCGAGCCCACACGTCTTTCCCCATAGCAAGCAGCTTGGTAGCAAACTCAAAAGAGGAAGAACCGAGCGCACCAAAAGGGGACCTCAGAAGAGTTTTTGGGCTGGAGTAGAGAAGCAGTTATAGGTTGTGCTTTTAGGGGGGAAAAAAGCCTTTACAAAAGCTTTAACCTTGGGAGTGGGGATAGTTCTCTTAACTGCGGCAGGGTGGCTCTCCTGTGCAAACCGACATAGCCCTACGTCAGTCGCGCGCGGGCAGCTAGGGGGCAAGCGTGCCGCCGCGCTCCCGCCCCCACTCGGCAGTGGGGAAGCCGATGCATGTGTCAGGTGGCTCCGTTTGCTGCCTGACACCCGTGATCGTTCCCCGCTGAGAGAGAAGAATGGTCAGCTGTATAGGATGGACATAGGGAGCGCCCGTGTGAAAGGGCCCTAATGCTTACAACTTCTTACAAACACAGTAGATTGTAACTTGTGCTGTGGTAACAATAGCCACAGGAAATCAACAGGCGAAGTACACATTTTATGGATATGCAAAGAATTTATACACTGCTATTGAAGGACCAAGTATTGAAAATCGCAGGGAAAAGTTTAAGCCACCAATTCAGCACTAATGCCTAATGTGATTGTATAACATCAGACCTGAACAATGAACAAAGCATATTCCTCTATAGTGTGTATTTGTCTGAGTCCAGAGCACCAAGTGTGTCATTTCTGTCTGCTGCTATGACTTCAACAAGTTTTCCCTGACACCAAGAGAAAAATGGTGACAGGGGAGGGACCACCCACCTCCTGTGGGATTGACAACCTCAGCTCTGTAGCTGTGTGCATCTTTCCTCCAATCAGTTATCAGAGCTCTCCTTCCCAAGCTCTGCAGTGTGTAACTTGGGCTACGCCCCTTTCCTAGCTCTAAGGCCCCTTTCACACAGGCGGACCCGTTCAGATCCGCCTGTCAGTTTTTCAGACGGATCTGAATGGATGCCCCATGCATCTCTAGGGGGCATCGGATCTCATCAGAGACATGTCCACTGACATCCGATCCATCAAATCTGGATAGATGGAAACCCTTTTTCCATCCGTCCAATGCCTGTCCACTCTCAGCCGATTCCCCCATAGAGAAGAGCGGGGACCTGACAACTCTGTCTCCACACACAGCGCGGAGACAGAACTGCCATCCGCCTGCTCAGCGGGGGGGGGGGGGGGGGGGGATCAGCGGATCGATCTGCTGCTGAGAAAAACTGAGTCCGCCGAAAGTGTGAAAGGGGCCTAAGGCTTTATAGATTCAGCACTTAGAGATGTAGAGAAGGGAAAACTGCAGGCAGGTACTTATGTAGAAGAAGGATCGGTTTAATCTCTGCGTATCACCCGAGACCAGTCACTTCACTGGGTATACATAAGGGTTTACAACCCACTTTAAAAGAGAACTTTGAAGCACACCTGTGTTTTAACCATAAATAACTGCCGTCTCTAACAGCAGCTAGGCCGCATTTTTATTGGCCCCCTACCCTGCAAAACTCTCCCCCCATCCCTGCACAGCCACCAGAGAGCGTCCTGAAAGCTGACAGTCAGATAATCAGATTTATGTACACTCTTAGGAGTGTAAACAACCCTTCTGAGGCCTGACATAGGACAGACATCTTTGGCAGTAAAAGGTTAAATACAAGTCCATTTCAATGTAGTACTCTAAAGCACTAAAGCATTGGTATTACTCTACTAAAATATGCCATAATGCTAAAGCAATTCTGCCCCATACTAGATACCACTTTTCTTACCATGACCTGTGTATGGCTTGGCACTGTCATTGAGAAGGCTTGGAGAACTGCTGCTGTTTGTCATTCGCTAGAAAAGAGACAAAACAAAGTACAATTACTGAAAAACATACTAGTATAACCAGTAGCAATAAATCAGAACTCACCTTCTAATTGTCAAACTTGTGCAAATTCATTTTAATTGGCTTTGCATTTAAAAGACATTGTACACTGAAATGTTTTAACTAGGTATTACTGCAATTATAATCTCTGTGCAGACTAACATGTTCGGCTGAAAATTTACCATTCTACATGCATTAATCCACATTCTTTGTCCCTATTCACCAGCATGACAAGCAGATTCTTATTCTGAGTCACATGCATGCCTAGCCAAATCTCTGTTTCATCACAAATGCGAGTGCCAATTTTATGAAACCTCTCTTCCAGCATGATAAACTCCGGTAATTGCTTTCACCTGCATCAGCACTAGACAGAGACCCAGGGACTGTAGGATATATAGTTTTACACAGGAAATGTTCTTCGAGGTCATGTGCCAATCTGTGCAGTGCCATGCCACATGTTACAAAAAATTTTTGATACAGAAATGTAATTTATTCTATTATAGAGTGAGTAGCAAACAAAAGGCAACCATTAACAGTACATCATCATGGCACATCTTATGCAGTTGAACAACAATGTGCAGGTAAGAAAGGCAACGCCTTAAGTGTTACTAAACCCAGGAGCCTTCACTATATCTGGTCTCCCACAGTACACAGAACATGGAAATTCAATAGTTTTAGTAAACAAACTGCCAAATAACCTCACATCACATCAGCAGTATACATTAGTCTTGTGACTTCTATCAGTGCCCAGCAGAGAGCTGGTTAAAGCTTGGAGGAGGAGTTATTCTCCCCTGACTGTCCTATGAGTCTGCATGACCCCTGACCCTTTCGACAGTGCCAATCAGCCCTGTGCTGATCACATGCACTCCCAAGAAAAAACCCTCTAGCAATACACAAACTGAGCATATGTAAAGTGCTCCCACAGGCTGTCAAGGCAACCTGTGCATACTTCTGTCCTCCCAATGAGGCCAATTGTCTCAGGTAGTTTAAGAGCGGGTCTAATCTATCGTGGGGCCGGTCATATGTGCAGTAGGTCCCACACGCTCTGCTGGTCAGTGGGTGCAGGATGAAGCTTATGCTGCTGATCTGGAGGCTGTCACAAGCCACATAACCCATTATACAGTGCAGTTACCTGATTTGGATTGGACTGCTGGGGCGAGATTGACCGGGCATGGTTGATATGCCTGCATTTAAAGGAATCGTGAGGTCAACTTATTTTAGGTTTCTGGTTTAAAAAAGATTTCACATTAGGGTAATTGCGCCCTCTTTTACAAATTGTATTGTTCCTGCCACCCGGTGGAAATCTAGAGAGCTGCAGCTACCCAAGTGTTTGTGAATCACCATACCGCATATGGACTGTTCTCTATGGGTTGGACACCAGCCAGTGGGAGTGTTTGGATCAGCGCAGAGACTTGTGCTTTCCTATTGCTGTATGCTGCAGGAAGAGGGTACACAGTTGTGTTGATGTGTGGTTGGCAGTGTCACTCTGCTCTCTGGGGCACACTGCTCAGTTTGGGTTGTGAATGAGAGCAGGTGAATGGGGCTTCTTTAAAAGCAACCTGCAACCTAGTGTAGTACAGAGATCAAGGGGTTAAAGCAGGTGGTGAGGAGATGCATCACCTCACCACTTAACCCCTTGGACCCTGCAACAACATGCAAAGAACGTGGAATTGGGGCATTTGCAGAGAGGCCCCATTCATTTGAATGTGTCGCAATCAACAGATCGTATAAAACTCCTGACGTGGCATGTGTACACCCTTGGCAGCTGCCTCTGTGGCTAAAGCAGTGGGTCATGTTCCTGTGTGATTCAGTGTAGTGCAATCTTACAGCCCATTCATTTAAAAGGAATGAATATTGCACCAGCTCATACAAAAAGTAGTGCATGCAACCCTTTTCAAAAACACACGGCACTCAATCACATGGTACTGCAGTACCATGAGATCTGGTGCAGGCAAACTGGACACTGTGCCCGGTGATCTTTGACTTCTCCCAGGTTGTTCAGGTAGAGCTCCAACTCTCCAAGGTTGCCTACCCCTGCTTTACTATATATTCAGACTGAGTTTATGGTTGTGGGTTTAGTAACACTAAGAATTGGCATGAGTAAGGAATGCCACAAAACGATCAGCATGACTGCTAGCTAGCTTTTCCAGAAGGTGTTCAGTAAGGGCATCCCAAATTCTCAACACCAACCCCCCGCATCTGCACTCAGGTTACCAATACCACTTGTTGCTCTTCAGGCCAGGTCCAAACTAAAGACTAAGTTCACCTTTAAAATAAATGCACTGTTTTTGCAGGAAAAAAAAAAAAAAACTTCTAGAATTTTTAAGGAGCCTGTAAAAGCATTGCACCCACGATAGTAGAAAACGCGTCAACCTTGCCTCTTCTGTGCAGTGGTTTTGCACAGAGCAGCATCGATCCTTCTCTTCTCACGTCCCCCACTGGCACTCCTAGCACCACCCTCCTACCAAGCCACTTGCTATGGGGGCACCCAAGCAGCTGCACTGTCCAGTCACAGAGTTGGGCTCAGCCCCCGCATTCTCATTGGCTCACTAGCTGGGGTTAGCAGCAGTAGCCGGAGCCAATGGCTACCGCTGCTGTCCTAGCCAATGAGTAGGAACAAACCTGGGAGAGCCACTGCTCTGCATGTAGGTTAAAACACTTTAATACTGGGCACTTTCACCCCCCCAAAGGTCGATTGGATTTAAAAAATAATTTTTAAAGAGCACCTGTCATCTGTCCCGCAGCAGCTCCTCTGACCTGCTGACCCGACAGTCCTATTCACTTTAATGGGACGGCTGGTGATGTGGCACTGATGCAAGATGAGGGACGTGGCAGGAGAGTGGATGCCTGCTAACAGGCGCTGCCATGATGGTTCTGAAATTACAGGTGCTCTTTAAACATAAGGACTTCTTGCTGGTAGTTTGAATCTTTGCCAACAAAATTAAGGTTTCTTACTTCGAAAAATAACCTGTCAGGTAAGTAAACTATATCAGAACCAAGTCAGTTTGTAGTGAACATTGATTTGCATAACAATGGGATAAGGGAATATTCCTGAACTGTGTTTTATCTCATGGTTACTGTTAAATTGTGTGCATTCATCAACGCAGTGCACGTTATCCAAGCTTGAATTCATGGAATTTACCAAAAATGTAAATATTACAGAATATACAGCCACATAAAGCTCCATTTCATGCTGAATAAACTAATGTAGATCAAAATTCATTTAAAAATCAAAAATCTAGATTTTTTTAAATCGATTTTTATCCACCCTGCAGTCCTCCCCTTTGCACACTTTAAATGGCAATTGCTAGGTCATGCAACACTAACCATATGACATTATCCTTTTTTGAGACTGCTTTTAAGCAAAAGTTTAGTTCTAACATTTTTCAAATAAGTAGTTTTTCTTTACAGATTGGCACTGATGATCAGTGTAAACAGTGCGCCGACAGCCTTGCCGGTTATCAGCATTTCTTTCCTCACACAGACAGCACTGTGTTTACATGTGATCAGCTGTGATTGTCCCCTTATCACAATCTGTGATCAGAATGTGTCCGAAGTGTGTCAGAGCACACCCAATGTGCAGCCCAGGGGGCAAGGTTCTGAGAGGATGTCTATAGAGACCCTCCCAATACTATAGTACCAAGCTGTAATCATTTGGCAATAGCACAGTACTAAAGTGGTTAAAACCAGTAAAAAAAAGTTAAAGTGATTCTAAATGCTGAAGGTTTTTTGACCTTAATGAATTCTGTGCATTAAAAAAAAAAAAACACCTGAGTGCAGCTTCCCCCACCAGCCCGATTTTTAAATTACTTGAGCCTGATGTTGATCCAGTAATATGCACAAGAACAACGGCTCTCAGCTCTCTCCCTCCCCAGACTCAGACAGCAGCAGAATGCACTGGCCAAAGCTGAGAAGGGGATCAGGGGTTGCTGTGCAGGCAAGTACAACGTTTATGCACAATACTATACAGCTTTATTAACCTCCCTGGCGGTATTCCCAAATGTGGCTCGGGGTTAACTTTCAGTACCAAAAGCGGTAACCCCGAGCCACACTCGGGATTACCCCAGAACACTACACACCTTCCCTGCGATCCCCCGCCGCCCTCCCCGCTCTGTGCATGGCCGATTGCTGGTACTTGCCTTCCGGGTTCCCTCCATGCGAGCGTAAAGCCGGGGGCGGATGTAACCAGTGACAAATTCAAAGTGTAAATACACAAATGACACTATACAAAGCTGTGATCCTAATGGATCACACTATCACGCCATTTTAGCACAGGATTGCACCTGGTGACTTTTCCAGTGCGTTGTGCCTGGAAAATTTTAAACGACCATGGAGCCCAAACAGCGTTTTTATTTGCGCAAAAGCGCTTTTAGACGAACTGGAAAGCGGCGACAGCGAAATGGAGTTACTTGAATTTTCCCACGAATCGCTATCGCTCAGTTCTTCAAGTAACTCAGTTTCGCTGTCGCCGTTTTCCAGTTTGTCTAAAAGTTTTTGCACAAAAAAGGAAAAAGCTTTTTGGATGCCATGGTCGTTCTATTTTCCAGGCACAAAACTGAAAAAGCACAGGCAGGGCACTGGATAAGTTACCAGGTGAAATCCTGTGGTGAAGCTGCATGATACAGTGAAATCCATTAGGATCACAACTTTGTGTGATGTCATTTGGTTCATTTACACTTTTGAATTTGCCGCCGGTTCCGGCCCCCTGTGTCGCAACGCTCCCAGGGAAGGGAACCGGAAGGCAGGTGCCAGCATCTGCCGAGAGCACACAGTGGAAGGATGGCCGCGGGGATTGAGGGGGGGGGGGGGGGGGGACAGCAGGGGATGGTGAATTTTAAAACGTAAAAACAGATGATTTCTATGTAAAACAATGTACCACTTTTAGCACAGAAATGTTGATATAATCAGACCGCCAGGGAGGTCAAGTAAAAAAACCACGATCCGGATTGCCAGCTTCAAATTACAGGCCTGTTCACAGCATGTTTTAGGTGCATTGCAGGGTTTTTTGTTTTTTCCTCTGAACTCTAAATAAAATGTTTTTTTCTGGAAACCAACAAAGCTGCAGCAAGTAGGGCTCATTTCAAGGCACTAAAAACCAAGCAGATATTAAATAAAAAACAATTAAAAAAAAAAAAAACAAAGTTCTGGTTACGCCTATGGGCAGTCCGAGGGTACACCCTCTCCCTGCATAGGATGCCAGTTGTGTCAAAGCAGTGTCAGAAAAGTAACACCAACCCAACTAAAAATAGAGGGGCGGGTACTGCGTCTATCAATGAACTTATGAGAAAAGGATTTTACGGCAAGTCAAAAATCCAGTTCTCTATAGTTCATTGACAGACGCAGTTCTCTGATTCATATCAGTAGGGACATCCCAAAGCAGTGCCATCAAATGAGGGGTGGGAACAGCAGAAAAGAACAAGTCCCCAAGGCCAAACATAGCTGACCAGGCAACATAGGACTCATCAGAACAAAAGATGAGGCCCACCTGAAAACAGCAAACACCCTCAAGACCAAAAGCCCTCTAAACAGCAGCCAGCAAAAAACCTTGCGTCAGAAAAAGAGGCCTCTGTAGATGCCAGCACATTCACCTTATAAAACATGGTAAAGGTGTGAACAGACTACCAGGTAGCCATCTAGCAACCTGCAGCACAGATGCCTACAAGGCGACAAGCCCAGGAAGCACTAGGCCCCTGAGTAGAATACACCAAAACAGGGACAGTAGGACCTGACCCTTAATTGAATAAACCTGCACCACCGTCTGTCCGATCCATCCGGGAATAGACGTAGCAGACGCAGGCAGTCCCGTTCACGGGCCATCCATAAGTACAGAGCGAGCGTGACTTACGAAAAGACTTAGTCGCCAAGTACACCTTGAGTGCCCGCACTCTAAACAGAGCAAGCAATTCACAATCCTTAGGATGTGAGGGCTCAGGACACAAGATGGGAACACAATGTACCCGTGCAAGTGAACACCAGAAACCACCTTCGGAGGGAAGGACGGATCCGGATGAAGTACCACTTGGTCCCATGATCAACATATAGGGAGGACAGGACAATGTCGCCAGCGCCGACACCTGCACGCAGAGTGACAGCAACCAAGAAGGCCACCTTCTGTAATAAGGTAGGCAGGAGATACCCTTGAATACTCGCAAACAGAGGGTCTAAAAGAACAGACTGCACCAAATCAAGGTCCCCAGTGGGTGACAGCGGTCGCACCGTAAGCACCAAGTGTTGCACCCCCTGGACGAAGTCACGCATCGGGGCACAGGAGGCCAACGGAAATTTGCCAAAACCGAAACCTGAACCTTGACAGTACTCAAGGCCAACTTGTGATCAACTCTCCCCATTGAAGGAAGCCAAGATCCGAGCCACCGAGTAAGAGCGAGAGGGAGCAACGCAATATACGACTGTCTCGTATGATGAACAAAAATCACCCTAGAAGAAGTCGCTTCCCACGCTTCAAGCAGGGTGGGAATCACTGAAGCAGCCAAACCCCCATCCTTCAGCATGTGGCATTCAACAGCCAAGTCGGCAAAGTCAGGGACCACAAAGTCGGACGGGAGATGGGCCCTGGAGACAATAACTCCTCCCTGAGAGGAATTCTCCAAGGAGCGTCTGCGGTCAGCCTGACCAGGCCAGCGTACCAAGGCCCGTCCGGAGTCACGAGAAAGACCGGAATCCCTTCCGCCTTGATCCTGCGAAAAATTCTTGGCAGCAACTTGGGAGGAGGAAAGGCAGACCGAAGCTGATACTGACCTTGGCCCATCCGTGAGCACGCACACACGGCCATGCCGGCAGCAGCCGTGCGCAGGTGACCATGCTAAACTCCACAGTATTGTTCCAAGTTGAATCTAGCGAATGTTCTTGCCCATAACAGAACCCATGGTGCAGTGAACCAGGCAAAGCCGGATCACTCTCAGCCCCAGGACATTGATCGGTAACCTGGATCCTCCAAGGACCATACTCCTTCCCACCCAGACAGGCTTGCATCCACGGTGATAAGTGTTCAGGAAAAAAGGGGAAGGAAGGATTCCAGCTCAAGACTCCCTGGCCAGCCAACTCCGAAAGTCCAGAGAGTTTGGATTCTAGTCCCATTTGAGAATGATTGCCTTCTGGGGAATCCCCGAGAGGGATTGAGCAAAAGGGACTGTCTTGAAAGACGGCACCATCAGTCCCAGAACTCGCATACAGGTCTGAAGGGACGACCATGTGCAGGACATGAACCGCAGTCTGAAGTTCCAAGAGGTTTTTTTTCCCCCGGAGGGAGAAACCTCTCCCCTTACCCTTGTTGGCCTGTAGAAGAAAAAAAAAAAAAAAAAAACACTCCCCGCCCCCCCGTGAGACCCTTCTATGTCATCCAGGGCAGCGCCAAACCAGCGATGCCCCTGAACAGGGAGATCCATTAAAGTGGTTGTAAACCCACTTTGACATTTACCTATAGGTAAGCCTATATTAAGGCTTACCTATAGGTGCTATAAATCTCCTAAACCTGAACCTAAACCTGAACCATTTAGGAGATATTTACAGTGCATGCAGCCTATGACGTCATCGGCGCGTGCGCTCTGAAGGAACGGCCACCCGTGTCGTTCCTTCAGAGCCCAGTGCCGTGAACCACAGCATGCGCGGGAGTGATGTAATCGCGCCTCCGGTCAATCAGATGGCCGGAGGATGCGAACAAGGAAGCAGGGCGGGCAGACGGACATGTCGGCAGCCCTGTCGCTGAGCAGGCGGCACTGCGGGGCTTCGTTTTAAGGAAAGTATTTCATAATGAGCCAAGTATGCAATGCATACTAGCTCATTATGCCTAGGTCTTTACAGGTTTATTTTTCTCCTTTTTTAGGGTTTACTTCCTCTTAAGACCATGGTAGAAGTTTGATCCGCAGACCAACACTATGGTCAAGTAGACGCTGGACAACCACTGCCGAAGAAAAGGTGATGCATACAAGGGAGCCTCGCATTCCAAACAATTTGCAGAGCAGAAAACCCCACCAAGGCCCCCCCCGCAGGCTCGGTCGAGCGCTGCGGACGGCGCACTTCCCCGTCCCCCTATGCGGCTTGCACACTAGGCCCCAGCCTCAGCTAGGCCCAAACTTCTATGCCAGGACCAAAGATCCCAGCAAGGAACTAGGTCCTTTCTCCTGACTAGGCAGATTAAAACTGGCATCCTATGCAGGAAGAGAGGGTGTACCCTCCGGGACTGACCATAGGCGTAGCAAGAACTTTTTTCTGCCTAGTGTCCTACTCCTGTAGGGGGCAGTATTACCGTACTGATATGAATAGGAGAGAACTGCGTCCGAACAATAGAGAAATTGGATTTTTTGACTTACCGTAAAATCAATTTCTCCGATGTTCATTGACTGAGGACACTAGGCAGAGGAAAAAAAAAAAGC
Source organism: Pelophylax lessonae (assembly GCF_965119305.1). Classification (NCBI taxonomy): domain Eukaryota; kingdom Metazoa; phylum Chordata; class Amphibia; order Anura; family Ranidae; genus Pelophylax; species Pelophylax lessonae. The sequence continues at coordinate 630,993,764 of NC_138769.1, read as the reverse complement.
CGCCATTTCCGATACCCTGTGTGCAGAGGTGACAGCCACCAAAAAGGCTGCCTTCTGGGAGAGAGTACGCAGGGGAAGATTCTCAAAAGGAGGCTTCTGGAGGACAGACCACCAAATAGAGGTCCCAAAGCGGCAACGGAGACTGTACTGGAGGGGCCAAGTGCCTAACTCCCTGAAGAAAGGCACGCACCAGGGAGTGTGTGGCCAAGGGCCATTGAAAAAAGACCGCCAAGGCAGACAGCTGTCCCTTGATAGTACTCAAGGACAGCTTCTGCTCAATCCCCTGTTGAAGGAAGGTCAAGAGAAAAAAAAAAAAAAAAAATGAACCCCGAAGAGACTCACACCACGCAATGTATGTCTTCCACGCACGATGGTAGATCTTTTTAGAAGTAGATTTCCGAGCTTTTAACAGCATTGGAACCACTGATTCAGATAAACCTCTATCGATCAGCACCTTGCATTCAACAGCCAAGCTGGAAAAGCCAGCGACTAAAGCAGGATGGAAGATTGGTCCTTGTGACAGCAGATCCTCCCTAAGAGGAAGCCTCCAAGAAATATCGACAACCAGCCGCACAAGATCGGCGTACCAAACCCTGCGAGGCCAGTCAGGGACCACTAGGATGACTGGAATTCCCTTCTGCCTTGATCCTGCATAGAAGTCTTGGCAGAAGCTTGAGAGGGAAGGTGTAAATCATTGAGTCTGCCAGAGGATCCCGTGACCGAGCCACAAACCTCTGCAACTTTCTGTTGAGCCGAGATGCCAACCGATCCACCGCTGGGATGCCCCACTGGAGACATGGCATGTCAGTTTTTTGGGTGAGGGAAGGAAGTAGGTACCAAGATAAGACAGGTACCCGATCCCACTTCCGCTCAGGCCGCCAGGGCAGCTTGAGTGGAAGTTCTCCTCTCCCTCCAATCTTCTGGGCCATGTCACAGGTCCCAGAAGACTGCCTGTCCACTCAGGATATTCAACGCGACTCGCGAATGTTCAGTGCGCACCCGGCTGTGAAGCCACAAGCTATCACAGCCGGGTGCCCACACTAGAGGTGCCGGCATCGCAGGGAGAAGAGGGATAGAACCAAGGCTCCCGCCAGCCAGGTGCGTGTGGTTATTTTTAAGGATGTCAGCTCAGGACGTGCAGTGCGACTCTTGCATGCGCAGTAAAGACGGAGAGAACCGAGGCTCCCGCCGGCCAGGTGAGTGTTTATTGAATTATTTGTTTTTATTGATGTCAGCTCCACTGCAAGGGAGAATGTCTCCTTTGCTCAAAGATTGACTTAATCTCTTGACTATACAAGTACACCTCAAAGATCAGCTTCAGTTTACTACCTGCATTCGTGGGTAATTTGCTTCTGCAGGGCTTCCAAATCCATTCATTCCGATAAAGCTGGTGCTGAAGTAGGAATCTGTCAGACTGGTATCTGTTAAAGCTCCGTCAATTCCAGGAACTGGATAACACATTGATGAAAGAATGGAAAAAAAATAAATTATATACAATTTTAGCATATTATAGAAAAATGTATAACAGAACTGAATGTATAGTACACTGCACACGAGGAGGGCCAAATGAGTTTTAATAGAACTAATGCATGTGGAGATAAACTTATGTTTACCACTTTCGGATAGCCCCATAGATATACTGCTACAGGTCAGCCCCCCCTGCGCAGAATCCCATACATACGAGATTCTGCACTTCCACCTAGTGAGTGCGCGTACCACAGACGGGCAACTTCTGCTGCGATTACTCACTGACACATGCCGATCGTCCGGCAGAGACAGAACCAAGCTCTGCCTTTGTAAACATGGAAGAGTTTCATTCTGATGGGGAGAGATGGATTTTGTGTCCCTGTAAAAGGAATACAATTCATAACTTTAGTTAAAGCCCCTAACCGTACACAAACACTGGCTAGGCACGCCGCTAAACCTTTGATTGTCGGTTTAGCCCCTTCCCAGCCAATGTCACTAATGACAATGCATCAGTGTTAATTTTGGCAGCAAATTTCAATTTAGTTTTAGTCTTAGTCTTAGGACTAAAATGGCATTTTAGTTTTAGTCCCATTTTAGTCTTCTGAAAGTGTTTTAGTTTTAGTCGTATTTAGTCGACTAAAACTCCAGTACATTTTAGTAGACTAAAAACGTCCTACATTTTAGTCGACTAAAACTCATTTTAGTCATCTATAATCGAATGGGTGTAGTTCAATTGGAATTTGTAATGCATTATTTAAGCATTTCTCTACAATTTCCAAACTCATTATATACTACTGCTGGTCCTGGAGTGAAAAATCTAATATATTATTTATGGCATTAAGCTTTGAGCATGCACCAATTACTAATTAAATGCCATTTTAGTTTGTCGTATTTTAGTCATCTGAATTGTTTTAGTTTTAGTCGTATTTTAGTCATCTGAATTGTTTTAGTTTTAGTCGTATTTTAGTCGACTAAAATTGTGTTAATTTAGTCGACTAAAACGTTTTAGTCGACGAAATTAACACTGCAATGCATATTTTTAGCACTGTTCATTTACTGTCACTGGTTCCCACAAAGTGTCAAAAAAAGAATTGCATTATATATCCCATAGTTGTAGATGCTATAACTTTTGCACAAACCATTTAATATATGCTTAATGGAGGTTTCATTTTTTTAACCAGACATGCAGCAGAATATATATATATATATATATATATATATATATATATATATATATATATATATATATATATATATATATATATATATATATATATATATATATATATATATATATATATATATATATATATATATATATATATATATATATATATATATATATATATATATATATATATATATATATATATATATATATATATATATATAGCTAAGAAGTTTTTTTTATTTGGGTACAGCGTTGCATGACCACGCAATTGTCAGTTAAAGTAATGCAGTGCCGTATCACACACAAAAAAAAAAAAAAAAAAAAGGCCAAGTCTTGGAGGGTAACTCTTCCTGAGGTCAAGTGGTTAATCTAGTTAAGCAATCATTACAATGCATTTTAAAAAAACAGAAAATCAATGCATGAATGGGTTTTAATAGAGTCCGCTAAGCCTCTGCACAGCAGCATTCAGGAGGGTAGAGGCCAGGTAGGGTTTTGTGCAGTCAGTGTGAACATACTTACAGGAATTATTATATAAAAAAAAAAAAAGACTACTGCTTCAAAGTCCAGACACTGTACAAGTTAGGTTCAGGACCAAGTTGCATCATTTAAGGACACCATATGCACCTGTGCGTTAGCCCCATTTTCCTGGATCTCAGCTTTACTTCAGTCTGTTTAAAGGTAATCAAGTTTTGATTTCTATCTTTGATATTAGTTCTCCAGAATTGCAGATTACATGTCCTATAGCTTTTAAACAATGTTTTACATTAATAAAGGGAATATCCTCAAACAAGAGTGTCTGGCTGTAGCTGACTAATTGCAGGGTGTCCATATCTGAATGAACATTGTGTTATCCATGTACTGTACAGAAATTACAATCTGGGTGCCATACAGAATGCCCAAAGTGGCAACAGAAAACCTCAATTGTACATTTTTTTTTTAGAGGTTGGATATTGACTCAAAGCCTTGGAATGGAAAAAAAAAAAAAAAAACAATTTGCCGATTTTCAGACAGAATAGATGTATGACAGAATCCCTCGTCATAGGCGGGTGGCTTGATAAAAGCTCCCTGCGCTTGCTGTCACTTATGCTGGTCATACAAAAACAAATGTCTTCCTCAAAATACTTTTTTTTTTTTAATATTCGATCGATTTTTAAATCCTTAATCGGGTCAAAACGACGTTGGTTTTCGACCACAGTGACGGGAAGACTCCAAAGTGAACAGAAAACTTCTTGGTCAAAGGAATTTTCGGACAGTATGTGGTTTTCGTTCAGAAATTACATGCATTTCAAAATGGTTTATGCTTTTTTTGGCCAATTTGTTGTTGGGCAGATTAAAAAACAAACATATTATACTTCCCTGCTCTGTGCAATTGTTTTGCACAGAGCAGTCCTGATTCACCTTCTTGGGTCCCCCTGACGCTTCTGGCTCTTCCTGCCTTCAGAGTTCTCCAATAGCAAGCTGCATAGTATAGAGTGCCCCTATATCAAGGTAAAAAAACTTCTGCCTTTAAAACCAACCACTCACTTCTTGCCCAGGACTAAATGTCCCATGAGGCATTGCTCCCCACACATTCAAGGTTTTTTGCTAGAAAATTACTCACATTCAGTTCCCAGGCACTTACTAAAATCTATGGATAGTGTATTGAGCTGTATGTGAGCTTCACTGTCTGATATGTAAACAAATATTACATTCTGTATGCAGGCCAACTAATTCATTATGAAAATAGTTGACCACTATTTTTATAATTGATTCGGTGTCGATCGATTAGTTATTTCGCCCCTACCTTAGAGTGTAAGCTCCTTGAGGGCAGGGACTGATGTAAATGTACAACATATGATCTGTAAAGCACTGCATAAATTGACAGCTCTAAACAAGTACCTATAATAAACTGCCTATCAACTGTCATACTTGGCCCAGGTCAGTGCCGCACATGACCATTACATGATCGTTGGACAACTATACATTTTCAGGATAAGTGAGCAACAGTTTTATTCATATTCCATCAGTACCAGAAATGAAGAAAAAAAAAACAACAACACAACACTACCAAAAAGGAAAAAAAATAGTTACTCAGATCCAACTATTTTAGTTAGCCACTTAAAGCGGAGTTCCAGCCATTTCACTCACCTGTCTAACGGTCCAGCGATGCGGCCGCACGAAGCCTCGATTCTCTCCCTCTGGTCTCAGCGGCATCACTGCTGTGGGCACCCGGCTGTGACAGTTTGCGGCTTCACAGCCGGGTACCCACTGCGCATGCGCGAGTCGCGCTGCGCTTCTTCATTGGCCGGCAATCTTCTGGGACCTCTGACATGTCCCAGAAGATTGCAGGGAGGGAGGGGGAGAGGAGAACTTCCGTTCAGGGCGCCGCGGCGCTCCGAGCGGAAGCGGGTACCTGTCAAAACTAGGTACCCGCCCCCCCCCCCCCCCAAAAAATGACATGCCAAATGTGGCATGTCAGGGGGTTAGAATACCTAAAGCGGAAGTTCCACTTTTGGGTGAACTCCGCTTTAAGCCCCGGAGGATTTGGCTGCTAAAAGACCAGGGGTTATTTTGCGATTCGGCACTGCGTGACTTTAACGGACCATTGCGCGGTCGTGCGATGCTGTACCTAAACGAATTTGACGTCCTTTTTTTCCCCACAAACCGCTTTCTTTTGGTGGTATTTGTGCGATTTTTTTTGATCATGCGCTATAAACAAAAAAAGAGCGTCAATTTTGCAAAAACAATAATATTTTCCACATTTTTTTTTTATATGAAATTCCCCCCCCCCCCCCCAAAAAAAAAAAAATGTAAAAATCAAATGTTTTATGCTACATATGTTTGGGGGGGGGGGGAATCGCAAAAAGCGTATTTTGATTGGTTTGCGCAAAAGTTATCGCGTTTACTAACAAAGGGAAAGATTTTTGTCTTTTTAACGCGTAACGGTGGCGATCTGCGATTTTTTTTGCGGTACTGCGACATTGGGGCGGACAGATCGGACCCTTGACTGACATTTGACACTTTTGGGGTTACCAGTGACATTTCAACAGTAATCAGTGCTATATATATGCAGTTACTGTAAAATTACACTGGCAGTGAAGGGGTTAACTTTATTTGATAGAGGGGCTGTGTGTGTCCCTAGGGGCGTGCTTTCTACTGTGATTGGCTGTGGCTACTAGTGTAGGAACAGTGATCAACGGTCCTACATAGTAGAACAGTCTGATCACTGTTGCTACACAGGGGAGAATGACAGGCGGCATACTAAAAAGCACCATGGGGTACCCAAGAAGACAGCACAGCAAATGCTGCCTACTTTGTGTCTGTGGATTTGGTTCCCAAGACCCTGTTAGTAAGTTTTAGCCGTCATCCCTGGAAAATTGGTATAGGTTGTTTTGGTACCTCAGGCCAGTGGTTTGGGACTTTAAGGGCTAGTATAGAGTCGGGTTTAATAAAAGTAAATTTTATTCAAAAAAAGTTTTCAAAGAAATAAAAAGGTACAATACATGTATTAATTATCACATCAAGTGAGGGTTAGAGACCCATTGGTGTTTGGTGAAAAGTAGGAAAAAGAGAGGGTGACATGTGTGATGTGTGACAATTGGTATTCCCCCTATTATCTTCACGCTTGCATGGCGTGGAGTCTGTAGGGGGAGATATCCTTTGTTCCTACGCGTTTCGGCTTACGCCTTTTTCAAGGAATTTTTTGTCACCGTATTTTGAGGGGGAGGGTTGCTGCCATGGAAGGCTTTATCCTTGGTCCTTGTTTCTCCACACAGAAATTAGGGGTGGGCACCGGGCTAACTGATATAGTTCTCAGAAGTACCAACCGTGAGATGGTCCTCCGTCTTGATCCTAATATTTTTGATACAAGAACAATCTGGGTGTAGTACTTAGTTAGGCCACCGGGTGGTGTTCACCTAAGTATGTACAGTTGTTGTTAGTAGACAGTGTCCTTGTGGGGTTTGGTGCAGCAGAGCGGCAGCGTCCAGGCGTCCTCTCATTCCCTCGACTGGAGGGAAGTTCCCTCCAGCCGAGGGAATGAGAGGACGCCTGGACGCTGCCTCACGGTTGGTACTTCTGAGAACTATATCAGTTAGCCCGGTGCCCACCCCTAATTTCTGTGTGGAGAAACAAGGACCAAGGATAAAGCCTTCCATGGCAGCAACCCTCCCCCTCAAAATACGGTGACAAAAAATTCCTTGAAAAAGGCGCAAGCTGAAACGCGTAGGAACAAAGGATATCTCCCCTACAGACTCCACGCCATGCAAGCATGAAGATAATAGGGGGAATACCAATTGTCACCCATCACACATGTCACCCTCTCTTTTTCCTACTTTTCACCAAACACCAATGGGTCTCTAACCCTCACTTGATGTGATAATTAATACATGTATTGTACCTTTTTATTTCTTTGAAAACTTTTTTTGAATAAAATTTACTTTTATTAAACCTGACTCTATACTAGCCCTTAAAGTCCCAATCCACTGGCCTGAGGTACCAAAACAACCTATGCCTACTTTGTGTCTATTACAGAATCAAAAGATCAAACTGAAATTCAAGGAGTTTAAAAAGTGTTAAACACCCAGGTCCAGAAATTTTGGAAAGTCTAAGGTTTCACCAACTTGCCCAAAACCAGTAAAGGTTTTTTTTTTTTTTTTTTTTTTTTTTAGAGGAAGTAAAGGAAATCTCCAATGGTACACAGACAGAAAACCTTGAATGTTTTAACCCACACAAATACATAAAGCCCCTTGCACACTGCAACTTGAAAACCGTACAGCTTTTCCTCAAAATGAAGCAGATTGTAAACAATGTCCCTGAACACACCTTGCTATAAACCAGCGCTGCGTACAAAAAAAAAAATATATATAAAATCTCTGCATTCCCATTCAGTAGCACATACACGAATATGGATGCCGAGACTAGGTTGACATCTACATGGCCATGTGGGCTGTGGTTTGCACTGGCATGACAGGCTGCCTTGTCCTCTGAAATGCAGGAAAGAAGTCATTGCACTACTTTGGAAATCATAACCCGCATGGGAACTGAGCACAGCGTGGTTTCCAGTGCGGGTGCGATATCCAGTTTAGGTGGCGTGCCATTAGGATTAATGGGTTCCACGTTTCACTGTGCAGGTGGTTGCAGCTGCAAAATGTGTGGGTCCCACAGCAGAGCCACCCACAGGTGTGAACCTAGCCTGAAAGTTTACAGAACATTCCGGGGAGCTAAAACACATGAATACGGACGAATGCATCCAACATAAATGCCTGAGATTAGGTCCAAAAATGAAGATATTCAAACAGCAACATGTGCAAGAGATTCAAAGAGGACTCATTATCTGTAGGTCAGGAAACCTGCATACCATGTCCACAAGTGCTGAATGTGGCTGGCTGAATTCTATTGGCAGAGTATGGTGGTCAGGTGACTCCGCTCCTGAAACAAATAGGAGCTGAAAGTAAAACTAGTATATACCTACTGAAAAAATGAATTCAGGTGAAAAGGTTACTGTCATTTATTACTGCATTTCATGATCCACTATTTCACACCTTTAAATTGTAGCATTTTACAGGAGGAGTGTACAGTAGTCAATATGCGGCAAACAAATCAGTAAATGCTAAATTAAATTGCCATTTCAGGGATTTTATCAACAGGCCCCAAAAAGTTAGTATGCATACTGATCTCTGTGGGAGACCACCCCTAGAGAGGGGAGGGGGAAGGGGGGAGCATTAAAGATGACGAAGTAACCCAATTACCATCAAGAGTAATAGCAATAGCCAGTTGCAGGAAGGTTTTGTTAAATCTAGCTCCAGCTCTATAGCAGCAATCACATGGCCACAAAAACGTATAAGATGTGTAGGTGGAGAGAACCTAGTGACATACCTTCATGAAGGCCGAGAAGAGGGGACATTGCCACTGGCGATCTGAGGGCCGACAGCAGTCCTGGCTGATTGACAGCCCTCCACAGGAAATACATTTGCAAACTCACTGGCAGGATTAACAGGTACATATGTGCAGAATTAAGAGTTTAAAAACGTTAGCAACAGCTGAAATGTGACCAGATTTTTGACTGGGTGAAATTTCACTTTAACCTTCAGCAGAAAAGCTAAAAAAAAAGTTAGATAACTGTCCTTTATGAGCAAGTGTAGGTGACCGTCCTTTCAGATGAGTACAAAACATTTCATAGCCCTGTTCAAAAGCGTTCTAGTAACTACAATTTTAATGCTTTTAAGCACTTAAGGACCAGGCCTATTTCTGACACTTGTTTAAAATCAGCATTTTTTTGCTAGAATATTACTTGGAAACCCCAAATATTTTTTTAGCAAACATTTTTTAGCAGAGATCCTAGAGAATAAAAATCAAGATCATTGCAATACTTTTATGTCACACCATATTTGCGCAGCGGTCTTACAAAAGCAATTTTTTGTGGAAAAATACTTTTTAATTAAGAAAAAAGTAAAGTTAGCCCAATTATTTTTCTATAATGTAAAATAATGTTACACCAAATAAATGGATATCCAACATGTCATGCTTCAAAACTGCACAATTAGTGGAATGGCGACAAACATTAGTACTTCAAAATCTCCATGGGCGATGCTTTAAAAACTGACAGGTTACCACTTTAGAGTGAGGAGGTCTAGGGCTAGAATTGCTCTCGTGCCAACGATCGCTGCGATAACTCACATGTGGTTTGAACACAGTTTACACATGTGGGTGCAACTTGCGCATGTGTTCGCTTCCACGCATGTGCTCAGAGGGACGGGGAGCTCTTAATAGGTTTTTATTTTTACACTGTCCCTTAAAAAAAAAAAAAAAAAAAGTTTTGTTCACTTTTATTTGTATTACAAGGACTAACACCCCTTGTAATAGAAATAGGCAGGACAGGTTCTCCAACGTGAGATCTGGGTTCAAAAAGACTTCAGATCTCACAAGCAACAAAAAAGCAAAGAGTAATTATCCCATAAAAAAAAAAAAAAAAAAAATTGGGACCTTTAAGGCTACAAGGAAGCGACGCATGACATCGCCCCGGTCCGCCATGGAGTCAAGTGGGGGCCAGCTTGCCCTCACTCGACATCCTGCCTAGGAAGGAAAGGATTTGATCATTTCTCCGCCCCCCCCCCCCTACCGACTGCTCCGCGAAGCGGGGAAAAACCAGGAAGCTGCAGCATGGGGGGGGGACCATTCCGGCTACCCATAAAAGTGATCCCGCGGCGAGTCGGCTGCTAGAACCACTTATGAGTAAGAGGACCGCCTACACAGTTAAAATACTGGGGTTATGGCAGCAGATAGTATTTAATGTCAAAGTAGCAACAGATAACTGCGGCGGGCGGTCCATAAGTGGTTAAGTGCTGATTTACTATTTAGTGCCAATTATATTGAGGCTACGAAAAAGCTGAGTTTGTCTCATGGGCTGTCCGGGAAGGAAGTAGTCTTCCAGGACAGCCCATTAGACGATGAGCCAGAACTTAGTCTAGGGAGGAACCACTACCTGGAGCACCTTTCGACCAAACTCCTGCTCCTGGAAAAAGAGGAGGTCTAGGCGATAACATCCAACAAAGGTCAAAAAGGTAGACGAGGTGGCCGCCTTACATATTTATTCCGGTAAGGCTCCAGCCCAGGACACGGACAAGGCTCTTGTTGAATGCGCATTGAAAAATTGAGGAGTAACATTCCTAACTCTATAGGCTTCAGCAATCTGCTTTATCCACCTAGCTATGGTGGCCTTCGAGGTGCCATTACCCTTGTGTGTCCCAGAAAAAAAAAAAAAAAAAAAAAAACACACAAACAAGGCCTCAGATTTCCTAAAGGTCTTGGTAACCTCTAGGTATGCAAGGAACTCCTCTTCGGACTTCCAAAAAACATTAATCTTTCTAATTTTTTTAGTGGAAAAGTTACAAAAAAGGATGTTAGCACAATATTCTGTGATCTATGAAAGGAGGTGGCTACCTTTGGCAAAAAACCCGGGTCGATTTTTAACACCTCTTCTCCCCAATAAAAGCCTGCAATTTGCCGACACTGCGAGCTGACGTAACTGCAACCAGGAACGTAGTTTTTAGTGAGAGTCATTTTACTGACAAATCCCTCAGGGGCTCGAAGGGAACAGTCACTAAAGCGTGAAGGACTAGAGATAGGTCCCAAGTAGGACATGATCTGACAACCATAGGTCTCGACCTGGCATTTGCCTTAAAAAAACCTTATACAACAGGCTTTTCCAAAAGGGTGTACTGGAGGAAAAGCCTAAATGGCCGGACCCTAAACCTTTGAAGCACTAAGGGATAGACCCTTGTCAGCACACTCTTGAAAGAAAAAAATAAATAAATTACAGAATAGATGGAACAGCGGGAGAAAATCTTTGATTTTCAGACAAAGCTTTAAATTTGTTCCAAATTGTGTAGTATATAGCTCTTGTGACAGGCTTCTGGAAACTAACTAGGGTTTTCACAGCCTTGTCTGAGAACCCCTAGGATCTTAGTATCTGCTCTTCAGATACCAAGCTGTTAAAGAGGAAGTAAACCCTCCTCTGACACTTTTACCTATAGGTAAGCCTATAATAAGGCTTACCTATCGGTACTGTAAATATCTCCTAAACATGCATGGTTTAGGAGATATTTACCTTACATGCAGCCAGTGACGTCACTGGCGCATGCGCTCTGAAGGAACGGCCGCTGGTGCCGTTTCTTCAGAGCCCGTGCCGTGAGTGTCGGCTACCGCGCGCATGTGCGGAGTGACGTCACCGCGGTTCCAGCCAATCAGATGGCCGGATGCCGCGATCCCGGAAGACGGGCGACTGGACATGTCGCCCGTCAGAGGTGAGCGGACAGCACAGCGGGGGCTCATTCTAAGGTATTTCATAATGAGCTAGTATGCGATGCATGCTAGCTCATTATGTGTTTCTCTTACAGGCTGCAAGAAAAGAAAAAAAAAAAAAAAAAAAAAAAAAAAAAAAAAAAAAAAGGTTGTTTGGGTTTACAACCTCTAAGTTTAAGGATGCCACCTGAGGATGAGATGCCGGACCCTGAGGCAACAGGTCCTAACTCCTAGGGAGAGTCACTGGAGGTTTGGAGGCTAGGGGTTCACCAGCGTGAAAACCATGGCCTTTTGGGCCAAAAGGGGGCTATCAGGATCAAATTGTTGTTTTCCAGAAGAAACTTCCGGAGGACTTCTGGGATTAGTCTGATAGGAAGGAAGGCGTAGCAGAGGCTGAATGACAGGGATTCGCAAAAGCGTTGATCCCCAGGACTCAAGGAAAAGAATCTGTTTTGCTGTATGTTTGGGCTGCAAAAAGGTCCACCTCTGGGGAACCCCACCTTCTGGCAATTTCTCCAAAAATGTCCAGGTTGAGGGACCAATTGTCTCGACGCACCTGGTAGCCAAACAGTTCAGAGTCCCTTTCAGATGAAGTGCTGAAATGGGAGGCTAGATTGACCTCAGCCCAAGATAGAATCTTTTGGGCTGTGAACTGCAAAGTCCAACTTGCTTGTTGAGTTACGCTACTGTTGCAATGTGGTCAGGTCGATTCTGCAGATGGTGACCGCTGACCTCTGCCTGAAAAACGTCCAAGGCCCTCTGCATTTCTAGAAACTCCTTTTGATTTGCTGATGCTCTTGCTTCCACCGGGGACCATTCTCCCTGCAATTTGGTTTTGTAGATGGGCTCACCATCATAAGATCTTGCATCCGGCGTTATTCTGATGTATTGGAATAACCCATTTCAGCACTCTGGGTCAGGTGAAGTGGCGACCACCACCACAGGGCTCTTTACTTTAGAGCAGTGGTTCTTAACCTTGTTGGAGGTACTGAACCCCACCAGTTTCATATGTGCATTCACCGAACCCTTCTTAATTGGAAAAATAAATATGATTTTCTCAAATTCAAAACATAGGTATATATTTATACATAGGTGCACAAAATGAACAAAACCATTAAGAACAAAACCATTAAAAAATGATTTTTACACAAAAACATAATGAATATTTACTTCATTATTTGCAAATTAGTGTGACGTCTGCTGTTGTCTTTCAGAGACCAGTTCAGAAATGTGCGGCTTTATCTTGGCAAGTGCCACTCATGTCATTTTCGCAACAAAGTCTGTTCCTTTTCTTTGTTTTTATGTCCAGCATCCCCCCTTACAGCAGGCCAGGGTGAGGTCCCGTCCCCCATATAGATCACCCCCTTTATAGTAGGCCAAGGTGAGGGGGATCTATATGGGGGACCCCGGACCTCACCTCACCCTGGCCTGCTGTAAGGGGGGAGATCTATATGGGGGGACGGGACCTCACCTCACCCTGGCCTGCTGTAAGGTGGGATCTATAGGGGGGACCTGGTCCCCCCTTACAGCAGGCCAGTGTGAGGTCCCCCATATAGATTCCCCCTTACAGCAGGTCAGGGTGAGGTCCCGTCCCCCATATAGATCTCCCCCTTACAGCAGGACAGGGTGAGGTGAGGTCCGGACCCTGGACTGCTGTAGGGGGGGGGGGGGGATCTAGATGGGGGACCCCAGAGTGACCTAACCTCACACTGGCCTGCTGTAAGGGGGGATCTATATGGGGGACCCCAGAGTGACCTAACCTCACCCTGGCCTGCTGTAGGGGGGGGGGGATCTATATGGGGGACCCCACCTCACCCTGGCCTACTGTAAGGGGGGGATCTATATGGGGTGAGGTTCCGTTCCCCATTTAGATCTCCCCCCTTACAGGCCAGGTTCCCCATAAACAAGATCCCCTTTACATAGTCTTCTCAGTGCTCTCACACAGTCAGTCAGACAGTCAGTCACTAGACTAGTACAGCCAGTACTACTCCAGTCCTACCTTTTTCTTCACCTGTGTCCCGACTCCCGATCACAGGCTAGGTTTTCCTCCTGCAGGCTGCAGCACCACTGGCTCTCTGGCCTCTCACCTGCCGGCTTCTTCTGCTGTTGCGGCTGCCTGGCCTTGTGGTTCTCTCCCACACTGCGCTGGGCAGACGCTGCATGGGTTAGTCCCTCCCCCAGACAGTCCCTCTCCGCACCGCACGCCTGGCTTGTCTCCCCCCCACCACTCCACAGTGGGCGACGCCGGCTCCGGCTGGATCGGATTCGGCCGGGAGCCGAGCTGCACAGCCAGCAGTGAGTGAGCCAGGGGCAGAGAGAGCTGCGAGTGCGAGCAGACTCAGTGGGTGGCGGCGGCCAGCCTATCATGACAGTGAGTGACATGACACTGCGGAGCGGATGTGCCCCCCCCCCAGATGTTGCGCCCGGCCCCCCCTGCACCCCCCACGCTTCACCACTGGATGTTATGCATTCCATGATGGCGGCGCGGAGCGGGAGCGGAAGGACATGCCTGAAACTGGAGAAATAGTCCGACATCGAAGTGGTACTAGGGGAGGGTGTGCCGAACCCTCGAGACTGACCCACCGAACCCCTGGGTAGAAACCAGGTTAAGAACCACTGCTTTAGAGGGAATGCATACCTTACAAACAGAGCTCAACGATTCTGGCAAAAATGAGAATCACTTTTTGGCTTAGAATGAAGATCACAATTCTCAATTTTATTTTAAAGATTTACAACCTCCGAACATCAGGTTCTCAAACAAGATGGCAATAAGCCATAGTACTCTTTGCTGCAAATTTAAAGAAATGTAAAAGGAAAAAAAAAATGAAATGTGAAAAAATTACATTTGAAAAAGCATGGCATGCCACGTATACTTCACAGGGGGATGAAGGGTGCAGTGACCCCCAGGGCCTCTGTCTGAAGAACGCAGTAACGCCCATCCACCGCATCACGCCGTGTCTCACCCGACATCAGTTCCTGTTTCGGCACCATTTGCGTTCCACTCTGGCTCTGCCGTGACCGACTTCTTCCCCCTCAGGTCCTGGCTACCTTATTAATCCCACCACAATACCGATGCCAGCATCCCGGGGACACCCTGTATGCCAGCATGTACACCAGAGGTGGGGACCCTTTCCGCCAAGGGCCATTTGGATGTTTATAAATATCATTCGGGGGGGGGGGGCTTACAAAATCATCAATGCAATTAGCCTGGTATATTTGGTCAAACATTTAATTAACTCACCCCTAATGTGATGGCTGGAACAGCCTCTTTGGTGAGTTGCTAGTGGGTACGGCTGGCTGAAGCTGGTACTATGCTATGGGCGCTGCTGGGTCAGGCATGTACACTGCTGTGGGTACTGCTGGAACGAAATGCTGGCTACAGACCTCAAATTCAATGGAGCAAGTCACATGTGAGGACTCAGGAGCGGTGCCGCGCTGTAGGAAGATGCTTTCTGTATTGGTCAGTCTCCTCACAGGCGGAGTGCATTTGATATTACTCAGCCTAAGACTGTCAGGACGGAGCCGGAAGTATACAGGAAACATCACCTCCATTCTGACAGCTCAGCTGAGACAAGAACTTCACCTCGCGAGAGACTTGGGATGACATGATTGGGGAAGGAGGGCAGGCAGCACTATGCGGCCCACACATTCCCCACCCCTGATCTACACAAATGTGAGCTGATAATGGTCACTGAGAATCGTGGAAACTCGGGATTGAGATCGCGGGGGGTTTGAATCGAGATTGATTGTCATACGAATAATCGTGCAGCTCGAGTCTAAAGAACTTGGAGACCCGTCCCAGTTCCTTAGAAGAACTGAAGAGGACGTTGGCGGAACCGCGTCCAAGGTACAGCCGGAAAGCAAGAGGTCATAAGGCCTATGGCTCTTGCGATATCAGAGAGACCCACGGGTTGGTTTGCAAGGATGCCATGATGAGTTTTTGAAACCCCCCCCCCGGAAAGAAAATCTATTGATCCAGTAAGGAAATCTTATACCCGAGATATGTCACTCTTTGGGAAGGCTTCAGAAAAAAAAAAAAAAAAAAAAAAAAAAAGACTTCCTTGTTGACTATCCAGCCTAGAAACTGGAGGAACTCTTGAACTGTCTGGAGATCTCCCTCTAGTTTGACATGACTGCCACTACTAGGAGGTCATCCAGGTAAGGAGGTAAGGGGGGGGGGGGGGAAATCAATTAATTTTCCCCCCAAGGACCTTTGTAAAGATGCGTGGCGCTGAAGGGCAGCGCTTGGAACTGAAAATGCCAGATCTCTGATCCCAATTTTACTGCAAGCCGTAAACTTTTGCTATGTTGGGTGAATAGGGATGTGCAAGTAGGCATTCTTTTAGGTCCAACGTTGCCATAAAGCACCCCGGGTAAAGCAGATTCCTTATGGAAAATATTGATTCCATGTGAAAGGGTTTGTATTTTGTTTGAGGGATTTAGAGAACGAAGGTTCAATATCAGGCCGTATTTCCGAGGGGTTTTTTTTTTTTATATCACAAATATGAGAGTAGAGTCGCCTGCCCTGGGAACCGGAATAAAAACGTTCCGATTTACCAATTCCCCTATCTGGAGACTCAAGGCAGTTGCCTTTATTCAAACTCTGGGCAGGCTGGTGACTAAATAGCTCTCCAATGCTTCTTGGGTCTGGCCTCCACACGCAGGCCCTGCCATTTGCCCCCCTGCCCTTGGTGGGGGGGGGGGGAACTTTCGGAGACTCTGGTTCTCTTTTCTGGGAGCTACTTTTTTCAGTACGCCATACACTCCAGGGCTTCTTGTAACCCGGGGCCCAAAGAGATGGTCACCCATTAGAAGAGAGTCTCCTCCTGACCATGTTTAAAGCCAGAGACTTATTTTGATCTAATTGATCAAAGCCAAGGTCCTAGCTGCCGTCCCAACCGACTCAGCAGAGGAATCAGCCAGAAAATCTACCACCTGGAAAAGAGGGAAACC
The DNA here is from genome assembly GCF_965119305.1 of Pelophylax lessonae. Taxonomy (NCBI): domain Eukaryota; kingdom Metazoa; phylum Chordata; class Amphibia; order Anura; family Ranidae; genus Pelophylax; species Pelophylax lessonae. Next base: position 630,977,392 of record NC_138769.1, on the reverse strand, counting down.
TTTAATGATCTGATCTCTTGGTGTCCCGGCAGACAGGCGAGTGAAAGCCATAACTCAAAGTTTCTGGCTACACAAGTAGATACCAAGGTCAGTTTAAGACCAATAATGGATGCTTCCCAGGCCCTGTGCAACAGGATATTCCCCCTTATTCATCGGGTCTCTTATGCCCCGTACACACGTGCAGATTATCTGAAGACTTTTGTCTGCAGACTTACCAAAACCATATAATATGAGGTCAAACCTAAACACTTTCAATTTGTATGCAATCCGGCAGGCCCTTGCACTACATAGAAATGGTAAGTCTGCAGACAAAAGTCTTCAGATAATCTGCACGTGTGTACGGGGCATTAAGCGTACCCATGTCATCAGAGGCTAGATCCATATTCTTGGAAATTTTTTGAAAGAGGCGCGTCCCAACTTAGAATACTTGTTCCAAGGCTGCTCCAAGTCCTCATCAAAAGGAAACCTTTTCAGGTTGCTGGGAAAATGTTTTCAGGATGCTCCCATTCTAATCTAATGGTATCTAAAAAGGGAGCTGCGCACACGAAAAACCCTGGCCTTCTTGCGCGTTCCTTCGTACATAATCACATTTTGATAATTGAACCTTCTCTTCCAATTTAAAGCGCAACAGCTTTTAACAAATCAACATCTTCTAATGACAACTTTTACCTAGAGCCCCTGACTGATTCCCTATCCCTAGGTTCCTCACTCTGATCCTGAGTCCTCCTGTGAGCAATAAGGAGACCTAGAGTCCTCTTCTGGATTCTCACATACCACACCACGTGGTGGAGCTCTAGCCACGGTCCTATCTGAGGCCTGACTGTCTCTAACCGAAGTGAGCTATTAGCTGCAGGAGTCCATCCTGCTCTTTTGGTGTTCCACAGCCTCTGCTGGGTGTACACAAACACCAGCCACCCAGCAGTCCCCTGTCCACGCCTTTGAGACTGGAACCAGCGTCTCTGGCGCCCACTGACATCACTGCAACCCGGAAAGGACGCTACTCCACTTCCTCCGGGCCAGCATGGAACGCAGGAGCTCCGCCCCCTTTCCCCCCCAGCAAAGCGATCTCCTTTTCTGCCAGCCACGCTACCTGCAATGTTGCCGCCATTCCAGGACGGGTGGACAGAGACCATCCCTCCTGCTCCTCTGACGCCATCAGCGGCCTTGGCCCTCTCCAGGGGACAGGAGAAAAACAGCCACCACAAACCTGCAGGTATGGGGTATTGCACTGGGCAGGAGAAAGCTGTATATCATTCCTATATCGATGGAGACTTGGAGGACAGACCATGAGACCCAAATAACCAGGTTCCAGGAAACACTCATACTGAATTAGGACGACTAGGACCACCTTTTATCTAGTGGCGTTAACGTGTTTCCCCGTTCTGGTAGGAGGAGCCCAAAGTCTCATGGGCTGTCCTGGAAGACTACTTGAGAAAAAAGGGTTTTAAGTACACCACATTTATGCTACAGTGACCGTGTAAAAAAAAAAAAAAACTGCAGGTTTTATGCATACTCCCACATCTGAAAAAATCTTCCAGTGTTTAATACTTGTTAATGCAGACCAAAATCATTAAATTATGTCTGTTTTTAATTACACCATAAGCAATTATATAGAGGATAGGACAGAGGCAGCAGAAAACTACCCATGTATGGGAAAAAAAAAAAAAAAAAGCTAATGGAGTTCTTACAGTGTCATATGAATACTCTGTTGATGCTTCCACCAATGAGCTGCTGCAGGTATGTGTTCTACACTCACTGCATAGCATGTGATCTGACTCACAGAAGGACTGTCTACAGCTGACAGAAAATATTCTGCTGAACCCAAAGTATCTAAACTTAAAAATTACACCACAACTTACAGGCCTACAAATGTGTTGACTGCATTTTTTTTATTTTTCTTCAGATTGTTATCCAGTGATCCTGCCAGTGGCACTCTTGTTTATGGCAATGCCCAACTTACTGCAATACTGTATGGAGGAACAGTTTTGTCACCCTAGGACCCTTTGGACTACAGAACACATTCCTCCCATTTCCACAACACTGGTAGAGCTTTGTAGTCCTCATAGAACTGAGCAGGGATCGACAACACTGTTTAGGGTTTTAGTATAGCAGAGACTGTGTTGTCAGCTCAATACATGAAGCTACAAGCTCATTGGCATGAACACCACTTCTCAAACATGATCAGTGGTGGGATTCAGCCGGTTCGCACCAGTTCCACAGAACCGGTTACTAAAAATTTGCAAGTTCGCCAAACCGCTGACTTACTGTTCAGTGACCATCTGGAATCGATCATCGTTCACTCTGGCTCTCTGCCTGTGGCCGCGGCACTCTACTGCAGTGAGGCGCCCGAAGCGCGCACACACACACACACAGCACTGGTTGGTAGCCTAGAGCCGCTTGGCGTCTAGCAACCAGTGACGTCACCCCTTACTCCCCAGCCAGAGTTCCACCCCTGAGTTGGCTCCCACGCAAATGAAGTTTAACACAGGTGCTGCTGTACAGGAGCCCTATGAGAGCCGGAGGACACAGCAGGCTTGTCTGCAAGGCCAGCCCCCCTCCTCCCCCGTCATACACAGGTCGCCCTCAGTCAGTCTGAGCTATGCTGATCACCCATCCATGCTGCTGCTGGAGGGAGCCCAGGTGACCAAGGCTGAGTGCGTTGCAGCTTGGTCATGGTGAGTGAGATGACCCCATATTCCCAACATACCATCTCATCCCCCACCCTACTCTATCTCCCCTGGGGACAGGGACCCCTTCTCCCCTTAAGGCTTCTCTGTGGCTGACAAAAAAATTGCCGTGCAAAATAGGCCCTTACCCCTGTTGAAGATTCGTAAAAAACATTGGGATAGAAAAAGGCGGGGCTTTGCGGGCCAGTGGGAGTAGAAGGATCAAAAAGTAGAACCAATTGTAAAATCAAGGATTCATTTTATTGGTATAACAAATAAAAAACAAGCATGGATTACCATGCATGTATGATAGCAACAAGTACAACATACAATTGTTAAAATATATGGCGTCACTTAATATAGAAACATATCCCACAAAGGGTTTAGAGCGAAAAAACAAAGCCTGTGTAGGTGGAAGATGGGTCTCAAGCTGGATTCGGTCACGGTAGGTCCCCAGCAAGCCGACGCGTTTCGCTTAAGGCTTCCTCAGGGCCTGAGAGACCATAACAGACCGATGTTTCCTTTTTAGCAGTGACTTGTGTTAAGCGACAGGGCTGTAGCGGTACATAGGTTGTTCGGAAGATAATACTTCCATATTCACCATACAGAATTTATATAGGCATCAAGGGAAAAACTCTTGCATTAAATCCGATATATTGGGTCCCAGCTGCGTAATCAAGGTCAAGGCTGCTACAGATAGCTCCACTCTAGCATCTTGGGGTACAATCACCCCTCAGCAGGTAATTATCCTCTTCCTGGTTTATTCATCCATATGTGCAATCACCCTCAGATAAAATCAATCTAGTGTCTATATTGCAATCGTTTAAGCCAGGTTTAAAGGACCTCTATGCAGTTTGTAGGAAGTATATCCCCAATCTACTTGTCCTAAATGGCAGCAGAGTTGACCTCTCCTCAGACTGAAGGGTGCTCCAGGCAGGGAAATAAGACCTATGCAAACGTATATTCCAATTATATGGACCCAAGGTCCTGGGCTATCCAAGCCCTCTGTGTCACCGTATGCTCACCACCTAGAGGCAGGTGGTGAGCATACGGGGACACAACTCTGCTGCCATTTAGGACAAGTAGATTGGGGATATACTTCCTACAAACTGCATAGAGGTCCTTTAAACCTGGCTTAAACGATTGCAATATAGACACTAGATTGATTTTATCTGAGGGTGATCGCACATATGGATGAATAAACCAGGAAGAGGATAATTACCTGCTGAGGGGTGATTGTACCCCAAGATGCTAGAGTGGAGCTATCTGTAGCAGCCTTGACCTTGATGACGCAGCTGGGACCCAATATATCGGATTTAATGCAAGAGTTTTTCCCTTGATGCCTATATAAATTCTGTATGGTGAATATGGAAGTATTATCTTCCGAACAGCCTATGTACCGCTACAGCCCTGTCGCTTAACACAAGTCACTGCTAAAAAGGAAACATCGGTCTGTTATGGTCTCTCAGGCCCTGAGGAAGCCTTAAGCGAAACGCGTCGGCTTGCTGGGGACCTACCGTGACCGAATCCAGCTTGAGACCCATCTTCCACCTACACAGGCTTTGTTTTTTCGCTCTAAACCCTTTGTGGGATATGTTTCTATTTTAATAGTGACGCCATATATTTTAACAATTGTATGTTGTACTTGTTGCCATCATACATGCATGGTAATCCATGCTTGTTTTTTTATTTGTTATACCAATAAAATGAATCCTTGATTTTACAATTGGTTCTACTTTTTGATCCTTCTACTCCCACTGGCCCGCAAAGCCCCGCCTTTTTCTATCCCAATGTTTTTTTACAAAGCTTCTCTGTGGCTATCTCCCACCAGGAACTCTTTCCCTACAGGGAGTCCCGGGGGCCCTACTGCTGCCCAACGGGGATGACGAGACCCCTGAGGTGGTGAAACTCACAAATCAATTTTTTTCATAATTTTAGGCCAATTTGCCTTCTGCTACATATTTTTGGGAAAAAAAAATATCGCAGTAAGCGTATTTTGATTGGTTTGTGCAAAAGTTACCGCATCTACAAACTACGGGAAAGATTTAGGTCATTTTTGATTTATTAAAAGTAATGGTGGTAATCTGATTTTTAGTGGGACTGCAACATTGCGGCGGACAGATCGGACCCCTAACTGACATTAAAAAAAAAAAAAAAAAAAATTACACCATGCTTGAAAGTCGGAACTGGTTACTAACATTTTTGAATCCAACCACTGAACATTACGTGCATGTTAATAGACCAAAAGGGAGCAGCAACGCTGTTAATGGTGGCGCTGTTTTTTCAAACATTTTAAAAGGAAAATACACTAAATGTTAGTATAAAAGTAATTTGTTAAAATCTAAAAGATGGGAGTTGCGTTAAGTAAAATGGATGTCATGTCAGAAATAAAGTGTATGCCCCAATAAAAAAATAAATAAAATAAAAAAAAAACACACCCACCAACAAAAAGCTATGGTACCCCAAATTTTACAATGGCAACACTTTCAGACTCTCAGGTGTTAGGGGCAAGGAATGAGAGGCATGTACACAGCCTCAACCCCAATGAGCATCTTTAAGATAAACTGACTGCAAGCCAGGTGTCCTTAGTCGAATTCCTAAAGCCTCGTACACACGCGTCTAAAATCGGCAGGGAATTTTCGTCCGACGACCGATCTGCCGATTTTCAGCTTGTTAGTATGATGCTTCCGACAACCAACTCGGACTTTTCGGCCGAAAAAAATCTGGTTTGCAGGCTATAAAATTTTTGTCCTCCGTCAAAACACGTCCGATTTTCGTGCAGTCAGTACAGATTTCAACAGGGAAAAATCTAATGAGCAAGTCTGGGCATGCTCAGAGAAGAAAGAACACAAAGAAAGCAAACCAACACATGACATCACTTCTGAAGTAGAATTTTGTTGGGCGAGAAAATTCGTGTGCAGTCTAGGCACATTCCAACCAACAAAACACCACTCTGGACAAAAGACAGACGATCGGTCGGCCGATAATCGTTGCGTGTGTACTAGGCTTAAAGATGTACTCAAATCATATGGGAACCATTTCAAATTCTAGTGGAAAGCCTTCTCAAAAGAGTGGAGGCTAGTTCCATAATAAGCTCCATAGTTTTAGAGTAGAAAGGCAATAAGCACAGCCTCGCCAGTGCCCATCAGTGAGGAGAGGAAGAAGAGCCAGCCGGGTTACACAGAGCAGGGATCAGTGCCGCCTCACCAGTGCCTGGGGATCAGAGAGGAGGGGGAAAGAGAAAAGGAGAGCTGGCCCGGACAAACAGAGCAGGGATCCCTCGCTGTGACAGTTTAATTTGAATTGCTCGGTGGCTGCAGTCAAACAAAGTCCCGCCTCCTATGATAGACATCACATGCCCAGCATTGTACCAGTGTTCTGTCCATCATAGGAGCCATCCAGGTGGCGGGACTGACAGCTGCCACCGGGCAATTTAAAACAAAACTGTCACAGTGGGAGATCCCCGCTCTCCTCTTCTTCCTCTCCAGGTTCCTGGTCGTTCACTGGAAGAACTGCTCCCATTCAACATTCAATCTCACCTGCCGGCAGCACCTGAAATCACAACCCCCCCCCCCCCGCACTTTTTACACTCCCCAAATGCGAGCAATCAAGTGGAAATTTTTAGTGCTGGTCTACACCATGGTACTGTGCAAAAAAAACATTTGCTTTGAAATCGATTTGTATTAAACTTTAAAACACTTTATTGCTGTGATTTAGTCATTTTGATTCCCCATTCTGAAAGTCTTATATGTCAAGTGACTGGCACAGCAACAATAAGCACTGTTTAGCAGACAGATTCATAGTCCAGACGTCCTCTGCTTCTATAAAATATACATCAGCAGAGCACTAGAAAATCCATTGCAGGTCTCGTTAGCTAGAAAACCTGCAAAAAAATAAAAACCCCCCACAGGTCCATAGTGGAAGTTTATAAATTGCTTGGTCCATAAAGGAATATACTGGAATGAGAGCTGCGGTAGATAAACAAGGCAGAACAATTCAAAGCCCATTTTCCGACTGCAACCCCTAGCAAAGCTTTCCAGTGTATATGGGCAGAACAATGCGCACAGGCCTCAGGCGCATTCTGTCCCTATGTATGTAGCATTGCAGTATCCCAGAAGGAACCAGTGCGGGGGGAAAAGTCAGACCCTGAAACCACCTACAAGGTAAAGGCAGGCATGGGCCACCCTTACCCTAAAGCACAAATGACAATCCCAGTCAGATAAGATGTGCATTGCACAGCTGCTACCGCTGAGCAGGTGTACCTGAGCTTCTCATATGGTCAGTGAATAGGAGATTGGTTTCTAACATACAGAGGATAGCTTATGGTACAGCTGGTCAAGTCTGAAAAATCTCTGGGGGGACATTCCTCTAAAATGTACACCAATGTAAGAAGAACCTGGATAAACTAGGATAGTTAAAGCAGAACTAACCCCCCTATCCTTTACAGCTAAGGAAACAGCCATCTTGGCCTAGTTTTATTCGCAGTCGCCATGGTGCTCCACATTATCAGTTGGGACATCAGTCATTTGATGGCCTGACTATTCGGATGAGAACACAAGCAACCTTGGCAGTTCTTCATGGCATGCCTTAAAGCAAAAACTAAAGACTAGGCAGCTCTTTATAGCAGAATGTCCCTGCAACAACAAGCACCTACCTGCCTACTCAGTCATCTACTGAATGCACGTGAGCAGCTCGGCAGGCATTACCAGCACATTCCAACTATGCCAAAATGACAGACTCCTAAGCAAATGCCAGAGAGAGAGAGAGAAGAGGACAGTGTCTGGCTAGTGATTTAAAGTGGTTATAAACACGAGACATTAAATATGAACAAATCATATCCCTCTATAGTGCATTTGTTTCAAGAGCATGTGTCATTTCTGTCAGCTGCTTCGTTCCTCCGCCATCAGCATGCAATACTTCTGACATGTTTACCTGATAGCAAGAGAAAATTGGTGACAGGAGAGGGATCCCCAGTTTGACAGCCTCAGCTCTGTACCTGTGGTGTGTATGTGTGTGAGTGAGTGAGTGAGTGAGGGGGGGGGGGGGGGTCTACTTTTAAAGCCGCTCACACAATGCTCTGCAGAGTAACTTCAGCTCCCCCCCCCCCCCCCCCAAATTTGGGACAAGCCGTGTACAATTTTGCACTATATACAGATGTAGAGAAGAGCAGACTGTAGAGAAGAGCAGACTGCAGATAAACAGGTACACCTTATGATTTGTTTAATTTCCATCACCCGAGGCCAGTCACCTCACTGGGCATATGGAAGGATTTAAAACCACTTTAAACGTGGTTGTAAACCTTAAACATGAACAAACCATATTACTCTACATTATAGTGTGCACTTGTCTCAATTAAGAGCACTAAGTGTCATTTCTGTCTGCAGTTTCCTTCCTTCCTCTGCCATCAGCAAGAATCACTTCTACCAAGTGTTCCCCAACTCAAAGACAGCAGACAAATCAGTGCAACTTAAAGATGAAACTAATCCTCCTACATATGTTGAACCGGTTTGTCTGCTCTCTGAGTCAGGAACACTTGGTAGAAGCGATTCTTGCCGATGGCAGAGGAAGGAAGGAAACCACAGACAGAAATGACACTTAGTGCTCTTAATTGAGACAAGTACACTCTATAATGTAGAGGGCTATGATTTGTTCATGTTTAAGGTTTACAACCACGTTAAAGGGGTTTTAAAAAAATCCATGTAGGGATGAAAATTCTGTGCGCAAAAGTGGAAAGAAGGAAATGACATCACCAGTGCTCCAATCACCAGACAGAAAACCTTGGGAGCGCTTACCAGAAAAAATGGACTCCCAAGTGCCGATTCACACGAACGCAGCACGACTTTGGGGGCAACCTGTGACGTCGCGTGCAGCGCGACTTCGGCGCAACTTGCATGAACTTCACAGAATTAATGTCTATGCGAGTCACTCCAGGTCGCCCCGAAGTAGTACAGGAACCTTTTTCTAAGTCGGAGCGACTTGTGTCGCTCCTATTAAAACGGTTGCTATACCACACAATGGGACCGCGACTTGTCAGGCTGACAAGTCACCTGACAAGTCGTATTAGTGTGAATGGGCTCTAATACCAATGGCAAAGAGTCACATGAGCATAGGGTATAGACTAGAGACTTGTTGAAGCAGTCCTTGATGTATGGTCCCTTTAACGCTGGCTCAGGTGCTCAAAGAAATAAACTCCATATAGTGTAAAAATGTGACATTAAAAAGTAAACAACTTACATTTTCCACATGGATAACAAGCATTGGATATGATCACGTGTCTCGGAATGGGCGCAGTGTTGAGAAGAAAGCTCGCTATAACCAGACAAACGTTTTGTCCTCACAAACGTCATCTGGGGTAGTTAGTGAGGACGAAACGTACGTCGGGTCATAGCGAGCTTCCTCCTCAACACTACGCCCATTCCCAGACACGTGATCATATCTAATGCTTGTTATCCATGTGGAAAATGTAAGTTGCTTACTTTTTAATGTCACATTTTTGGACCTTATTACACTATGTGGAGTTTATTTCTTTGAGCACCTGAGCCAGCGTTAGAGGGACCATACATCAAGGACTGCTTCAACAAGTCTATACCCTATGCTCATGTGACTCTTTGCCATTGGGTTTAGAGTCCGTTTTTTCTGGTAAGCACTCCCAAGGTTTTCTGTCTGGTGATTGGAGCACTGGTGATGTCATTTCCTTCTTTCCACTTTTGAGCACAGAATTTTGATCCCTACATGGATTTTATTATCCGGATTTGGACACTTTAATTTATTCATCCAGCGATTTCTTTTGCACTATTGTTCACTTTCACTTGAGGGTGAAATTATTGGACTGATATTGAAAGACTTTTGCACTATGCAGTTTTGTCCTTTTATACGCATGTATAGGTTATCCACTTAAGCCCCGGAAGATTTTACCCCCATTCCGACCAGGGGGTATTTTGCGATTCGGCACTGCGTGACTTTAACGGACAATTGCGCGGTCGTGTGACGCTGTACCTAAACGAATTTGGCGTCCTTTTTTTCCCACAAACAGAGCTTTCTTTTGGTGGTATTTGGTCACCTGTGCGATTTTTTGATCACGCGCTATAAACAAAAAAAGAGCGTCAATTTTGCAAAAATAACAATATTTTTCACATTTTTTTATATGAAATTCCCCCCAAAAAAAAAAATGTAAAAATCAAAATTTTTTAACATTTTCGGCCAATTTGTTTTATGCTACCTATGTTTGGTAAAAAAAAAAATCGCAAAAAGCGTATTTTGATTGGTTTGCGCAAAAGTTATCGCGTTTACTAACAAAGGGAAAGATTTTTGTCATTTTTGTTGTTTTTTTTTTTAACGCGTAATGGCGGCGATCTGCGATTTTTTTTGCGGTACTGCGACATTGCGGCGGACAGATCGGACCCTTGACTGACATTTTTGACACTTTTGGGGTTACCAGTGACATTTCTACAGTAATCAGTGCTATATATATGCACTGTTACTTTAAAAATACACTGGTAGTGAAGGGGTTAACTTTATTTGGGAGGGAGGGGCTGTGTGTGTCCCTAGGGGCGTGCTTTCTACTGTGATTGGCTGTGGCTTCAGCTGTAAGGACACTGATCAACGGATCTACATAGTAGATCCATGTGATCAGTGTCTTTACAGCGAGGAGAATGACAGGCAGCTTGTTTACACAAGCTGCCTGACATTCTCCCTCTCCCCCGCCGATCGCCGAGTGGCCGGCGGACATCGGGTCCGCTGGTCACACGCGCGGGGGGGGGGGGGGGTCCGTGACCACGCGGGAGCGCGCCTCCGGGGGCGCGCGCTCGCTCCCTAGACCCTCACAAGCAAGCAACGTAGCCCTAGGTTAGTTTGCCTGTGAGGGGCTGACCGCCGACGTAGATAGTCGTGCGGCGGTCGGCAAGTGGTTATTTATAACTTGTGATTTTATAATGTGTTCTAACACATGTTGAATGCTTTCTTAGCCAATTTTAGCGCTGCATTTTTTATATTTAGTAGCTTTAGCAATATTGTTGTATTGTAGTGCCAGCAGCCGATTTTGGAATAGGGTTAAATAGGCGGGCGTTTTTTTTTCTCTTTCCATCTTACCCATGGCAGCATGGCCAGCTGGACCTTTCAGTGCTGCACCTGCTGATCATAAGGCAGGCTGAGACATGTAGTCCCTCACCCTCTGAGCAGGCTGGGATATACAGGTGCTCACCATCTGACCTAATGGGCCCCGAAGTGCGCCTCACCCTCTGACCTAATAGAGGTTACAGTCCCCTCTACCCTCCCAACTTGCAGACCCCTCATTCTCTAACCAGCAGCCAAGTTGGGACTTGCAGTTGCTCACCCTGTGGCTCAATAGGTCTTGCGGTCCCCTCACCCTCTGACCAGCAGGCAGACTGCTACAAGCAGGTGCTCTCCCTTGGACCCAATAGGCTTTGCAGTCTCTTGACCAGCAACCAGCCTGCGACTTACAGCGCTTTTCCACTGCATGGAACCGAACGGTTCGGCTCGCTTTTGTGCTTTTCCACTGCTGGTACCGCATGGTACGGTGTAGGAACGGTTCGGTACGGTGGCGCTTTTCCACTGCATGGAACCGAACGGTACGGCTCTCAAAACCAATACCACCTCGATTGTGGTTCCAAGAGGTACCATACCCGGTACCATATCCCACAATCCTTTGCATGCAGTCACTACTAGCCACTGATTGGTCAGAGAATCCCACCCACCCCGTTGTTATCCCACCCACTTAACTTTAGTACTACTTTAGTGGAAAGGCAAACCATACCAAACCGTTCCAACACCGTACCATGCAGTACCAGCAGTGGAAAAGCAAACCGGGCCTAGCAGGGCCGAGCCGGTACTTGCAGTGGAAAAGAGACCCCCCCCCCTTACCCTCCAACCAGCATGCAACTTGCAGTCTCCCCTCCTAGGGTTGTCACTTTCTTCAACTCAAACACTTTCAGTAGCGCACAGTACATTTTTTTGTTTTAGTATACACTACAGTATTTTAAACAGAGCTGCAACACCTTTGGGCACTCCAAAGAGAATATTAATGCAGCATACAGTGCCCCCGGGCCTTCACCCTCCTGTCAAGCCCTGGTCTAAGCCACATTCCTGTATGAATAAGGTGTCCAGGTTTTAAGTGGACAAACCCGGACACAGGATTCAAAACCTGGCCTGTCCAGGTGAATCCCGGACAGATGGCAACTCTACTCTCCCCCGCAGCCAGCAGGCGACTTACAGTGCCCCCCTCCCCCCTCAGCCTGGGACCCAGTGCCCCCCCCTGCACCCTGAGACTCAGTGCCCTCCACAACTCTGTGCCCCCCGGACCCTGTAACCAGCCTGCGACCCACAGTGCCACTCCGCACCCTGCGACTCACAGCACCCACTCCCCACAACCAGCCTGCAACTCACAGTGCCCCCCACACCCTGCGACCAGCAGGCAGCCTGCGACTCACAGTGCCCCCCTGCACCCTACAACTTGCAGTCACTCGCTCTCTGGCCTGGTAGGCCTTGCAGTCCCTCCTCCTACTAGTAGGTGCAGGTGCCCCCCCCCCAGTCATGTGACCCCTCACACACACAGGGTAGGCCTGGCTCACCGTAGTCAGCGGCCATCCTCGGTCCGTCCAGGGCCCCCAGCTCCACCTTCTTGGACCCTGGAGTGAGGACAGGCGGAGGAGGGTAAGCGGCCAGGCTGTTGCCATGGAGTCCCAGGGGCTCCTCATGCAGGAACTGGCACTCGTCCCCGTAGAAGCACGTCTTATCCTTGGCGTAGTAGCGGCAGAACTTCAACTTCAACCCGGGAACCCCCACCGCCGAGGGGGCCGGGCTCAGTCCGCTGTTCATGGCCCGGACCAGTGCACCATGGAGGGGAAGAACGGGGAGCCCCGTGTGGAGGGAAGGAGGGCCCGGGGCCTCGGGCCAGACTATGGAGGTGTTGAGGAATCCTCCCCGCCCCCTCCTCTCCTCCTCCGTCGTTTTCTCCTTCTTCTTCTTCTTCTCTCTCGGCTGTTTTCCTATTTTCCTCTTCCTGAGCCCGCTGACTTCTGCGCATGCGCGGCCCGGGGCAGGCTGGGAAATGACGGAAAGAGGCCTGTCAGTACCCGCCCGCCAGACGGAGACTCATTTATCATGGCCGGGGAGGCGCTTCACCTCACCTGGGCCCGGAGAGGAGGGGGAGGAGCTCTGAGGGGCCCATTGACGCGTGTGCGTGTGCGTGTGCTCAACCACCCACCTGCCGTTCCTCTCTGCGACAGCTATTATTCTAGTTCGGAATGGAGAGGGCTAAATCCAGAGTGTGGCCAGCCATGGTTATCATAGGTCTGTATAGCAATGGGCCTCATTCACACGCCTGGTAACAAGCGCCTGGTAACGCGCGCCTGGTAACACGCGCCTGGTAACAAGCGCCTGGTAACACACGCCTGGTAACACGCACCTGGTAACACGCACCTGGTAACACACGCCTATTGCACTGATGCTCCATTCACATCTTGGCATCCCGGATCGCTTCTGCCCTGTGATCTGGAATCACTGGAAATCGCAGGACGCCCGTGCGATCCCAGTCACTTTAGATGTCACCCCAAACGCGGCGCAATTTTGCTGCAAAAGTCGCCTGCCGAATCGCGTAAAATCATGCAAACAGATTTGTGGGACACTTGTAGTACAAGAACTTCTTTTGGACGACAGGCGTCCCGCGATTCTGTTTGTACAATTTTACCGCGATTCATCGAGCGACAGTTGCCACATTTGTGCCACATTTGGGGTGATTGCAAAATCGTGCCACATTTGGGGTGATTCAGGATCGCAGGGCAGAATTGTGGCAACTCTGTCCTCGATCCAGGAAGCCAAGATGTGATCAGGGCCTAATGCTGGCCATACATGCACAGAATTTCGGCCAAAAATGGCCGTTTTAGGAAAGATCGTTCGAAAATCGGGCCGTTAGTGAACACTAGTTTACCGACGATTTTGATCGTGTGCCCGACTAATGTCGATAGATCCATAGCGAAAACTTTTATCATTTCAACTAAAGTTTATACATGTATGGTAAAATTGAAAAAAAAATAATATTCTGACTCGTATTGTGCATGTCTTTGATATATCAGTTATGATCATGAAAACGATTATGTAAAAGAGTTTATTCTGTCAGTTAGTGGCCAATTCGCTTTCGACCGACGAATAATAATTCAGTCTGCAAACGCCTGAAATTCTGTGCGTGTATGGCCAGCATAAGGCTGCATTCACACCTGAGCATAGCGTTTCTGAGCCTTTTTTTTTTACAGTGTTTTTGAGCTTTGGAGGCTTTTTTATTATTCAATAGAGCTAGTTTTTTAGCTTTTCCATCAACTTTTATTTCATATGATTATTCACTTTTCTCTTACGTCCTCCGACAGTCGCCGCCTCCTCTAAGTCATCACTGTTGGGTATTGACTTCCCATCCGCAGGAGTAGCTAGGCATATAGACTTAAGCCCCGTATACACGTAGCGATTGTCGGCCGTGAATATTCGGCCGACGGCCGATTGTAGGCTTGTTAGTATGATGCTTCCGACAACCGACTCCGACTTTTCGGCCAAACAAAATCTGGTGTGCATGCTATAAAATTTTTGTAGGCCGACAACAGAACGGCCGATTGTTCGTCAGTCAGTACAGATTTCGGCCGACAAACAGCTACAAATCGGAACACGCATGATCGGAACCAAAGAACGTCCCGGAAGAATATTCTCAAGTAAACTAGCCATTTTATCCAGAAAGAACTTTCGGCTCGCGGCAGTCCAAAAAATGTGTGAAATGCGGAGCACATGCTCATCTTGGTAAATGTGAGAAGAAGGAAGATGCTGCTCATAATTCTATACTTTACAAATAAAAAGGCATGTGTTCTGTTATGATGAAGATTATGATTTGTCTATTCTATATAGTGCATCAAATCTTATAATTAAATATTTAAAACTCTTCACCATTCTCTTTGTATTTTGACTGCAAAGATCTAACTATTGATGTGTCCCTTTATTCCTTTATGATTTAATGTATAAAACATATATAGCTGCTTACGCACAATATTCTACATTTTAAAAAATAAAGATAGGCAAGTACTTTTTTTAACATCATATTTATTTTTGAAAAGAAGAAAATACTAAATAAATATATAAATACTCTCCGTATTCAAACTCTTAAAATAAAAACAGACATTTCCACCTCATATAAATTATAAATAAATAAAAAGGGGTAACACAAATAACAGGGTCGAAATTAGGGGCAATTATAATTGGGAATAGCTATAATCATGGTTCCATGAGGGGATGTTGAGATCATGAGGGCCATATTGCCACTGACTGCCATGTGGCAGTTGTGGCTGTGGAGGAGGTGGTGGCTGGGGTTGCTGTGGTGGAGGTGGAGTGGATGGGTGGGAATTGGAGAGGTGGGTGTGCTCCTCTAGTTCCCCCATTTCCGCTTTAAGCAGAACTTGGAGAATGAGGAGCTGAGCCCTTTGCCGCTGTGGTGCCTCTAATTTCCGGATCTTGTTAGCCGTCAGAAGGCCAAAGGATTCCTCCTCGTCCGGCTTCCTCCTCAGGGCTATGGAGGCCTCGGTGAGGAACTCAGTTGTAATCTGGTCAATATGTTTGACCTTCTGGCGGCGTTTTGCCGGAGGTTGGGCGGATCCCAATGGCTCCACAGACTCCTGGCTGACTCCAGCCTCATCCTCCGTGACACTTTCCTGTTGATTAAATGAACAATTTATTAGAATGTTATAGTGTATATAAAAAGTCATGTTTGTTATATTATTTTGAACAAATAGCAGACTTTACATACAGTGGCGTATCTAGGGTCTCCAGTGCCCTTGGTGAGGAGCTGTATTTGGCAACAACCCCCCCCCCCCAAGTTCAATGTAAAAATGTAACCACAAAAACCATCTAAAAGGGAATTAAAAGTTTCTGATTTGTCCCTTGTTTGCCCAGTGTAGAGCTCTCTAGTGGGCAATCATTGTCTCAGGTGTGAACAACAAGAAAGAGAGGGGTGAGAGATAGAGAGAGGGAGAGAAAGAGGGTGTGTGTGAGAGAGAGGAGGGGGGTGACAGAGAGAGAGAGGCCTGAACTTGCAGAGGGCTTGATGTAGGGCACTGAGGGGGAATCGGTGCAGGTAAAGAGGAATAAGGGAGCCACCTGCCTTGCTAACCTGGAGTGAGAGACCAGAGACACGGAAGCAAGGATGGATGTGTCATTTTCAGGAGCTGTTCGTTTGTTAGAGTTTTAAAACAAAGGTCTAGCCGGAGGAATGCTGAGGCTACAGCAGTGTGTGTAAGCCCGGAGGTGTGCTGGGGATGCAGTGAGAGGCAGTCTCAGTCTCCTGGTCTGTTGGCTCAGCTGCTCTCAATGTTTTACACCTGGATGAAGCCGCATGCTGCCTGGGGGTTCTGGGGAGTGCAGGCTGAGTGGAGTTTTAAAAAATCACTAAAACACTGCCAATGTTTTAGCGCACCCCCCGCCCCCCTGGCCTGCGCCCCTGGCGGGCGCCGGTCTCGCCAACCCCTTGCTACGCCCCTGTTTACATAAAGGGTCAATTATGGTCTTGCTAATTATTTTATCCCATCATTACATTTATAGCAGACAATATATAGCGGAATGCCATACCTGAGTCAAATTGCCCTCCAGGATATCTTCCTCCTGGCTGAGCTCAAATGAGGCCTCTGCCGATGTTGATGGCAGTGTTGAGAGGGATGACCTGGATTCCTCCACGTCCGTGAGGAACCTTAGGCTGCCAAAATACCACAGCCATGGTACATGGACCTCCGCTGCACCAGCTCC
This sequence comes from Pelophylax lessonae, assembly GCF_965119305.1. NCBI lineage: Eukaryota > Metazoa > Chordata > Amphibia > Anura > Ranidae > Pelophylax > Pelophylax lessonae. Next base: position 630,960,941 of record NC_138769.1, on the reverse strand, counting down.
AGACCTCGTTGTTTTTCCTATTTTATTGAGCTCCCGTCTGTATGCAGTACGAATGCTACTGATTTTTCTTTTTATGTATGTGACGGTAGCCTTCGGATTAACCGTCTTGTAGAAGGCCACTAATTTCAAATAGGCCTCTTGTTTCATTTGCCTATTTGTGTAGCCTTTACTTTTAATTTGCCACAAACATGGCAGCTTTCGGTACTCCTCAATGAATAACTGTAAAAAATCGGGGGTGGTGTAACTGTCCACCATCATAAAGTACAGTCTATGCCTGCAAGACACAACACAAAACATAGTAAAAGAGCATGTATTTTGGCACATAATAAACATATTCCCAATAAAAGCTGTATAGGGCCAAAAACACACACTTTTGAATCAATAGTCATACCTTTGTTTGTGGTGAAGAGTCGTGATTCGCCGATCGCTCGTGCTCCAACCAACGATATGTCCGATAGTGAATCGTCAACCGAAAGATCTGGCGTCCTTTAAATACAGCGCATGCGTCAACTCCCCATCCAGTGGCGGGCTTGTGCAGGGATGTGTACGTGCCGAAGATCAGGCTGCATGCGACACACACACACCTGAGGCGGTGGAAGAATCTTTGCCAAGAAACATGTCTCAAAGATCTGAGAGTTCAACAAGTGTGGGCCAAAGTGGTTGGGCCACCAAAAAAACCAAAGCTACACCCATGACCAAGGGGGAAATGGTGGAGATGGTTGGAATACTTGAAAGGCAGGACTATGATGGCCGGTTGGATAATTATGAGAGGCCCAATGCCAGAAAAGACCGGATTCTTGACAAGGTGGTGGCCTGTTTAAACAGAAAGTACAGTGTGGAGCGATCCAAAGACCAAATCAGGAAAAGATGGTCTGATCTAAAACATCGTGAGCAAGAACAGCTTGGTCACATACATCGTATTCTGAAAAAAAGTAAGTTTTTTTTTTAACATGCAATATGTTTTGGCTCAATTTGGTGTATGTTGTATTAACATGTCTAGATTATAATGTCTATATAAAAAGTACTATTACTAATTTTATTGGTCATGTCCTGATTAGATCGATCTATTGATGATTTATTGGTATATTATATTAAAAGACAGGAAGCCATAGTTAAAAACAGAGGCGTAACTAGAACCTTCAGGGCCCTGATGCAAGAAACCATGAAGGGCCCCCCAGACCCCTGGCCGGGGCCCTTACCTTCAAGCCCAGGGCTCTTCCCACTAATCCTGGGGCTCTTTACACTCGTTGCATGGCCTTTTATTACGGCCCCACAGCAGGATTCTTTCACAAGTTCTGCAGTGGGCCCCCTTCCTGCAATCTTGGGGCCTCCCCACAGTGGTGCAATGCCAGGGTCCAGTCGCAAGTGTGACCTTTGCGATCCTGGAAGTTCACCCACTGGTTTGCTTCCGGGCCCCCTGGAGCATGGGGCCCGGTAGCGATTGCAACCCCTGTAGTTACGCCCCTGGTTAAAAATATATGCATTGTATTGCAACAAATGTTCTTTCTTGGCACGAATTTTCTCTGCAAACATTCCTAATATTCCCATATTATTATTCTAACCTTTAAATAGGAGGAAAAAAAAATTAAAAGCGAAAGAATGGGAAAGGAGGAGGAGAGGTGCAGCGACTTTGGCAGCTCCATCTTCAGTGGAGGAAGAAGCAGAGGACATGGGCCCAGATGCTGGCACACATTCTCCAAAAGGTAATTGGTTCCTATGCACAGTCAAATTAATGTACCATATTTTTCAGAGATAACCATGTACATGTCTTAATATTTGTTAATAAAATAGCTATCAAGCAGGGCACCATGTCCTATCAAATTTACCTCTTGTGACTTTTATTATATGCCACGTTTTTTGTATTATGTAGATCAAGACATTCTTCCAGAGTGCATAATGGTGGAGCCAACAAGTGTGCAGCCACCACAGCAACATGAAGGTTGGTAGGCACAGATTTTTGGGTAGTGGGATAATAGAAATATGTGTATTTGCAATTATTGTTTAACCTTATATTGTTGTATTTCCTTAAAAATGTACATTGCAGATGTTCCCTCATGCGAGGATGTGTCATCTCCAGCCGGATCGGATGTTGAAACATCACAATACAAATCTCATGCCAGCTTGACAACCAGCCTTGCCAGCACATCTGCGACTGTTCAGGATCATGGAGCAAGTGTCGGGGAGCCAGTTGTGTGCCCACATATGTTTTTTAATAATGTTTTTTAAAGTGTATTTGTCAATTGCTGTATTTGATGTAATGCTTCAAAGGAACAACCTGTTTGTTCAATAATGTGAATCAGGTGTGCCAAGCTTTTAAAATATTTGTCCATTATATAATCATATAGTGGACATTTATCATAATTTAGCTTCATTTGTGTAGATTTGCGACTATATGATTATATATTACACACATGATTAAATAGTTTGGCGCACCTGATTCACATTTTACACCAAACATATGTTTTTGACGTTTGCAGGTTTCTTGGCCCCTTGCACACAGGGCATGAGCAAAAACATGTGGACGCCAGAAAAAGCAACTGTAAATACGTGCTTTCAGTAGTTTGTTGAATTAACTTAATCGCACGTTTTGCCATGTTGCTTTTTTCTGCGTTATTTTCAGCCTCCATTTCTAAACAATAGTTCCCTATGGGAGCCTCTTGATTTGAATGGAAGTTACACCGTAAGTGGGATCAGGATGAGCTGACTTGCGGGGCCACTTGCGATGTGAGATTATTGAGGGGGAACTACACTCAAAAATTGGATAAACCGCTGTGGGTGTTCCCACCAAGTTCCCAAGCAGGCCATTTGTGTGTGGTATGGAGTTTGAGGGTAGGCCCACACCAAAAAGACGGCGTGGGTTACCCCCAAAATCCATACAAGACCCTTATCCAAGCATGCAGCTTGGCAGGCCAGGAAAGGGGAGGGGACGAGCAAGCGGACCAAACCCCCCCTGGACCACACCAGGCCACATGCCCTCAACATGGGGGGTCTTGTTGCTTTGGGCCAGGGGGGGCTCTGCACCCCACACCCAAAAGCACCTTGCTCCCATGTTGATGAGGACAAGGGCCTCATCCCAACAACCCTGTCTGGTGGTTCTGGGGGGTCATGCGGCCAGGGGGTTCATAGGAATTTGGAAGCACACTTTAACAAGGGGTGGCCCCCAGATCCCGGACCCCACTCCCTATGTGAATGGGTATGGGGTACATAGTACCCCTACACATTCACCCCATTAAAGGAAGTGTATGTGAATAACGATAGGAAACGTTTCTGAAAGGTTCTTAAATATCTTCATCTGGTCTTCTCCACTCTGCTCTTTGGATCTTCTCCTCTCCACTCTTCTGCTGTCCAATCTTCTGCTCTTATGTTGTCTGCTCTTTTGCCCTAGGCTCTTCTTCTTCCTCCTGTCCTCCTCCGATGGTGTTGCCGTAGATTCTGCCCGTCTCTGGTCTCTGCAGCTTAATATATATACATTAGGACCATGACCTCTCAATGACGTCATCATGCGTTCACACCCCTAATGGATATATAGCAAGCTCCGGAGACCGGCAGAATCATCGGCAACAGCATCGGAGGAGGATAGGAGGAAGAAGAAGATCCTAGGGCAAAAGAGCATAAGAACAGGGTAGGTATTAACTCTAGAGTAATTTCAGATAAACTGGACACCAAATGTTTCTATATTATGACCTCATCTAGGTGCTTCACATTTACTATTTTTTTTTTATTTTTTATACAGATCATTCATGTTTTACATAGTTGCACTCTTGCAAAATTGACAACAGAGGCTCTACAATGCTGCTCAGAGCTTGAAAACATTAAGGAGACTGCAACAGCATTACAGAATAAAATGCGAGACTTCGTGGACATGATTGGCAAATTTAAAAAAAAAATTTTAAAACATTTTATGTGTTTTTATTGGGATGTTCCTGTTTTTACACATTTCATATTGTATTTTATGGCATATTTATTGCACTCAGCTGTTAAGGTTGTACCCAAGTTTTGTAAAGTTTGACACAGGGCTGTTATGCATATCAAGCACTTTACAACACCCTAACCCTAACCCTGTGAATGTTTTGGACTAAAAAAGTTTTACATTCAACAATGTGTGTTAGATTCTTTCTTTGACTTTCGTTGGGGGGCCCAGGTCTAAAGCTGTGTAAAGAAGCACAAAATGTATGATGGCTGTCCTATTCACATATTTGCATGTTAATGAAAGCAGTTGTGACACTGCCATATGCGAGATGCTGGGGGTTTCAATGAAATGTTAAAGACCCCCCCAGTTTTATCGCATATCGCAGTGCGATCTGACATTTCGCACAGGATCGGATCACAGAAGTGTGAACGACTGTGCGATCCAATCCTGATGCGGCTAAATAAATTCATCATGTGCGACTTTTGTGCGGGTGCAGTGCAAATTTAGCCATACAAACTGTATGGCTGATTATGCCCTGAACATCCGATCGCATGTAATAAAGGAGCAGTGCGCTCCGATATTACATGCGATCAGATGTGCAGTGTGAATTGAGCCATACACTTTGTATGGCTACATTCGCACTGAACCCGCACACAAGTCGCACATGACCCTTTATTTCGGCTGTATCTGGTTTGGATCGCACAGTGCTTCACACTTGTGGAATACAATCCTGTGCAAAATGTAAGTGGCGGGTCACCCTTATGCGATGCAGGAAGGCTGCAAAGTCGCAGCCTTCCCGCATCGCATAAGTGTGACTCAACACTCAAGGTACTAGCAGTCCTAGGATTCAATATGGCATTGATATTGCCAGTAGCAATCAGTGTAGGGAGATCAGTGTAATCTATAGTGTATTGCTGGTTCTTTGGTCTAGTTCACTTTACATTACCTATATAGAACACTTTGAGCTCAACAATGAGCAAGTTTCACATAACACTGACATATCCTAACATTGGTGGGCAGTGAGAAGGATGTCATAAATGAACACAACATAACAAGTGTAGGTACGTTGATAATACCCTAATGTATTATAATAAATATATGGTATGGGCACCTTCTGGACAATGACCACCAATGTAAGGTGACATTAGATGAACCTTGGGTGTGACCTAGTTCTCAATGTGAGAGGGTTTGTGGAAATTTAATGGGGTGCAGAAGGCCCTTGTATTTACACCACTGGGTAAAAAATAACACATGGCCATCATCACTTTGGATCAGCTGGGGAGAGACTACAGTAAAGAAACACACTGATGAATGTATTAACCCTTCTAAAGTCACACATATATAACGCATGATTAACCCAAAAAATGATGTTTGGGATATGTGCCCAAATGATTAGAATACACAATACAGAATCATTGCAATTTTGGTTTAATTTTTTGAAAATGATTATATCTCTGACATTTATTAGAACATTAATGCGTGCCTGGCAGTGATTCCTGCCAGAACACAGCTCCTCTCCCCACAAAATAATCCAGATATTCCTGGCGGATCTGACGGGCTCTTTGTGATGCCAATCCGGAACGTCCAACTTCCATTGAGGTCATGGACTCCACTTGCTCACGGGGTTGTGCCTCTCCGCTTGTCCCTGGCATAGCAGGGTCAGTATCCAGTTGCTGCATTACATAGTTGTCAGCATTCCTGCGTAGAAAGTTGTGTAAAATGCAGCAACAGAGGACCACGTGATCTACTTTGTAGAGTGCCAGGTGTATGGACGTCAGGAATATCCGGAACCGGTTGGCCATTATCCCGAAGGCATTCTCCACAACTCTGCGAGCTCTGGACAACCGGTAGTTGTAGATCCTTTGCCCGGGGGTGATGTTCCTCTGAGGGTAGGGTTTCATAAGATGCTCCCCAAGCGCAAAAGCATCATCTGCAAGAAAAACGAAGCTCATGCCCTCAATGGTTTGCTCCCTGGATGGCAAGTTCAGAGTGCCGTTATGAAGACGACGAGCGAACTCCGTCTGCTCAATAACTCCCCCATCCGAAGTGCGGCCATTTTTGCCAATATCCAAAAAGATAAACTCATAGTTAGCATTAACTATGGCTAACATGACAATACTAAAAAAACCTTTATAATTATAAAAAAAATGCGCCGGAATTTGGAGGGGGGACAATGCGGACATGCTTCCCATCTATAGCACCCCCACAATTGGGAAAATTCCACTTTTCCAGAAATTGAGCAGAAATCTCCAGCCATTGCTCTACGTTTGAAGGAAACTGTGGGGGAAAGAAAAAAACAAGATTTAGTGCTTGAGCACATCACATTATTACACACACAGTTGTCTGTTAAATGCTTATGCAACTTTAATAAGATATAAACAACAGGAAGACAATTGTTTGGATTTGGGGATGTAACATCTACATACATTTATTTTACACCTCCTAATGTTATTATATTGTAACTCACCAGGTAGAGCAAGGATTCTCAAACTACGGCCCTCCAGCTGTTGCAGAACTACACATTCCATGAGGTATTGTAAATCTCTGACATTCACAGACATGACTAGGCATGATGGGAATTGTAGTTCCTGAACAACTGGAGGGCCATAGTTTGAAAACCTCGGAGCTAGAGCTTTGGTATATGCTGACATTTAGATTTAGCATGGGTGGGTGGGGGGATGGGTAAGTAAAACTATGCATTTATACATCAATAAGGGCTTGTGGTCAGTGAAGGTTTTAACATCATTACATAAACATACACAATCATAGGTGGGAATGGATGGACTGATGTGTTTAAGATAAATGCTAAACTAGGTACCTTAACATTGGCCAAGGAATAATTGGTTCAGGGAAAGTCATAAAATTACACAGATTCAATATACTGTTAACAGGCAATGCGTTTAGGGACACATAGGAGAGAATGCTGGGGTGGTTAGTGGGTAATTTTACAAATGGTTAAGATAATATAAATCTTTACTACTATGTGCATGCAGACAGAGGGTAGTTACAAAATAATGGCCTCTGTAAATTGATGTACATCCAAAAACATCATAATTCGGGTGAGATGACTAATACATGTAATGTAATGTAAAAAATTAAACGTACCTTGATATATTCCTTCTGCAAGACCTTGATGATAGCAGAGCAGGTCTCAGGGATGATGATACCAAGAGCTTGGGGGGAGATGCCTGTGGTGAACTTGAGATCCTGCAGGCTTCTCCCTGTTGCAAGATATCTCAAAGTCGCAATTAACCTTTGCTCAGGAGTAATTGCAACCCGCATACAGGTATCCTGCTTGATAATATAGGGGGACACCAGGGCAAGAAGACGGTGAAAGATGGGATCCGTCATCCTTAAATAATTCCTGAAGTCATCAGGATTATTTTCCTGGAGCTCCCTCAGCAAGGACATGTGGGAAAATTGATCACGGTTAAGCAACCAATTTTTCGTCCAGGAGGTCTGCTTCTTCTTCCTCTTGCTCATAACTCGCCTCAGAGCCACAACTCCAACACCAACTACAGCAAGGGTCGAATTCTCGGTCTCCATAATAAATTTTTGAACGATGTCTCGGAAAATAGCGAAATGTCGTCAGCCAAACAAATGCTACCGAAATCAGCGCGAGATGCCCAGAAGGGTCACGGCCAAACACTCACTTCCTCTTTTGTAGCGGCGGACGTGCGCCGAACGTGCGTTGAACGTAGTGACGTCATTTTCTGTCGGCCGACAAAAGTCCAGGGCAAGTCTAGAGCACATTTCAACAGACAACCAACAGACACGACAGCCCTGGACAAAAGACGGCTGATCGTTCGGCCGATGATCGGTACGTGTGTACGAGGCTTTAGTCCAAAGACAAAGACATTAGCATATACACACCCATGGGGGCTGTCCCATCTGGTCAATACCCCCCCCTGCATCACCACTCCCAACTCAGTTTTAATCTGCCTAGGGTCAGGAGTAGTCAGGCTTACCTTGTGCTGGGGCTTCAGTCTCAGCCTTCCTAATCTTTTATTTGATTTTATTTGAAAATGTCAGTTTTTTCTCTTACTTTACTAGCTGTTTATTTTGTCAGCTTCTAGTGTTAGTCTTCTCTTCGGATGAAGATGGATCATGCGGTGCTGGAATTCGGACTGACCGCCCTGGTTCTCCAGAGCAAGAGGGTCAGATGGACCCCCAGCCCGCCATCGAATGTTCAGCTATGGCTCGCCCTGGCATTACGAACGACCCATCCCTGTTCGCTGCAGGGATGCAGCCGTGAGGTGGCTACCTCACAGGACAAATCTGCGGTGCTGCAGTGTCATGTCCCTGGCTCACGGCACTCCCTGTCAGGTGACCACAGCGGTTTTCCGTGCATAGAGGCTTCCCACGCCATCTGGTACAGGTAAGTACTTCTGTGTGGGGCCTCTGTCTGGGGTGGCAGTCTGTGTTGCTGTGTGTTCCCCATGTCTGTGCCTGTGTGATTCCCTGATGCGGTCCCTGCGGGGATCGCTTGTGCAGTTTTCTGTATGTGTGGGGGTCCCCTTCCCTGTGTCACTTCGGTGCATTGTTGGGGGTGCAGACTTTGTGTGGCGACCGCAGCGGAGTAAACTCGCGCGGTCCGCCATCTTTGATTTGGGCAGGCATGGTCAGCCTCTCTGTGGGCGATACTGCATGCTGTTTTGGCGCCATCCGCCGCCATTTTGGTGGGTGTAGAACGATCGGTCCGACCGGCCATTTTCTTGAAGCCTCCAATGCAATCCTATGGGGCAGCCATTTTCCCTAAGACTGAAAGTCTTTCAGTTCAGCCTACTTCAGCAGCACTTCCTTTCCATCAGCAGCAGGACATCAGTAGCAACGCTCTGCGAGCTCTGGAGGTTATTGCTCTCAATCTTCCTCTGTGTTATCGCTTCTGGCTCAGTTTTCTCTTCTCCTTTTGGGGTCTTTTTGTCACTATAGCGTTAGCGGTGGGCTGCGCACACCGCAGCGATTTTAAAGGACCAGTACATTTGTATTGCGCTGTGGTTTTGTTTCTGATAACTTGGGCAATTGATTCTCAGGAAAGCAAGTTTCCTCCAGCTTTAGTGGGGGGCCCCAGTTCTCCTGTGGCCCCGCAGCGACCCGATTTGGCTGCTGTGGTGGCGACTTTGGTGGCTAATATGGAAATGCTGATGGCTGAACATGCTGCGAAAAAGAGGCCCAGATTGTCTCTCTCTTCTGATTCAGATGGGGATATGGCTGCTGCTGCGAGCGTGCGCTTTTCAGGGTCCCGCTCATCCTTGGACCCCCCGGGGTCTGAGGGGGATGCTGAGGTGGAGGGGGTTGATTCCTCCTCCCCGGGGTCGCCTGAAGAACGGGCGACCATGGATGAGTTGATTATTTCTGTTAAGGATACCTTACATTTAGAGGATGAGCGCTGTCCTCTTTTGGGATGCACAGGACCCGCAAGTCTGCGCAGGTTTTCCCCTGCCCGGCTGAGTTTCATTACACTGTTAATGAGATGTGGCGCACGTTAAAACGTCCATTCCTGGTACCTAGTCTGTTCAAATTGCTTTATCCTTTTGCGCCGGCTACGGAATCACGATGGTGTGTGCCTCCACAGGTAGATCACACTGTGGCCGTGTTGAACAAGGCTACCTTGGTTCCTACTGAGGATACCCCGGTTTTCCGGGATCCCACAGACCGACGGTTGGAGTCTCCAGCCCGCCATTCCTATACGGTGGCGGGTTCGTTGCTCAAACCCGTTTTCGCGTCCGTTCTGGTGGCTCAGGCGGTGGCTGATTGGACTAAGATGCTTAGGAGCAATCTCGTGTCTGATGGTGTTCCGCCTGCCCGGGTGGAAATGGTGGATCAGATCCACCAAGGAGTCATGTACTTGTGTGATGCAGCCTTGAATGAGGCCCCCTTGGTGGCTCTCCTCTCTAGTGTCGCGGTGCTTAACCGGCGACTGATATGGCTGAAGAGCTGGTCGGCCGACCAGTCCTCACGGAAAACAGTTGCTGATTTTCCCTATGCTGGCTCTCGCCTTTTTGGCGAGGCGTTGGACACCCTGGTGAAAGGCGTCACGGGGGGCAAGAGCACTATGCTGCCCCAGAACCCGAAGAACAAGTCTTTTCGAGGCAAGCGGGGTTCTGCGCCTAGATCCCATCAGGGGTCCTTTTGTGCCTTTCGGAACCAATCCAAGGGCAAGCTTTTCAAGGCCCAGGGCAACCAGAAGCCCTGGGCGGGTAAGCAGAAGTCCGGCAATGCCGGCTCAGCGGGTCAGTCCTCCTCTGCCTGAAGGGGCGCCCTCACCCATTTCTGGGGTGGGGGGACGTTTGCGCGGTTTCCTCCAACCTTGGCTGCTCCGGATATCGGACAGGTGGGCTCAGGAAATCATTCGATCGGGGTACAAGATCGAATTCTTTTCCAGGCCGGCGGACAGATTTTTTCCCTCAAATCTCCACTTGTCCCCAGGGCGTCTACAGGACCTGCACCAAGCGGTGCAGGACCTTCTGTCTCAGGGGGTGATTGTCCCAGTGCCTCATTGGGACAGGTTTTGGGGGTTTTATTCAAATCTGTTCACTGTGCCCAGAAAGGAGGGCAAAGTGTGTCCTATTCTGGACCTGAAATCGCTGAACCGCTTCGTGCGTGTTTGGAAGTTCCGTATGGAGTCTCTCTGTTCGGTGGTGGCCTCCCTGAGTCCAGGGGAATTCCTGGCCTCGATAGATCTGAAGGATGCGTATCTACACACCCCCATTTTCGAGGGTCATCAGCGGTACCTTCGGTTCGCTATCGCAGAGGACCACTACTAGTTTGTGGCGTTACCTTTCGGTCTCGCTTTGGCACCCAGGGTTTTTACCAAAGTGCTGGCACCGGTTCTGGGCCTACTGAGGGCACAGGGCATTGCGGTCTTGGGCTACCTGGATGATCTCCTTCTGAGGGCACGTGCCAGCCAGGACCTTGTGCGTGATCTGTCCACCACGGTACAGACGCTTCAGGAGTTCGGATGGACCATCAACGTTCAAAAATCGGCGTTGTCTCCATCGGTTCGTCTTCCCTATCTGGGAATGATTCTGGACTCTGCTCAGGCAAAGGTGTTCTTGCCGGAGGACAAGCTCTGGACCATGCAGGACGAGATCAGGTCCCTCAGGGACAACCCGTCCTCGTCACTCAGAACCTGTATGAGGTCTCTGGGATTGATGGTGTCAGCCTTCGAGGCGATACCCTTTGCTCAGTTTCACACGCGGGCTCTCCAGACGGAGATCCTGGCCAGGTGGGACAGACTGCCTCAGTCCCTGGATCTGAGTGTCTCCTTGAGTCATCAGACCAGATTGGCTCTTCTGTGGTGGCTCCAGTCCCTGTTGGTGGCGGAAGGCAAGTCCTTCCGTCCGTTGGTGTGGACGGGGATTACCACGGATGCCAGCCTGTCGGACTGGGTTGGAGTCCTGGGCAACCTGTCTGCCCAGGGCACTTGGTCGGAGGAGGAGTCCTCCCTCCCGATAAATGTGCTGGAATTGCGAGCGATAAAACTCTGTCTCTTCCAGTTGTCGGACCGTCTCCGGGGCCTACCTGTCCGAGTACAGACGGACAATGCGACCGCGGTGGCTTATATCAACCACCAAGGGGGCACCAGGAGTGCTCGGGCGGCCCGGGAGGTGACCGACATCCTGTCTTGGGCCGAGACTCATGTCCCGGCGATCTCAGCAGTTCACATTCCGGGTATGGAAAATTGGCAGGCCGACTATCTGAGCCGCCAGACCCTGGACCAGGGGGAATGGTCCCTACACCCGGAGGTCTTTCAGATGCTGTGTGCGAGGTGGGGATCCCCGGACGTGGATCTGTTTGCATCCCGGCTAAATCAAAAGGTGGAAAGGTTTGTGGCAAGAACGTGTGATCCATTGGCGGACGCCTCGTTGGTAGCCCCTTGGCATCAGTATCGTCTGATGTATGCCTTTCCTCCGATTCAGTTACTATCCCGGTTCCTCCGCAGATTGGTCTCGGAACTGCACCCGGTGATTCTGGTGGCTCCGGACTGGCCACGCCGGTCCTGGTACGCCGACGTTGTTCACCTGGCAGTGGCACCTTCGTGGCGTCTGCCTCTGCGGGAAGATCTCCTGTCTCAAGGTCCGATCTTCCATCCTGCTTTACAGTCGCTGGCTTTAATGGCCTGGCTGTTGAGACCCAGGTCCTGAGGGACAAGGGTCTCTCCCCTGAGGTTATCCCTACTTTAATCAAGGCTAGGAAATCCTCCTCTGGTAAGATCTATTACCGTACCTGGAAAGCTTATTTCGCCTGGTGTAAATCCAGGGGGTTCTCCCCTCGTTCTTACTCGGTGTCGAGAGTGTTAGCTTTCCTCCAGTCTGGAGTGGATCAGCGCCTGGCGCTGGCCACAATAAAGGGCCAGGTGTCTGCCCTGGCTGTCCTTTTCCAACGCCCTGTGGCATCTCATTCCTTGATTCACACCTTCATTCAAGGTGTGCGACATTTGGCTCCTCCCAGGAAGGAGCCTTTACCTCCATGGGACTTGAACTTGGTTCTGTCCGTATTGCAGCGTGCTCCCTTTGAAAACATCAGGGAGATATCGTTGCCTCTGCTGTCGAAAAAGGTTGCTTTTCTAGTGGCGATCACTTCGGCTCGCAGAGTTGTCTTGCCGCTCCCCTTATTTGATAGTTCACAAGGATAAGGTGGTTTTGCGACCACCCCCATCCTTCCTTCCCAGGGTGATCACTGAATTCCACCTTAATGAGGATATTGTCCTGCCTTCGCTTTGTACGAAGCCGAAACATCCAAAGGAGATTGCCTTGCATTCCTTGGATGTTGTCAGGGCGATCAGGGTTTACCTGTTTTCTACGGTATCCTTTCGGAAGACGGATTGCCTATTTGTCCTTCCTGAGGGACCTCGGAAGGGCATGGCTGCGTCTGCAGCAACTATTGCCAAATGGATCAGACAGACCATTGATAAGGCTTATGCCTTGAAGGAACGGGTTCCGCCCTTCCCTGTTAAGGCGCACTCTACCAGATCTTTGAGTGCATCCTGGGCCTTTTGGCATAGGGCCTCGGTGGCCCAGGTGTGCAAGGCTGCGACTTGGTCGTTGGTGCACACCTTTTCCAAATTCTACAAAGTAGATGTTCTGGCATCAGCTGATGCTTCCTTTGGCCGCAAAGTTCTCAGTGCGGCAGTGCCATGATGGACCCTGGAATTTTTTCTGGGTCCCTGGCTGTTGGTGTTTGCTTTCCTGGGCTGTTGCTCCTGTTGAGCATTGTATTTTTCTGTTGCCCAGTTGGTTCTCTTACGGTGCATGTAAGATTCCTTTCTCTGATGTGGGTACTGCGTTGCCTTTTCTACTGTTGCGTCTCCCACCCCTCATGTCTATACTGCTTTGGGACATCCCAACAGTGATGACTTAGAGGAGGCGGCGACTGTCGGAGGACGTAAGAGAAAACTGAATTTTTGTAAAATCTTACCTGTAAAATTCCTTTCTCTGAGTCCTCCAACAGTCGCCGCCCCCGCCCCTCTTTTGGGGTTCTTATTACCTACTGCTATGCTACCAAACTGAGTTGGGAGTGGTGATGCAGGGGGGGTATTGACCAGATGGGACAGCCCCCATGGGTGTGTATATGCTAATGTCTTTGTCTTTGGACTAAGTCTATATGCCTAGCTACTCCTGCGGATGGGAAGTCAATACCCAACAGTGATGACTTAGAGGAGGCGGCGACTTTCGGAGGACTCAGAGAAAGGAATTTTACAGGTAAGATTTTACAAAAATTCCGTTATTTTTTTTTTTGTTAGGGATTAATATTTTATTTATTTACCTATTATTATTTATTTATTTTGTTTTCTTAGAGTTAGGGTCCTTTCACACGAACGATCAGATCTGCCTGTCAATTTTTCAGGCGGACCTGATCGGATCCTCCATGCATCCCTATGGGGCAGCGGATGTCAGCAGTGACATCTCCGCTGACACCTGCTGCTATCCGCTTCTGATCCGATCCGTGAAATCCGGACGGATGGAAACCCTATTTTCCATCTGTCCAGCGGGATGGGATGACAACTGACAGGCGGTCCGTTCTCATCCGATTCCCCCATAGAGGACAGCGGGGATCTGACAGCTCCATCTCCGATCTGTGTGCGGAGACGGAGCTGCCATCTGCCTGCTCAGCGGGGTTCGGCGGATCGATCCCCGCTAAGCAGAACAGAGTCCGTCGGCGGATGCGGACCGTTTGAAAGGACCCTTGGGGTGTTAATAATACTACAACTACTAATAATAATATTTAAAATAAATGTAAAATAAATACTCAAATCAATAAAAATAATCATTATTAAATAAATAAATACTCAAATCAATAAAAATAATCATTATTAAATAAATACAGTAAAGGAAAACTATGTAATAATAAATAATTAACCGTTAAATAAAATAATAATAAACACTCTAAGGGTCCTTTCACACGGCCGCTCCGTGTGTCCGCAAATCATCCAATCCGTTTGCGGATGATTTGCGGACATAATGTAAGTGAATCGCACTGCGGGTGTCAGCGGAATACCATCCGCTGACACCTGATTTTCCTCCTGTCAGTTCTGTTTTTACGAATGGAACAGAACCCCATTTTTCCTTCCGTGTAAAAAACGGAAAGGAAGGAAAATCGGATGTCAGCGGTGTCATCCGCTGACATCCGCAGTGCCATATACTTACATTATGTCCGCATATCATCCGCAAACGGATGGGATGATATGCGGGCACACGGAGCGGATGACAGAAATGTCATCCGCTCCGTGGAAAAAAAAAAAAAAAAGTCCCGCAGCGGACCTTTCACACGGAGCGGCCATGTGAAAGGAGCCTAACACAAAATAAATAAATTATATTATTATTAATAATAAATTATTATTATTTATATTAATATAAAGGCAAAGCTCCACTTGTTTGCTTCCTCTGCAGCCACATTCGGCACCTTTCTGGGGGAGCGGGTACCTGTTTTTTTTCTTCTGCGGCAAAGTCACCTGGAAGTTTGCACCCCCTTCCCCGACTTTCGGGCCAGTCACAAAGTGCAACAAGGCTTCTCTGCAGGTTTCAATTGAAAGAAATGGAGGAGGAAGCACCCGAGAGCTAATTGAAAAATCGGCTGAGGTGCCAACATCACGGGATCCCTGTACAGGTAAGTGTCCTAATATTAAAAATCAGCAAGCTACAGTATTTGTAGCTGCTGACTTTGAAATTTTTAGTAGGGGGGGCTGGAGCTCCGCTTTAATAATCTACTAATAATAATAATTGAAATAAATATAAGATAAATACACAAATAAAGAAATGTAATCATTAATAAATAAATACAAGAAAGGAAAACTGTGTAATAATAAAAAATAAATAAATAAACACTCTAACACAAAATAAATAAATTATTATTAATAATTATAAGACCCCGTTCACACTGGGGCGACGCTACTTGCCGGGGGGACGACCTCGGAGCAGCCGGCACGGACTTCATATCATTGAAGTCAATGCAGGTCGCTCCAGGTCGCCCCAAAGAAGCTCCGGACCCTTTTTCTAAGTCTGAGCGACTTGTGTCGCTCCTATTAGAACGGGTCCACAGCTTCTCTATGGCAGGCGACCTGTCAGGACACTTACTTGTCCAGGGATTTTTCCTACTGCGCATGAGCGAGTCGTGCTGCGCTTTCTGAATGGTCCTGCCATCTTTTGGGACCTCTGTGTATCCCTGAAGACAGCAGGTGAAGGAGGAGGGGCTGGAAATGTCATAGATCGTCGATCTTACCCAGAAGTGGGAGCGGGTACCTGTCAAAAGCAGGTACCCACACTGACCCCCCCTCCCCCAATAAAAAGTGCCAAATGTGACAGTGGAGGGGGGAAGGGTGCAAACAAGTGGAGCTTCCCCTTTTGGATGGAACTCTGCTTTAATTATTATTCATTTATTATTACATAATATTTATTTATTTACCATTATTTTTAGTTATTTATGTATTTATTTTACATTTATTTATTCATATATTATTCGATTATTTTTTTTTTTTGGCGGCAAAAACATCCGAAAGCGCACAAAAAACATCCAAATTGCGCGTTTCTATTCACCTCTATGGGAATAAAAACGTGCCAAGAAATGCGCAAATCTGCCCAATTTGATCTATGAAAAAAGCTCCAGAACATTTTTTGAGCTTTAGTTTTTTGGCTTTAGGCGAATGTGGTGGAGATGTGAACCAACTCCATAGAAAATGATTGTTTTTTCTCCTCCAGTGTTCCGGAGCTTCAAGCAACAAAATGCTGAGGTGTGAATGGGGACTAAGACATGTTTTTGATGCATTTATGACGTGCTTTTAACCTGTGTCACGATAACGCTTTCCAGGCCCCTCCCATGTGCTGGTTTTATATTGGATGGATTCTTGGCTAGTAATGCTTTCTAAACGCATCGTAAATAGGGGTGTTTCTGGTCCCTTTGCAGCACTTTTACATTGACATCAATAGAAGAATTTAGGGAGAAGTAAGGGCTTATTTACACTCGCAGTTGAGGGAGGAGCAAAATCCCACAGTTGAGCTGCATTATTACCACCCCTCAACTGCTCCCCATGTTGCTGCTAAAGGGGTGGTCGGGTGTACACATGCTGGGGCAGGAATTATACGCCTGTGAGCATTTACACCAATAGAGACGCACTGCCACCACCACGTTTGATACACACAGTTTTGGTACAGTTGTCCAGTATTTAGGCCCTGTTCACACTGGCATTAGGCATTTGGGGTGCTTTTATGCCGTGAAGCAAAAATGAAAGTGATTGTAAAGCTTACATTTTTTTCATCAAAATAATAAACATGTCATACTTACCTCATGTGTGCAATAGTTTTGCACAGAGCAGCCCCAATCCTCCTCTTCTGGGGTCCCCCACCAGCGCTCCTGGCTCCTCCTCTCCACTTACTGTAGGGGCACTCATGCTGGCGCACTCTTGAGCCGGTCTGTTCCTGGCTCGCTCCCACTCTCTGCTCACAGGATTTGACTGACAGCAGCATGAGCCAATGGATCCCAATGCTCTCAGCCAAGCCTGTGTGAGAGGGGAAAGAGCTGCTGCAAACATGCACAGCACTGGATCGAGATCAGGCTCAGGTGAGTATTTGGGGAGGGGGGGGCTACTATTAAAAAACATGTTTTAACTAAATGCATCAGGGTATAAAACCTTTCACCTTTACAACCACTTGAAGCCAAATGTCGAGTCTGGGTGGAGCTGAAGCTTGTCTCCTTCCATTAAAGTCTATGGTGACGTGCCTGTAGCATTGACAGCGAGTTTGACAAGCGTAAAAAAAAGACAGCATTCAAAACAGCCAAACTTGGCTTTTTGAATTCTTTTAAGTGCAGAGGAGGGGTTTGGGGTATTTTAGACCCCCAGATCCCTCCACAAGAGTACCTGTAAAGTAAAAAAAATAATAATTTTTTTAAATGTATAACTATATCGGCCAAAATATCGGTATCGGCAACGAAGAACTGATATCGGTCGATCACTAAATGATACCCCAGGAGTCTGCGAGATGGAGCAGCCATGTAATTTTGGCCTATTTGAAGAAAGGGAGGTAACTTGAAAAATGTGAAAAAAGATATTAAACATGAGAAGCAAATAAATGTTGCTATCTATCACCACAGCATAGGAGAATGATGATTATAAATGTATAACGGTAAATGTGAGAGTTAAAAAGGAGCTATACTCTGCCTAACCCCCCCCCCCCCCAAAAAAAAAAAACCTTAAAGCCCCGTACACACGTACCGATTGTCGGCCGTAAAGATTCGGCCAACGACCGATCGGCCGATTGTAGGCTTGTTAGTATGATGCTTCCGACAGCGCATTTTCGGCCGAACAGAATCTGTCGTGCAAGCATTAAAATTTTTGTTGGCCAACACCAGAACGGCCGATTGTTCGCCAGTCAGTACAGAATTCGGCCGACAGACAGCAGATCTGCAAGACTGAGCATGCTCAGAAAAGAAAAAAGACAAGGAAAGTTAACCATCACATGACATCACTTCTGTAGTCGGCTGTTGTTGGCCGACAACATTCGTGTGCAGTCTTTTGCACTTTTCAACAGACAAGACAGCCCTCGGACAAAAGACGGCCGATCGTTCGGCCGACGATCGGTACCTGTGTACGGGGCTTAACACTTGTCTGTGTGTTGAAATGAAAAAAAAAGACATACTTACTAGACCATGGAGTTCAGCGTTGTCTTGCTTGATGCAAAAGCTCTTCCTTCGCCCCTCTTCTGCAGCACCTCTATCTTTAATTTATATCTGGTGCATGTGCAGACCAGTGTTAATTTTGATGTCAAATTTTGATTTTGTTCTAGTCATAGTCTTTTGACTAAAATGCCATTTTAGGTTTAGTTGTATTTTAGTCATCTGAATTGTTTTAGTCAAAAACCCCGTACACACGTAGCGATTGTCGGCCGTAAATATTCGGCCGCCGAACGACCGGCCGATTGTCGGCTTGTTAGTATGATGCTTTCGACAACCGACAGCGACTTTTCGGGCGAACATAATCTGTTGTGCAGGCATTAAAATTTTTGTTGGCCAACACCAGAACGGCCGATTGTTCTCCAGTCAATACAGAATTCGGCCGACAAACAGCTGATTAGCAAGACTGGGCATGCTCAGAAAAGAAAAAACACACGGAAAGTTAACCATCACATGACATCACTTCTGCAGTCGGCTGTTGTTGGCCGACAAAATTCATGTGCAGTCTTTTGCAGTTTTCAGCCGACAGGACAGCAACGGACAAAAGACGGCCGATCGTTTGGCCGACATTCGGTACGTGTGTACGAGGCTTTAGTCGTATTTTAGTTGACTTAAATATAATGGGTTTAGGTAAATTGTAATCCTGGAGTAAAAAAAAAAAAGCGGAAGTCTGCAAATGCTGCACAGTGCTCTGGATGGTCTGAGGAGCTGAGGTCTGTAATGTAGACCCCATTGCTCTGGACAGTCTATGGAGGCCTGTAAAGCACACAGTGCTCTGGACACTCTGAGAAGGCCTATTATGTACACGGTGCTCTGGACATTCTGAGAAGGCCTGTAATGCACACAGTGCTCTGGACACTCTGAGGAGGCCTGTAATACACACAGTGCTCTGGACACTCTGAGGAGGCCTGTAATGTACACGGTGCTCTGGACACTCTGAGGAGGCCTGTAATGCACACAGTGCTCTGGGCACTCTGAGGAGGCCTGTAATGCACATGGTGCTCTGTACTTTCTGAGGAGGCCTGTAATGCACACCGTGCTCTGGACTGTGTCAGGAGGCCTGTAATGCACACAGTGCTCTGGACTGTGTCAGGAGGCCTGTAATGCACACAGTGCTCTGGACTGTGTCAGGAGGCCTGTAATGCACACAGTGCCCTGGACAGTCTGAGGAGGCCAGTAATGCACACAATGCTTTGGACTGTCTGAGGAGACCAGTAATGCACACAATGCTTTGGACTGTCTGAGGAGACCAGTAATGCACACAGTGCTTTGGACTGTTTGAGGAGACCAGTAATGCACACAGTGCTTTGGACTGTTTGAGGAGACCAGTAATGCACACAGTGCTTTGGACTGTTTGAGGAGACCAGTAATGCACACAGTGCTTTGGACTGTCTGAGGAGGCCAGTAATGCACACAATGCTTTGGACTGTCTGAGGAGACCAGTAATGCACACAGTGCTTTGGACTGTTTGAGGAGACCAGTAATGCACACAGTGCTTTGGACTGTCTAAGGAGGCCTTTAATGCACCCAGTGCTCTAGACCAGTGGTCCTCAACTCCGGTCCTCGGGGCCCACTAACAGGCCAGATTTTAAGTATTACCTTGGGGAGATTCAGAATACTGCAATCACTGAGCAGCAAATGAGGAGTTGAGGACCACTGCTCTTGACGGTCTTAGGAGGCCTGTAATGCACACAGTGCTCTAGACCGTCTGAGGAGGCCTGTAATGCACACAGTGCTCTGGACTATCTGAGGAGGCTTGTAATGCACATAGTGCTTTGGACGGTTATCTGAGAAGGTGTGAAATGCCGTACAGTGCTATTACAGCACACCACTAAAAACATTACGGCTGTTTCCTTGCTTACTGGGAGAAAAAACATTCACATGCTTTACAGGCGGAGCTCAGCGGAAACTGGAAGTTCACATGGGTAAATGTTCTTCCCTCCCATTTTTGTTCGTTGATGAAAATTGGAATTGATTTTCATAAAAGTTCTCCTCAATTGAGAAAAAATTTGGGGTAATTTTTCGTCACTGGGAACATGCCGAAAATTATGAGGAAAATATTTTCATTGACAAAATTAACACTGGTGAAGACACACCATGATTCTTTGCCAGGCATGTGACTGCAGGGTGTGTGTGCATGCACCAGTTCCCATGGCGTATGTGCACATGTGCAACATCTCGTAAATGCTTCCTGCAATGTGTAATGTAGCCATCCCAGGAGCCATTTGCAAGCTATTGCACGTAAGCACAAATGCTATTGGGTCTATAAGAGGGATCTTACGTCATTCTGGCCTAGGCCAGAGTTAGCCAATAAAAAATAATTTAAAAAGAAATGGTTTCACTTAACCACTTCAGCCCCTGAAGGTTTACCCCCTTCATGACAAGGCCATTTTTTGCAATATGGCACTAACAATTGCACGGTCATGCAATGCTTTTTTCCCCACAAATAGAGCTTTCTTTTGGTGGTATTTGATCACATTTGTGTTTTTTATTTTTTGTGCTATAAACAAAAAAAAAAAAATGTAAATTTTGAAAAAAAATCAATATTTTTTAATTTCTGCTATAAAACATCCAATTAAAACATGTAAAAAACACATTTCCTGGCAGTCTCCATGGCAGCCTACGTGTGGGTTAACCCCGCCTCCTCTCCAATGGTATAGGACCACCCTCTATAAATTTCAGCTTGCAGGCACAGCCAGTGTTCCTTTTTTGTCCTCCTCCAAGGACCCTATTTGGATTATTTCCTGTTGGAATTTGGTCGGCTTACCTCAGAATGAAAAGTCGGTGTCTATGTCCAGGGCCCAGCCATGGGCGGGTGAGTGACATTTAAAAATCCCCTTTGGCTGATAACTGTGCGGTGCTTCGGATGGCCGACGGATATCCTGACAGGGTCTGAAGATTTGTCTCCTCCATGGCAGTGTTTTTGTTATGTTTGTTTGTCTCAAAACTACTTTCTTTGCTATCCCTGGTGGCCCAATGGCGGCTGGAACGCTCCGTGCGTTCCAGCCATCTCCTTCCTGCTCCCCCTCCGCTCAGTCCGGCGGACGCATACGCTGTGTGGTAATGGAGCTCCGCTCACTGCCTGCGCATGCGCACTTCGCCGCGATCGGAAGCGAGGCCTGGTCCACGCATGCGCACTTGCGATCGTGGCCGGCCATCGCTGACGTCATCCTGGCACGAAAATTTAAACGCCTGTCAGCTCCAGGGCAATTGGGAATGCACTGTGGGCATAGCGACGTCTTCCCGGTACCTTGTCCGTGTGAATCCAGGTATGTGGGTACCGAATGCTGTATACCTTTTGGCGGTGTGCAGGGGGGGGGGGAGCGGTTGGATGCATATTAGGACAACACCTGAATGTTCCTTATTGCCTTGTAGTGATCCGCTGTATTCTCTACTTCCTTGTCAGTTTTTGGTTTTGCCTGAAACATGGATCCTGCTTCACCGCCCCCTTGTGGCCAGCCCTCTCACAACAGGTGCATTTTAGGGGGATATGAAGGGAGGGATGCTGGCTCATGATTCATGGCTAAATCCTGTATCTCCCTGGATTTCTCTTTCTCCCAGCTCTTCCAGGTCTGGTCAAGAAAGAGACCCTGTCAGGCCACGAAGAGAATCATCTTCAAGGTCAAGACGCCATGAGTCTCCATCAGGGAGCAGGCATGAAAGGAGACGCTCAAATTCCTCCTCCAGACACCGCACACACCGCCACAGTAGCCATACGGCCCAGAGAGCCTGTTGGGGTTGTGGGGCGCATGTCCCGGAGGACAAGTCCCTTTGCGAGCCCTGTGTCGCTCGTGCAGCTGGTGAAAGAGAGTCTGAAGATCAGAGATTGGAATCCCTGGTGAAACGGATTGTCCAGCAATCCATGAAAGAGTGGGGTGCTAGTCCCACACCTGGGCCTGCTACTCCCAGCTCTCCTGCTGATGCTCCTGAAGAGCAGGGTCCCTCTCAGCCAAGCTTCACTTCCGGGAAATCCTCAGAAAGTGATTCGGAAGAAGAGGAAGGTGCAGTTGGGGGCTTTGATTTCGCCCTTGTTTCACCTCTCATAAGAGCAGTCAAAGAGGCTCTGAAATGGGAAGATCCCAGTACCCCACAAGTAAAACAGAGAAGGTTTTTCAAACACCTGGGGAAAGAGCGGCTAAACTTTCCGCTCCTTGCAGAATTGAAGGATGTCATTCTGGAAGAATGGAGTAAAGGGGATAGCAAGACCTCCTTATCCTCCAAATTGGCTAACTTGTATCCCTTTAAACCAGAAGAGGTCAGTCACCTGGAATCGGCTCCTCTAGTTGATGCCGCAGTCTCCAGACTAGCAAAACACGTTACACTCCCACTAGACGATGCGGTTTCCTTTAAAGACCCTCTGGATAGGAAAATGGACCTGGATTTAAAGAGGATTTATATCACAGCCGGTGCGGCTTGTAAACCTGTGCTAGCATTAGCAGCCATGTCTAAGGCCATGGAAACCTGGGTTTCTGATGTTGAACTAAAATTAATGAGTTTGTCTGAAGATGCAGTGGAAAACTCTCCTGTCCAGGAATTGAAGTTAGCTTCTGTGTTTCTTGGAGAAGCATCCATTGATGTGTTACGTCTCTTATCCAGATCCATGTTGGCTTCTGTCACAGCCAAACGGGCCCTGTGGTTGCGTCCCTGGCTGGCAGACCCAGCCTCTAAACAGGCTTGGTGCAAAATCCCTTTTGAAGGATCCTCTTTATTTGGAAACAAATTGGATAATGCAATTACTAAAGAGACGGGTGGAAAGTCAGGTTTCCTTCCCCAAGATAGGCGCCTCTTTGGCCCTAAGAAGCAGCAACCAAGAAAGCAGTTTGCAGAGCGTTCAAGAGATGCCCGCTCATACAGGCCTGGGCGAGATTACAGGAGAAATTGGAAAGGCAGCCAAGCATCCTCTCGTAAACCGGTCAGAGGCTCAGCACCTTCTGGACAAGAAACCTCAAAGTCCTTTTGAGATTGGGCCAGTTCAGACATGCCAGGTGGGGGCACGCCTGCTCCGCTTTCAGCGTGTCTGGGCGGCCTCAATCTCAGACTTCTGGACCATCAGGACAGTGTCCACAGGACACACGTGGACTTTCTCAACAGATGCCGTGTCCAGGTTCGTTCCCACTCGCTTGCCTTCTCAGGACGAGAAAAGAAGTGTTTTGCTCGACTATGTAAGCACTTTGGTGGCTCAGGGCGCAATAGTTCCGGTGCCCGTGCAGCAAAGATTCCAAGGCGTATATTCGCCCCTCTTTCTAGTACAGAAGAAGAATGGATCTTGGCGCCCTGTGATAGATCTCACCTATCTCAACAGGTTCATCAAAAACGAAAAGTTCAAAATGGAGACCTTATCTACCATCCAGAATGCAGTGCTTCCAGGAGACTGGCTAGTGTCAATAGATCTCAAAGACGCGTATTTCCACGTGCCTATAGCAGTAAACTTCCACAAGTACCTCCGTTTCGCGGTAGAACATCGACACTTCCAGTTCATCTGCCTTCCTTTTGGCCTGTCCACATCCCCAAGGGTGTTTTCCAAGGTCCTTCTGGCTGTGGTAGCTCTAATCAGAACAAAAGGTGTACGTCTACATCACTACTTAGACGATCTTCTACTGTTATCACAAGACAGGGATCAACTTTTGTCCCACAGGGACCTGGTCACCACAACTCTCATGGAGTTCGGATGGTTGTTGAATCTTCAAAAAAGTCATCTGGAGCCCTCTCAACATCTGGTCTATCTAGGGGCTCAATTCAACACCGTTCAGAATACACTTTCTCTGCCTCTAGAGAAAACCCCGGTGGTTCGGGAGAGGATCTTTCCAGCCCTCTCCTCCTCTTTTCTGACGGCATCCCAGTGTCTCAAGATCATCGGCACTATGGTCTCGACGGCCCCTATGGTCAAGTGGGCACTGTGGCGAATGCGGCCCTTTCAAAGGGGCTTCCTTCGGCAGTGGAATCCGGAAGAACGCGAGCAGCGTATCTTTATTTCCCATGGCATGAGGAGCAGCTTATTATGGTGGCTCCAACGCAAGAACCTGCTCAATTGCCATTCTCTAGTCCCCATCACATGGGTCATCATTACAACCGACGCCAGCAACTCTGGCTGGGGAGCCCATTGCATGGCAGAGGTGGCTCAAGGGAGATGGCCTCCACAAGCCCACTCCCTGGTTTCCAACGTCCTGGAGCTTCGTGCGGCTTTTCTAGCTCTTCAAGCTTTCCACCACCTAATAGAAGGCAAATCCGTGCTTCTTTGAATGGACAACACCAAACACCACGGCAGTGGCTTATGTGAAAAGACAGGGCGGAACCAGGAGTCTCTCCCTTCTTCAGGAGGTAGACCCAATCATGACATGGGCCCAAGCCCATCTGTCCAACATCTCGGCGGCCTACATTCCGGGGCCACAGAATGTCCAGGCAGATTTCCTTTCCAGAGTCCAGTTGAGTCACAACGAGTGGTCTCTCCACATCGACTCATTCAAGTGGATTCTGTCTCTAGGGGTCTCACCCGAAGTAGACCTGTTTGCATCTCCATGCAACCACAAGCTGGACCGGTACTTCACACGCAGCAAGTGTCACCAAGCCTGCGGAACGGATGCTCTGAACGACAGATGGGAATTCAGCAGGGCATATGCCTTTCCCCCATTTCCCATCATCCTCAGATTTCTTCAGAGACTCCAAGCAGAAGATGTGGAGATTGTCATGGTAGCCCCTCATTGGCCAAACAGGCCCTGGTTCCCACTTCTCCTGCAACTCAGTTATCGGAGCCCGATTCCCCTGCCCCTCAAACCAGACCTTCTCTCGCAGGGAACAACATTACACCCCTGCCCCGCTTTGCTCAGGTTAACGGTCTGGTTCTTGAGAGGGAGAGGTTGGAGTCACTCGGATGCCCTCCTGGGGCAATCCCTACCTTAATGAACTCCAGAAGACCCAGCACAAACAGAGTTTACTGCAGAGTCTGGTCTAGATTCTTGGAATTCACGTACCCGGAGGGAAATCCTTCCTTAAATTTTGGAGTTCAAGAAGTCCTGAAGTTCCTTCAAGCAGGTCTGGATAAATCTCTATCAGTTGGGACTCTCAGGGTGCAAATATCAGCCTTATCGGTGTTCTCAGGGTTCTCCTGGGCCAAGCATGTACTCATACAACAATTCTTCAAAGGTGCGGTCAGACTCAGACCTCAGTGGAAGCCAAGGTTCCCCGAATGGGACCTTCCTCTTGTCCTTAACGTCCTTTCAAGAACTAGTTTGTCGGACTCCATCAGAGAACTTACCATTAAAACAGCCTTTTTAGTGGCAATCACTTCAGCTAAAAGAGTTTCTGAGATCAGTTCCCTTGGTCATAAAGAACCTTTCCTCACGTTCTTTCCGGACTGAGTAGTCCTAATCCCGATGCTCAATTCTAATCCGAAGGTATCATCGGTTTTTCATGAAAACCAGGAGATTGTGCTTCCTACCTTTCGATCTTCCGAGGATAATGAACCTCATCCCTTGGATGTAGGGAAGACTCTTATGGAATATCTTCAGTCTACGTCTTCTTTCAGACAATCGGATAATCTCTTCGTCCTTTTCTCAGGCAAAAATAGAGGAAAGCGGGCCTCGTCAAGGTCCATTGCAGCCTGGATTGTGTCTGCTATTCAGCGAGCTTACTGTGTAGAGGGTTTGGCTCCTCCGGAGGCGGTGACAGCCCACTCAACGAGAAGCATCTCAACGTCCTGGGCGGCTTCACATCTGACATCCTCCCTCCATGTCTCTTCCGGGTTAGTGAGTACCCGGAGCCGCGATGACGTCACTCCTGTGCATGCGAGTTCACTTTCCGGCAAGGAGCTCTGAAGGTACACCGGACCTTCTGAGCGCATGCGCCGCTGGTGTCAGCGGCTGCATGCAGGGTGAATATCTCCTAAACCGTGCACGTTTAGGAGATATTAATTTTACCTACAGGTAACCTTATTATAGGCTTACCTGTAGGTAAAAGTTAAAAAGTGGAGTATACTACCGCTTTAAGAAGAATTTAAGGCCTTTTCTGAATGGAGGAGGTGCTAAATGAGCGATCCTCTGTGATCAGTATACTGCAGCCAGAACTTCAAGTCTCAGCACCAGACATTCAGGTCTGACTGTAGGCTAAATAAAAGTAAGAAAATATATGGCCATCCATCCATCCCCACCGTCGGCTTAAAAGCTGATTCTCTATTTGTTTGGGCAACTTGAAAAAGGAGGTAGAGTCTCTGAAAAACATTGTGCCTTACCCTCCAGTACTGCAGGTGCCTACCCTGAGTGTTGAGAACAGCCGTAAATACCACCGCTGGTTGGCCATTTGGTGGGTCTGGTTCTACAATTGTGACAGCCTCTCCTTTCCATCCACCCCTGGCCTGTGATCTCCTTGTGTTTTTACATATCCTTCAGGTTTTAAGTGCTCCTAAAGGCAGAAGGGTTTTTCTCCTAATGCATTCTGTGCATTAAGATAAAAAACCTTCAATGTGCAGCATCCCCCCCAATACCTACCTGAGTCCCATCTCGATCCAGCGCTGTTGCACGAGAGCCAAGGCTGTCTGGGTCTCTCCCTCCTGATTGGCACGTCAGCAGGGGCCATTGAGGGAGGGTCCAGAAGAAGAGGAGGATCTGGGCTGCTCTGCAAAACCAACTGCTCAGAGCAGGTGTGTATGACATGTTTGATATTTGTAAACAAATAAACACAAGACTTTAAAGTGGATGTAAACCCTAAGGGCTCTTTCACAAAGAGCGGACCGCATTGCGATCCGCCCTGGCACTTTTTTTTTTTATCACGGAGCGAATGACACTTGTGTCATCCGCTCCGTATGTCCGCATATCATCCCATCCGTTTGCGGATGATATACGGACATAATGTATGTCTATGGGCATTGCGGATGTCAGCGGATGACACCGCTGACATCCGATTTTGCATCCGTTCCCTTTTTTAAAAGGAAGAAAAATAGGGTTCTGTTCCGTTCCAAAAAACGGAACAGAGCTGAAAGGACGAAAATCGGATCTCAGCTTATGGTCATCCGCTGACATCCGCAATGCCATTGACATACATTATGTCCGTATATCATCCGCAAAAAAATAGGATGATATACGGACATGAGGAACGCCCGTGTGAAAGGGCCCTAAGTCTCCATTCACACTAGCACGACTTGTCAGGCGACTTGTTCAGCCTGACAAGTCGTGCACCGTCGTGGTCCATTGACTGCTACAGGAGCCGTTCTAATAGGAGCGATACAAATCGCTCCGACTTAGAAAAAGGGTCCTGTACTACTTCGGGGCGACCTGGAGCGACTTGCATAGACATTCATTTTATGAAGTCCGTGCAAGTCGTGCCGAAGTCGCGCTGCACGCGACTTCACAGGTCGCCACGAAGTCGGATCCGACATAATGTGAACGGAGTCTTACATATACCCAGTGAAGTGAACAGCTCCAGATGATACACAGAGGAAACAAATCTCTCTGCCTAAGTTTTATTTGTATATCTGCTGTCTTCAGCTTTCTACATTGTTTAGAAAGTGAACATCGCATTAGAATGTTTTCTTCCTGTTCCAGCACTGGTTGTGAAGTCTAGGCTTACACTGGGCGACAGCTGATTGGAGGAAAGGCACACCCCCCTCCACATAGGCAGAGGAAGGAAGAAACATGCAGAGCTGTGCTGTGAATAGACAAGCTCTCTGCTAATCTATCTCTATGCACCCACCCTGACACAAGCTTGTCAGAAGTTATCATGCTGATAACAGAGAAACATAACAGTAGAAAAACACAGGACTTAGGGCTTTGGAGAGAGATAAGTACAGACTACAGATATACAGTATGTGCCCAGGTCAAATTTCATAAATGGGCTTTACATCCATTTTAATATCATTAACTGTATTTCTCCTACCATGATGTAGGTGTGGATTGTTTCCAAATAAATGTTACTATGTTTATTTACTAATCTCTGCTACTGTGTCTTTCTCTCCAAATAAAAGTAAGATATGTAACGAATATGTAACAAATGCTGCAGCAGCCAGAGATGGGGCACATTTCAGTAGTGGTCATTTATTTTTACTGTGCAAAGTGGCCAAAAATAATCTTTGGCCATAATTTAGGTTTAACAGCCATTGACTCCTGGTTCACACCAGTGTGACTTGACAGTTTAAAGTTCACACCCTATTTGTGGCAATGGAACCATTCAAATCGCTGCCACTCAAGTTGCAGCGACTTTGCAAAAGGTTTCTGCACTATTTCTGTGCGATTTCAATGAGACTTGCATCGACATCTGTTAGCCACACATGAAATCGCATTTTGAAGACACACTGAAGTAGCGCGACTTCAAAACCCCAAGTAGCACGACTTCAAAGCCGCACTGCTGTGAACTAGGGCTTAGGCTTGTTACTACTTGTTGCCAATGTATCAAAACATGTTATACGTGTTGTGACAATTTAATTTCCTTCTATGGGCCTCTCTTTGCATGAAAATAGATAAAAATGGGCATTTTGAATTTTTCAAGACGTGCTGTAGCACTGAGATGGGAACAGACTCTATATTATGGGAACCATGATACGTACAGTTTAGTGCATTGGGACACGCTTGTTAAAATGCACCAGTTTAAATGGGCCCTTACGTCCAATTATTTTTGTTGGGTGGAGGAGGGGCTGACAGCTTCCTACAGTGTGATGGCTAGCTGCTCTTGTCACTGACAGGTATACTACCCAGTTCAGAGCCAGACATGCTTTCAGTGGAAAATAAAGTGGATGCAAAGCCAAATCAGTTTTTTTCCTAGCATCTGTGAAGGTTCCCTTCTATTCAGATCATAGTATAACTATTAGTAATTGGTCACATTCCACAGACTTGTACTGTAATGTTGAAGACATTTTGTTGCTTCCCTAAATTCTACAAGTCCGATGAGTGTCAGGAAGTTACCCTAGTATTTATATAACCATAGCACCAACACTGACATTCCAATCACCATGGAAAGTTTAGGCCTACGTTCATAATAGAAATACTGCGATTTCTGATGCAGCTGGTGTCACGCAGTACAACACAAGAGTGGAAAACACATTATTCTCTTTGTTGCCCATTCACATCAATGCAGCACAGGTGCAACTCATTTTTGAAAAGGTACATACTACATGTGCTACTTTGGTACTGGTGCAGCATGATTCTTGCCTTAGGCCCCTTTCACACAGGCGGACCGTTCAGATCCGCCTGTATGTTTTTTTGGCGGATCTGAACGGTCCCCCCATGCATCTCTATGGGGGATTGGATGTCAGCTGAGACATGTCCGCTGACATCCGTTCCGTCAAATCTGGACGGATGGAAACCCTATTTTCCATCCATCCAGCGGATCGGTTTGGATGGGATCAGATGAGAACAGACTGACGGTCCGTTCCCATCCGATTTCCCCCATAGAGATGCATGGGGAACTGACAGCTGTGTCTCCGCATACAGCGCGGAGACACAGCTGTCCTCCTGCTGCTCAGCTGATGATCGGCGGCTCGATCCCCCGCTGAGAAAAACGGAATCTGTCCGACGGACGGATAGTGTGAAAGGGGACTTAAAGACTTCTGGGGAGATTTACTAAAACTGGTGCACACATAATCTAGTGCAGCTGTGCATAGTAACCAATCAGCTTCTAGGTTTAATGTCAAAGCTTACGTCAGTTTTTCTCAGCGGGAGATCGATCCGCCGATCCCCCGATGAGCAGGAGGATGACAGCTGTGTCTCCGCGCTGTGTGCGGAGACAGCTGTCAGTTCCCCATGCATCTCTATGGGGACCGTCGGTCCGTTATCCGATCCCATCCGATCCGCTGGACGAATGGGAAAATAGGGTTTCCATCCGTCCAGATTTGACGGATCGGATCGGATGTCAGCGGACATGTCTCCGCTGACATCCGATGCCCCATAGGGATGCATGGGGGGACCGTTCAGATCCGCCAAAAAAACGGACAGGCGGATCTGAATGGTCCGCCTGTGTGAAAGAGCCCTAAAGTAGAAGATCACACACACACTGATATAGGGGTTGTGATTAATTTACATGCACAATGCATGTTGTTTTGGGGAGGAAAATCTAGAGTTCTTGTTTAAGTTTATTTAGATCTAGACTGGACTTCCACACTAAAAGCCACCAGATTGGTCTTCCCCAGATAATGGAAATCTACTACGCCACTATCCATATGTGCATGGGTAGCTGAAATATAGTTTCTGAAAAGGATGTAGGAATTGAGCACAGCTCTATACAACAGGTATGAGGAATTCTTTGAAAGATGAGGTCTCTAAAAACATTTATGTACTAATTTAAAAGGTAACTCCAATCTCAAGGTTAAAAAAATATAGAGCACATACAATTGTGACAAAAACTAAATATAAATTGTAATGGAAAGTTATTAAAAAATACCTTTCCTTTTTAATCTGTGATTTTCCCAGAAGTCTGCACTAAGATACAAGTCACAATTACTCACTTCTACTCACTTCTAAAGGGTCACATACCCTGCTGCCTACCTCATTAGAACAAAGTTTGTTAAAATCCATACAATGTACATGGATCACCCAGAGGGAAAAGTGTTTTTTCCTCAAAAAATGTGAAGGTACTCTTTTAGAAAATGCTACCCCATGGTGAGGACTAAATCAATACTGTGAACGTAATGCCCCTCCTTTCCTCTTCTCTTCCTGCACTTCTCTTTCTATTACTATCTCTTTTTGTCCAACTAGCAGAACATGAGGGTATCTTGTCACCACAATGGAATTTTACTGTGTACATTAAAAGGTACATGAGAATATGCTCTCTCTGGTTTGAACTGATCTGGAGTGGTAAGTGGGGTACCCCAAGGCTCTGTATTCGGACCAATTCTGTTTAATTTATTCATAAATGATATAGAGGATGAGATAAATAACTCAATCTTAGTTTTTGCAGGCAACAGAAAATAAGCAGGGCAATTAATTCACATCAGGATATAGACATTTTACGGAAAGAACAGACTAAGATAATGGAATGGGCAACTACATGGCGGATGAGGTTTAATGTAGAGAAATCTAAGGCAATGGGGGCTAAAAACATAAATGCAATCTACTCACTAGACGGAGAACCTCTGGGGGAATCAAGGATGGAGAAAGATCTGGGGGTCCTAGTAGAAGACAGACTGAGCAATAGCATGCAATATTAAGCTGCAGCTACCAAAGCCGGCAGAATATTAGCATGCATAAAAAGGGGATATACTCCAGAAAAAAAAACTATAATCCTGACACTTTAACCGCTTGCCGACCGCCGCAAGTAGATTTACTGCGGCGGTCAGCCCCTGCCAGGCAGAGTGACGTTAATTAACGTCACTAGCCTGGGAGGGTCTGGGGAGCGAGCGCGTGCCCGCGGAGGCGCGCTCCCGCGCGGTCACGGACCCCCCCGCGCATGTGACCAGCGGACCCGATGTCTGCCGGTCACTCGGCGATCGTCGGGGGAGAGGGAGAAAGGCAGGCAGATTGTGTAAACAAGCCACCTGTCATTCTCCTCGCTGTAAAGACACTGATCACACGGATCTACTATGTAGATCCGTTGATCAGTGTCCTTACAGCTCAAGCCACAGCCAATCACAGTAGAAAGCACACCCCTAGGGACACACACAGCCCCTCCCTCCCAAATAAAGTTAACCCCTTCACTACCAGTGTATTTTTACAGTAACAGTGCATATGTATAGCACTGATTACTGTAGAAATGTCACTGGTAACCCCAAAAGTGTCAAAAATGTCAGTCAAGGGTCCGATCTGTCCGCCACAATGTCGCAGTACCGCAAAAAAAATCGCAGATTGCCGCCATTACGCGTTAAAAAAAAAACAACAAAAATTACAAAAATCTTTCCCTTTGTTAGTAAACGCGATAACTTTTGCGCAAACCAATAAAAATACGCTTTTTGCGATTTTTTTTACCAAACATAGGTAGGATAAAACAAATTGGCCGAAAATGTTAAAAAATTTTGATTTTTACATTTTTTTGGGGGGGAATTTCATATAAAAAAATGTGAAAAATATTGCTATTTTTGCAAAATTGTCGCTCTTTTTTTGTTTATAGCGCGTGATCAAAAAATCGCACAGGTGATCAAATACCACCAAAAGAAAGCTCTGTTTGTGGGAAAAAAAGGACGCCAAATTCGTTTAGGTACAGCGTCGCACGGCCGCGCAATTGTCCGTTAAAGTCACGCAGTGCCGAATCGCAAAATACCCCCTGGTCTTTTAGCAGGAAAATCCTCCGGGGCTTAAGTGGTTAAAAAACTCTGGTTAAGCCACATTTGAAGTATTCTGTCCAGTTCTGGTCACCAGTCCTCAGAAGGGATGTGCTGGAGCTGGAGAGAGTCCAAGGAAGGGAAATTAAATTAATAAGGGAGTTGGAGGACCTCAATTATGAGGAATGACTACAAGCACTAAATCTATGCTCGCCGAAGAAGAGACGCTTGAGAGGGGACATGATAGCGATTTACAAATACAAACCCAATTCCAAAAAAGTTGGGACACTGCACAAATTGTGAGTAAAAAAAGGAATGGACTAATTTACAAATCTCATAAACTTATATTTTATTCACAATATAATATAGTTAACATATCAAATATTGAAAGTGAGACATTTTAAATTGTCATGACAAATATTGGCTCATTTTGGATTTCATGAGAGCTACACATTCTAAAAAAGTTGGGACAGGTAAAGTTAAATGTACATATAAGGCACTGCTGGAGGACCAATTTGTAACTTATTAGTTATTGTCAACATGATTGGGTATAAAAAGAGTCTCTCAGTGTGGCAGTGTCTCTCAGAAGTCAAGATGGGCAGAGGATCACCAATTCCCCCATTGCTGCGGTGAAAAATAGTGGAGCAATATCAGAAAGGAGTTTCTCAGAGAAAAATTGCAAAGAGTTTGAAGTTATTATCATCTACAGTGCATAATATCATCCAAAGATTCAGAGAATCTGGAACAATCTCTGTGCGTAAGGGTCAAGGCCGGAAAACCATACTGCTTGCCCGTGATCTTCGAGCCCTTAGACGGCACTGCATCACATACAGGAATGCTACTGTAATGGAAATCACAACATTGGATCAGGAATACTTCCAGAAAACATTGTTGGTGAACACAATCCACCGTGCCACGTGCTAAAACTCTATAGGCCAGAAACGAAGCCATATCTAAACATGATCCAGAAGCGCAGGCATTTTCTCTGGCCCAAGGCTCATTTAAAATGGACTGTGGCAAAGTAGAAAACTGTTCTGTGGTCAGACGAATCAAAATATTTTGGAAAACTGGGACGCCATGTCACCTGGACTAAAGAGAACAAGGACAACCCAAGTTGTTATCAGCGCTCAGTTCAGAAGCCTGCATCTCTGATGGTATGGGATGGCATGAGTGCGTGTGGAATGGGCAGCTTACACACCTGGAAAGGCACCATCAATGCTGAAAGGTATATCCAAGTTCTAGAACAACATATGCTCCCATCCAGACGTTGTCTCTTTCAGGGAAGACCTTGCATTTTCCAACATGAAAATGCCAGACCACATACTGCATCAATTACAACATCATGGCTGCGTAGAAGAAGGATCCGGGTACTGAAATGGCCAGCCTGCAGTCCAGATCTTTCACCCATAGAAAACATTTGGTGCATCATAAAGAGGAAAATGCGATAAAGAAGACCTAAGACAGTTGAGCAACTAGAAGCCTGTATTAGACAAGAATGGGACAATATTCCTAAACTTGAGCAACTTGTTTTCCTCAGTCCCCAGACATTTACAGACTGTTATAAAAAGAAGAGGGGATGCCACACAGTGGTAAACATGGCCTTGTCCTAGCTTTTTTGAGATGTGTTGATGCCATGAAATTTAAAATCAACTTCTTTTTCCCTTAAAATTATAAATTTTCTCAGTTTAAACATTTGATATGTCATCTATGTTGTATTCTGAATAAAATATTGAAATTTGAAACTTCCACATCATTGCATTTTGTTTTTATTCACAATTTGTACAGTGTCCCAACTTTTTTGAAAAAGGGTTTGTACCTCAATGGTGATTCCAGCATAGGAAAAAAAACGATTCAGTCTCAGGGAATGTAAGAGGACACAAGGCCACACAATGAGATTGGAGGAGAAGTGGTAAACTCTCTTCCACAATTGGCGTCAGCGATAAGTA
Organism: Pelophylax lessonae; assembly: GCF_965119305.1. Taxonomy (NCBI): domain Eukaryota; kingdom Metazoa; phylum Chordata; class Amphibia; order Anura; family Ranidae; genus Pelophylax; species Pelophylax lessonae. The sequence continues at coordinate 630,926,746 of NC_138769.1, read as the reverse complement.
TTGATATTCTAAAAGACCCTTGGACGTGTAGCTTAAAGAACACAACATACAGGGATAAGGGAAATAATTATCGACATTGACACACAGACACCTTCACAGGTTGAACTGTATAGACTATTGTAGTACACTGTGGATTTGCCTTTAGTAAATTAACCCCAATGTTCTTTAGCAAGGAACATACAGTACATTCCACAATAATAATTATGCTTCCAAAATTAGTATGTGCTGTAAATTGCCCCTGTTTCTTCTTACTGGAGGCTGCCATTTTGTTGAATCCCAATGCCCCTGAACAGAAGTAAATCATGAAGTGGAACTATACCCTTTAATTTAACATTTTCAAAAAACAGTTACATCAGGATTGCATAACTGTCACATTTGCTTGTGTCCTCAATGAAATTGTCAAACCAACAAATGGCTGGTGTCATAAATTATCACATGTGCAGCGCTATGGCAGTTGCGGATCAAACAGAAGCAGCTTCCTTGGCTGTAAAGGATAGGAGGGTTTAATTCGGCTTTAAGACTGTCAGCAGATCGGCCTCTACAAATTCAGCAGTGCCCAAAAATGGAGAACTGAGCATGTGCAGAACAGGGTGAGACTGTGTATTACTGTTTTTTAAAAAAAATATACACCTATTTGTAATGTTTTACATAGCTATACCTGCAAAAGAGGCCAACCTGAAGTGATCTAGCAGGACCTATTTTCTGACTAAAGTTCCACTTTAATTTTCTTTCTAAAAAGAACATACATTCCACATTAATTGTTATGCTACCAAAGTTAGTGTGTGCTGTAAATTTCCTCCAGCTCTGCTCCTGTTTTTTTTGCTGGAGACGGCCATTTTGAAGTCCAGAGCAGTCACTTCCTTATTGGAAACTCTCCCCCTCTGCTTGGTCTCAAAAATGATATGTCACTTTCTTCAATTAAAATATGTACATTTCCAGCATTTATTGTATGTCTTGGCTCAGACAGAGAGAAAGGCTGACAGAAGCTTTACAGGGCAGACGTTTACAGGCTACCCATGAAGGAGAAAGGAGAGAAAATCAGGAAGATAAGATAAGACACTGTTCTTGTCAGTTTAACTTTTTTGTGTTGCCCTGGCAGTAACATTTTCCCTGTCACCTCTCCTGCTTTTCTTTTCTCCCTCCCTAATCTGTGTTCCTCAGCACAGTCTGTGTCATTCCTGTTGCTTTCTTCTGCCTTCAGCAACAGTAAATCCTAAAGCTGTCAGCTGATCGGCCTCTAAAGGCTCTGATTTAAGCCACAGAGTCGGCACCTTGTGCCACCATTAGCACCCTGCACCATTCTCAGCACTGTTCGTCCCTCTCAGTACCCCGTGCCACTCTCAGCACTCTGTGTCACTCTCAGGACCCTGCGTCACTTTTAGCACTCTGCACTTGAAGTGCAGTCACTGTAGATCTAAAGGGGAAGATCTGAAATGAGGAAAAGCTCTGCTGATTTTTATCATTCAATTATGTGTAAGTAAAAATGCTGTTTTTTATTTTTCTTGCATGTCCACCTCATATCTACAGCGACTGCACTTCCAAGTGCACTATCAGTGCACTTGTAGTGCACAGTGGATTTGCCTTTAGTAAAAAAAAAAAACATTTTTTTTTTTTTTATCTAGTTGTTATGGGTAAAGTTCTGTTTTAATTGTTATCAAACTGTTATGGGTAAAGTTCCTCTTTAACCACTGTACTCTAAGTGAATCTATAATTGGTATGAAGTTACCATGTTTGTCCTGGGTTTATGCGTAACCCAAGCTATTATCTCTTTGGAAATATAGAAGATTAACTAATAATTTCCTGTATGTTCCTACTAATGAACTCTGCACTAATCTGAATTATTTTTTCAATAAAATATAATCTTTTAATAAAAAAATGAATTCATTATATAGTTTGTTAAAATAAATATCATGACCACTTTCGGTCAAAAATGTTTCCAGGATCACACCTACATAATCCAATACTCTCCCCCGAAATGAGTGGGAACAGACAGGTTATATGGTTTCCAACCCAACTGGCATGCAGAAAATACAGATAGTAACTAGAGCAGCCTTTCTCAACCTTTGAAACGTAGAGGAACCCTTGAAATAATTTTCAGGTCTCAGGGATCCCCTGCTAAAAATGACTATATTTACAACTCTTGATACATTAGTGTGATGGTCAGTGGAAAGAATGCTCCTTACACTTGTGGACATTGGGAAGAATTACCCCCTTACAGATAGCTAAAAAGATCAATGGTGTCAGGGAAACTTATCTGAGAGGCAGAAATTGCTTATTGCTCAAGGAACCCCTAGCAACCTCTGGAGGAACCTTGTTTGAGAACCACTGAACTAGAGCATTGGCTTTACGCTAGCACACAGCCTTATACAATTATAGTAAAAAGTTTAAAATGAATACACAATATTACTACAGTTTTCACCTTTCACAAACGGTGTGGCTCACCACCACTTGGTATATTTAAATGTGGCTCTCAAGCTAATAAAAGCTGGTGACCCTTGAGGTTAGCAATCTATGTAAATGCATTGCTGAACTAAAGTGAAGCACACATATGATATGAGGCGGGTATCTTCCAGGACTCTAGCAAGTTAAGAAAATAGAGAAGTTCTGTGGTTTCTTAGGGGGTGGCTCTAGGTGTGCAGCTGCTAAATTATCTAATACAGAACAAAGTGACAAAGGCTGCAACTTCAGCATTGTCTATGAAGGAGAGAACATTATGCAAGAACTGAGGGGCCCATACGCTTCTACGCCAAGCCCCTGGCTGCAAGGTAGGAAAGGTCTATTTATTTTGCATAGTGGTTGGTACGTTATATATTGTACAATGTGAAATCGATGTCGTTCGGTGAAGTGTATTATATGTATTCTGGGAAGAGGATCCTTTGATAACTCCTCGACTATCACAACAGACCATAGTTTGGAAAGCCTTGTTCTACAACTTAACAGTACAAAGTGTAACATTTAAAATTCAGCTAGTCCAATCCTTTTTTAGGTAAAATTTCCTCTTGTTGATATCAACAGAAAACATTTTTTTTCTAACAGCTCATCCTCATGTGCAGCAGCATTTGCTACCCCTCTGAAAAGCAATCCGCAGTAGATTGTTTTTCAAAAGGCGTTTGACATGCAGTGAGGAGGCAGTATGTCACCTCTTCGCCACCTGTTTTGACTCTGAAAATTACAACTTACCGCGCCATAACTGCATGCAGAGCAGGATGATTTTGGCAATGTCTCATTTACTGGAATGGATTAGCTTTAGCAGCAGTACTGGTCCCAGAGCGGCTGCATGCCCTCATTTAGATGGGTGGTTTTGGGTTGTAAAACCTCACCTCAATTGCCTGCTTTTACTGCTCCCCGGGTGCATATTTGAACAAGCCCTAAATGTGTTTATTGTTGATACTGTGTTTTATATGCTCAGATACTAGGAAGTGAATCAATACAGAATTATCTTTTAAGCATGCATGTCTATGTCCCAAGCAGACACCTTTACCACCATTGTAAGCTTAAATTGTAATTATCATTGGATATATTTTTTTAATTTTACGTGCATGCATGCTGAGTATTGTTGCTGTCTGATTACTGGGTGGAAAGCAGACTAAGCCCTGCCAAAGACCAATTGTTTTTTTTTTTTGACCAGCCAGCGGGGTGATTGAAAATAAAATGAAGAAATTCCTCCATCCTCACAAGCAAGGTAGATGGAGGAATTGTCCCTGATGTATCATTGTATTCTGACAGCAGGTCTCCTCTGCTGTCAGAATACACTGTTCAGAAGCTGCAGCCAATTGGCTGCAGTTGGTTGATGGAGAACATTTTTTGCAATACTCCCGTTCAACAGAAGTTGATCATTAGACCAACTTCTGTTGAACTGGAACAATCCTACGTGGATCGAAAACCAGCCAATCCCTGCTGAACCGGCCAAATAGCGATTTATCTATGGGTAGCTTAAGGAAATGCTCACCCGTACACATAATCAGGAAATCGGAAGTATAATTTCATAAAGCGAACGATCAGCCATTTATCTGATCGTTAGTATAGCGCTTTTGACAGCTAATTCCAACTTTTAGGATGACAAAACCTGAAGGTGCAGGTTATACATTTTTTTATCGTACATGAACACAACATTCAATTTTCATTTAAATAGTTCAGTTTTCTTTTCCGAAAAGAATCATAAGAACAAGACTTTGCATGCTTGAAAACGAAAGAATACATTACAAAACAATTCAACACATTACATCACTTCCGAAGTTGTATTCTGTCGTTTGAGAATTTTCGTAGAATAAGTAATCACTTCAATTTCAATATGAGACTAGCATGCAACAAAAAGCGGATGATTATTCGTCCGATAATCTCATCTTGTGTACAGGGCTTAAAAAAAGATGGACCTTCCTTGAGAAAATATTTTACTTTATGCTGTGACATATCAGAAAAATTTTAACATTTTAAGTCAAGAACAGTAAGCTAAAGTAGGCGTCTGCAAACTTTCTAAAGAAAGGGCCAGTTTACTGTCCTTCAGACTTTAGAGGGGCCGGAATGTGCCCAGTGGGAGTAAACAATAACCGATCTTTGGTATTCGGGGGAGAAATAGTTGGTGTCAGTAGGAGAATAGTGCCCGATTGTTCGTGTCAATGGCAGGACTAATGCCTCAAGAGCCGGATAAAAGCAAGCAAAGGGTCACATCTGGCCTCAAGAAAGGTCTCAAGAAAGGTCCATCTTTTTTTTCTTAAGCCCTGTACACAAGATGAGATTATCGGACGAATAACCGTCCATTTTTTGTAGCATGCTAGTCTCATATCGAAATTGAAGTGGTTACTTAACGTATGAAAATTCTTCTTCTTCGACAAAAGTTGATTGAAAAAATAGCGAAAAATGACTAAACTTTGAACCATGTATGCTAGGCTTTAACTATCTGCGTCTGAGGTTCTAAACACAATTGTTCAGTGTGTGCAGAGGGGCAGGAAAATCTCAATAAGGACATATCCAATGCTGACTCCGTGAGATAAAAACAGCTGCAATGAGACAAGGTTTTCTAAGGTTAGAATTCACCTGTTTAGCTCCTTTGGTCTGAATGAGAGAAATCACTTAATTCCCCCAATCCACAATAAATAGTGTGAATGGAGGAATCCACACTGCCCGCCATTGTAATCTGACAGCCACAGCTGCCTTAATACCTGAACAGTGACTGTCAAGTATTTATATACTGTATGTCTGCATGCACCAGACAGCCTTACAAATAAAGTATGTTTTTAGGACTGTGCTTTTTCATATAGGTAAAGTTGTTTGCCTAATCATACCTTTTGTATGTCAAGCTCGATCATCTAAAGTATTATTCTTTTCTTCCTTTGGCCTTCTTTAATTTGTGAGGATAATGGAGGTTCAGATAAAAAACCTGTATCTGTTATAACTATAACGTTGTCTGCGCAGTAATAGAAGCCATGCACAGCTATGAACAGTCTGGTTTATTTCTGTAATATTTGTGTATTTTAGGCGCCATTTTTAAATTTTAATTTGAGAGTTTTGCAAACGAATACAAGTGTTTTAGAAGTATATTACCACATGTAGCAAGCTTTCAGGAGGACAGTGCTTAACCCTTCCTGTCTCTTGCCCTTGGAAATCTTCAGAGGAGCCAGGTGGGCTGGTGGACAAGTAGCCAGGAAGGCTGGTAGTTCCTGCAGGCAGTAGAGCTGGGAGCAGTTCCATAGAGGAGAGAAGATACTCTTGTATGCAGCTTACAACATACTGTGCTTTTTTCAAAGGGGACTGAGTGCCGGTTCACACATGTGTGATGTTAGACATCGTATGTGATTTGCAGTGCACTGCTCTGCAAATCACATGCGATGTCTGTGCATTGCGAATTCAGCCATACAGGTTGTATGGCTGAATTTGCATCGCATTCGGACCAAAGTCGCACAGGACCCTTTTTTTGGACTGCACCAGAATCTGATCGCATGGGTGTTCACACCTCTGCGATCTGATTCCTGTCCTAACTGACAGTTCGTACTGCGATATGGGAACTGATCTAGGGGTGTCGTTAACTTTATATTGACACTCAATTCGCATATGGCATTGTGAACTGCCTGTGAGCCGAGTGCAATGCGGGAACCAGCAGTGGATTTGCAGGGTTCCCGCATCGCGTATGTGTGAACCGGCACTGTGAACATGTGCTTCCCAAACAATAATTCCTCCCACCGCCAAGAACATTACTCCCCCCCCCCCCCCACCGCCCCCGGACAAAACGACTTTTAGCAAAAATCCCCCGATCCTTAAATTGTACTCGAGTTTGACATGACATTGCTGGTAATTCCCCACTGTCCACCCTCTGCTAAAGAATTCCCTCCCCTCATCTCCAGCACCTTTACAGCTGCAGAAGGCACCATATACTTGAAGGATGGGAAGGAGTCTGTGGCATCAGTGGGAGCATGTCACCCCACCAGCACTCCCATGCCTCTCTGCAAAGGAATCACCAACACTCTCATGTGACAGTTAATGTCCCAGGCTGTATTTAGAGGGGCCATTCATGTCTACTGCTATTGACATACACCCTCCTCCTTCCCCCACATTAAAAACTGGTATAGAGTGGTCATGGGTTGATTTGTATTTGCAGCTGCTAGTGTTGCCACCTGGGCTCCTCCTCTTGTCGCATTGGCGGTGGTGTTTACCATAACATCATAGAAATGTTATTTAGTCTACTTGGATGCAAAGATTTGGTCAGCCCATAAGTCTTTGGTTGGCGAAAAGCTTACATTTACATACATAGTTACATAGTTGGTAAGGTTGAATAAAGACAATAGTCCATCCAGTTCAACCTGCGTGGGTGTGTGTTCGTGTAGATAATAATTTCCCATATCCCTGTATATTGTGTTTGCTAAGATACACATCCAAGAGTCTTTTAAAACTATCAATACTTGCTGTTGACATCACTTTTTGTGGATGAGATTTCCACATATTTCCACATCCTTACCGCTCTGACTGTGAAAAACTCCCCTACACAGCCTAAGGTTAAACCGCTTCTCTTAATGTCTCATTGTGGGGGGGCCTGTGTCCTCTTACAATCCCTGAATAGTTTTCTACCTACACAGGGATTACCATTGAGATATTTGTATATCGCTATCATATCTCCTCTCAAGCGTCTCTTCTCCAGGAAGAATACATTTAGCGCTTGTAGACGCTCCTCATATTTGATGTCCTCCAGTCCCCTTATTCATTTTGTTGCCCTTCTCTCTCTCCAGTTCCAGCATATCCTTTCTGAGGATTGGTGACTAGAACTGGACAGAATACTCCAGATGTGGCTGAACCAGAGTCTTATAAAGTGGTAGAATTATCATTTTATCTCTGGAGTAAATCCCTTTTTTAATGCATGCTAATAGTCTGCTGGCTTTGCTTGCCGTGGCTTAACATTGCATGCTGTTGCTCAGTGTGTCATCTACTAGGACACCCAGATCCTTCTCCATTCTACTTTTTGTCACTTAAATAAGGATTCTGGTGTGTACCGAGGTCCATTAGGAACTGCAGGATAAGGCAGGTCCTCCTTAATTTCATCTATTTTGCAGAGGCAGGGGAGCATTGACTTTAAAACACAGCGGGAATGCCTTGGAATGGGGAGGTGTGAGCAGACACTGGTGGACTCCTGAATAAGGCAGTTTCCTCCTGTTGCAGCTGCAAGACTGACATGTCGGTTAGAGTCTTTGGAAATTGGATCCAGCTGCTTGGCCAATTGACTGCAGTCAGGTTTCTTTCCAGTGGTGGTCGCTTGTCACGTAGATGTGCTATGCAGAGAGCTGCCAACCCAATGCGAGCAGCTGCAAATAAAAATCAAGATTCGCTCTCTCGTTCACCGCTCACCCCCCGCCGTGCAGCCCAGTCCCTAACAGGCCGTGAACTGGCACCATTACGTGGCCTGGGGTTTGGGGCCCTCTGCTCTAGACTACTCTGTATCTAGACAAGTGTCGAAGTATAACATTATGACATATTTTGAAGAGGGATAGACACAAGGAAAGCACGCTACTCTATCCCATTTGTGAAGTGCCATATAAGCAAGTACAGTTTTAGCTGATGATAGACTGCCTTTTATTAGGGAAACTAAAGTGCATGTCAAGTCAACATTTTCAATTCTAGTGTTGAATAGAGTGGTGAAAGATTACAACTCATTTCAGCTTTTTACTGCATTTCGGGGCTCTGTTACAGAGATTTACAGTACACTCACTTTCGGTCCCACTGACAACAGTTTCACCAACATTTGCAACAGGAGAGTAATAAAAAGCATTTTTTTTATCTATGTTGTTGTTGGAAAGTTCCCCTCAATTCCTGTATGATAAAACATCATCAGCACAACAGGGAATGGAGGGTAAATCTTAAACTGCATCTTGGAGAAAAGTAAAAACCTGATGTGGATTCCATCCCTTCCCAATTCCATTTTAAACTAAGAAAAAACATTTTTGCTGGAGGTCCACCTAAACTGAGCAAAAAGCTGTGAAGAATCTTGGAGTCCAAAGAAACAGATTTTAAGAAATAATAAATTGTTTCAGTACAGGCTATGTATTGGTAGTTAGATCCACAAACTGAGGTTTTTAACTTCCCTCTTAGCCACTTCTGATTTTAATTGGTAATCTTTTCAATCTGAAAATATCATGTATTTGATCATGCCCGATATACAATATGAGGAAGTCGAAAGCTACTTATTTTGCAGGCCTGTTCCTCTCCAGCTCTTATCTTATACTTGTTTATTTAGGACAGCTTAACACTTGAATAGGGTATTTTATTGTGTTGTTTAAAATGTAATATAAAACTTTTTCTTTCTTGCAACCACGAGGATGAAGGAGTGTGTTGAGCTGGCCCCGCCGGGTCAGTGATTACTGCTATAATAGCCACTAGCAATAATCGCATTTAAAATCTGACAGGGTGTTTGTACTCAAGTTGACTGATCTATTAACTAGAATTACTGCCTCAAGTCTTTTTGAGTATGATGCTACAAGCTTGGCACACCTATTTTTGGGCAGTTTCTCCCAATCTTCTTTGCAGGACCTCTCAAGCTCCATCAGGTTCGATGGCGAGCGTCGGTGCTCATTTTCAGATCTCTCCAGAGATGTTCAATCGGGTTCAAGTCTGGGCTCTGGCTGGGCCACTTAAGGACATTCACAAAGTTGTTCCATAGCCACTCCTTTGTTATCTTCGCTGTGTGCTTAGGGTCCTTGTCCTGTTGGAAGATTAACCTTTGCCCCAGTCTGAGGTCCAGAGTGCTCTGGAGCAGGTTTTCATCAAGTATGTCTCTGTATATTGCTGCATTCATCTTTCCCTCGATCCTGACCTTTCTCCCAGTTCCTGCCACTGAAAAACATCCCCACAGCATGATGCTGCCACCACCATGCTTCACCGTAGGGATGGTATTGGCCAGGTGATGAGCAGTGCCTGGTTTCCTCCAAACATGAAACTTGCCATTCAGGCCAAAGGGTTTAATCTTTGTTTCATCAAACCAGGGAATTTTGTTTCTCATGGTCTGAGAGTCCTTCATGTGCCTTTTGTCTTTACTGAGTAGTGGCTTCTGTCTGGCCACTCCATACAGGCCTGATTGGTTGAGTGCTGCAGAGATGCTTGTTCTTCTGGAAGGTTTTCCTCTCTCCACGGAGAAACACTAAAGCTCTGTAAAAGTGATCATCGGGTTCTTGGTCACCTTCCTGACTAAGGCCCTTCACCCCCGATCACTCCGTTTTTTCCGGTCGACCCGCTCTGGGACAAGTCCTGGTGGTTCCAAACTTCTTCCATTTACTGGTGATGGAAGAAACTGTGCTCATTGGAACCTTCAATGCTGCAGAATTTATTTCTGTACCCTTCCCCAAATCTGTGCCTTAAAACAATCCTGTCTTGGAGGTCTACAGACAAATTCCTTGGACTTCATGGCTTTGTATGTGCTCTGACATGTATTGTTAACTGTGGGACATAAATAGACAGGTGCGCCTTTCCAAATCATGTCCAATCAACTGAATTTACCACAGATGGACTCCAATCAAGTTGTAGAAACATCTTAAAGATGATCAGTGGAAACAGGATGCATCTGAGATCAATTTTGAGATCAAATTTGCAAAATCCAAACTTTTAAAACGATTCAAATCCGGATCAGTGGAGAAATGACCGACCCGTTTGGAGTCTGTGTGAAGAATATCTGGTTGTTAAGCACTGGGCCGGGAAGCCGGCCACCACCTCCTTAACAACCAATGACTCCTCAGCTGTCAGTGGGCTTTCCCACTGACAGATGAAATGTAAACAACATAATGCCAGCAATAGAAAATTCTGAAACAAACCAGTGTGGTGTCCCCTCCAATATATACCAGGCCCTTATCCAAGCATCTAGCCCACCAGGCCAGAAAAAGGGGGGGGGGGCGAGCAAGCATTCCCCTCATGAACCATACCAGGCCACATGCCCTCAACATGGGGGGGGGTGCTTTGGGGCAAAAGCACCTTGTCCCCATGTTGATGTAGACAAGGGCCTCTTTCCCACAACCCTGGGCTGTGGGTGGGGGCTTATCGGAATCTCTAAGCCTCCTTTAACAAGGGACCCCAAAGCACCCACACCTCCCCATGTTGAGGGCATGTGGCCTGGTATGGTTCAGCGCTCGCTCCCCCCCCCCCCTTTCCTGGTCTGCCAGGCTGCATGCTTAGATAAGGGTCTGGTATGGATTTTGTGGGGGGCCTATACCAGTTTTTTCTTTCTTTTTTTTACGTACCTGGGCCGGCAATTGCAACTGCGAATCAATTTAAATTTAATATGACTTTTTTTTTTTTTTAGAAGTAGAATTTTAGCTGCAGCAGGTTCTGAACCTGGTACATATGCGCCACTTTATAGGCAGACTACTGGGACCCCCCAAGCACTATATTAAAGGATTTTTTCATCCTTATTGTTTCACCTAAAGTGAGGACCCCACACCTTTTTTTTTTTAAAATTTTGGCGTGGGATTTCTCTTCCAATTCATATGACCCCAAGGGCCTGGTATGGATTAGGGGGGGAACCCCACGCCATTGTTTTTAACATTTTTGTATTGCCTGCATTGTTTTCTTTTACATTTCAGCCGTCAGTGGGACTTTCCGGCCCGCTGCTTAACAACCAGCAATTCTTCACATAGAATTTGAATCGGTCGATCATTTCTCGACTGATCCGAATTCTAAACATTCTGAAAATTTGGAATTTGGAAGAAAATGAATAAGAAAAAGGAATATATAATTTGGAGATTCGGATAAATCCGAATCTCGGAATAACCAAAAATGTGTCCATGTCTATTTATTTGGGTACATTCAGCCTGTCTATACAATACATGGTTCAAATCTAGGCTGGTTCAGCAGGGACTCAAACAGTCTATGGCCGGCTTAACAGTTTGTAGTTTCTTTTTGCCATTGATGGCAGGAACAATGCAAGTCTTTTTATAGATGGGGCAGCATTATATGTGATGCAGAGGCTTCCATTCCTAAAGAACTTGTGAACTGTGGTGATTTGCTAGCCATTAATCAGGACAGAAAACTATGATTTTTGTTCATATTAAAACACGTGTAGTATATGGTTAGGTGTGTTTGAGAGAGGTCCACGTACAGCACCAACACCGTCTGGGGGATGGTATTGCAAAGAGCAGCCCTGATCCTCCTGAGTCCAATGAGATTGACAATTATAGTCACCTGGCTAAAAAAATAAAATCATTATCCTTTTGTTGTTTTATGAATTGTACCTCCTATGTCATGTAACCCAGGTTCTTCCCCAGTGGATTGCCCCGCAGCCAGGCACACAATCTTAGCCACACATTATCTCAATAACCAGTCTAGGGGTGTTCTTTTTTTTATTTTTTAATTTTTTTAGAGAACCTGGATAAGGTTGACAGAATTGAGTGAGATACTCCAAAAAGCAGAACTATGTACAGAATTGAGGACAATAGACTCCTTTCTGAACAGCTGAAACAGAAGTCCTAGCTTATAACAGACTGAAAGAGGTTGTAAACTCAGTTCACTTATTTTTTTTTTTTTTACAAGCTGAAAGAGAAAAACATAATGAGCTAGTATGCATCGCATACTAGCTCATTATGAAATACTTACCTTAGAACGAGCCCCCGCCGTGCCGTCCGCTCACCTCTATGACGGGCGACATGTCCAGTCGCCCGTCTTCCGGGATCGCGGCATCCGGCCATCTGATTGGCCAGAGCCGTGGTGAGGTCACTCCCACGCACGCGCGCGGGAGCCGACGGTCACGGCACGGGTCTCTGAAGAAACGGCACCAGCGGCCGTTCCTTCAGAGCGCATGCGCCAGTGACGTCACTGGCTGCATCTAAGGTAAATATCTCCTAAACGGTGCATGTTTAGGAGATATTTACAGTACCTATAGGTAAGTCTTATCATAGGCTTACCTATAGGTAAAAGTGTCAGAGGAGGGTTTACTTCCTCTTTAAGACTTGGCTTTGTAGTGGAAACCTGGTGAATTCAAACTCCTTTCTTTAGAATCACAAGAGCAGAGTCCCTTCACACAGAATCAGATAGACTTAGCTCTTCAGAACACGGCTGATGCCCCCTTTAGACAAAAACCCAGCTGACTCTCTAGCGCAAGAGGATGGCAGCAGCCCAAATGTCTTTAAGATCTCTCATAGCAATCTGTACTGACAAAATGTCCAGGGACAGTTGGTTGCCTCCTTCCAACTTCCAAGTGATACCAGACTAGATCTTCAGGAGACAGTCCCTCAGTCAGCTCTCCCTGGCTTCAGAATCCAGGCCTTCTGGTCGCCCCCCTGAGACATCACGAACAGCAAGCACATGGCAGTGTTGCCCTGGAGGGCAGTAGCCATCCAGGTTGGACTGATCCTCTGCAGGAAAAGACCCAGAGCTCAGTCTCTTAGAGTATTTATGCAGACTCCCAGTAGCCTTCAGGGCCCTGCTCGCTGGGATTGGCTAGGGCTACATAAATATTCTTACTGACATCTGCATAGCTCCACACCTATGTCCTAGACAATTATACAGCTCTCTGGAAAGGAAAGGGAAGGAAACAGACTAGCAGCAGCTGAGAACATAGAGCTGACCATATTAATCAGCTGCACTGGTTAGTGGAGTGAGCACAGCTAGATTTGCCTAACACAGCAAATTCAGCCACACTGGTTACAGTGAGGCAAGCTAAATTTACCTAACAAAAATACCCACAGTTCCACTGAACACAGTGAGCCAGCACTAAATCTAACGAATTCTAGCACTTATCTAGGAGGGTGCTACAGACATACTTAGACAGGCACTTCTGCGTGGAACACATATCTTCAGTATGAGCTTAGTTTTTCCTGCCCCTTCTGTTTTTGTATTATCACAGAAAAAGCATTGCACTGGCTGTAGGTAAGCTGAGCAGTGAGAAGACACTAACAGAAATATTTCCTATTGCCAGTCACATTATGGAGGGCTGCAAAGTGGGAAGAATACTTAAAAGTACACAGACTTTGCTACATGCTGCAAAATCAAAAATATGTTAAAGAATTAAAGTAGAATTATAGGCATTTTTTTTTCATTTTGGATAGAGTAAGGGAGGGTAGTAAATGCTGTCAGATTTGTTTTTGCAACCGATGTCCCATTGTGGAGATTTCCCTTCACTTCCTGTCCCATAGCCAAACAGGAAGTGAGAGGAAATCCCTGCAAATTGAGGAAACTCCTTGGGGACACCAGGTCACCAGAACTAGTGACCCCATTGGAACTTTTCACCTCTATTACTTTTCTGGGACAACTTAAAATTTGGGGATTTTCTTTTACTTTTACTTTCAATGATAATAATAAAAAGGATAAATACAGAGGTTGAATCTCCTTATTGGGGGCAGAGACAGCGATAAAAAAACTGATAGGAGTTTTAATCTATCTCTACTCTATCCAAAACTGTAAAAAAAAGTTTTGCCTTTAGTTATACTTTAATTAGATGGTTGAAAACTATATATGGGGTATGTTTAACCTGAAAAAGAATCCATAATTCTGTCCAGTGGCCAGCCATTCTTTACACAGCCCTCCCAGACAATACTGACCCCTCCCTCGAGACAGCATGCTATGGGGGCACCCGAGCCGAGCCGCTGCTCTGTGCATCCATTCAGACACAGAGCTGCCTGACCCTGCCTCCTCTCTCTTCTCATTGGCTCACTGACTTTGGTGGACAGCAACGGGAGCCAATGGCGCCCACTGCTGTATGACAGCCAATCATAAGGGAGAGTCCCTGGTCTTTGTGGCTCTAGTGCAACATTGCTGGAGAGGGAGCTCAGATAAGTATTAGGGGGGCTGCTGCACACAAAAGGTTTTTTTTATCTTAATAAGAATGCATTAGGATACAAAACCTCTTTTAGAGCCACTTCAAATACCTTTCCATCATTAAGAAGAATCCTATTGCATTCCTGTACCACATAGCACACATTACACTATACTATCAACTGTGCAACAACATATCATAAATGATATGATCAACAAAGCGTGCAATAGGAAAAAAAGTTTTTCCCCAAGGGTTCACACTCACACACAGAACAGAAAGAAATTAGTAAGAGGGATTTCCCCTTCATTTTCATAGTACCAAAATGAATGCAATAACTGCAAAGAGTACTAATTTCGCAACCAAAACAGTGAAACAGAGAATATTGGTTGCATCATATAAATGACAACATATTTAATGTACCTTGTATAACAAACCACTTAAAGAATGCAATAGTAAATACTAATTTACTAGGCTGGCATATTCTAGTAAACATCAACACTATGAGGTGGATTTATTAACCACTTGCCTACTTTGCACTTAAACCCCCTTCCCATCCAGACCAATTTTTAGCTTTCAGTGCTCTCACACTTTGAATGACAATTGCGCGGTCATGCAACACTCAACCCATATAAATTTTTCGTCCTTTTTTCATAGAAATAGAGCTTTCTTTTGATGGTATTTATTCACCGCTGGGCTTTTTATTTTGTGCGCTATAAATGAAAAAAGACCGCAAATTTAAGAAAAAAACATTTTTTTTTTAGTTTCTGTTATAAAATTTTGCAAATTAGTAATTTTTCTTCATAAATTTTGGCCAAAATGTATACTTCTACATATCTTTGGTAAAAATAACCCAAATAAGTGTACATTATTTGGTCTGCTTGAAAGTTAGAGAGTCTACAAGTTATGGTGCTAATCATTGAAAATTGATCACGCCTAATGTACTGACAGCCTATCTCACTTCTTGAGACCCTAACAAGCCAGGAAAGTACAAATGACCCCCAAATGACCCCTTTTTTGAAAGTAGACATTCCAATGTATTTAATAAGAGGCATGATGAGTTTTTTGAAGTTGTCATTTTTTCCCACAATTCTTTGCAAAATTAAATTTTTTTTTTTTTTTTTTTTTTTTACAAAATTGTCATATTCAACAGGTTATTTCTCTCACATGGCATATGCATACTTACAACTACACCCCAAAACACTTTTCATTTCTCAACCACCTATTACACTTTTGAAGGCCCTGGAGCACCAGCACAATGAAAAAGCCCACTAAATGACCCCATTTTGGAAAGCAAACACCCCAATGTATAATCTATGAGGCATAATGAGTCTTTTGAACATGTCATTTTTTTCCAGAATCTTTCGGAAAATGTGGAAAAAAAATGAAAACGCATTTTTTTTACACAAAGTTGTCAATTTATAAGATATTTCCAACACATAGCATGTACATAGCAAAAATGACACCCCAAAATACATTCTGCTACTCCTCCTGAGTATGGCGATACCACATGTGTGAGACTTTTTTACAGCCAGGCCACATACAGAGGTCCAACATTGAAGTAGCACCTCCAGGCGTTCTCGGAGCATAAAATACACTTTTCATTTCTCAACCACCTATTACACTTTTGAAGGCCCTGGAGCACCAGCACAATGAAAAAGCCCACTAAATGACCCCATTTTGGAAAGCAAACACCTCAACGTATAATCTATGAGGCATAATGAGTCTTTTGAACATGTCATTTTTTTCCAGAATCTTTCGGAAAATGTGGAAAAAAAATGAAAACGCATTTTTTTTTTACACAAAGTTGTCCATTTATAAGATATTTCCAACACATAGCATGTACATAGCAAAAATGACCCCCCAAAATACATTCTGCTACTCCTCCTGAGTATGGCGATACCACATGTGTGAGACTTTTTTACAGCCAGGCCACATACAGAGGTCCAACATTGAAGTAGTACCTCCAGGCGTTCTCGGAGCATAAAATACACTTTTCATTTCTCAACCACCTATTACACTTTTGAAGGCCCTGGAGCACCAGCACAATGAAAAAGCCCACTAAATGACCCCATTTTGGAAAGCAAACACCCCAACGTATAATCTACGAGGCATAATGAGTCTTTTTAACACGTCATTTTTTTCCAGAATCTTTCGGAAAATGTGGAAAAAAAATGAAAACGCATTTTTTTTACACAAAGTTGTCCATTTATAAGATATTTCCAACACATAGCATGTACATAGCAAAAATGACACCCCAAAATACATTCTGCTACTCCTCCTGAGTATGGCGATACCACATGTGTGAGACTTTTACGCAGTCAGGTCACATACAGAGGCCCAACATGCAAAGACACATAGCATGTACATACCATGAATTACCATGAATTACACCCCACAATACATTCTGCTGAGCAAAGGGTAAACAAAAGCTTACCTGTAGTTTTAGAAGCGCAGTTGTCCACAGGAGTTGAGTCCAGGCAGCAGGCAGGGACTTGGTCAGCAACAGTGCATGCAATTCTCCAGGCAAGGATACCAGTCCAGTGTCAGTGCATGCAGCAGGCAGAGGCATGATGGTAGTCCTGCAGGCAGAAGTAGGGCCTCTGTCGGGATAGAATGGGGACAGGGGTAGAGGCTTCTCCCACCCAAATCGCTTTGAAGCCTCCGGGATCCAGACCCTAATCTGAGAAGAAGAACAACAAAAAAAATAGTTTTCTTCATCCAGAAAAACAATTCTGGTCCCCTCACATATGTGAGACCCCTGTGGTATGAATCCCACTACTTCAAGAGGCAGGCAAAAATCGTGGTCAAACAGTCCAGGGTCAGTTCCAGAGCAGGCAGAGGTAGGTACAAAATCAGCAGGCAAAGGCATGGTCAAATAACCGTCCAGGGTCAGTTCCAGATCAGGCAGAGGTATGAACAGAATCAGCAGGCAGAAGCATGGTCAAAAAACAGGCCAGGGTCAGTTCCGGAGCAGGCAGACATAGGTACAAAATCAGCAGGCAAAGGCGTCGTTGAATAACAGTCCAGGGTCATTTCAGGAGCATACAGTGGCATAAGGGGTGAAAGCGGAGGACTACGTTTACCATACTAATAATTTAGACAAGTATGGTAACGGCGGAAACAGTCGTCTACACAGAGGCCTGGTTGGGAAGGACACTGGGGACAATAATAGCGGGTGTCTTTTCGAATTCCTGCCTTGGTACACACCCTACATTTTTTCTGCCGTTTTTGGTCTCTTTGTGTGGGAGGGATTTTACTTGGAAAATGGCGTTCAGACAGTCTGCTTATTACGTCAGATCTAATGTTTTCTGGTGGGCCGTTTGGAAATATGAGGGTTGTGAAGATTTCCTCCAGGTAATAAAGGAAGGGTTGGGGGCTTTCGGTGGATTTGCGGTATAAAATGTAGGAATTGTATATGGCCAAATGAAAAATATAAATTGCTACTTTTTTGTACCAATGATAGGTACGTCTTGTGGGTAGATAGGGTTCCATCATTTGGTCATTGAAATCCACTCCCCCCATGAATAAGTTGTACTCATGTACACATGTTGGCTTTCGGACTGGGCCATTCCTTCGTCGGGATTCCACATAGTTGTCATTGTGGATCGAAGACAACATGTAGACGTCTCTTCTGTCCCTCCACTTCACAGCCAGAACTTCCTCATTTCTCAGACTCGCCGTCTCCCCTCTTCTTAGCTTGGTGTTTACTAGCCTTTGAGGAAAGCCTTTCCGGTTTTTTCGGACCGTGCCACATGCAGGAGTCTTCTTTTTGTGAAGGTTTCGGAACAGGGGCAAACTTTTTTTTCAAGGAGAGGGTAAATTAGGTCCCAAACTACTTTCCCGCTTGATCCCATGTAGTCCGGACATTCAGGGGGATGCAGCTGGGTGTCCTTCCCTTCGTACACCCTGAAGGCATAGGTGTACCCTGTGGCTCGGTCACATAGTTTGTAAAGCTTCACCCCATAGCGGGACCGTTTGCTGGGAATGAATTGTTTGATGCCCAGCCTGCCAGTAAATTTCACAAGGGACTCATCCACACATATATTTTGGTCTGGGGTAAATAATTGAGGGAATATTTCTGAAAAATAATTTAGAAGTGGCCGAATTTTGAACAGCTTGTCAAATGCTGGGGAATTTCGGGGAGGGCACTGGGTATTGTCGTTGAAATGGAGGAACCTCATGATCATCAAATAACTGGCCCTGGGCATTACTGCAGAGTAGATGGGCATATGGTAGATTGGTTTGGTTGACCAACATGCTTGCAGTTCGTTTTTTTTATTGAGTGCCATGTTGAAGGTGAGGCCTAAAAATATCTTGAACTCCTCCACCGTTAGGTCTCTCCACTCAAAGGGACGGGAATAAAAAGATGTGGGGTTACTCTGGATAAATTGTTGTGCATACAGGTTGCACTGGGCCACAATGGACGTCAGCAGGTCCTCCGTAAAAATTAAACGGAAGTAATCAATTGGGGCAAAGTTCTCCGTGTTGACCTAGACTCCTGGCTGGGCAGTGAAAGGGGGGATGATGGCTTCTCCTGAGTTGGGAGGAAGCCACAGGGGGTTCAGAAGGGCATAGGGAAGGCTGGCGTTGGTCCTAACCCTTTGGGGGCGAGGTGACACCCCACTTGAGCTTGGCCTTTCTTGCCGAGGCACTGTGGTGCTGGTGGATGGCACTGCGGAGCTGGTGGATGGCACTGCGGAGCTGGTGGATGGCACTGCGAAGCTGGTGGATGGCACTGCGGAGCTGGTGGATGGCACTGCCTCCTCCTCACCAGAACGCCTTCGTTTGGCAGGCGGGCAGTATTCCTCCTCGTCGGAGTCGGTCTGCGTCCCGCTGCTAATGACCGGCTCGTAATTTACTTCGGAGTCAGACTCTGACTCCGAAGCAGAAAGCTCCCTGTCCATGTCCTCACTTATGATATTGAAGGCCTCCTCGGCTGAGAAAATTTTTTTTGCCATCGTTGGTGACACTGATGGGCACGGTGAGACTGATGGGCACGGTTAACTGGCTCACTGATGGGCACTGTGATGGGCTCTGTGGGCACACTGATGAGCACACTTATGAGCACTGATGAGCACGCTGATGAGCGCTGTGGGCACACTGAGCACTGGGCACACTGATGAGCACTGGGCGGCACTGATGAGCACTGGGTGGCACTGATGAGCACTGGGCGGCACTGATGAGCACTGGGCGGGCACTGATGGGCACACTGGTGGGCACTGGGCACACTGATGAGCACTGGGCGGCACTGATGAGCACTGGGCGGCACAGATGAGCACTGGGCGGCACTGATGAGCACTGGGCGGCACTGATGAGCACTGGGCGGGCACTGATGAGCACACTGGTGGGCACTGGGCACAATGATGAGCACTGGGCGGCACAGATGAGCACTGGGCGGCACTGATGAGCACTGGGCGGCACTGATGAGCACTGGACGGCACTGATGAGCACTGGGCGGCACTGATGAGCACTGGGCGGGCACACTGGTGGGCACTGATGAGCACTGGGCGGCACTGATGAGCACTGGGTGGCACTGATGAGCACTGGACGGCACTGATGAGCACTGGGCGGCACAGATGAGCACTGGGCGGCACTGATGAGCACTGGGCGGGCACTGATGGGCACACTGGTGGGCACTGGTGGGCACTGGGCACACTGATGAGCACTGGGCGGCACTAATGAGCACTGGACGGCACTGATGAGCACTGGGCGGCACTGATGAGCACTGGGCGGGCACTGATGGGCACACTGGTGGGCACTGGTGGGCACTGATGAGCACTGGGCACACTGATGGCACACTGGTGGGCACACTGGTGGGCACTGGTGGGCACTGGTGATCACTGGTGGGCACTGGTGGGCACTGGTGATCACTGGGGGGCACTTTTTTTTACACTTACAGTCTCTCCTCTCCTCACACTGCAGTCTGTGTGTGAGGAGGGAGAGCTGGCAATGAGTGATGATCTCAAATGTTTACATTTGAGATCATCTCTCATTGGATGCCTCGATCGTGACGAATGGCCGCTGTGATTGGCCATTCTTCACGATCTGTGATTGGCTGTGTCCAAGGGACACGGCCAACACAGATTATCCCCGGTGCGCGCTCGCGGGAGCGCGCGGGGAGTCTGTTACTACCGAGGCAATGACAGATGATCTCATATGTTTACATATGAGATCATCTCTCATTGGATGCCTCGATCGTGACGAACGGCCGCTGTGATTGGCCATTCGTCTCGATCTGTGATTGGCTGTGTCCAAGGGACACGGCCAACACAGCTTCTGCCCAATGCGCGCTCGCGGGAGTGCGCGGAGGGCTTGTTTATGGGAGGCCGTTTAAAAACGGCCTCTCAAAAATTCAAGTCCGCGCTGCAGCCGTATATAGGCTGTAGCGCGGATGTGAGGGGGTTAAAGGCAAATAGACTGTGCACTTTGCAAGTGTAGTTGCCCATCTGAAAGAGCAGATCAGAGATTAGTAAATGAGGTAAAGCTTCACTCTGCAAAGAATACCCAATCAAGGAAAATAAAAAAAACAGCATTTTTGCTTGCACATGATTGGATGACGGAATTCAGCAGAGCTTTCTCTCATGTATTAAGCTCTGGTGCAACTGCACTTGCATAGTGCACAGTTTATTTGCCTTTAGTAAATCAACCCCTATATTTACAATTGATCATCCACCAAATAAAGGACATGATAGTAGAAAAAAAAAGCATAGTAGTACTTCAGGACAGCATATCATACCAAAAGAATCGACTGACAACATGGAATACAGCAATTAGCCGAGATAAACTGGTCTATTGTCTAGACATCGGAAAATGGATTAGACATTAGAGGTTCCTCTTACATCTTTGTTTGCTGAGAAGAGGACCTCCCAGTTTCACTAACTTGTTGCCTACATGCTGCAATTTCCAGAGAGTCTACTGTTTTTTGGTGGTAAGGGTTTATCTATTGATTTTATTTTAATGCTGATTACATCCACTGTTGTTATGCCTGTGCCATAAGGCTAAGCTGCCTAGCTTTTTTGTGAGTCTACTATCTAGTGGCCAATATTTTGGATGTCCATACACCTGATGTTTAGTATCTTTTTCTTTTATTGTCATGATTGAATCTAGAAGATTTTCCAGGAGAGAGAAAGAAATAGATAGGGAGGGGAGGGGGAAGCCCAACATATAAATTAAAATCTCTATCTATCTATCTATCTATCTATCTATCTATCTATCTATCTATCTATCTATCTATCTATCTATCTATCTATCTATCTATCTATCTATCTATCTATCTATCTATCTATCTATCTATCTATCTATCTATCTATCTATCTATCTATCTATCTATCTATCTATCTATCCTTATATTAATATATCCACCAATGCAGCATATCATCTGTTCAATCTATCTGTCTGTCTGTCTGTCTGTCTGTCTGTCTATCTATCTATCGTGTGGAAAGTAATAACAGTATATGTTTTTTAGGACGGGCAGTTCACTGTTTTCAAAAGAAGTTCTCACAGACCCCTCTATTTTAAGGGCCCTTTCACACAGGCGGACCGTTCAGATCCGCCTGTCCGTATTTTTGGCGGATCTGATCGGTCCCCCCATGCATCCCTATGGGGCATCGGATGTCAGCAGAGACATGTCCGCTGACATCCAATCCGTGAAATCTGGACGGATGGAAACCCTATTTTCCATCTGTCCAGCGGATCGGATCAGATGGGATCAGGTGAGAACGGACCGGCGGTCCGTTCCCATCCGATTCCCCCATAGAGATGTATGGGGAACTGACAGCTGTCATCCTCCTGCCCAGCGGGGGATCGGCGGATCAATCCCACGCTGAGATAAAAGTAGTCCGTCCGACGGACAGGCTGTGGGAAAGAGCCCTAAGGGCGAACTAAGCAGTCCCTCTCAGACTTCCCTAGCCTTGGTGACTGAAACAGGATTAAGAGGTCTGCATCAGACCATCTTGGGCTGACCAAAATCAAGCAGGCTGAGTTCATGCACTGGGTGTTTCCCCTGTACTGGGCCCTCAGGGCCTCAGGAAATATAACAGGTGGTAAGGAAAATAGACATACAATTTATGCCCTTTGAAAACTTAGAGGTGTTCCTTGGATTTTGGGCCCCTCTATGCATGAAGGCTGAAAACATGTGTCACACATAATTTGTTAAAATGACAACTATGGAAAATAAAAGCACATAATATGTATTTTGTTAATTTTCCAAACAATTGAGACAAAAAAAAACTATAACTTCAAAAATGTCACCATGCCTCTTATTAAATACCTTGGACTGTCTTCTTTCCTACAAGGGACCATTTTGGGGGTGTTTATACTGTGCTGGCATTGTAGGGCATCAAGAAATATGATAGTATATTGTATATACCATGGTTTCACACAGACTAAATAATTTACTTGTATTACTTGCTTTTCTTTACAAAGAAATGTAATAGAATACATTTTGGTCTAAATTTATGAAGAAAAAATATTTATTTGCAAAGGGTAAAACATTTTCAGGCTTTTTTCCTTTTTATAGTAAAACATAAAAAAAATCCAGTGGTGATTAAAAACCACCAAAAGAAAGCTCTGTCTGCCTCGAAAATGATAAATTTGGGTACAGTGTTGCATGGCTGTGTAATTGTCGTTTGATGTTCTGAAAAATAGCCTGAACAGGGAGGGAGGTTTAATATGGCAGTCATCAAGCGGTTAAGGAAAGATTTGTAGGTGTATGTTTGGCTACAAAAAGTCAATGGTTTAAGACATTGTAACCCTGAAAGCTTCTGCTAAGTCATAAGGCTGGTGGAAAGCAGGATCATGGAGAGATCTGTCATAGTGGGTTTAGATATAGCTCTATATCAACCTGTTAAGATTTGTCTATCGGCTACCAGTCAGATTTAAAAATTTGGATTCTAAGGCTATTCATGGATGTACTGGAACATCATCTTGCTGTATTTATTTATACATTCAAATTAAATTGTAAGGCAGAATCTTACAGATTTTGGGGTGTGTGCTCTTGCCATAATGTGAAAGCATGCTTGCACATTATGTTACCCTCTAGTGTGCCCTCCTCCAGCAATGCAATGTTTACGCCAAGTACATAGCAGCTTACACCTTATTTCATTCTTCTTTCAGTAGCATATTTTGGGTCTGCCATTGGGCAGGTACTGGAGTTACATTAGCTTCATTATCGGCATCTTACAAATATGATAATAAGTGGAGAATATATGCTGCAATATGTAGGCACCGCAAGCAGTGTACAGCACACAGAATAAAAATTTGCAAGCAGCAATAGAAATTCTTTAGGTAGCATGGACTCTGCATGTCTCTTCTGCCCCAAAAAAACTCTACCTTCAAGCATTTTTTATTTAGACACTATAATTCCACTTTAAATTAAATCAACTTTTTAAATTAAAGTTGAAGTTTAGTTTTTTTTTTTTTTTAACTGCACCAGGGCCACTACTTATCAACAATAAAGAGTGTTCAGTGTGCTGATGATTTCTGTTTACAGTAGAAATCCTTAGTCCTCTGAACCCAAATACCCATTAGACAGGTGGGGTTTGTTTCATTCCGAATCTAAATTCAGACAAATTTTTCATTATTTAGAAATCCGAATTAGCGAATTATAATAGTAACGAATTTAAATGAATCTGAAAAAACTAACCGAAATTCAGACGAAATTCAATTCAAATTTGAAAACCAATTCTAATCAAATTTGAAGACAAATTAGAATTGAAATCGAATTCTAAAAAATTAAAAATCGATTTTCTTAAAAAGAATACAAGCAAATAAAATATAAAAAAAATAAAGCAATAGAATAAAAATGAAAGAACAGTAGAGAATAGCATAGAATTCAATAAAATAGAAAAAAAAAATAGAATATGTGCGTCTTCAGAAATTCAAATAGAATAAATTTGAATTTGAATAGAAAAGATTAGAACAGAACCCAAAAACAATGAAATCTAAAACAATAGAAATATAAGAGAAAAGAAAAACAATAGAATAGAATAAAATCTAAAGAATATAACCATCTTCAGAAATACGAATTTTGAAAAGAATGAATTTGAATAGAAAAGATTAGAATAGAAAACACTAGAAAATAGAATAGAAAATAAGAGAACAGAATAGAAAACAGTTAATATAGAATAGAATAAAATAGAAAGAATAGGATTGATATATTCCTTCTATATTCTATTTTTTTATATTAATTTCTATTCTATTCTAATATTTTCTATTCAAATTTATTCTATTCATAATTAGAGTTTAGAAAGATGGTTATATATTCTTTCTATTTCATTCGATTCTGTTCTATTTTTTTTCTATTCTATTTTTTTTCTATTCAATTCTTTTCTTTTCTGTTCTATTCTAATCTTTTGTATTCAAATTCATTCTATTCGAAATTCGAATTTCGGAAGATGGTTATATATTGTTTCCTTTCTATTTTACTGTATTCTATTGTTTTTCTATTCTATTCTCCTATTTTTTTTTCTATTCTTTTCTATCCTATTCTGAAAAAAAATGAAATGAATGTAACTAAACTATCTGATTTAAATAGCGAATCAAAACAAAACGAAACTAAACAAATTTTTGTGTTCTGCACGTGTCTAATACCAATGCAAGAGTGATCTTCTGGTGCTGCAGGGTTACTGTCTGCAGCTATGAATGTGACAGACAGGCATTTGTCAAATGTCCACCCTCCCTTTCCATCCCTGTATTCCAATCATAGAATCCCTACTATGGGTTGCTGCAATGCAAAGTCTTCCATGATTGGAAGAGGTAGGTCCTTCATTCATCCACCCATCCTCCAATCTTGGAATGCTTAAAACCTAAAACAAAGCTAAATGCATGGATTCTCATCTACGCTGCAATAGTCTAATACCTACAGGGGTTGCCCAACAACGCCAGCATCTTTTCAATGGTTTCTTCCAAATGCTGGTCTTGTGCCATCTTGATTCAACTGGTGCGGAATGACATCAGTCCCACACATGCACGGGAGTAATTTATTCCGACATACTGGCACTGTGATAGAATTGTCAATGGAGCTGCGTATGCGCAGCTCCATGTACAGTCTGCAGAGAATTGCAAGCATGCAGGAAAGTTTGTTTTATTGCAGAATAGACTTTGCGTGTTTCTACCGCAATAAGAGCCTGCCTATTCACAGTTTTTTTAATTTTTGCCTTTAGTTCTGCTTTAACAAGTGAGATAAAATGGACAGCACAGAGAAAAGTAAGATAGTGTGGAAAAAAAAAACATTTAACTACTAGAAGGCAGTCTAATGAAGCTTTTTCTTTCTCTGACTTAAGTAAGCACCTAGGTAAGGAAAACAGACCCCAAGGGCAGCACTATAAGTGCCAAAGGATGGTATGTTCCCCCCCCCCCCCCCACACACACACACACACACTTCTCGGGCTGCAGATCAGGCATCTAGGCTGTATGTTGCCACGTCGCTTGTTATTATCAGTGAATATAAATGGTGCAATAATTTAGCATAATTTCTCTTTTAATTCATGTTATGCAACACTCATACAGTACATGTTAACATTTCGCTTTGCATCCCCATTGTTACTGTGCAAAATGACTAGACTGCCATCTTGTGGCGGAAATATGTATAGTTTGGGAAATATGTAGAGCAATGTGGGCTGTCATTGCAGACCTCCTTCCAAAAATGCTAGCTGCCTGACTGTCTTTAAGTTTAATACCTATGGAGTCAATGACCCCGAAAGGGCAATTTGACACCAGAACTCTTAACCGGTGTATTTGTTTTGGGTCAGTGACACAAAGCATGATTGGAAGATCTGCATGGTCCACAGCAATGAATGTATAGCTGATGCGAGTGGTATCTTATTTTATTAAACTGCCAATTGCTTATGATACACATTTTAATAGGCTGGATAACAGAAATTTTGAGTTTTAATTGTACTTTAAAAATGACTTCCCCATCTTACAGACCTGCATTTTAAGGAGCAGTAAAACACAACTGCTGAATCAATTGCAAAACAGGAAGCAGAGCCTGAATATGTAATGAGCAAATATGCTTGCTTCCATGCAGTGATGTAACTAGAACTTTCAGGGCCCCAATGCAAAAAAACATGAATCACACCTAAAACCAAAATAAATAAAGTGAAGCTGCGCTATATGTGACCAAATATAAATGAATATATAAAAACATATAATCAACTGATGTATAATGTGCACACTGGTAATAAAACCAATATAAGTGACAAAGAAAAATAAATAAATAAACATAAACCCATAAGATCAAAGGTAGTAAAGTCCCAAAAGCAATTGTTGCAACAAAAAATGTGTAAAGGAATATGCAGTCCTCCACGCCACCACAACATAAAAGTGTTCTCCTCCACAGTGCGTCTGTCAATATGGCATGCCTGTGAGCTTACCAGATAATTGTAATCAATAAGCCAACCAAATCAATTCCTGATGGATCCAGATGGAGATGCCGACATTGGATGTGGGTTACAAGAGGCCGTCAGTAAGGTAGATGTCCCACCGTATAGCAGACTCAGAGCACATAAGCCATATGCAGCATCCGTCCAGAGATCACCATAAAGAAAATACACAGGGCTCCATAGTGTAATATGTTAACAACTCAACACTTTATTATAAAGAAAGGAACTCACATTTGGTGGAAAAGTATAGCGTTAAAAAAATCCATGTTGCATATGGCTTATGTGCTCTGAGTCTGCTATACGGTGGGACATCTACCATACCGACGGCCTCTTGTAACCCACATCCAATGTCGGCATCTCCATCTGGATCCATCAGGGATTGATTTGGTTGGCTTATTGATTACCATTATCTGGTAAGCTCACAGTCATGTCATATTGACAGACTTACCGTGGAGGAGAACACTTTTATGTTGTGGTGGAGGACTGCATATTCCTTTATACATTTGTTGTTGCACCAATTGCTTGTGGGACTTTACTACCTTTGATTTTGTGGGTTTATGTTTATTTATTTATTTTTCTTTGTCACTTATATTGGTTTTATGACCAGTGTGCACATTTATACATCAGTTGATTATATGGTTAGGTGTGATCCCACTTTAAGCTGCAGCTTTGTTTTTGGGTATCAGCGCGGTTATATTTATATACCTGGCTGATAGAACTGCCCAGCACTAGTCTGGGTACTGCTGCAACAAGACTACAAGAGGCTAATTTCAAAAGACAGTAATTTTCAATTTTGACTAGAGATTACTTTTGTAGGGAATCTGACCAAAACAAGTATATGGACATGCAGCTATTCACTTATAAGAAAATTTTATGTGTTTTACCTCAAGATCTTCAGTGACCAGATTGAGGCTGCGATGTAATACAAAATTCTCTTTTGGCTAAGTTTTGTAGAATAATGATCTGGTGCATACAAGCTCCGAGAAGCATGATGAACATTGACTCTATTGCAGATGCTCAGTGGGTTTCTGCCATGGTAAATTCAGCTGATGAATCAGCATCACATTTACAGGAACACATTATTTTTTTAGCATACAATGTTCCATATGGTAGATTATCATTATAATGTTACCTTTAATTGCAGATCTCTCCTCTGCCCTTGAAAGATTTGGATCAAACTTGGATTGGTTCGTTCCGAAGCTTTCCCTTGCCAATAATGACTGGTAATTAAAAGACTGAAACCGGATGTGACAAAATACTCGTAGCTTCTGGTTTCGTATACCATAGAGATGGACGTTCCAGTCCTTGATCAGCTCTATGGTAATTCTGTGTAACTGCTGGCTTCACTACTGGGCTCCCTGTGGGACAGGGAAGCCCTGAGAGGCACCAGAGGGCAGTGGGGGGGGGGGGTGACTCCTCCTGCCTCCTGCCACCTGTAAAAGCAATCCAGTGACTAATTAGCTGCTAGAAAGCCTTTTACATAATAGAGAAGCGCCAGTTGAAAAAAAACAATACCGGGATGATGTCTGTAGCTGCATTCATCATCCTTGTATAACACTTCAAAGTGTTGCCATATATATACGTATTGAAGTTGGCAAGCAGTTAAACACATAGACATATCCTGCACATATACAAAAGAAGGCTGTACTACTGTATGTTTCAGTATTCAAGAAAAAGTTATTGATCGCAACAGGTAGTACTCCACGCAAGACTTCTCTCCTCCAGCAGACGCGTTTAGCCCTAAGCTCAAGGTGTCAGTGTTGTCTAAGCGGAAAGTTTAGCAGGGAATAGTAGTTGTTTCAATTAGGTATTATTTGATTGCTGACACATGTGGTAGTGCAGCCTGCCTTTGTGTATTTGCAAGCAGAGAAGGAAGAAGAGGAACCCCTAAGTTAAATTTAGACTAAACTGATGCGCCTCTAAAATATGATCTGCATTTGGATTGCTTTTCAGAGGTGTTTCACAAATGGTGAGGCGGTAATGTGACACCTCCTTACCCTTTGTTTTAACCCGTTATTGCCACACCAATTTATTTTTTGTGTTCCCCTATTTGCTTGACTGGATCCTGTTCAGCAGCAGTACTGCCCGCTAAATGTGACAGGAGCAAAAGTTTTTGCAAAGCAACAAGTACATGGCATGTGAACATCCATGCCCCTGCCTTTGCAGCCTAAGGGGGGATGTTGGGGGAGACTAAAAATGTGGCTCGACCCCATGGTTGTAACACCCCCCAAATTGCAAGTCCAAACGAACCCTTGGAATGGCCAGGATGCCCCTGAGCAGCTCTGTCAGACACTTATTCCAATGGGAGCTGATGGTCATGCTATTAAAAAAAAGCCTTTAGAAATAGAGAGCAGAAACTGGCAGGGTATATGGGTTTATATTCTTAATCAAAGATTACGATGGATGGGAGATCACTACATCCCCAGGTTTTTGAATCAATAACAATTTTACCATACAACATGGGACTTCTAGACTCCGCTCACACTCGTGTGACTTGTCATGAGACTCTGGACACTAAAGTCATATGACAAATCGCACCCCATGTTTTTAAGGTACTTTTAATTTATTGCCGATTAATTAAAAAGATACTGTATTTGAACATAAATCATTAACAAAATAGGTCACTGTAGAAAAGTGTTAGCCGCCACCAACACATCTTAACAATGCCATACCACAGAGTACAGCTACTGTATAGACATGTCGCGCTACAAAAAGGGGTTGCAAAACATGACAAAAGTCATTGTTCAGTACATTTGATCTGTAGTCCTTCAAAACGTTTTGCTATGAGCTTCATCAGAAAGATGTACTACATAATACAGATCTGTCATACAGAAAAAATAAAGACCAATGATTAAATACATAAATATACGCCTTTCATATTCATTCATTATTCACAATGTCTGTAATGCATCCACTGAAAGGATCTCATGAAACGGCATTGATTACAAACCAAGGATGGCAGACACTAAAGCCCAGTAGGGCTCTTGGTGGACCATACGGATAGGAAAAAGGGCAACAAACTCTTTAAGTGGGGGGATTATGGTGTGGGGTTGTTTTTCAGGGGTTGGGCTTGGCCCTTAGTTCCAGTGAAGGGAACTCTTAAGGCTTCAGCATACCAAGACATTTTAGACAATTTTGTGCTCCCAACTTTGTTGGAACAGTTTGGGGATGGCCCCTTCCTTTTCCAACATGACTGCACACCAGTGCACAAAGCAAGGTCCATAAAGACATGGATGAGCGACTTTAGTGTGGAGCAACTTGGCTGGCCTGCACAGAGTCCTGACCTCAACCTTACAGAACACCTTTGGGATTTTAGAGTGGAGACTGAGGGCCAGACCTTTTGTCCAACATCAGTGCCTGACATCACAAATGTGCTTCTGGAAGAATGGTCAAACATTCTATATATATACAGTACATACATATGAATATTCTCACATAACCACAGAAACATGGTAATTCTCCAGTATATATAGCTCATTGCCCCTTACCTGAAATCAAAAGAAATATACATAAGAAGGTGGATGCAGGAAAGCCTGAAGCAGGCACTTATTTACAAAGACAGGAGTCTAGAAAAAGGAGATTAGAAAAAACATGGACAATAAAAACAGGGTAAGGGAGATGAAGTTGGTATATGGGGAATAATAACCAGTGACTAATGCAAATGAAACAGGTAATAGACTCAGTGGTACAAAATGTAACAACACTTGCCATGTGTACTAATGCTGGGATAATTAGTTCATGTATTGTATTGATAACGGTGTTTTTTATATTCACACCAACTGTATATAAAAAAAAAACTTTGCACAACTACACAGATAAAGCAAATTGGGCTATTTACATACCTTTAGCAATTGGGTTTACATAACCTTTAAACTGACCCATGACCATTATAGTTTCCCTGCTAAAAACTACTTTTGAATGACTTTATAAACTAGTTGTGAGCATTTTGTGAAGAAGTGGTGCTTCCTAAAACAACAACATCCTCCGCTGTGAAGTGGCCACAATGATGTATTTCTGGTAGGATGACACGTTGCTGGCTGCCTGAAATGATTTACACGCTAGAATGGAACACAAGTCCATATTTCCTTCCCGTCCCAGCACAGGCTGTCACTAAATATATAATGGCCCTGAGGAAGTTGAAAAGTTGTTTCAGTTCTTCAGTGGCCAGCAGAATAAACCCAACTGTTTTTCTTCTCCTTTACATCCTAGTCAAGTCACGATCTTATAATCCCTGCTTTCATGCATTGTTTAATAACAGAATTAAAGTAGGAAACCGCTGAAAAAAGAAAAACAACAAAAAAAACCCTGTAAGAAAATAGCATAATGTGCTAGTATGTATTGCATACTAGCACATTATGAAATACTTAGCTTAGAACGAAGCCCCCTCAGTGGCACCCGCTTACCGCTGTGGGAGCAGCCCTTGGCGTTTCTTCGGGGTTTGCAGGCTCGAGCGCTGTGAGTGGTTGGAGCCACAAGTACATCACTCTGTCCGTTCCGACAAGAAGCTTGTGAGTTCCGACACGATACACCGGACCTTCTGAGCGCATGTGCCGACGATGTTAGCGGCTGCATGCAGGGTGAATATCTCCTAAACCGTGCAGGTTTAGGAGATATTCATTTTACCTACAGGTAAACCTATTATTATATAGAATTTATATAGCGTGACAGTTTATGCAGCGCTTTACATATTGAGGGTAGACAGTACAAATACAATACACTTTAATACAGTAGAAATCAGAGGGCCCTGCTCGTTAGAGCTTGCAATCTAAGAGGGAGGGTCAAGAGATATAAGAGGTAATAACTGTGGGGGATGGGCTTATGGAGAAAATAAAAGTACAGTTGTTAGGTGAATGCCAGATAGGTTTCTCTGAAGAGAAAAGTTTTCAGGCATCGTCTGAAAGTGGACAAAGTAGGAGATAGTCGGACAGATTGGGGTAGAGCATTCCAGAGGATGGAAGAGGCTCAGGAGAAGTCCTGGAGGAGAGCATGGGAAGAGGTGACAAGGGAGCTAGCGAGCAGGAGGTCCTGGGAGGAACTAAGAGAACGAGTTGGCTGGTTGGAGTTATTATAAGTTTAACTGTAGGTAAAAATCACCAAGTGGGCTTTACCACCGCTTTGAGAACCACAAACCAAAAATGCTATTTAAAGCAGAGTTCCACTAAAAGTGTAACTTCCACCTTTTGGCGTGTCATTTTTTTTGGGGGGGGGGGGGTGGGGGCGGGTTACCTACTTTTGAACCTAGGCGGCTCAAGAAGTTCTCCTCTCCCCCTCACCCTCCCCGCAATCTTCTGGGACAAGTCACAGGTCCCAGAAGATTGCCCGTCCACTCAGGAGGGTGGGTGGTGTGTGTGTATGTATGTGTGTATGTGTGTGTGGGGGGGGGGGGGGGGCTTCGGGTAAATGACAAGCGTCTAAACAGACCCCTGTTGTCTCACGTTTGAGATGGAAAGGGACTGAGGACATAGCTTGCCCAGTCCCTTTCTCTTCAGTCTCAGCTGCACTGGATAGTGCACTAATCGTAAGTCCTCTGTGCTGAGTGGTTTCCTGTTCATTCACAAACTGGAACATAGTAAACATAGTTTACCACGCTTCAGTTAGGAATGAACACAGGAGTGATTGGTACAGATCATTCACTGTGTTCATTTAGAAAAGAGAGGTGTCCGGTAAATTAAATATTTACCAGCGTCAGTGGTGTACCTAGAGCATTTTGTGCCTGGGGAGGATCCTATATTTGGCACCCCCCCCCCCCCGACTTTAAAATGTAAAAACACCTACAAAAATTTGTAATGTTTTCAAGAATATTTAGTGCACTCATTTCACAGCCCCCCCCCCCGTCTCTCTTATCACATTTCCCCCTTTTGCACTCCCTGCCTCTCCTGTACAGTCCTACCTTTGGCATAAACAGATAGCTAATATTATTAGCAATGTGTTTAAGTTTGATTAAGAGATTGGAGACATGCTACAGGAGATGGTCAGAGGCTATGGACGTGGTACAGGAGATAGTCAGAGACTGCAGACAAGATACAAGAGATGGTCATAGACTGCTAACATGATACAGTAGATGGTCAGACACTGCAGACGTGATACAAGAGATGATCAGAGACTGTGGACATGATACATTAGATGGTCAGACACTGCAGACGTGTTACAAGAGATGGTCAGAGACTGCAGACGTGATACAAGAGATGATTAGAGACTGTGAACTTGATACAGTAGATGGTCAGACACTGCAGACGTGATACAAGAGATGGTCAGAGACTGCAGACGTGGTACAAGAGATGATCAGACACTGCAGACGTGATACAAGAGATGATCCGAGACTGCGGACATGATACAAGAGATGGTCAGAGACTAAGGACATGATGTAAGAGATGGTCAGAGACTGAGGATATGATACAAGAGATGATCAGAGACTGAGGACATGATACAAGAGATGGTCAGAGACTGAGGACATGATACAGTACATGGTCAGACACTGCAGATGTGATAAAAGAGATGATCAGAGACTGCGGTCATGATACAGTAGATGGTCAGACACTGCAGACGTGATACAAGAGATGGTCAGAGACTGTGGACATGATATAAGAGATGATCCGTAACTGCGGACATTATACAAGAGATGGACAGAGACTGAGGACATGATACAAGAGATGGTCAAAGACTGAGGACATGATACATGAGATGGTCAGAGACTGAGGACATGATACACGAGATGGTCAGAGACTGAGGACATGATACAACAGATGGTCAGAGATTGCGGACATGATACAAGAGATGGTCAGAGACTGCGGACATGATACAAGAGAAGGTCAGAGACTGCAGACATGATAGAAGAGCACTAGGGGGGCCGGAGAGCACAGGGGAAGCAGAGAGCACTGGAGGAGCTGAATGGCAAAAATCACCATGGGGGGGACTGGAGAGAATTAAGGGGGGGTTTGGAAAGCATTGCAGGGGTGTTGGAAGGCGCAGGGGGTGAAGAGCACTGGGGGGGCAGGGGGGGCAGGGGGCACTGGGGGGGGGGGTGGGCAGGGAAAACCAGGGGAGAGATTAGAGACTGTGAACATGATACAGTAGAAGGTCAGAGGCTAAGGACATGATGTAAGAGATGGTCAGAGACTGAGGATATGATACAAGAGATGATCAGAGACTGAGGACATGATACAAGAGATGGTCAGAGACTGAGGACATGATACAGTAGATGGTCAGACACTGCAGATGTGATACAAGAGATGATCAGAGACTGCAGTCATGATACAGTAGATGATCAGACACTGCAGACGTGATACAAGAGATGATCGGAGACTGCAGACGTGAAACAAGAGATGGTCAGAGACTGTGTACATGATACAAGAGATGGTCAGAGACTGCGGATATGATACAAGAGATGATCCGAGACTGCGGACATGATACAAGAGAAGGTCAGAGACTGCAGACATGATAGAAGATAGAAGAGCATTAGGGGGGCCGGAGAGCACAGGGGAAGCAGAGAGCACTGGAGGAGTTGAATGGCAAAAATCACCATGGGGGGGGGGGACTGGAGAGAATTAAGGGGGGGTTTGGAAAGCATTGCAGGGGGGGTTGGAAGGCGCAGAGGGTGAAGAGCACTGGGGGGGACAGGGAGCACTGGGGGGGGGAGGGGGGGAGGGGGGTGGGAAGGGAAAACCAGGGGAGAGATTAGAGACTGTGAACATGATACAGTAGATGGTCAGACACTGCAGACGTGATACAAGAGATGATCGGAGACTGCAGACGTGAAACAAGAGATGGTCAGAGACTGCGTACATGATACAAGAGATGGTCAGAGACTGCGGACATGATACAAGAGATGGTCAGAGACTGAGGACATGATGCAAGAGATGGTCAGAGACTGAGGACATGATACAAGAGATTATCAGAGACTGAGGACATGATACAAGAGATGGTCAGAGACTGAGGACATGATACAGTAGATGGTCAGACACTGAAGACGTGATACAAGAGATGATCAGAGACTGCAGACATGATACAGTAGATGGTCAGACACTGCAGACGTGATACAAGAGATGGTCAGAGACTGTGGACATGATATAAGAGATAAAAATTTGTTTATGGAAAAAAAAAAGAGATGATCCGAGACTGCGGACATTATACAAGAGATGTACAGAGACTGAGGACATGATACAAGAGATGGTCAGAGACTGAGGACATGATACATGAGATGGTCAGAGACTTCAGACATGATACAACAGATGGTCAGAGACTTCGGACATGATACAACAGATGGTCAGAGACTGCGGACATGATACAAGAGATGGTCAGAGACTGCAGACATGATAGAAGATAGAAGAGCACTAGGGGGGCCGGAGAGCACAGGGGAAGCAGAGAGCACTGGAGGAGCTGAATGGCAAAAATCACCATGGGGGGGACTGAAGAGAATTAAGGGGGGGTTTGGAAAGTATTGCAGGCGGGTTGGAAGGCACAGGGGGTGAAGAGCACTGGGGGGGACAGGGAGCACTGGGGGGGGACAGGGAGCACTGGGGGGGGTGGGCAGGTAAAACCAGGGGGATGGATAGCACAGGGGGAGGGGGGGAACTGAAGAGCAATGGGGGGGAACTGGAAATCACTGAGGGGGGAGCCAGAGAGCACAGGGGGTGGAGAGCACTGGGGGAGCCAGAGAGCAGGGGGGGATGAGAAAGACTGTGGGAAGCTGAAGAGCACCGGGGGGGGCTTAAGTGCACTGGGGGGAGCTAAGAGCACTGGGGGGGTTAAGAGCACTGAAGGAGGGTTAAGAGCACTGGGGGGGTTAAGAGCACTGGGGGGGGGGGGGTTAAAAGCACTGAGGGGGGGTAAAGAGCACTGGGGAGTGTGGGGGGGGGGGCAAAAGAAGTTGTATAGGAGGGGGATGGGGCAGCTGCATGATCTTTCCATATTCCTCCTGTAGCCGCTGAGAGGAGGAGAATCAGGCATTCAGCGTCAGCAGGAGGAATATGGAAAGATCAATTCATCTATATGCAGCTGCCCCATGTTCCTCCTATCCAGCACACACACGAGGCTCCTCAGGCACTCTCACTCACCTTCTTCCCGACACCCCCCCCCCCCGCACGGGCAGAGCGAACTGAAGGAGCTGCCACTTCAGCTGCCTTCACACAGAGATGCGGGTGGCCCGGTTGCGCCGGGCAGGACACAGGCACCCCCTCTGTGCGTGGCACCCAGGACGGCCTGCCCCCCCGCACCCCCTGTTGGTACGCCACTGACCAGAGCCTCCCCCCGCTCTCCATCCTGAAGGGGGGAGACAGGGGGCAGCAGGAAGCAGGAGGAATTGGCACTGCACAGGGTGATTAGGGTGTGCCCCAGCACGCCTATGGATAAAGGTTTTACATGAATAAACAAAAGCTAATCATTGTAAGCAACCCTGTCAATGTTAAATGGTTTGTCTCATGCCTGTAAACTGATCTATCTGCAGGATAGCTTGTTCTTCTGAAAAACAATAGACTTACTGGCTGGATTACCAGCTGAAATAAAGGAAAGAAAGTCTAAAATAGAAAACTAATACAGCCATAACATCTACGAATTGTTAGACTGCAATATAATAAATGTTTGCTTTAGGGTTTAATACTGCTTTAAAGTGTAACTCCACTTTTGTTGAGAAAAAAACATTCCCCAGCTGGGGGATCTCTGTACATTGCAAGGATTATAACAAACGTTGTTGCAGATTCCTACTTTTTCTTATTCTGAAGAAATCATTGTTTGTTTCTCTGTGCCTCTGTGCTGAGTGGGTCAAATGGGAGTGGTTTCATAATTATCAATCAGCTGTGGCAGCTGTAAGGCTCTAATGAGGAAATCTGCTGGGTTTGCATCCCTTTAGACGTATTCCTATCTCACCAAAATAACATTTTTGTTGCAGGGGATGCCAGAAACCTGACTTGTATCATAAGCAGACTTCTGGGGAAATTTGTGAGCCAATCACACAAGCAGGAAATGATGTTTTTGGGGGTGTGGTCAGTTCACATTCTGTGTACAGAACAGCTCCAGGTAGCCATATTGCATTGCATTTTCAGAAAATTACAACAGCTGCAGATTGAAAAGGAAAGGTAATTTCATTTTGAATAACATTCAATTACAATATGATTTGTGTTGCAAATGTATATGTAGCATTGCCCCCTAGGGTGCTGCTGAGAATTACACTTCTTGGATTCCCCTTGGTTACCCGTAGCAACAGTCTGTAGAAACCTATCTCTTTAAATACTCGGCTCAGACAATGAACAGTCCAGGGGATTTTTTTTGTGTGTTTTTATTGGAACTTGGATGGGAGAAGGGATGAGCGGGATACTTCAACTTGAACTATGCACAATCTCTGAGGACAACTGACTGCAGAATGCGGCAAGACCGCTGCTTCACCTCGCCACTGAATTTAAGATAAAGAATATGTACTCTCGTTTAGGTTACTCTTCAGGGTCTAACTTGGCAGCCCTTTTATCTCTGATTGTGTGTGCTGACTTTCTGTCCACTGACTTTCCCTGGAGTGGTCCCCTTCCTAGGCAGACCCCTGGCAAGCTCCCTGGTACTCACGGACACTGTTTTTACCTTTTTTGCTCTGCTTCCAACTCCACTTGTCAGCTTGCTGGACCTCCTGGCTGAGCACCACACTCTTTCTCACCAGGCCGACTGCCTGTGACCACCTTCCATGCAGGCAGGAGGAGAGACAGCCGTCACCCTCCTCCTGGGACCTGGCTTCCCGCCCAAAGACACCCTGTCAAATGTGCCCCTGGCTTTTATAACATATCCCAGGATGCACCACTCTTGTGCCAACCCACTGGGACAGTCACAAAAGCCTGTGTGACACTGGCTGGGTTTCCTCCACTGTCCAATAGGCTCCCTTATTGGATACAGTGGGGACACTCCTTCAGCCCAGATGAATAACCCACTGGGCACATGCAACAGGCATAACTACAGATCAGGCTCCCCTTTGAAGCAGGCAGAGCAAACTATTCTTTTTCCTAGCACCTACCTAGGAGGGTGCTACATCTACGCTATATTGTTTTTTCTTTATTTGCTATTTTTTTCCCCCCCACAAAAGTGGAGTAAGGCTCGGTTCACACTAGGTCGCTCCGACTTAGGGGGCGACCTGTGAAGTCGCGTGCAGCGTGACTTCGGCGCGACTTGCACGGACTTCATAAAATTAATGTCTATGCAAGTCGCCTCCAGGTCGCCCCTAAGTAGTACAGGACCCTTTTTCTAAGTCGCAGCGACTTGTGTCGCTCCTATTAGAATGGCTCCTGTACTACACAATGGGAGCGCGACGGACCGCGACTTGTCAGGCTGACAAATCGCGGTCCAAGTCGGACCAGTGTGAATGCGGTCTTACCCTTTAAGTTTTCTAAGAAATACACACTTTTCACACATACAACACATAGTTACATAGTTAGTCAGTTTGAAAAAAAAACACAAGTCCATTTGACTCAACCAATAAAAAAAAAAAAAAAAACAGACAAAAAAAAACAACAAAAAAATAAATAAATAAAAAACACAAAAAAAACAGGAGTGCCTTCTTGCACTGCAACAAGCACCGTGCTAAATGACTACGACAACCAACCAGATGTATTTTACTAATCCAAGCAGTAAACTAATATGTGCTTTACTGCTTTGGTTTCTCTTTGCATATTATATTATTCTTTGCAAAATAAGGATAAAGCTGTTTGACTGCAATAAGTTAAGCTCCACAATTCAGTGGGCTCACCATTATTGGATAGGAGGAGCTGTCATTGATTTGTAGGATTGGGGAATGGCAAGTTTCAAGATGTACAGTAATTGCAATCAAAGTTTATCTGATAGGTGTGGTTGGTATTGGGGCACAGAGAGAATAATTTGTAGGAAATGAAAGGAACCTCTAGTCACCATTAGAGATGTACCGAACGGTTCGCCGGCGAACGGTTCCCGGCGAACTTCGAACGTTCGCGTTCGCCGCTGCGGGCGAACATATGCGATGTTCGGTCCGCCTCCTATACATCATCATTGAGGCAAACTTTGACCCTGAACATCACAGTCAGCAGACACATTCCAGGCCAATCAGCATACCTCCCTCCCACACCCTCCCACCTCCTATAAATAAGCAAGGGCAGCATCCATTTTAGATCATTTCTGTGTTACTGAGAGCAGGGAAAGTGCTGGTGCTGCTGCTGCTGTTATAGCTGGGGACAGTTCCCGGTCTTGTTAGCCAGTGTTCTTGGTACACTCCTGCTGTAAGGACAGCACCCCAAAAAGCCCTTCCTAGGGCTGGTATTTGAGTTTTTTTTGGATATATATATATATATATATCTATTGCCCCCAAAAGCCCTTTTGAGGGCTGGTATTTGTGTAATTTTTTTTGTTCTGTGATATATATATATATATATATATATATATATATTGTCCCCAAAAGCCCCTTTGAGGGCTGGTATTTGAGTATTTTTTTAATATATATATATATATATATGTAGCATGTCAAGAACCAGAAAAAAAAGATCATATAGGTGTAAAAGGGGTTCCCACCATCCCTGCTCTACTGAAAAATTATCTTTTTTTTCTGGTTCTGGACATGCTACAGAGCTGAAACTTCACAGGTACACTTTTTAGACCCCCTAGACACTATATCACACAAAAAAAGTTCTTAAAAATTGTCATTTTTGATAGAAAACCAATTATTGGAAAAAAAAAAACTTAACAAAAAAAAAATTTCTTTGGATTTATTGTCTGGGGGGTCTAAAAAGTGTACCTGTGAAGTTTCAGCTCTGTAGCATGTCCAGAACCAGAAAAAAAAAATAGAATCAGGGTTAGGGTTAGGGTTAGGGTCAGGGCTAAGGTTAGGGTTATTTTTAGTGCTTAGGGTTAGAGTTAGAGGGGTAGGGGTAGGGCTACTAACTCTAACCCTAAGTATCTCACCGTAACCCTAACCCTAGCCCCTAACACTAAACCTAACCCTAACCCTCTAACCTTAACCCTAACCCTCTAAGCCTAGCCATAAAAATAACCCTAACCCTAACCCTAACCCTAACCCTAACCCTAACCCTAGCCCTAATTCGTATTTTTTTCTGGTTCCGGACATGCTACAGAGCTGAAACTTCACAGGTACACTTTTTAGACCCCCCAGATGCTAAATCCAAAGAAATTTTTTTTTTTTTTTAATTTTTCCAATAATTGGCTCTCTATCAAAAAATTAAAATTTTTAAGAACTTTTTTTTGTGTGATCCCTCTCCGGCATGCCACAGTCCAGGTGTTTGTCCCCTTGAAACAACTTTTCCATTACTATTGTGGCCAGAAAGAGTCCCTGTGGGTTTTAAAATTCGCCTGCCTATTAAAGTCTATGGCGGTTCGCAATGTTCGCCGGTTCGCGAACATTCGCCGATGTTCGCGTTCGCCGTTCGCGAACAGCGAATTTTATGTTCGCGACATCACTAGTCACCATAACAGGTTCCCTGCAATGATATCTGCAGCCTTCTTTTCAACTGATGTTTTTGTTTCACATAAGAGATAAAATGATGTGTTCCATTAAAGCATCTTTTAAAATGTCTTTGTTGTGTTTGTTATTAGAGAATGAGGTCAGGTACACAAATAGTATCATTAATATTATAGATCAGATACAGGTTTTTCCAACCCAATCTCCTAGCCTTTAGCATCCACAGGAAGTAACATATCTTTTAAACAGGAAAGATGATCAGCCCAACAACAGCTTGATGCTTTGACTGTTGAAGCCGCTTCTCTAAATAGCTCTAGAAGGGAAGCCCGCCAGCTTTTATGGTTACAGCTGATTTATGATGCTTATGCCAAGCATAACTGGGTGTTGAAAAATAGGATGTGGGCTTCCTCAAACTGTTTTACTGGAACTGCTGTAGAACTGTGAAAGTTCTGTGAAAAGAAATGAACCCCTGATGCACACCACTCCACTGTTGCTCCAAATGGGTATGGGTCATTGTGATGGTCATGTGGTGGTGCCATCTGGCTGAAATGGGTCACCTATAGTATTATGTGCTTTAGCCACTTCTGGACTGGAAGGATTTGCCCCCTTAATGACCAGGCCATTTTTTTGTGATTCGGCACTGTTATTTTAACTGACAATTGCGCGGTGCAACACTGTACCGAGATAAAATATATGTTCTTTTTATCCCACAAATAGAGCTTTCTTTTGGTGGTATTTGATCACCTGTGTGGCTTCTATTTTTTGCGCTATAAAAAAAGAGCGACAATTCTGAAAAAAACAAAAAAAAAAAAAAAAAAAAATTTTCACATTCTGCTATATAACATTCCCCAAAAAAATTTTAAAAATCAAACTTTTCATCCTTATTCTGCTACATATTTTTTGGGGAAAAAAATCGCAACAACCGAATTTTGATTGGTTTACGCAAAAGTTATCGCGTCTACAAACTAGGGGAAATATTTGTCATTTATATTTATTTTGTTTTACTAGTAATGGCGGCGATCTGCGATTTTTTGCGGACTACGACATTGCGGCGGACAGATCGAACCCCTAACTGACACTTTTGGGGGGGACCAGCGACATTACTACAGTAATCAGTGCTAAAAATATGCACTGTTACTGTACTAATTACACTGACCAGGAAGGGGTTAACCTAGGGGTGATCAAAGGGTTAATTGTGAGCCTAGGGGGTGTTTTCTAACTGTGGGGGGAGTTACTTGTGAAATGACCATAGAGATCTGTGATCCTATATAGAAGGATCACAGGCACTCTGTGATCATTTCAGAGAGAAGAACGGTCAGCTGTGTTTTCAACAGCTGACCGTCCTCTCTCAGCGGGGAGCGATCGCGGGTGCCCGGCGGCAGTCGTGGCCGCCGGTCCTATGGATCGGCATCCCCGCTGCCGTGGGTGCGGTGGGCGGTTGGCAAGTGGTTAAAGAGCAGCTGCATATTTTGCCTCTATTGTTTACAACAATTTACCTTAACCTACCCCATTCGCTCCAGCTGCTGGACTACTGGCAGCACAGTTATCAATGGTCTCAATATCTGTAGAGCCTTTGTACAATTGGTCATCCTTATTAGAGACTGATACTTCTACAGATGGACCAAGCAGGGGGGAGGGGCTCTTAATAGCATCATGGGCCCCAGAGCAAAGTGATGCACTAGGACCCCTACCAGCCTGCCCAAATTTACGCACCAACTCTCCGAAATTAAAGTATAAATAGTTGATAAAATTAAACATACAGTGCTTTGCGAAAGTATTCGGCACCCTTGAACTTTTCGACCTTTTGCCACATTTCAGGCTTCAAACATAAAGATATAAAACTGTAATTTTTTGTGAAGAATCAACAACAAGTGGGACACAGTGGAACGAAATTTATCGGATATTTCAAACTTTTTTAAAAAATAAAAAAACTGAAAAATTGGGCATGCAAAATTATTCAGCCCCCTTAAGTTAATACTTTGTAGCGCCACCTTTTGCTGCGATTACAGCTGTAAGTCGCTTGGGGTATGTCTCTATCAGTTTTGCACATCGAGAGACTGAAATTTTTGCCCATTTCTCCTTGCAAAACAGCTCGAGCTCAGTGAGGTTGGATGGAGAGCGTTTGTGAACAGCAGTTTTCAGTTCTTTCCACAGATTCTCGATTGGATTCAGGTCTGGACTTTGACTTGGCCATTCTAACACCTGGATATGTTTATGTGTGAACCATTCCATTGTAGATTTTGCTTTATGTTTTGGATCATTGTCTTGTTGGAAGACAAATCTACGTCCCAGTCTCAGGTCTTTTGCAGACTCCATCAGGTTTTCTTCCAAAATGGTCCTGTATTTGGCTCCATCTATCTTCCCATCAATTTTAACCATCTTCCCTGTCCCTGCTGAAGAAAAGCAGGCCCAAACCATGATGCTGCCACCACCATGTTTGACAATGGGGATGGTGTGTTCAGGGTGATGAGCTGTGTTGCTTTTACGCCAAACATAACGTTTTGCATTGTTGCCAAAAAGTTCGATCTTGGTTTCATCTGACCAGAGCACCTTCTTCCACATGTTTGGTGTGTCTCCCAGGTGGCTTGTGGCAAACTTTAAACTACACTTTTTATGGATATCTTTAAGAAATGGCTTTCTTCTTGCCACTCTTCCATAAAGGCCAGATTTTTGCAGTATACGACCAGACTTGTATAAAGTACTCGAAATTTCTACTTGAGTAAAAGTACAAGTGCTCAATCAAAAAGTGACTTGAGTAGAAGTGGAAGTGCTCGCAGAAAAAGTTACTTAAGTAGAAGTACTAAAGTATTCAACATTTTTTTTACTTAAGCATTGCAAGTAATTTTTTCAAAAAATTTGCTACTTAAGTACTAAAAGTAAAAAGTACCAGTAGTTTTGAAAAAAAATTTCTACTCAAGTACTGAAAGTAGAAGTACAAGTACTGTGTTATGTAGTTATTAAAGAAAGAAGTCAAAAGTTTGAACATCATATTGTTTTTTATTATTTCAAATGATTTATTCAAATGATTAACCTGTGTTTGTTAGTAGTTTCTTGATGCACTTTAAGCGCTGTAGCACCATTTATTTGTTTTTTTCATATTTTCTTTTTATTGGAAAGATTTGGTATAGCAGCTTTTATTATACACAGCCTTTATTTTCGTATGCGCTGATTTACAAATTACATTATACACATTTTTTTTGAGCTTTATGCAACCTGCCATCTACTGTTCTGGCAGTGGTAATTTTTTTAAAAGTAACGAGTAACTATGCAGCACAAAAAAAAAAATACTTGAGTAGAAGTATCGAAATCATCGAAAAAATGTAGTGAAGTAAAAGTAGAAGTAGGAGAAAAAAATTCTACTCTAGGAAAGTACAGATACCGCATTTCGGTACTTAAGTACAGTACTTAAGTAGTTCTACTTCGTTACTATACATCTCTGTATACGACTGATTGTTGTCCTATGGACAGAGTCTCCCACCTCAGCTGTAGATCTCTGCAGTTCATTCAGAGTGATCATGGGCCTCTTGGCTGCATCTCTGATCAGTCTTCTCATTGTATGAGCTGAAAGTTTAGAGGGACGGCCAGGTCTTTGTAGATTTGCAGTGGTCTGATACTCCTTCCATTTCAATATTATCGCTTGCACAGTGCTCCTTGGGATGTTTAAAGCTTGGGAAATCTTTTTGTATCCAAATCCGGCTTTAAACTTGTCCACAACAGTATCTCGGACCTGCCTGGTGTGTTCCTTGTTCTTCATGATGCTCTCTGCGCTTTAAACGGACCTCTGAGACTATCACAGTGCAGGTGCATTTATACTGAGACTTGTTTACACACAGGTGGATTCTATTTATAA
The DNA here is from genome assembly GCF_965119305.1 of Pelophylax lessonae. Lineage (NCBI taxonomy): Eukaryota > Metazoa > Chordata > Amphibia > Anura > Ranidae > Pelophylax > Pelophylax lessonae. The sequence continues at coordinate 630,882,887 of NC_138769.1, read as the reverse complement.
TCAGTAGTCATTTAGGTCAACATTGGATCATTCAGAGATCCTCACTGAACTTCTGGAGAGAGTTTGCTGCACTGAAAGTAAAGGGGCTGAATAATTTTGCACGCCCAATTTTTCAGTTTTTTATTTGTGAACAAAGTTTGAAATATCCAATAAACTTCGTTCCACTTCATGATTGTGTCCTACTTGTTGTTGATTCTTCACAAAAAATTACAGTTTTATATCCTTATGTTTGAAGCCTGAAATGTGGCAAAAGGTCGCAAAGTTCAAGGGGGCCGAATACTTTCGCAAGGCACTGTATACCCAGGGGAGGGCTGGTAGCTTTAGGCGTGGGGGGCAAATCCAGTCAAGTGGCCCATTGAACCATCGAATCAGCTCACCATCCATGCCCACCTGGTTTTATAACCTATATTTATGTTATGAAGCAAGTCAAACATGATGCAATGTGGTAACATAATTTAATGTTAATAGCAACAAAGGAGTTTTAACAAAAATACATGACATTACGCCAGGCAGAGCCTAGGAAGATCCTGTCGGGCGGAGATCACTCTGCCTTACAGGGAAGTGACTGTGTTAGTATTGTGCCGGCCAGGTGCAGGAGCGTACTCTGCACACTCATACCGCTCCGCTGCAGCTCTCCAAATATAACATTGTGTAGTGGCGACCAGAGGCTGTATACAGTCTCTGGCCCCTACATTAATCCAGCCCTGAGTGTGGCCTTTTTACCCAGCAACAGAGCAGCCGGGGGGCAATTGCCACCCTGCCCCCCTTCCCAGTCCTCCCCTGAATATACCGTATAAGACGACCCCCTAATTTTCAAGTTAAAACATAGGTTATGGGCTATACTCGCCATATAAGACTACCCCCCTTCTGTACCGTAGGGGGAGTATAAAATGTGAGGACTACTTTGTATTCAATAATATTTATACATCGTTTACCGTGATTGCTCAGCGCGGTATACTGTATGTAGCTGAAGCTACGGTAAAAACTGGTTCAGTATTCCCGCACATCCAGCCAGCGCTTTGAGAGATTAGACCCTTTACCTTGGAGATTAATAGGGACGTTTGTCGACTTACCCTGCTTGGAGATTAACCGCTTCCAGACCGCCCGCCGCAGTTTTACTGCGGCAGGGCGGCCCTCCTGCGCGAACCGATGTAGCTCTATGTCGGTTGGGCGCCTGCGCGCTCCCGCCCCACTCGGCAGCGGGGACTCAGATGCTCGGGGCAGGCGGCTCTATATATATTTTGATGAGATACTTCAATTCGGGGAAAGCAGCAGCTGATAGATATTATGAAATCACTCCCAATAAGATTCAGTTACTAAAGTGCCTAACATGGACAGACAAACAAACAGCTATTATTACTTCAGAATAACAATAGGTATGACATCTGACTGCAACAAAGTTTGGTAAAAAAAAAATCCCTGCAATGTACATAGATAAGACTGTTATCACCAAAAGTGAAGTGTGCTTTGCTTACCTTTGTATGAATTTCGGGATGAGTTATCCGCAAATGACACTTGTTGTTATTTTTGCCAGCAAGTGTCGCTCCATATGGTTTGCAAAGGGTCTTGTTGTCCTTAGAATCAAATGTAAAATACATCCATAGATCTTCTCTTCTCTTTCTACCAGTCACAGACGCCGACATTTCTGTATGGTTTGTGCAGCAATGGGGATGCATACATAGGAATGACTCACTCTGAGTCCGACTTGCCTTGGTGAGGTCCGGATGTGGATGGTGAGGAGGAGGCCTGCAATGCACAGTGCTCTGGACAGTTTGAGGACAGTAAAGAGGCCTGTAATGCTGTACAGTCCTCTGACGGTGGTCTGAGGAGGTCTGTAATGCTACCCAGTGCTCTAGACAGTGGTCGGAGGAGATCTGTAATGCTGCACAGTGCTCTGGATGGTGGTCTGAGATGCGTGTAATGCTGCACTGTCCTCTTGAATGGTGGTCTGAGAGGCGTGTAATGCTGCGCAGTACTCTGGACGGTGGCTGTAATACGGCACAGTGCTCCAGATTTTGGTCTGAGAGGCGTGTAATGCTGCACAGTGCTCTGGATGGTGGTATGAGAGGCCTGTAATACTGAACAGTGCTCTGGATGGTTGTTAGAGGAGGTCTGTAATGTACACACAGTGCTCTGGATGGACGGTGGTATAAAGATAGGCCTCAGGCCTGTAATTGTAATGTACACATTCACAGTGCCCTGTGTTCTGGATGGTTATCGTCGTGAGTCGGTAGTGGGACTCTCGTCGGGACTTGGAAAGCCTGTAATGCACAGTGCTGCCCTGGGCGGTCGTCTGAGGACTCAAAGGCCTGTAATGCTGGCCTCTACAGTCGCTTGCTTGCTGGGAGCGGAAGCAGTCAGAGCTCCGTGGAAATCGGAAGTTCAAGAGGGTAAACGCACCTGCCTCACATTTCCGTTTCGTTTTGGTTCGCTAATGTAAACGGAATTGATTTTCGCCATAGATTTCGTCAGTGAACATAAATGTGGGGTATTTTTTGTTTGTTTTTCGTCACTGTAAAAAGGCCACTGACGAAAATATTGACGGAAATATTTTCGTTGACAAAATTAACACTGCTTGTGAAGCCTGGCACATCTACCAATGTCTTAGCATGTCACTTTCAAACTTGCAGCTCAATTGCTTGCTATCTGGATCTGTGATGCAGGCATGGGCCACTTTTGTCACCGTCAAGAAACCAGGCCTGTGAAATAACATGCAGCCATTGCTCGAGTAAATGCATTGAGACAGGAAGTACTTGTAAAGAAGTTGTAAGAAATCAGCAGATTAGATGCAATAAAGGATAAAAACAAGGTAAACATAAATATTTTATTAAAAAAATTGCAATTGTTTGTGCTACGTAATGCTGGAACAACTTAACACTAAGGCCTCATGCACACAGGGCGTTTTTAGGCCTCATGCACACAGGGCGTTTTTAGGCCTCATGCACACAGGGCGTTTTTTAGGCCTCATGCACACAGGGCGTTCTTACAGCTGCGTTTAGGAGCGTCAGGCGTTTTTTTTTTTTTTTGCAGCTTAAAAAGCCCCTTCATGTTATTTTATGGCCTCATGCACACACAGGCTTTTTGGAGCTGTAAGTGCCGTTTTCAAGCTGTAAAAAAAAAACCCAGGGCCAGGGCGTTCTGGAGCAGCAGCATTATGCTGTAAAAACGCCTGGCTCTGCTAAAGGCTGTTTAACGCCGCATACAGCGTTAGGACATGTTTTTAAGCTGTAGTAGTTGGATTTGAGGTTAGAAAATAGAAGAGGGCAGAGAAAGAAAATAGAAGAGGGCTGCTAAATGTGGCTAAAACGTGCATTAACGCCAATACAAAACGCTTCTAAAAGCACGTTTTTTTCAGCTGCTTTTTCCTGGCGTCAGAACTGGCTTTGCAGCTCATTTTTTTCAAACACCCTGTGTGCATGAGGCCTTAAAAGATATAAGCACCCCTATCTAGTGGCGTTGAACATTTCAAAGGGTGGCGATAGGCCACTGTTTACTTTCACTGAGGCCGTAGGGTGGTTGTATAACACTTTGATCCACCCAACCATCCTAGGTCCCATTCCTATATTCTCCAAAGTATTCATCATAAATCTCCAGTCTACTCTGTCAAATGCCTTTTTGGCGTCTATTGACAGAAATAGCGCAGGGATCTTTCCACATTTAAGTTTATTCAATAAGAGTAATGTTCTTATTCCATTATCTTTACATTCCCTCCCTGCCTTAAACCCTGTCTGATCTGCATGGATCCATACAGGCATCAGTTCTTATAGTTTGTTAGCTAATACTTTTGCATACAGTTTTGTGTCTGCATTTAGAAGTACTATTGGCCTATAACTGGAGCATAGGGTTGCATCTTTCTCTTCTTTTGGTATCACTGTGACGTGCTAACAGGGATTCCTTCCTCATTTCATTTCCTTCTCCTAGCTCGTTCATATACTTACATACAGTATCTCACAAAAGTAAGTACAACCCTCACATTTTTGTAAATATTTTATTATATCTTTTCATGTGACAACACTGAAGAAATAACACTTTGTTACAATGTAAAGTAGTGAGTGTACAGCTTGTATAACAGTGTAAATTTGCTGCCCCCTCAAAATAACTCAACACACAGCCATTAATGTCTAATGTCTACTTTACATTGTAGCAAAGTGTCATTTCTTCAGTGTTGTCACATGAAAAGATATAATAAAATGTTTACAAAAATGTGAGGGGTGTACTCACTTTTGTGAGAGACTGTAGTTTTGGTTTCAGTTGCTCTTTAAACTTTTTAAAATAGCCTATCAAAAAAATCCATCTGGCCCTGGGCCCTTGCCTGTTGGTGTATTTTTTAAATCTCTATTGATCTCCTCTAGGGTTATTGGTACCTCTAATAATTGCAGCCTTTCCTCAGATATTTTAGGTAGCCTAGCTTCCTTTAAATAATCTTGTCTTTTTTTTCCCCTTCTTTGTTCTACATCTTGCATACTCTTTTCCGGACTGCATATAGAGCACTATAATCATTTTGAAAAACCTGGTCTAATTCTGTTCTTGAGTGTAATATTTCTCCTTTTTTATTTCTCACTTTCCCAATAAAGCTTAAAGATTTTTTTATTATATAAAGTTCTTGCTAAATATTTAATGTAATGGTCCTACTTGTCCAACTTAATCATCGCTACCTGGGTTGGATGGGATCTCCTGGAGTTCCTAGCGTGAGCACCCGACGAGCGCCTTGTTCAGGCTCCATCCCCCAACTCTGCTGGTTTAACCACTTTACCACTAGAGGATTTTGCTGTCTTACATCTGGGCCACTTTTTGCGACTCGGCGCTGTGCGACTTTAACTGACAATTGCGCGGTCGTGCGACGCCGTACCCAAACGAAATTTACGTCCTTTTTTTCCCCACAAACAGAGCTTTCTTTTGGTGGTATTTGATCACCTGTGCGATTTTTACTTTTTGCGCTATAAACAAAAAAAGAGCGTTTATTTTGAAAAAATAACAATATTTTTAACATTTTTTTATATGAAATCCCCCCCCCCCCCCCCCAAAAAAAAATGTAAAAATCAAATTTTTTTAAAATTTTTGGCCAATGTTTGGTAAAAAAAAAATCACAATAAGCGTATTTTGATTAGTTTGCGCAAAAGTTATTGCGTTTACTAACAAAGGGAAAGATTTCTGTCATTTTTGGTGTTTTTTTTAACGCGTAATGGCGGCGATCTGCGATTTTTTTTGCGGGACTGCGACATTGCAGCAGACAGATCGGACCCTTGACTGACATTTTTGACACTTTTGGGGGTACCAGTGACATTACTGCAGTAATCAGTGCTATATATATATGCAATGTTACTGTAAAAATGACACTGGCAAGGAAGGGGTTAATTGTATTGGAGAGGGAGGGGTTAATGTATGCCTGGTGCTTACTAACGTGTGTGGGGGGAGGTGACTGTGTGACACAAGGACAGATCGAGGGTTCAACTATGCTGAACCCTGCAATCTGACCCTGCCTGTCACTTAGGAGATCCGCCCGCTTGTGTTTACACAAGCAGGCGGATCTCCACATTCGATTCCCCGACGATCGGGGAAGAGCAGCGGCGATCGCCGCTGCTCCTCCCCTGGCCCGACTCCCGCTGTGACTGAATACAGCGGGAGAGAGCCTCCGGCGGCGCGCGAGCACCGCCGAGAAAGGGGAGTGTCTGGCGACGTAGGTCTACGTCGCCAGACGATAACGAACCACTTTGCCGCAGTAGGCTCAACGTGAGCAGACGGCAAGTGGTTAAAAATAAATCTTGAAACTGTTCATCTCCCAAAATGCAGATAAATCAGAGACTTTCAGAAATAAAAATATAATAGAAAACAGGCAGGAGAACCCTTGTGGTGTAGTATTATTGATGCAACAAAGTGAGTGTAGTTGAGGAGATAAATGAAGGTAGAGACAGATAACTCACATCTGGTGAGGTTGCAAGGGAACACATATGTAATGTGTGCAACCTAAGAAATTGGTATGTAGAGAATACATCTGCCTCCATGCGGGTCTTTGGGGAAAAGTGGTTGCCCCCAAATCTCTGGGGTTGGCTCGACCTCAGTTAAAATAAGTGAAACTTAGAAATGGTGGGACAATAGTGTGGAAAAAAAAAAGAAAAAAAAAAAAACATATGTTTGTTTCACCAAGTCTATGTTATACAATATGTCTAATATGAGAGGTGGCAGTCACCCACAAAATGTGTTGAATGCTAAATAAAATCTAACTTTTATTTAGGTTGAGGACCTCCTTTTCATTTGGCCTGTGCACCTCTGCTACCAGATGCTTTTATACCATTTTTTTTTGTTGGCTTAAGCATGCATGTATGGATCACTCTGGCAGGTCTGACCACCATCTAATGTCTGCTGGTAGCTTTACACTTCTGACGCTATTTCTTTGTGATAGACGGAGAGCTTACTGACCTTTATTTACATCAAACATTTTATTATGTGGTACAGCTGTCTGAGCTTGGGGGGAGGGGGGAAATAAAGAGTTATTGTCCTTCCAACCACCTGACATAAGTATATATTAAGAACAGGATGAGAAGGATGTGGTAAAGCATACAACAGGGAACATGAGGTAGAAATAAGGCATTTTGTGGTGTAACATGCATCTTGAAACATGAGGTAAAAAGAAAGACACCTTGTGGTGCAGTGAACAATGGGGAACATAAAGTAAAAAGACTCCTAGTGCTGAAGCATATAAAGGGAACTTGAGGTAGAGATAAGATAGTTAAAAAGTATTGGTTGGCAGAAGATTAAGCATAGTAGATTAATTAATTAGTAGTATTCTTTCTTTTAGACTAGATTTACACTTCCGTTTGAGGATAAGGGGTAAAAATTGGATGCAGGGAAACACATCTAATTTGTACTAGTGTGCACTAGTGTGAACCAAGCCTAAACGATAAGTCCCCCATTGGGAACATGTTTCATGTTCCACTCGTTTTTAGGGTGAAACATGTAACATGTTCCCACTGTAAAGGGTGACATTTAGGGAATGAAAACCGTAAACTAAGGTGATCTAAACCTCTGTTTTTATTTTCTAGCTGCTATCTTTTTCAGCATCTTTGTGGTCACTATCCAAAACTCAGCAGTTATCAAATGTTATTTATTGACGAACTATGAGGAAAAAGAAGACACAGAGACTGAATTGGAGGTTAGTAATATGACCATGCTTTATTTATAAAAAAATACATCTAATACAGTACAGCATGGAAAACGCAACCTTTTCTGGTAACGCTGACCGATTCTTATATCTCCCAGGGATTCCATTACTAAGTTTGCTGCGCTGGCGTTTCTGGGTTTGCACAACTGCTGTGAACAATATTAGGGGCACCCACACCCATGGTTACTTTTTTTAAATCTGTTTTATATTATGGAGAATGCAACAGGAGATGCTGGAAGTTGAAAAAAGGGGTCACCTCCGGCTCCTCCACCTATAACTGGTCTTAACAGTAAGAAGCACTGGAAGGGCAAGTGCAGATCAAAAAAGCAAGGAGATTTCCAGTCACTACTTACCAACCAGCCAGCGACCACCTGAATGAACCTGTCTAACAGTTGTGTTAAAAACAGGGGTTTAGTTGCACACATTTGCAAATACATGCGTAAGCTGCAGGCCACGGCAAGGCACCCTGATATCTGCAGTCCCTTACTCTACCTTTAAAGAGTCTCCACAATGGGAGGACATGCATTCTGATGAGATAGATGGAGGACAGGTGACTGGAGGGAGCCCACCCTTCCTTAAAGGCGCAGGGTCACACTGAACACCCAGCACACTGCACAATGGCAGCAAAGGTGTCAGTGCGTTGCCTAACCAATATAAACAAAGTTGCAAAAAGTGGTCATCTCCTCCACCTATAACTGGTCTTAACAGTAAAAAGCACTGGAAGGGCAAACACAGATCAAAAAAGCAAGGAGATTTCCAGTCACTACTTACCAACCAGCCAGCGACCAACCAAATTAACCTGTCTAACAGTATGCGTTAAAAGCAGGGTTTTAGTTGCACATATTTGCAAATACATGCGTAAGTTGCAGGCCACGGCAAGGCACCCCTGCTTTTAACGCATACTGTTAGACAAGTTAATTCAGTTGGTCGCTGGCTGGTTGGTAAGTAGTGACTGGAAATCTCCTTGCTTTTTTGATCTGCGTTTGCCCTTCCAGTGCTTCTTACTGTTAAGACCAGTTATAGGTAGAGGAGGTGGCCACTTTTTGCAAATTTGTTTATATTGGTCAGGCAACGCACTGACACCTTTACTGCCATTGTGCAATGTGCGGGGTGTTCAATGTGACCCTGCGCCTTTAAGGAAGGGTGGGCTCCCTCCAGTCACCTGTCCTCCATCTATTTCATCAGAATGCATGTCCTCCCATTGTGGAGACTCTTTAAAGGTAGAGTTAGGGACTGCAGATATCAGGGTGCCTTGCCGTGGCCTGCAGCTTACCAATGTATTTGCAAATGTGTGCAACTAAACCCCCGCTTTTAATGCGTACTGTTAGACAGGTTAATTCGGTTGGTCGCTGCGCTGGCTGGTTGGTAAGTAGTGACTGGAAATCTCCTTGTTTTTTGATGAGGGGGAGATGCTGGAAACATAGTTCATAGAAAAAAGCCCAAACTCTATAGTGGACAGGAACAAACTCTTTAATTATGGCATTGGCAGGGGAATCTTTCTGTTGAAGTATCATGTAAGAAAGGTAATAACTAAGCCTTCTAGGCTTTACAACTATCTGTAAATAAAAGGTAATTTTTGGGTGTCCAAAACCTTTAAAAGCCTTAGGGGCCTATCATGTAGGAAGTCTCAGCCTGAGAAATAGATGTAGGTTCATTTGCTCGACTATAACCTACAGTGTATTTTGTGGACACTTTGATGCCATGTCTTGGACCCATTCTAGGTTTCCCCTCTAAATCACCATACAGCTTTATTTTTCCAAAACATTTCACCTCATAGTAACACCACTGTTTATAAAAAATGCAATTTCTAAGAATTATAGAGAGTAAAATGGGGTACACACTATAAGAAAATCAAGTGAACGATCGTCCGATTTTCCTCGTTGTTTCACAGCAAATCTAACCCGATGAACGAAAATTTGTATGAAAATTCTCGTACGACAAAGGCTTTTTTTTTGTTTGTTGTTTATTGTTTCTGATCATGCGCAGTCTTTTTTTCCTGATTTTTCTTTTAGGAAAGTCGTAGGAAATCGGTACAGATTAAATTAAAATTGTTCATTCTGTTCCCATACGAGAACAATTTTGGAGTTTTTCCCTTTGCGAATTTTCGTACGAGAAGTCGGAATCTGCCGTCGAGTTCTTTGAACGAAAACTCTCGCCGGTTTTTCTTATAGTGTGTACGAGACTTAAAGCGGAGTTCGACTCAAAATTGGAACTTCCGCTTTAAGTGGTCCTGAAACCCTGACATGTCACATTTGTCATATAATTTTTTTTTGGGGGGGGGGGGTACCTAGATTTGACAGGTACCCGCTCCCACATCCGCTTGGGCTGCCTAGACGGCTCGGGCAGAAGTTCTCCTCTGCCCCTCCCACCCTGCATTCTTCTGGGACACGTCAGAGGTCCCAGAAGACTGCCTGTCCATTCAGCACGTGCAGCGCGACTCGCGCATGCGCACCTGGCTGTGAAGCCGCAAGCTGTCACAGCCGGGTGCCCACACCAGAGATGCGGGCCCCGCAGGGAGAAGACGGAGAGAAGCGAGGTTCCCCCGGCCGCATCGCTGGACCGTGGGACAGGTGAGTATGTGTTTATTAAAAGCCAGCAGCTACGCTTTTTGTAGATGCTGACTTTTAATAAACACAAAAACGCCTGAAACTCTGCTTTAAGTGTGTACCTTTTACCTGTTTTGCTAATTTACTTTGAGACATCTCCACAAAATGCCCACCATCTTTAGGGCTTGTGTACAGGGACTCTGCTATATAGCACTGGCTTTTGCATTTAAACACAGCAGCGCTAAAATACATGCTTTCTGTTTTTTTTATTCTTTATTTATACAATCCATAATGAAGGAAACAAAGTACATTCCATAGCAAAGGCAAAGTCCTAATATAGTTGTCACAAGCATGCAGTAAACAATAGCAACTCAGATGTAGACAGATCGTCTGGTGTAAGTGGTGTTATTGAGGGGGGGATAGAAAAAAAAAGGGGAGAGGAAGGGAAAGAAGGGGCATAAAGGGGTGAGGGAAAGGGCAAAAATAGGCAGGTTCGAACTCCTCTCCGTTGTCTCCCAGCAGCCATAAGGCCCAACAGCATTGGTAGAATTTAGGCATTCTCACTTTGTCTCATTGAGGTTTAATTAGAAGTCTCTAGAAGAAAACACATGCTTTCTAACACAAATAATAAGAAAGGGCTGTGTTTGGTCTTCCTTGTCTTCATTACATACTGTATGACTCAGCAGCACAATGGCTTATAAAGTAGTTAGCGCTTCAGCCTGGCAGCACTAGGATTGCTATTTGGAATCTCAACACAGCACTGCCTGCTTGGAGTTTGCATGTTCTCTGTGCCTACATGGGTTTCCTCCTGGCAGTGTTAAAGTCATTATAATTTTTGTCAGCTGCATGTTTTCAACTAAATGGAAATACAATTCAAATTAACCACTTAAGGACTGCCCCATGTACATTTACTGCAGCAGGGCGGCCCGTAATCCCAAAATCACGTACCTGTACGTATTTTTTTACAAAGGCCCTATGGGTCGCACGCACACGCCGCCGGAGCTGCACTTCGGCTGTGATTGGAGTCAATCAGCGGGTTCGGCGGACGCGATGGCCACCGGCCACCCACAGTCATTCAGAAGAATGACAGAAAGGTGGTCTGCCTATGTAAACAAGGCAGATCGTCATTCTGTTAGACAGAAAGAGAGAGCGCTTGTGTTCCTACTAATCAGGAACACAGATATCTCTCTTCCTGCAGTCAGTTCATCGCCCACACAGTTAGAAAGAACTCCCTAGGAGCACACCTAAGCATTTTTTTCACCCCTGATGTTAAACCATTCCCTGCCAGTGTCATTTATATAGTGGCAGTGCATTTTATCTTAGCACCAATCACTGTATTGGTGTCATTGGTCCCCAAAAAGTGTCACTTAGATTTGATCACCACAATGTCGCAGTCCCGTTAAAAATCAATGTTTGCCGCCATTACTAACAAAAACAATAATAAAAAAAAAAAGTCCATAAATCTGTCCCATAGTTTGTAGACGCTATATATTTGCCCAAACCAATCAATATGTGCTTTTTGGGATTTTTTTTAACCAAAAATATGTAGCAGAAAACAATCGGCCGAAACTGATGAAGAAATTCGATTTTTATGAAAATTTTATGGATATGTTTTATAGCAGAAAGTAAAAAATATTGTTTTTTTTTCCAAAATTGTCACTCTTTTTTTGTTTATAGTGCAAAAAATAAAAACCACCGAGGTGATCAAATAACACCAAAAGAAAGCTCTATTTGTGGGGAAAAAAAAGGTCATCAGTTGTATTTGGGTACAAGGTGGCATGAATTGTCTGTTGTCAGTTAAAGCAACGCAATGCCGTATCACACAAAATGGCCTGGTCTGGAAGGGAGTAAAACCTTCCGGAGCTGAAGTGGTTAAGTCAGTTGACAAAAACTATGATAAAAATCAATTCCAATTTTTGCCTGCGAACGAAAATGTGAGGAAGGGACATTTACCTACCTGAACTTCTGCTTTTCTCAGAGCTTTGTCTGCTCTGTCTGTTAGCCCCAGCCCCCTGACAAGCTTTATTGGCTGAGAGATGTAGGCTCCCTCTGTCTGCCTGCTGCCTGGGAGTTCTGGAACAAATCCCTGCAAACCACATGGTGAGTGTTTCCCCTCGCAGCAAGGTAGCAGTGCTTAGCACTGTGTAAAATAACAGCCTCCCCAGACCAGTTCTCTGCCCTGTGCACTCCCTTCCTCCCATTTACTTTCCCATTCCCACTACATGTTATTAGATTTTTACTCCAAAAGTATATAATGAGTTTGGGTATTCTAGAAAAATGCCTAAATAATGCATTACAATGTAACCACTTCAATACAGGGCACTTATACCCCTTTCCTGCCCAGTCTTCAGGTTTCAGCGCTGTCGCAATTTGAATGACAATTGCGCGGTCATGCAACACTGTACCCATACGAAGTTTCTATAATTTCTTTCAAACAAATATAGCTTTCTTTTGGTGATATTTATTCACCACTGGATTTTTTTTATTTTTTACGAAATAAACAAAAAAAGGCCAAACATTTTGAAAACAAAACATATTTTTCTTAGTTTCTGTTATAACTTTTGCAAATAAATTTAGGTCAAATTGTATTCTGCTACATTTCTTTGGTGAAAATATCCCAGATCAGTGTATATTTTTTAGTCTGTAGGAAAGTTATAGTGTCTACTACTTATGGTATATATACCTGAAAATTTATAAATCCTGATGTACTGACGGCCTATCCATTTCTTAAAGCCCGAAAATGCCAGGACAGCTCAACTAACCCCCCCTTCCTAAACATTTTTGGACATTAGACAGTCTGAGGTATTTAGTAAGAGGCATAGCGTGTTTATTGAAGTTATAATTTTTTTGTAACTTTTTTGGAAAATGTATTTTTTACATACTGTCACCAGTGCAGTACAGCGTCATCAAATAACTGGTGTGGTGGTGACCAGGGACACTGACTGGTGACAGTATGTAAAAAAATTTAAATAAATAAAAAATTTTTTTAATTTTTAACCACTTTACCACCGGAGGATTTTGCTGTCTTACGTCTGGGCCACTTTTTGCGATTCGGCACTGTGCGACTTTAACTGACAATATCGCGGTCATGCAATGCCGTACCCAAACTAAATTTACGTCCTTTTTTTCCCACAAACAGAGCTTTCTTTTGGTGGTATTTGATCACCTGTGCGATTTTTACTTTTTGCGCTATAAATAAAAAAATAGCGACAAAAAAGGGGAGTGTCTGCCAACGTAGGTCTACGTCGTCAGACCTACAAGAGCCACTTTGCCGCAGTACAGCTCTAGTGAGCAAACGGCAAGTGGTTAAAATATTGTTTCCTTTTTTTTTCCCTTTTACATACTGTAATTAGAGCAATACAGTGTTACCAAAGAAATACTGCACTACTGTGGGAATTTAAACAGGATTTGTTTTTTTTTTTCATTTTTTTACATTCTATACTTGCTTATAGCAATGAATTTCACTGCTTTAAGCAAATACAGTATTTTTTTACTGAATGGCAGTGTGTAGACACTGTCTATTGTTGTGATTAGCTGTTACTGGTCACATCTAATAACATGGTACAAATAGGCTGTGGCTGACCCTGTCTGTACCATGTGATCACTGTGACCAATCACAGCTAGCAACACAATTGTATACAATGAATGGCATGAAAGGAAGCCATTCGTTGTTTTACAACTGTCACGTGGTCTGCTGTGATTGGTCACAGCGATCACATGACACTGGCGGTGGGCCAGTATAGTGATCAGTCATCCGCTGTATTGGGTGACAGATCGCGGGGAGCACAGCCCTTTCTCAGGAGGACGTCATATGATGTCCTCCCAGAGCAATGAGGTTCCCGCCCGTCCGTCATTTTACAATTGTTTGGGCGGGAAGCAGTTAACTAAGTCCATTCGATTTTAGTCAACTAAAATGTACTGGAATCTAAAACAAAAACAAAAAAATTCAGATGACTAAAATAGGACTAAAACTAAAATGGCATTTTAGTGACAAGACTATGACAAAAACTAAATCGAGGAAAAGGAGAAAAGTTTGGGACTTTATATGAGACATATAGTAGAAAAGTCTCCATCCCTAGATCAATATGAACACAAGGGGGAATAAAAATGGGACTTTAATTGAGTCAAGATGGCATCTTTTTAAACCGTGACCAGTTTTTCAGATGCCATCTTGCCTCAATTAAAGTCCCATTTTTATTCCCCCTTGTTTTCATAAAACTAAATAGAAATTTGACGTCAAAATTAACACTGGCTCTGGATACTCTTTTTTTCTTCCAACACTCCAAAGACATGCTGGTAGGTTAGGTAGGTTAGTCGCTAGGAGACGGTACAGCTATTTAACAGCCGGGAGTTCGATACGTTGACGCCGCTCCAGCAGACGTCCTCTGACGAAACGCGTAGGGTGGAGTCATACGTCACTACGTCACTTCTGGTATTTGGAGCTAGGGCCGTGGAACGCGGAAGCTTCCCGGCTTCTCTACTGATCGTGGACAGCTGTAACTGTGAGTTACTACCTCCGCTATTTGTGATTGCACTTTATACTATACCAAGGGGTTCCCTCTCTCTCTTTTTATTTTTTGAGGAACTAAGAGGGTGATTACATCGGAGGAACCCCTGGATACTACTACATCGGTCCCACGGCATCTATTATAAAGCAGGTTGTATAAGAGGTGCGACACCTAGTGGTCACACTGGTGAATGCAACCAAAGGTTTTCTTTTTCACTTGCCTATTCACTCATATTTTTTAGTTTGGGTTGGTTTCTTATCTGAATCTTTGGTTACTCTTTATCAAGAAGAGCTGCATTTTATTTATTAGATTTGTTTTACAAATAATTTATCACAATTATCACTGGTGTATTACACTGTTTAACATCAGGTTTCTTTTGAAATAAAACCCACTGTTTCTTTATCTATTTTTCTTTATTGATTTATTTGCACTAGCACTTTGCACCCCATTATTGCGCATTATTTTGGGGCTAGAAAAATTGGTTACTTCACTGACCACCAATCACTTGTGCACTTTATATTTATATAAGATATAAACAGTACCACTATTTATTTATTTATATATTTACTTGGAACTCTATCACTTGAAAGGTAGCACCGTTTCAACCTTTTGCACTTATTTCATGCTGGTAGGTTAATTGGCTCCTGTCTAAATTGGCCCTAGTATGTATTGTGACAGGAAGTCAGGTAAATCTGGGAATGTAGTCACTGAGAGGAGACACATTCCCACCTGCTTTGAAAAGTTCACTGATACTATAGGGTGTTGGCTGCAAAAAGAGCCAGCAGGAAGTTGAAAACCATTCAGCTGTTCAGAATGAGGAGATCAAGGCCTCTATAATTTGTCCAGAGAAAATCTATTGAGTGCTGCCTCCTGTCGCCGTGTGGGCTGGGAGAGGAAGGCAGACATACGTGTACCTCCCGACGCCGTGTGGGCATGGGAGAAGGACTGCTGCCTCCTGTCGCCGTGTGGGCTGGGAGAGGGGGACAGTCGGATGTGTGCCTCCCGACAAGCTGGTGAGCATGGGAGAAGACCCCCTAAAGCGATGTGAAGCTAAGGAGGGTAACCACGAGTGAAGACGTCTCAAAGGTGAGAAGACAAAGTGTTCCATGTGAAGAGTGTGAAGAGTAAAGGGACCTGTTAAATGAACTGTGTTCAATGTGAAGAATCTGAAGAGTAAAGGATCCTGTTATAAATGAACATGTGCTGTGTGAAAGAAAACAAAGGGACATGTTCAATGGACAATGTTTGTGCTGTGTGAAAAGCAAACAAATGGACATTTGAGTGTCTGCTGTAGGATCAGCAGTGTCGGCCCAACAGTAGGTTGGGAAGACTGCTTAGGTAGGTTCCAGCGTGAGAAGGTAGCCGCCCACAGAGGCAAGGATTTATTTTGTCTTTTATTTTATTTTGGCTGTTTTGACGCTTGCAATTATGTGAAGTAAATTGCATGAATAAATCAGTCTTGTTTTCAACCTCTGCTCGGCTATCTCTCTGTGAAAACGCACCCCCAAAGGGGTCACCCATACGCCTACCACCGAGCTAATCCCTTACAGTATGAATGCGAGTTAGGGACCTTAGATTGTAAGCTCCTTGGGGGCAGGGGCTGAAGTGAATGTACAATATAAATGTAAAGTGCTGTGTAAATTGACAGTGCTATATAAGTACCTGTAATAAATGAACTTATCTCAATAGGACGTGATATGTACAGAAAAACGCAACTCAAATCTGGTCAAACTTAGCCTCAAAACAGTTTTTCACAGTGATTTGATGTGTTTAAAACACATAATAAGTGCAGCCCGTAGATGGATCGAATCTCGGCCGGTTCAGCAAGGGATCGTCCGAGATTAGATCCATCTATGGGAAGGCTGATTGTACCCTAGTAGATCCTTCGATCGATTAGGATGCAACCAGCATGTCGGATTTTTAGCATGCGATTGTCGCCAGTGGCTTCTGCCGCTAGCAGTAATCACTGTGTTCTCCTGCCAGGGATGGCTCCCCCTGCCCCACCGGGAGAACACAACAGCTCCGTGGGAGGGATTTCCCCATCAACACTGACTGTGTTGATGGGGAAATCTTGTGATTTTCTTTCCTGTAAGCCATGGTTGCAGGAAAATTGCATAATCTATGACCTGCCGTAGGCCTGTGTAACCCGGTCATTGGTAAGAGCTGTTGCTGGGGAGTATGGCAACAGTATTGCGGGGTAACATGCACATCTGTTGTCCAGCCTTCCTATTCCGTCCTGGTAGTGTACATCCTAATCCTGGTCCCGTTTACAAATATTGTTTATATACCATAAACTTCTATACAGAATTCATGAGATCACTTGATATATCTATCTTAAAAAACAATATCATTCCTATAATTTGCATAATTTTACTGTTGCAGGTTTCCAGCGCCATTAACCAAAGTACAGACTTGGACTGTTTGAAAATCTCAAACTACACATACAAAGCAGCCTTAACGGTGGAAGTCAATATATTTGAGTTAGTAAAACTAAAAATAAAACACAATATAAATGAGACAACGCCATTTGTCTGGTTGCAGGAAAAGAAAAATCACTCTCACATCATAAAGACTTCAAGGTTCAGGTAAGACTATTTTATTAACACTAGGTTAAGCAACCTTGTCACAAAATTAAAAGTTGGAAGAGGAGGTTCTACAAAAAAAAGATCAATTATACTTTCTGTATTGCTTTTCAGTCTCTTCAAGAATTATGATGCCCTGAGAATGTGCTCGGTGGTGGTCAGGAATCTGCCACTCCTGGAAGTGCAGCAGATGAAGATTATTTTTCTAGCACCCATAGCTCATTTTGGAATACTGCCCTGTGGCCCAGTCTCCGAAGGGAGGGGATCATGCTCTGCTTCAGTATGTCACAGTACATGTTGGCATTCATGGTTCCCTCAATGAACTGTAGCTCCCCAGTGCCGGGAGCACTCATGCAGCCCCAGACCATGACACTCCCACCACCATGCCTGTAGACAAGACACACTTGTCTTTGTACTGCTCACCTGGTTGCCGCCACAATCGCTTGACACCATCTGAACCAAATACGTTTATCTTGGTCTAATCAGACCACAGGACATGGTTCCAGTAATCCATGTCCTTAGTTTGCTTGTCCTCAGCAAAATGTTTGCAGGCTTTCTTGTGCATCATCTTTAGAAGAGGCTTCCTTCTGGGACAACAGCCATGCAGACCAATTTGATGCAGTGTGCGGTGTATGGTCTGAGCACTGACAGGCTGACCCTCGACCCCTTCAACCTCTGCACCAATGCTGGCAGCACTCATACGTCCATTTCCCAAAGACAACCTCTGGATATGACGCTGAGCACGTGCACTCAACTGCTTTGGTCGACCATGGTGAGGCCTGTTCTGAGTGGAACCTGTCTTGGTAAACCTCTGTATGGTCTTGGCCACCGTGCTGCAGCTCTTTTCTCGGGGTCTTGGCAATCCTTTTATACCCTAGGCCATCTTTATGTAGAGCAACAATTCTTTTTTTCAGATTCTCAAAGAGTTCATGAGGTGCCATGTTAAACTTCCAGTGACCAGTATGAGAGAGTGAGAGAGCGATACAACCAAATTTAACACACCTGCTCCCCATTCACACCTGAGACCTTGTAACACTAACGAGTCACATGGCTACGGGGAGGGAAAATGGGTAATTGGGTCCAATTTGGACATTTTCACTTAGGGGTGTACTCACTTTTGTTGCCAGCAGTTTAGACATTAATGGCTGTGTGTTGAGTTATTTTGAGGGAACAGCAAATTTACACTGTTATACAATCTGTACACTCACTACTTTACATTATAGCAAAGTGTCATTTCTTCAGTATTGTCACATGAAAAGATATAATAAAATATTTACAAAAATGTGAGGGGTGTACTCACTTTTGTGAGATACTGTATGTTATCTTTCTATATCTGAATCAAAATTAAGATTAAATTATTTTTCATACTGATAGAAAGAATTATCACCAGAAAAAGTTATTAACGGTGGTAATTTTTTTTTCTGCAGTAGTATACTTTGTTTGGATTTGGGAAGAGTCACCGAAAAGCAAGCTGGAAGATACAAGCTATTGATTCAGCATAGAAACATCAATTACACCGTAAACTTTGAAGTCATAGTAAGAGGTGAGGTTATATCTGTTTAAAATGGTTGTTATTAATGAAAAGTGACCTCCAAAGCTCTGAGTGCCATTTGTCTCTGGTGTTCCGTTCCTCTGTTATCAGCAGGGGCACTTCTGACAAGTTCTCCGACAAACGAGATAAAAGCATCTGAAAATTTGTGTTGGGAAAGGTGCTTAGAGGTAGATTAGCAGAGAGCTGGTCTATTCAGACTACAGCTCTGAATGTACCTTTGTTCCTCTGCCTATGTGGTGGGGGGGGGGGGGGGGGGTTGTGTCTTTCCGTCAATCAGCTCACACACAGTGTAAGCATAGTCTCCCCACCCACTGCTGAATGAGTAAGAAAGATTTCTAACACAATCTGCACTTTTTAAAACGTGTAGAACAGGGAGGACAGCAGATATACAAGTAAAACTTTTGTAAGGAGATATGTTTCATCTCTGTGTATCTTATGAGGCTATTCACTTCACTGGGTATATGTGAGGGTTTACATCAATTTTAAGGGGAACCTGCGAGGAAAGAAATATGGAATATTCCACAATTTACATTTTAAAGCTTGGGTACTGTTATCCTTATTTTGCCTATAACACCTACTGTAATCCCATCCTACATACTTCTAGGTTAGTCTGGCCAAGATCTGTATGACAAGCTCAAAGCCAAGCCAGCAATGGCAGCACCCATATTTTTATAAACATTATACTGTATAATATCCCATTTTAAAAGGGGTTCATTTTCACCCCATCACAAAATTATGTCTTTTGTGGTAGACTGTCTTTCTCCAGGAGTTCTAAATGTAAATTATTTGTAAGAATAAGGTGGCCTACATTTGTTTGAACATCCTTTCTCATAATTATAAGCACATTTTTCAATAGATAGATTTGTTCCTAGCTTAAATAATATTAGAAACACAGCTGACTAAATTCCCAGGTACAAAGAAATGACTTTCTATCTTCTCGGCAGGCTTATGCAGTCCCCTCATAATTAAAAGAGTTATTATAGTCATTTATCCTACAAATCGATTCAGGAATGACTTTTCTGTATGGCTAAATTTAAAGGACAAACCAGGGGCGTAACTACAGGGGTTGCAGGGGTTGCAATCGCTACCGGGCCCCATGCTCCAGGGGGCCCGGTAGCAAACCAGTGGGTGAACTTCCAGGATCGCAAAGGTCACACTTGCGACTGGACCCTGGCATTGCACCACTGTGGGGAGGCCCCAAGATTGCAGGAAGTGGGCCCACAAGATTGCAGGAAGGGGGCCCACTGCAGAACTTGTGAAAGAATCCTGCTGCGGGACCGTAATAAAAGGCCATGCAATGAGTGTAAAGAGCCCCAGGATTAGTTGGAAGAGCCCTGGGCTTGAAGGTAAGGGCCCCGGCCAGGGGTCTGGGGGGCCCTTCATGGTTACTTGCATCAGGGCCCTGAAGGTTCTAGTTACGCCTCTGGGACAAATGTTACTTATAGAATTGTAAATAGGTCCCTGGTGTCTTACATCTTTATTTTAGTTAGCAAGCCTGGATATTGTCTGCTCAGAAAAAAGGCAACCAATTATTAATCGTAGTAATCAGAGCAGACTGATAGACATGCACTGAAACAGAAGGACTCTATGTAGTGGTGGTCATACAAACAACTAGTGTGTGTTAACCACACCTTAACACTTGGTATTCTCTGCATTAAGTATATGATTTGACCACAAAGAAGACAATCCAATCATCACTTCAAAGCATAATAAAATGCATGGTTGGGGATTGCGCTTGTGGAATGGTGCAGTGTGATGCGGTGGCAGAAAACACAGAGCCCAGGTGCTAGTTCAAGAATATATTATAACAGAAGTCCAGCAAAACAAGCAGGCCTTGTGGGAAAGCAACCCAACCAGGAGCACTCACAAGTTGTAATGCTGCAGTAGATTGGTACCGGCTTCAAAGAAGGATGGTGTGTCTCTGTACTTTCCCTACTCCTCTAGAACCTTTCCCTACTGCTCTAGCCACTCGCAATATGCATGTCAAACCCAGGAGCCAGCGTCTTAAATGGACTATGCTTGAGTCAAGATCCCCACCAAAGTCACATTGGGTGTTAGCAGCCAATCGGATAGCTGCCTACCTGTGAAACCATAGAGGAACTAGTTTCCTCTAAACTTCCTCCTCCACCTGCATTGCTGCTCCCACCTGCAGTGGAGAAAGAAGACTGCACCTGCCAACACATTGCTAGGGAACAGCAAGCACTCAATCACCATGCAGAAGTAATAAACAGAAAATATTCTACCATGCATATATATATATATATATATAGTAATTTCAAAATAAAAAAAATAAACTATTTTTTTATTATACATGGACAGGATAGTTTACATATATATTCACATATACAGTATACATAAACCTCTAACAACAATATGGATTTCTGTTGGGCACATAAACATTATACAGTAATACATTTAGCACTTTTGTATTCTTTGAAAAAAAAAATGATAAAAGTAAGGTAAAAATGTAAGTAAAGAAAAATACCTATGAAGTATCTTCCTGAATCTGAGCTTTTTTTATTAATTTAAAGCATTGCATATACAGTAGTGAGATCACAGGTAAATTCTGGGCACATTTTGCATCAAAAGATACTTACCTATAGGGGTCATGACAAATGTACTCTTATATAATAGATGTAAATTAAAAAATGGTTGTAGTAGACGTAATAGATGTAAATCTTAGATGTTCCTTCTGTTTTTGGTGTAAGACAGAATCTCATGGTTGGGAACATTTCATTTCCTAGACCAGGGATCCTCAAACTACGGCCCTCCAGCTGTTGCGGAACTACACAATCCATGAGGCATTGTAAAACTCTGACATTCACAGACATGACTAGGCATGAGGGGAATTGTAGTTCCTGAACAACTAGAGGGCCATAGTTTGAATTTCCCTGTCCTAGATGTTTTTTCTGTTGGTGTAGGACAGCATTTCAGGACTGGTTAGTTTCCTGGCTGTGTGCAATAAACTGCAGTCTCAGTAAAGAGCTTTAACCTTTCTGAGGGCAGTTTTCTTCAGGGCTTTGCCAATAAACCAATACTGGTTACGGTAACTGCAATACATTCCCCATCTAGAGACTCAAATATATTTATTCATTGTTTTAGGGAAGCCACAGAAGCCATATTTCACTGCAGAGGGAAATAAAGTGAGATGTATATCAGAGGGGTTCCCTGCTCCTGAGGTCCGATGGGAATTAAAAAGCCCATGTCAAAACGGGTAAGAATATACGTTGACAAGACATAGACATGATTTAGAACACTTTAAACTGTGCCATCAATACTGCAATCAAATTGAAGGCAAATATTATGTGTAATAACACTCTAACACATACATTGAATGAGCATTGCATTGCCTATAACCTGCTGCCCACACAGCCAGCATCACATTCTTAGGTGTTATCACTTGGTTCCAGGCTACAGATCTGGCTGTCAGTGCCACCCTATGTTGATCTCTCTGTGGCAGCTGGTGAATTCTCATCAGTGAAATAGTGTACTGTGTGTACTTACACTTTGCCTACTCTGGATTTGCAAGTGTACACCAAGAACCAGTTGCTAAAAGAGTAGAGTACTGCTTTGCCCTTCTGTTCTAAGGACTGGCACTCTAGGTAAACCTCTCCACCACCAATCCCAGCTTGCCTGTGCAGGTATGACACTAAGCTTGTAAGTTGATTGGGGCAGAAAATATAATTCCAGACCTGTTTGTGAAAGTCTTAGATGCTGCCTGCAGTTTTCTTTTAATTCATTTAATTTGTGGTTAGGTTTCATGTAACAGAAATGACTTCATGCACTGCTTCTCTGCTGAGATTTATGTGACCTACACTGTGGTAGAGTATGCATGCAGTTACAATTGCGTGATTCCAGAAGCTATTTTGTCTATTAAAGAGGAAGTAAAGTCTTCCCTGCATAATAAATGCATAATGTGCTAGTATGCATCACATCCCACCACATTATGGGACACTTACCTCCAAACGAAGCTCACGTGGTCCCCACTGGCAGCCGCATCCATCTTTGGCCGTCTTCCTTTCCAGCTGTATTACTGGCCGGAGCCATGTGACGTCACTCGTATGCGCGCGGGTGCCACCGGTCACGGCACAGAGCTTTGAAGAAACGGCACGGGCAAACGGTGCAAGTTTAGGAGATATTTACAGTACCTATAGGTAGGCCTTATTATAGGCTTACATATAGGTACAAGTTATAAAGGTGGGTTAACAACCACTTTAACAAAGAAACTTGAGACGTTGAATGACCCAACAGGGCTAACAAATTTAAAAAAAATGAAGGAAGAACTAAATAAAAGGCAATTAAAAATAAATGCTAAAATTAGGAATATGCAACAAACATGTTATTGGTTGGTTAAAAAAGGTGAATTTGCCTTCAACCACTTCAGCTTAATGACCAGGCCTTTTTTTGTGATTTGGCACTGCGTTGCTTTAACTGAGCATTGCATGGTCGTTCAACGTTTTACCCAAATAAGATTGATGTCCTTTTTTTCCTAAAAATAGAGCTTTTGTTTGCAAGTCATTTGATCACCTCTGCGTTTTTTATAATTTTGAAAAAAACAAAAACCAAAAAAAAAAACAATAGTTATTACTTTCTGCTATAAAACACATCCAATAAAAAATTTAAAAAATCTCATAATATCAGTTTAGGCCAATTTGTATTCTGCTACATATTTTTGGTAAAATAAATCCCAAAAAGCGTATATTGATTGGTTTCCGCAAAACTTATAGCATTTACAAACTATGGTATAGATTTGTGGACTTTTTTTTTTTTTTATTAGTAGTGGCGGTGATCAGTGATTTTAAGCAGGACTGCTGACAAATCTGACACTATAGTGATACTTTTTGGGGACCAGTGACCCCAATACAGTGATCAGTGTTAAAATAAAATGCACTGTTACTGTAAAAATTACACTGGCAGGGAAGGGGTTAACATCAGGGGCAATCAAAGGGTTAAATGTGCTCCTAGGGAGTGCTTTATAACTGTGGGGGGAATTGACTGACTGCAGGAAGAGAGAGATCTGTGTTCCGGATTAGTAGGAACACAAGATCTCTCTCTTCCTGTCTGACAGAATGACAGTCTGCCTTGTTTACATAAGCTGACCACCTTTCTGTCATTCTGAATGATCACGGGTGGCTGGTGGCCATCATGGCCGCCAGACCCACTGATTGGCTCCTGCTGTGTCCATTTACAAAATCACTTACAGGTACGTGATTTTGTGCTTAAGGGCTGCCCTGCCACAGTAAATGTACAAGGGTGCGTGCCTTACATGGTTATTGTACAAACCTAAAGGGTAACTCCACTTTTATGGGAAAGAAATAGCAAATAAAAGAATAATAATATAGCGTATACAATTGCGCCACAAGTCATATTGTAATTGAGTGTTATTAAAAACGACCTTTCCTTTTCAATCTGCAGCTCTGTAATTTTCTGTAAAGTTCAATGCAATATGACTTAAGAAAAAATGTGTAGTGCCGAAAACAAATAAACAACAATGAAATGTGAATACTTTGTTATAAACGGACAACAATAAATTAAGTCAAAAAAAAGTGCTAAAGTGAAAAAAAAAATTATATATTTAAGTCCAATCTTGAATAAAAATCAACAATACAAAAAAATAGAGTGAAAAATATACAGTATCTTACAAAAGTGAGTACACCCCTCACATTTTTGTAAATATTTTATTATATCTTTTCATGTGACAACATCGAAGAAATCACACTTTGCTACAATGTAAAGTAGTGAGTGTACAGCTTGTATAACAGTGTAAATTTGCATTTTCACTTAGGGATGTACTCACTTTTGTTGCCAGTGGTTTAGACATTAATGGCTGTGTGTTGAGTGATTTTGAGGGGACAGGAAATTTACACTGTTATACAAGCTGTACACTCACTACTTTACATTGTAGCAAAGTGTAATCTCTTCAGTGTGTCACATGAAAAGATATAATAAAATATTTACAAAAATGTGTACTTACTTTTGTGAGATACTGTAGATTTAAATGCACAGTTCCATGATAGGATCAGCAATATAAACGTATTGGTGAAAGCACAAAGTTCAGTGCAAAGATGTGCACAAAGAATTGGTGGCGACTTGAAAAGTGAAGAAGCGATCCAGTACAGTGCTCCGGAATCATCCACCGCACCCCTATGAAATGGACACTCACCAGAAAAGCAGGCTGCCCTTACAGCAGCAAACACGCACTCAGTGTAGATCCACCATCTTTTTTGTGGAAGGCTGTTCCACGACTCGCACCATCCAGATGTAGCTGTGGTAAATAAAGCTCACCGGGAGCCAGATGAAGTCTCCATAGTATAGTATTTATTGGATTTGTATGTTAACATCCAAAATAAAATGAATCATAAAACTATAAGACAATGGGTGCCACTACTGACCCAATATTGGATAGTGACCTGATCTCAGCTCCGGTGTCTCCTGACTGACGCGTTTCGTCCAATAGAACGTTATCAAGCACTTTTTTTGGACTTTATTTCAAGGTGTTATCCATTTATAACACTATTCTTATTTCATCGTTGTTCATTTACTTCTGGGGCTATACACTTTTTCTTAAGATTATTTATAAGTTTGGTTTTCTACTTATCTGTGTCAGCTGCTGCCCCACCACATCGCAGAGATACACCTTTTTTTCCAATGCAATATGGCCACCTGGAGGTGTTCTGTACACAGAATGTGTACAGAACGTCCCCTAGAAACCTCATTTCCTGCTTGTGTGATTGGCTCGCTGATTTTCCCAGAAGTCTGCACTAAGATACAAGTCAGATTTTTGGCACCCCCTGCACCAAAAATTTCATTTTTGGTGAGATACTCCCAATAGGAAATATTATGTAAACGGATGTAGATCCTGAATATTCCCTAATTAGAGCCCTGATTCTACAGCAGCTGGTTGATAATTATGAAACCACTCCCATAAGACTCAATGAGCACAGGGGCACAGAGAAACAAACAGGGATTTCTTCTGAATACCAAAAGGTAGGAATCTGCAACAAAGTTTGTTAAAAATCCTTGCAATGTACACCCAGGGGGAATGTTTTTTTCTCAACAAAAGTGGAGTTACGCTTTAAATGAATGCAGAGCCATATCAAAATTCAGGAACAGGATCACATATAACAAAAATAGCTTACTCCTCCAGATGCCATCCTAGAAAAATATAAAATAAAAACATAAAAAGTAACAAAAACATGGACTTTGTGTATGCTTTCCATCATTCAGTAATAAACAATGGCCCAGTAACCGCTTGCCGACCGCCACCAGCAGATATACTGTGGCGGGGCGGTTCAGCTGTGCATAATCACGTAGATCTACGTGATTATGTGCACGTGGTTTCGACGCCACAGGCACAGCGGAAGCTAGACCGCTCAGTCGCCACCAGCCTCCCGCAATCCTCAGCTAGAATGACAGAAGACCTGCCTGCCTATGTAAACAAAGCAGGCGGGTCTTCTGTCAGAGAGGCCGGGAAAGATTGTGTGATTCAGTTAAGCTGAATCACCAATCTCTCCCTGCCTCTGTCCAACCCACCCCCCCACACAGTTAGTAAGCACTATTAGGCATACACCTAAGCCCTTGATCACCCCCAGTGTTAACCCCTTCCCTGCCAGTATCATTTATATAGTAACAGTGCATATTATTTAGCACTGATTACTGTATTAATGTCACTGGTCCCCAAAAAGTGTCAAAAATGTCAGTTAAGTGTCTGATCTGTCCGCCGCAATGTCGCAGTCCTGCTAAAAATCGCTGATCGCCATCATTATAATAAAAATAAATAAATAAGTCCAAAAATCTATCCCGTAGTTTGTAAACGCTATAACTTTTGCGCAAACCAATTAAAATATGCTTTTTGGGATTTTTTTTTTTGCCAAAAATATGTAGCAGAATACAAATTGGCCTAAACAGATTTTAAAAATTCGATTTTTAAAGTTTTTTTTATTGGGAATATTTTATAGCAGAAAGTAAAATATATTGCTTTTTTTTTTTTTTTTCCATAATTGTCGCTTTTTTTCTGTTTATAGCGCAAAATCTAAAAACCGCAGAGGTGATCAAATCCCAACAAAAGAAAGCTCTATTTGTGGGGAAAAAAAAGGACATCAGATGTATATGGGTACAGCGTCACACAACCGCGTAATTATCAGTTAAAGCAACATAGTGCTGAATCGCAAAAAATGGCCTGGTCATTAAGAGGGTAAAACCTTTCGGAGTTAAAGTGGTTAAAGATGTTAGTAGGGTTTCTATAAGACAGTGCTCAAAAATGTTGCCATCTCCTCCATACATTGCTAGATTTTTTACAATGACAAAGATGCCTGCTTTTAGTAAAAATAGACCCATTTCAGCCTCCAACTCGTTTATACTTTTTGCTGTTCTGGTTCTCGTTAATGCAGGTGTAATAGAGATGAAGGCTTGGTGTCATCGTTCGAGACAGATACCTACAGAATTATGCGAGTTCAGCATGAAGTAGAAGCCAGATGTCTTATGGGTCACAATGATAAATGCTGTGCTACTAATGCATATGGTATAGAGTGTGCTCAACTACACACAATAGGTAATATGAATAATAGACTACATGTGTATATGACAGAGGGGGCTTTGGATGAACATGGGAATGTGACCTTAATAAGCTTTCAACCCTTCAGATGTAAGATGAAGTTTCTTGTAACACCTCATGCTGGCCATATTCACCACAAAAAAAAGTGAATGCTTACCTCTCCTGCCACCCACACATCAGTGAAATCCCCAGATAAATTCTTCTGAAACCAACACTTCTGGAGATTTTGCTCTGCAGTTTCCTCCACAGTTCTCAGTGTATTTTCCAGCTAATGTGTCCTATAGGGAAGTAGGGGTTAGCAGGAGGAACCACAGCACATTGCAGGGAAACTTAGGAGGGTGTGTTTTGTTGCTGGTAAAAGTGCTTTCCTTCTAAAGCCTCGTACACACGCACCGATTGTTGGCCGTGAATTTTCGGCCAACGTCCGATCGGCTGATTGTCGGCTTGTTAGTATGATGCTTCCGACAACCGACCGACTTTTCGGGCGAACAAAATCTGGTGTGCATGCTATAAAATTTTTGTTGGCTGTCACCAGAGCGGCCGATTGTTCTTCAGTCGGTACAGATTTCGGCAGACAAAAATGTGATGAGCAAGACTGGGCATGCTCAGAAAAGAGAAAACAAACGAAAAGTAAACCAGAACATGACATCACTTCTGCAGTTGGTTGGTGTTGGCCAACAAAATTTGTGTGCAGTCTAGAGCACATTTCAACCAACACAACAACACTGGACAAAAAACGGCCGATTGGTCGGCCAACAATCGGTGCGTATGTACGAGGCTTTAGTATCCAAATGTAGCATGACAAGTTGCATTACACCTCCTGCATTCTGCCGTCACTTTTACGTGTAGTAAAGTAAACAGGTTCACTTTCCATTTTTTAATATATTTATTTTCAAGATCTTACACCTGGACAAAGCCAGCCTGAAATTCTTGTTAAAATTGGAGATCCCATTGTTATACGGTGCTGGGCTATCTACGATACGTACAAGTATAGGGTTACTGGTTTCACAAGCCAAACTCAGGTAAACATTTTTTTTTTGTTTTTGTTTTTTTTTTTACAAAAAAGATTTATTAGGTTTTTAAGAAAGCGAGAAAACATCTAGGTAATCAGGTTATACAACATGAACCTATGTAGCAGTGTACAGTTACAAAATCAGCGAAACATGGATATCAATAGGAATGTCATTATAATAGGGTTGTGGCATCCATTCGGGCACCCCAAGTGGGAACATATTGCGCCTGAGGATGGAAGCCACTCCCTTCAAGTTAGTAATCCAGGTAACTTCTAACTGGAAAGATAAGACTGGAGCAATACATTTGAGTAAAGTAGAATGTTGGACATAGGGACGGGAGAGAAGCATAGAAAGAAAAAGGAAAGAAAGGAAAAAAAAAAGGGGGGGGGAGTGGGAGTTAGCGATAGCTTGTTAACGGTGTCAGTTGGGAAAGTGTGAAAGAAGTGTCTAGTTGTGCATTTTTCTGAAGTTGCAATAAGAGATGATTTAGTTCGTAGTATTCTTCAGATTTGTAAAAGAATCAGTATATCGGAAGTGGTCCCAGGTAAACATTTTCATTTTACATTATCAATATTGTTGTTATTGTAACTTAGCTAGATGTTTTGTTTAGGATACGTGATATTAAGACTCGATCCACACTAGCGCGACTTGTCAGGCGACTTGTCAGCCTGACAAGTCACGCTCCCTCGCGGTCCATTGACTGCTACAGGACCCGTTCTAATAGGAGCGACACAAGTCACTCTGACTTAGAAAAAGGGTCCTGTACTACTTAGAATCCATAGACTTCCATTATGTGAAGTCCATGCAAGTCGCTCCAAAGTCGTGGTGCATGGCAATGCACAAGTCGCCCCCGAATTAGTACAGAGTCGTGTCGCATTAGTCCGAACCGACTCTAAGGCTCCGTTCACATCTAGGCATTTTGGGGCGTTTTTGGGGAGTTTTTCTGCTCTAGGATCAGTTCTCAAAATGCCCAACAAGACAAATCCTATTCATTTCAATGGCCCCTGTTCACATCTGAGCGTTTTGACGCTGTAAGCAAAACGCCCAACGCTCAAAAAAGTACATGAGCTTCTTTTTGGGCATATTCCAGGCGTTTTCCATTGGTTTCTATTCAATCTAAAAACGCCTACACAAAAAACGCCTGTAAAAACGCCTGTAAATCGCGGTAAAAATCGGGGTAAAAATCGCGGTAAAAAAACGCCCGAAAACGCTACGCTCAGGTGTGAATGTAGCCTCAAAGGGCAAAGAGAAAAGAAAAAAAAAAAGTGTGGTGTATTTTCAGTGAGTGCATATTTTGACCTAGGCTAGTGTCACTGTTATTTGCGACTACTTGCAAGCACATGTTACTGATGTTGTTATGATTAGGTGTGACATCCCCCTTATTATTCTAGTTTTTATTTTTTGATAACTTTTTACATCTTAACAAACTATCTGTTCCATGCTTTTTTTTTTTAAAAATGTATGTCTCTTTAAAAATTCGGCAAGTACCTGTTGATTCTGACAGAAGTTATGCTGGCCATACACTAGCCAAAATATCGGACAAACTCATTTTCGAAAAATAAAAAAATTGGCCATGCTAGCAGACGATCGGGCCATCATGTAATGACCAAATTTCGAAAGATAAATCGTTCAATGGACATAAATTAATCCATTTTTTGTTCAGTTTGTCACATATGCCTAGTGCAAACAGGTCGGCCGAGAAACACATTAACCTTTCAATTTATCGTTCGTTTATCGCTCGGCCGGCAGATTTTCAAAACCGTTCCTTCGATTTTTCGGCTCTGAAAAGTTGAAAACGATTTTCTATTTGTGCCCATTAACTGGATGAAAAACGGACGATCGGACCAAATGACAGATTTTCAAACTATTTTTCGGCAGGTGTATGGCCAGCATTAGACAGACATCACTGCACTTTCCAAGGCCTGAAGCCTAGTACAAACAAGCTGAATGTCGGGCGGTATTGGCCAGTTCAATGGCTGAGAGCGCTGACCCGAGGGTTCTGGTGGGGGGGGGCGTCCCCCGGGCGTCCCCCTATTAGAACACAATAGCACAGCAGAAGAGATTGCTTTTGCTGGGTTGAAGAAAAAAAAATCCACTAGTGTGTACTAGGCTTAAGAAGCCCTGCACTCACAGTATGCCTTCAGTCTTCCGAGCTGAGTAATGCTGTGCATCATTCAATCTGGAAGACTGAGGACATCTTATGTTTAACTGTGGGGAAAAGCCCAACGTTAAGCTTTAAGCCTGGGTTCACACTAGTGCATGCGGAACACCGCATGTGATTCACACAGAAATCGCACTGCATTCCTGTGCACATCACATGCAATGTCTGTGCGTTACGATTTGAGAGATACAGTGGGTACGGAAAGTATTCAGACCCCCTCAAATTTTTCACTCTTTGTTATATTGCAGCCATTTGCTAAAATCATTTAAGTTCATTCTTCTTCCTCATGAATGTACACATAGCACCCCATACTGACAGAAAAACACAGAATTGTTGACATTGTTGCAGATTTATTAAAAAAGAAAAACTGAAATATCACATGGTCCTAAGTATTCAGACCCTTTGCTCAGTATTTAGTAGAAGCCCCCTTTTGATCTAATACAGCCAGGAGTCTTTTTGGGAAAGATGCAACAAGTCTTTCACACCTGGATTTGGGGATCCTCTGCCATTCCTCCTTGCAGATCCTCTCCAGTTCTGTCAGGTTGGATGCTAAACGTTGGTGGACAGCCATTTTTAGGTCTCTCCAGAGATGCTCAATTGGGTTTAAGTCAGGGCTCTGGCTGGGCCATTCAAGAACAGTCACGGAGTTGTTGTGAAGCCACTCCTTCGTTATTTTAGCTGTGTGCTTAGGGTCATTGTCTTGTTGGAAGGTAAACCTTCGGCCCAGTCTGAGGTCCAGAGCACTCTGGAGAAGGTTTTTGTCCAGGATATCCCTGTACTTGGCCGCATTCATCTTTCCCTCGATTGCAACCAGTCGTCCTGTCCCTGCAGCTGAAAAACACCCCCACAGCATGATGCTGCCACCACCATGCTTCACTGTTGGGACTGTATTGGACAGGTGATGAGCAGTGCCTGGTTTTCTCCACACATACCGCTTAGAATTAAGGCCAAAAAGTTCTATTTTGGTCTCATCAGACCAGAGAATCTTATTTCTCACCATCTTGGAGTCCTTTAGGTGTTTTTTAGCAAACTCCATGCGGGCTTTCATGTGTCTTACACAGAAGAGAGGCTTCCGTCGGGCCACTCTGCCATAAAGCCCCGACTGGTGGAGGGCTGCAGTGATGGTTGACTTTCTAGAACTTTTTCCCATCTCCTGACTGCATCTCTGGAGCTCAGCCACAGTGATATTTGGGTTCTTCTTTACCTCTCTCACCAAGGCTCTTCTCCCCCGATAGCTCAGTTTGGCCGGACGGCCAGCTCTAGGAAGGGTTCTGGTCGTCCCAAACGTCTTCCATTTGAGGATTATGGAGGCCACTGTGCTCTTAGGAACCTTAAGTGCAGCAGAAATCTTTTTGTAACCTTGGCCAGATCTGTGCCTTGCCACAATTCTGTCTCTGAGCTCTTCAGGCAGTTCCTTTTGACCTCATGATTCTCATTTGCTCTGACATGCATTGTGATCTGGAAGGTCTTATATAGACAGGTGTGTGGCTTTCCTAATCAAGTCCAATCAGTATAATCAAACAAAGCTGGACTCAAATGAAGGTGTAGAACCATCTCAAGGATGATCAGAAGAAATGGAAAGCACCTGAGTTAAATATATGAGTGTCACAGCAAAGGGTCTGAATATTTAGGACCATGTGATATTTCAGTTTTTCTTTTTTAATAAATCTGCAACAATGTCAACAATTCTGTGTTTTTCTGTCAGTATGGGGTGCTATGTGTACATTCATGAGGAAGAAGAATGAACTTAAATGATTTTAGCAAATGGCTGCAATATAACAAAGAGTGAAAAATTTATGGGGGTCTGAATACTTTCCGTACCCACTGTACATTTTGTATGGCTAAAATTGCATTCTGCACTAAAATGGTGCAGGACCCTTTTTTTCCCCCTGCACCTGAATCGCATTGCATGGGTGTTCAGACCCATGCGATGTGATTCTGCCAATCTAAGACCCCGTTCACACTGGGGCGACGCTACTTGCCGGGGCGACCTCACAGGTCGCGGTGCGCAGCTCGCACCGCAACCGCGGAGCGGCCGGCACAGACTTCATATCATTGAAGTCAATGCAGGTCGCTTCAGGTCGCCCCAAAGAAGCTCCGGACCCTTTTTCTAAGTCGGAGCGACTTGTGTCGCTCCTATTAGAACGGGTCCACAGCTTCTCTATGGCAGGCGACCTACGGCCACCTGTCAGGCGACCAGGTCGCCTGACAGGTCGCCCCAGTGTGAACGGGGTCTTATTGTGTTTTGTGATCTGTTTTGGGGTGTTGTTAATCTAACATTGACACCCACAGCAGATCGCATAGATGCCGCGTGATTGCTATGCAGTGCGATACAATGTGGGGAAATGCAGCGAATCTTGTGTATTTCCCGCATCGTACCAGTCTGTACCAGGGTTCAAAGGTAAGTTCACCTATTCCAGCCTATGCAGTCAAGGGGCCTCAATATATATTAAAAATCTGTGCAGCTTTGTAAAATTATAATTCTTTTTATTGTTGTACCTGTAGGCCATTTGGGTACCTTCAGAAGCCTTCCAAAAAACTCCAAGTTAGCAACCCCCACGTCCTGACTTGTGAAAACCATTGGATGCTCACTCCCAGAATTGCAGGAGTAAAAACCAACAGAGCAAAGCTCAGGAACAGATTTAGAAATTAAATATTATTGGTTACAGCCTGTACCCAGGCCTGGACTGAGAATAAAATTCAGCCCTGGAAATAATTTCATACCAGCCTCACAGCAACAGCATAACGTCATTATTTTCTTGTTCATAAAAGGGAAAACCATGCAATTTAAAGCACATTTGAAGAGTGTATTATATATATACATACATACATATACACACACACACATGAGTAGTGAAAAGAGCCATTTGAGTAAAAAACACAAATACTGGTACCAACATCCCATTAATATTTAGGGCAGGAGACTAGTTCCCCAACTAACAAGTCTCCAAAGGAATGAAGTGGGACTTTCTGGGTACCTTTAAACATGTGGGTATACTCGACAGGTATAAAAATATACATTTTATTTAACACCTCATTGAGTTAAAATTGACAATTGAAATGCATATTCAACAGATATTTACCCAAACAAAGACAAACAGATATGGCCAAACACGACTAGATATCTTATTACAGACAAAAAAAATATGTATACATTCGAAAGGCATAGCAACATAAAACCTTCCAAAGTAAAGTCTACACAGTCCCCAACATGTTTTGGAGGTAATACAGATCAAAAACGAAGGGATTTCCAGTCACTACCACTTACCAACCAGCCAGCAACCAGCCAAATTAACCTGTCTAACAGTATGCGTTAAAAACAGGGGTTTAGTTGCACACATTTGCAAATACATTGGTAAGCTGCAGGCCGCGCCAAGGCACCCTGATATCTGCAGTCCCTAACTCTACCTTTAAAGATTCTCCACAATGGGAGCACATGCATTCTGATGAGATAGATGGAGGACAGGTGACTGGAGGGAGCCCACCCCTCCTTAAAGGCGCAGGGTCACACTGAACACCCAGCACATAGCACAATGGCAGCGAAGGTGTCAGTGCGTTGCGTAATAACCTGCTTCTTCAGGAGGATGGTTGTTGTAGTCACTCTAAGGGATATAACAGTAAGATATAAGTATAAATACATAAGCACACCTATTATATACATAAGCACACCTATTATATTTATATAAGTATAAATACATAAGCACACCTATCATATACATAGAAAAAACATGCAGGTAATGCTACGGGCATGGTACAGGACATGCAGGGGCTGCCGGCATGGCACAGGAGATACAGGGGCTGCAGGCATGGTATAGGAGAGGCAGAGGCAGTGGGCATGGTACGGGAAATGCAGGGGCTGCAGAGAGGTTACCGATTTGTGAGGCGCCTTACATTTAAAAATGATGCTGCCCGGCGCCATCACTTCACTGCGCATGCGCCACCTGCCCGAGAATGGCCGAGCGTGTACGGCCTTTCCCGAGTGGCAGCAGCTCATGCTCAGTTGACATGTCGGGCTGGCCGCAGCCATTTTTTTACGAGTACCACTGCCCTTCAAGCAGCCCCAGGGCAGGGGGACTTACCAGCCAAACGTTAAATTTCCCGGTAGGCCAGTCCGGCCCTGTCTGTAGCTACTCCTCTCTTATTCCCATTTATTTTCTTTAGTTTTTAATGGATCCTTATAGAGTCTCAGCTTTTCTGCCCTGACTTGCAACTACTTAACTTATGACATGGAAAGTAAGTGGGAAAAAAATGAATAATCATTGTACACACCTACCTGAAAAAATTGAGGGAAAGAAAAAAATGTATGTTACCAAAATGTCTGTTGGAGCTATGACTACAGCAAGTGATTGACCATGAAATATGTCTTTTTCTGTACAGATGCAATGGAATTTAGTAAAATGCTACAAAAATGATAAAGACATGATACAAGTGTTATTTGCATCAACTGCAGAGATGATAGGAGGAAGCAACACCACGATATCCTGCTCATCAAACCTTCATGAGAACAAGACCGTGCCATTAACAATATTCGGTAGGAATAAGGACTATTTCAGGATAATATTTTCAATGGAATTGGCCCAGAAGCCTCTGACTGTACAAAACAATGTAGCCGCACTGTCTCTGGAGTTAAATGAGGCTGTGGTTGTATCAGAAAGTATCTGCTTACCACACGAACTCTGGTCAGCTAAAAAAAATTCCTAATTGGTAGTATACTAATGGTGGCCATACACTATACAGTACAAAATACAGTTCTTTAGACAATTTGATCGTTTTTCGACCAGTTAATGGGCACATATTGGTAATCGGTTGTGAAATTTTTGAGCCAAAAAACCAAGTTTGGAAACCGAACAAACGATAAATTGAAAGGTTAATGTGTTTCTCGTCCTAACTGTTTGCACTAGGTACATGTGAACAAACAAACAAAAAATTGATTCATTTATGTCTATTGAACAATTTATTGTTCATTACACGATGACACGTTTGTCTGCTCTCACGGCCGAAATTAGTTTGAACGATTTTTCGTATAGTGTTTGGCTTGCATAAGGCTTTAATGCTCGTTAAGTCCAAGGGGAATACTTGTGCTGGCCATACACTAGCCGAAAAGTTGTTTGAAAATCTGTCATTTGGTCCATTTGCTTGTTTTTTTGTCCAGTTAATGGGCACAAATAGAAAATCGGTTTTAACTTTTCAGAGCTGAAAAGTCGAAGGAACAGTTTAGAAAATTCTGCCAAACTAATTATAAATTGAAAGGTTAATGTGTTTCTCGCCCAAACTGTATGCACTAGGCATTTGTGACAAAATTCGTCATTACATGATGGCAAAATCATTTGTTCTCACGACCAAGTGTTCGTTATTTGAAAACGAGTTGGAATGATTTTTCGGCAGTGTATGGCCAGCATTACCTTAGGCTGGTCTTACATGGGTCGATTTTCGGAAGAATTTTCTTTAGAAAACCTTATCTAAGAATTTTCGTTCGAATTTCACACCATTAGTTGGCCACAGCAATGGGCGATTTTCGTGCGGTCATCAAATTTGAGTAATCGGGCATGTTGGAAATTTTTTGAAAAGCGAACACTTTTCTAATCAATGATGGGAGAATCGTGCAAGAAATCGAATCGAAAAATAAATGCGCATGAGTGCTAGAAAAAAAAAATTCCCGGAAAGAAAGGAAGATTCCCAGCCATGAAAATTATTTTCTGTTGCAACATGAGGAGAATTTGAAGGTTTGGTTGATCGAATTTTGAAATCAATGGTGGATCATCGAATCACAAAATGCACCAAATTTCTAATTTTCAATAGAAAATTTGTTTGAATATTTGACCCATGTATAGCAAGCCTCACTCTTCACTCACGTGACAGCTGTGTTTCGCTCCAACTCCAGCCCTAGAATGTGGGCATATCAGAGGTTTAGCTTTGTGGGAAGAGTCATCTAGCAGGAAGCCCGTGGGTACAAAGAATAATTTAGTGCTTACCCGCCAAGGAGCCGCTTGTACCCACAACTCTGGGCACAAGGGTCCTCTGATATATGGCCACGACTCTGCTAACAGTTCTGTAATCTCTGACAAACCTGGCTGGGCTGAAGATGTAGATGCATACACCTGTGCACATATAGGTATATGTACAGTATGTCCCAAACACAGTAATACGTATACACCAAAAAGTTACACCAAAATGTATTGAACAGATGTAAATAAGAAAAGACTATACAGTGATGAATCAGTAACAAAAGGTTAAACTTGATTGTTTCACCATCAAAAGCTTTAACATAGCAGTCAACAATCAAACAACAGCAAATGGTAGTAGTTGCCAGTGGTCACTGCAGCAACAGTCAGCAATCAGTAGTACATATGTGCTAAAAACTTCTGCTGGTCAGCTTGTTGGGCCCCAGAACCTTACGTTGGAGCACTCAGGGTAGTGTCCCTTTAAGAGTTTATCCATGCAATGATACGGTGTTCCTAGACAAATCTGTCCCTTTGCTAGTAAGTGCAGTGTATGGTTGGCCAGTGGCCACTCACTAGTCCTCTGAGTTTGAGTTAGTCCGCAGAGGCTTTCTGTCCAAGTGCTAGGCAAAGGGGCTTCTCTTGCTCTCCCTGCTGGTGTCCTCAGTGTATGGCTCTTTAACTGCACGGCAGGCTCCCCAGAGTCCAGGTTGCAATTCAAATCTCCAGAATAGCATCTGCTCTGCCCCAACTTCTCTCAGATAGGGATCACCTGCTCACTGTCCTTGCTGTAATTTGGTGGGTTACAGTCTGTCTCAGCACTGGTCTCCCTGCAGGAAGAGAGCCTTCTTCCACCTTCAGCTCAGGAAAACTACACCAGTTCCTCCCATATAATGTCCCTCTCCTGGGAAATGTAGTTTCCAGGCAACCTGTGGTGATAGCTCAGTCTCTTCAGCAAAGTACACTCACCACAATCATCCACGTTTTTCTTCTTATAATCCATGTCCCTCTAGAACAGCTTTTTTATGCCTTGAGGTTTTTTCAGGGGTGCCTTGGCAAAATGTCTAAAAATATAACAAAAATTGTATACAAGCCAGAAGGTGGATGAAGCCTGCCTTATAGTTACGTAAAGCCACGGGTTTTCATTATGCACCATTATGACTTTCTAGACACTGGCATTCTAACAGCCAATGATGTCATTAGTTAATAAGGAGGATGTTTGTTGCCTACTCAGCATCCTTGTATGACCCTCCTCTGCCTCTCTTCCTCAGTACTGGGGTCACATTAGCTGAGTGATGGACAGAAATTGAGGGAGAAGAGAAACATTGGAATACTAGTCAGTACCAGTGTGCAAAAGTGTATTTGCTTTGGAAGAATAAATCACCACTAACGCTGAGTATCCTACATGTGGATGTTGCTGCATTATGTAAAACTTTTAGAATATTTTTTTATATTTTGGAATGGGGTGCCTCGAGACTGTCCATAATTTTAAAGGATGCCTTGACTGAAAAAAGGTCGAAACACTGCTCGAGTGGATGGAGGGCAGAATTAACACTAGCGCTAACAGTTCCACAGCAAGAGTGTCTGTTATGACTGTGTCTGAAAAGAAGTCCTTTAGGGGTACGCACGCACACACATCACACACACACCTGCTCCCAGAGGCGTAACTAGAACCTTCAGGGCCTCGGTGCAAGAAACCATGAAGGGCCCCCTGGACCCCTGGCGCCCTTTACTCTCGTTGCGGGGCCCTTTATTACGGTCCTGCAGCGGGACCCTTTCACAAGTTCTGCAGTGGGCCCCCTTCCTGCCATCTTGGGGCCTCCCCATGGTGGTGGAATGCCAGGACCCGGTCACAAGTGCGACCTTTGCGATCCTCACTCTGTCCATTCAGAAAAGGAAGGAGCTTGTAAATTACATATTTACCGACCCCTTCCTGGTTCTCTATTGTGAAGGGAGCATTCTGAAGGGGGGGGGGGCAGCACAGAAGGGGGGGACCAGCGGAGCACACAGGGGCCCAGAGACAGCAGAACACAAGTGAACTGGATAGGAGAAGTGGTGGGGGGCAGCGTACAGAGGAACCAATCTCCTCCATTTTCCTCCTGCAGCTACAGAAGGAAAAAAGGAGGACAGTGATTTCTCTACATGCTGCCCCTGCCGCCCCTCCTATTCAGGTGTACAGGGGAGCCACATGGGCCCCCTTGAGCATGGGGCCCAGTTGCGATTGCAACCCCTGCAACCCCTGTAGTTACGCCCCTGCCTGCTCCTCTTCTGCCTGTTAAGTAGCTACATTATGATAGGTAATTGTGTAATTTACATGTCCCCTAGACTAAATGAACCTCAGAGTCTTACTATATATTGGTATGACAAACTCGCTCAGGACAGGGGCTTTTAGAGGGGACTGCAGGCTAGCCTCTTGCCTATTGACTATGGGCCCTGGCTTGTGAGGGAACACTGCTCTTTGTGGGGTGCATGCTGGAGGGGACCCTTGGAGTAATGTTACTTTGAAATCAAGTCCACATCTCCCCAAGAAACACAGACTCTGGGACTCTAGGCCTAGGATCCATGTTAAAGGCCTAGCTGGCTATTGCCAACATTGCACTGCTCTGCACCGTCAGACTCATGGCAGATGCTAATGTCCTCAGCTCAACCACCTGTCTTCCATACATTGTTGATTGTGCTGATTAACTCACCTATTGCCTAATGTGGGGATGTGTCTACACTTATAATAATGTGTTTTGTACTTCATGAGCTCGATGACGGCAAGTCTGCTAGTTAATTAGCTCAAGTTAATTAAATCACTGTCACCTATTAGTTGCTAGTGGGAAAGTAGAATACTATTTGTGTTAGTTGTTCCAGATCTTATACAAGCTATTCTCCCCTAGTTTTGTATGTGATGCTAGAATTAACACAGAGCAGTGCAGCGCTAATCACAAAAAATAGAATCTAAAACATTTGAATATAAAAAAGTAGCCAGATAGGAAGTCCATATATAGCACATTAGGTCCAAAGGGAATAGCAGATGAAACCAGAGTTCCCAAGGGAGAATCATACACAGGTAGAGGGGTGACTGAAAGTTTCAGAGGAGGGAAATACACCCGATGTGATTAAGTTATCCCCTTAATGGATCCAAATGACCACTGGATTATAAGTGGTTAAAAGCGACAGTATCACACTCTGATGATCCAGGGCTAGACACTGCATCCAGAGCTGAAACCGTCAGTAGGACTGGAAAACCTGATCAATAATAGGGCAGCTCCTCACTTCACATCCCCCTCAGTTTCCATGGGAAATATGAATAGACACTCCTATAGTGCATTAAATGTTTAAACTTTAATGAATAAAAGAAGGTAAAACACTCACATTTGATATGATCAAAGCCAGCGTTAAAATAGCAGCATTGGACATATGCTGCGGCATTCCTGCAGGGTTACTGTCCAAAATCTCCCGGCTTCTGGGCGGAGACAGGGCAGGTATACACCGATGAGAGCCGAGAGGCTTGATGTCATTCGCCGTCAGGAGACCACGCCCACGGCTGCTAGAATATCTGATATCTATGTTCAAGCCCGAAGGAAGCATTATTCTGACGAAAGCACAATTGCATGTTGTGGGTCGCAGTTCCGTTACAATTGGGAACTACCAAAAGGGATTTTTATCAACTGACCAGAGTTCAGTGTTGATGTTATTTTTTTTTTCAAAGTGGTCTTTGTCTGGCCTATTTACATGAATATCCAAACTTTAGCTTGATCTGCTGAACTCTGTAAACAACAGACTTTAAGAAAAGAGATCATGCTGGCCATACACGAATTCTAGCTTTTTCCTGGGGGAACCAGCCAAAATTTGCCTAGTGAGTGGCCCTGCTCCATTCAAGTTGATTGTTAAATCTTTTTTTTTTTTTTTAAAGAAGCCTGTTGAAAAATTTTCAGCCGAACAGCAGCTGCATCCAATCATGATAGCCTACACAATGGAAGAGATGGTGGTACACCTTCAGTAATGTAAGCTACAGCCATGTTAGTAACAATGTACTTTTCTGATCCCATTTCAGATAAAGGGGTTATTGACATGGACGTGACAAGTGAGGAGCAGGACATACACAGCCGGGAAGAACATTGTTTTGTTGCAGAGTTTAAAGCATTTCCCCCTGGAAGATGCACTTGGATTCATCAGTCTAAACCCTCAAATTGTGTTGTCACTGAAAACAATGGAAGAAGGTATACACTAATGTACTACAGTATGCACTATTCATGTTTATGTGTATGTGGGTAAGGGGGGGGGGGGGCTGTAAAAATAGTCCATGGATAATATTTCCATTTAATTTCTCCTGATCCTGAACCTATTTGTTGCATACATGCAGTATATAAGCTGTTCTTTCTGTTTAGCTAATGCAGAGACTGGTACTTAAAGGAGAAGTTACAGAATAAAAAACAAACAAACATATATACTCATCTCTCAAAGCCAAAGAACTGAGAGATCACATGACCGTTGATTGCACAGTTCTCAGTCAGCTCTGGGCAGAGAGTGGTGACTGTCAGTCACCCCTCTCCGCTCTGCTCCTCTAGAGCTCCGGGTAGGGGAAGGGGCGGGAGAGTTTGGCTTAGGCTCTCAACAAGGGTTGAGTCATCTGCCGATCAGGTATCTGGATGATTTTCTACATTATTGTCAGGATCCTTCCACAGCCTAATGCAGCTCATTGATGTTAGCAGACAGTGGCCTTTAGCTGATTCTGGGTCACAGGAGTATAAAAGTAAATACATTCCTGTGACCCAGAAGAGAATTCTGGTCAAAAAGCTTTGGCTACAGTTCTCTTTTAACATTGAATGAGCTTTTTTGTTTCGGATAGAGTGAGGAAATGTTACAAGTTAGAACCTTCACAGTGGTGTGTTGGCCGTTTCTGCTCATTTCCTATACCAGAGATTTCAGCCTTCGAATATTAGACACCCATCTTGGTTTAGATCTAGAGTTAAACTGGCTATAGACGGATCAAAATTTAGCAGGATCCAGAGGAATTTTCATCCATCTATGGTTGTTCCTGTGCAACAGACGTCAATCTAACGATCAACTTCTGTTGAATGGGAGTGTTGGAAATGTTTCATTTGATCAGCGGCTGCAGCACTGATAAGTCCCCGCTGTCAGAATACAATAGCACAGTGAGGAGATTCCAACCCATTTTTAGTTAGATTAGCCCAGTGGTTGATTGAAAAAAACTACCCATCTATGGACAGGCTTAAAGTTCTCATAGGCTGAAGGGACATTCTCAGTTTTGACTGACATGCCACTGTAAAAAAAAATCTAGACTATTCCTTTTGCTAACTACTTGCTGGTCACCTACAGTACTTTTATTGCAAGTGGGCAGCAGCTAATGGCTCAGTGACGTATTGGTACTGGCGACCTGGTGCAGACAGTGGCACGATCCCATGACCTCTGTGTACCCAGCTGCATCTATGACCAATCATAGCGATCAGATGATTACAATGTAAATAAAACAGTCATGAATGGCTTCCATTCATGACTGCTTGCTTAATATTGTGATGCTGTGATTGGCCCAATGCTATCACATGGTACCTGGAACCCTGTAGCGTTGTAGCCAATCACAGATCACAATAGTAAGCTGTCATGAAAAAAAGCCATTCATGACAGCTGAAACTATTGCTTATAGCAGTGATCATCACACTTATAAGGAATAACAGTGTAAAAAAAATCTCTGATCCCCCAGTGAAAAAGAAATAAAAAAAATCTTAAAAAAAAATTGAATGCAAAATTATTTTAATTTTTCTTTACATATTGTCACCAGTCAACAAGTTAAAAAAAAAAAAAAACACATTTTATTTAATTTCTCAATTTTCCAAATAATTGTGACAAAAAATTACAACTTAAAAAAATTGCCATGCCCGTTACTAAATAAGACTGTCTAATTTAAAAAAAAGGGGTAATATGGGAGGTATTTATGCTGACCCGGAATTTTAGAACTTCAGGAAATTAGATAGGGTGTAAGCACATCAGGACTGTTCAATTTTTAAATATATATACCATAGTTTGTAGACTATAACTTTTACACTAACTAAATGCTCTACACTGATTCGGGTTATTTTTTCCAAGGAAATGTAGCAGAACACATTTAGGTCTAAATTCATAAAGAAAAAGATTATTTATTTGCAAAATTGTATAACAGAAGAAAAACACTTTTTTTTTTCAATTTGTTCGTTCATATTGCAAAAAAAAAAAAAAAAAAAAAACCCAGTGATGATTAAATACCACCAAAAGAAAGTTCTATCTGAAAAAATTCTAAAAATGTAATTTGCGTACATTGTTGCATGACCACACAATTGCCAGTTAAAGTAGAACAGTGCTGAATAGCAAAAAAGGTCCTGGTCATAAAGGGGGTAAAACCTTTCGGTGGTCAAGTGGTTATTTTCTTTGATTTTTTTTTTTTTTTTTTCAGCATATCTCAATATTGCAGCCATAACTATGAGCCCGGGGACTCTGTTGTATTCTATGCAGAAAATGATGATGTCCAGCTTAAGAAAACCTTCACTGTAAATTTACTCCGTGAGTTTACATTTTTTATTCT
This sequence comes from Pelophylax lessonae, assembly GCF_965119305.1. NCBI lineage: Eukaryota > Metazoa > Chordata > Amphibia > Anura > Ranidae > Pelophylax > Pelophylax lessonae. Next base: position 630,840,308 of record NC_138769.1, on the reverse strand, counting down.
TCATTAATACGGTTTGAAAACGTTTAGCAGCTCTGTACAAAGTACATAAAAAGACGAGCATAAGTTCCAGTCCTCTGACAGAGTTCTGAAATTATTATCCCATCATAGCATTTTTGGACAGAATCTGATTAATCTGCCAATACCGTATTGGAATGTATGAAGAAGTATTGGGAGATTCCATTACGGTAAGGTCATTGTATCAAACATCCTGTGCAGTTTGCTGATATCAGCTGTCTTGTTCTGTTCCCAACTAATGGTGCATGTACCAAAAAGGGTACTTCTAATGTGTTTAGGGAATATTTTATCATGTTACAACAAATTCAGTATATAACAGTTTTAGCAAATAATACTTCATATATAATAATTATTTTAAAAAGCACAAAAGGCTGTTGGAAATACATAAATAACCAAGCGCACTCATAATAAAAGTATACAAGCCATGCAGTAAACTGGGGGAAAAAAAATGTGGCTCAAAGATCAGTGCAATAAAGGGTTCAGTTGCTAGCAATTAGGGATCAACTGATTATCGGCAACACTGATATATCGAGGGTGGGTATGCACTTTCCCCGATGTATCTGAATCGGCCCCTGAGGTTACAGATATTGCCGATATTTCAGGAATGTGCTGTACCAGAGTGATGCCTGCAGATAGAGGCATCACCCTGGTACCGGCGTCCATAGCCGATGGTCGGCTGTCTTGTAATGATAGAGAAGCCGCTCGGCAGTCATTACAAGGAGCAGGAGGGGACGCCCCCTGGCTCCCACCGCCTTCCGCGGCTCGCCCGGGTCTCCCTTCCCACCGGGAGACCTGGGCATCCTACCTGCACGTCCGCCGAAGACCAGATCAAAGCCACATAAACGAGTCTCCATGTAAAAACACAGAAGTGATGTCATGACATCACTTCCGAGTACTCTGCGCCAAATTAAAAAAAATGACAGCATTCAAAACAGCCAAACTTGGCATTTTGAATGCTTTTAAGTGCCGAGGAGGGGTTTGGGGTCTTTTAGACCCCCATATCCCTCCACAAGAGTACCTGTAAAAAAAATAAAAAATTAAAAAAATAATTTTTTTTAAATGTCCGAAAATATTGGCAGATATCTACCGATACGCGATGACCAAAATATCGGTATCGGCAATAAAAAAACAATATCGGTCGATCACTACTAGCAATAAAGGTAAACAATCCTCCTTAGAACAAAAAATAGAATATTGCAGCACTCACAAATGTCCATAAGGTCCTCAACAACGAAACCTGTGCCTGTAGATTCTGGCATGCAGATTGTCTCAAAGTTCATAAAACATCCTCCAAATTAGATCCGTGGGAACCATAAAGGAAAAAGATAAAAAATCTCATGGTGAAGTACGTTCAGTGAGATAATGCAAATACATGAGGGGGGGTTTATGCACCCGTGATGGGAAATCTTAACATGACTAGGGCCCCAGAAGAATAGCATTGGCTGGAAACGCGTTGGGCGAAGCCACCTACGCTGACGTAATGACGATATTCACCACATGTAGCTGTAGTATGTTTTGAATGTGAGTGGCGATGATTTTATATTATGGTACTTTTACCTTATTTACAATAAATGTTTCTTTTAACACTGATCTGCCTACTGTGGGAGTGGAAGGAGGAGTGCTGATGGGTGGTTAACATCGCTTATATTCAGTGACATCTATGTTTGCCTTCACCTGCTTTCACCCATGAGGACCTACTGTTATGAGTTAGGAGCATTATTGGAGTGAATTTCTGGTGAGTTTGCATTGCACGTGGGGTGGAGGGTGAAGAGAACTATATTTTATGATTTCCTATCACAGATGCATAAAATCCCCCTCATGTATGTTGCATTATCTCACTGAACGCACTTCACCATGAGATTTTTTATCTTTTTCCTTTATGGTTTCCCACTGATCTAATTTTGAGGATGTTTTATGATCTTTTGAGACAATCTGCATGCCAGAATCTACAGTCACAGGTTTCGTTGTTGAGGACCTTATGGACATTTGTGAGCGCTGCAATATTATATTTTTAGGAAACTGGGGAAACTGGTAAAAACATGGCATCTGCCAATGACCACATGAGTTGATAAAGTTGGATTTAAACATGCTTTGGATAAACATAGGTCTATCCTCAGAAAAAATATTAAAAACAAACCAAAAGTCAGACTGAATTGATCACTCTGTCTTTTTTTTAGCAGAAGACTACTTAGTTTCTTACGCCTCATTCATACCAGTGCAAAAGCCATGTTTGCACACACAGGATGCATCCCCATTTAGGGAATCCCATTCATATCTATTGGGGGGCAGCGGCTGAACCAACATAGTTCCCAATTTGACAACTGTATGGGTGCAGGTGCATGACCCCGAATGCAGACGGTGGGAGTTCAAGGACATGCACACGCACGGATGTCAAATTGGGAGTAGGGGCCATTCAGTGCATCCCAATAGACAACAGAATGGGACTGCCTGCATACGGACTCATGGAACACCTGTGCATTCTGTGCAGGAAAATGTTTACCTAAAGTGGTTGTAAAGGCTCAAGGCTTTTTACCTTCATGCATTCTATGTGCAGCATTCCCCCCCAAATGCTGAGACAACAGCTTCCACTACTGTCAATCAAAGCCAGTGAGCCATTGAGGAGAGAGCGGGTGCGGGATCGAGCTGCTCTCTGAGTGTGAATAGACAAACAGAGCAGGGGCTCGGGAGCGATGCTCAGATGTCCCCATAGCAAGCTGCTTACTATGGGGGCACTCTTAAAAATACCCCAACTTAGGGGAAGATGGTGCCTCCCAGGTGAATCAACCAATATGGCAAGACTTGTGGAGCCAAAACACTATTGTGCCCACCCATCCTTCTGTAAATATAAAGAGGTTGTCTGCACATGTTCTGTTGCAAAGTTCAGAAACACACATATACAGGCATATTTTAGAAAGAGCTAATGTCTATATATGTCCTTGCAAGATCTATGTCTATTCTGTATGGTTGAAGCTGAAGTTAGATTAAGCATTGCATAACATAAATGTAAATTAACTTTTTTTATTCTTACTAGAAAAGCCTGAGGTGGAATGTAAAATATTCAATATGAAAAACATTACATGTCAATCATGGGGCTATCCATTGTCAAACTGGAAATGGCTAAGAAGCTATGATGAGTTTCATAAGTAAGTTTATTATATTTATTTATTATATATTATATTGGAGAGAGTCAGTGCTATGGTAGGTGCATTGTGATTTATGACTTGCATACAAGGGAATATATTCAAGTCAAAAGTGTCTAGAAGCAGTTCTTGAAATGCAGCTGCATCAGTCCATAAAGCGAGTCTTCAGTCTCTCTTTTCCATCAGGAATGTCTTTGCTTAGCCACCCCTTATCAAACATTCAACTTATCAAATTTCAGGCAAGCATTGGCACCAATGTCAGTAGTATAACTGATTCTGGCCTAATGCCCATTTTTGAGAAATGACTTGTCACCTGGGGGGGGGGGGGGGGGTGCGGAGCCTGATGGGGAACCAAAAGACTAGTTCCCTTTTAAGCCTGGTACACACCACTATTATTTTTTTTTTTTTTTATTCAAGGTTGAATGAAAAAAAAAACAACTAAGAGCTCTGGTCTGGTCCGATGTTAGTACAGCGATCTCCCTCACTGAGCTATTGTGTTCTGACAGGGGGACAGCTCCCCCGCCAGAAAACTCCAGCCAGCCAATGGCTAAGAGCGCTGATAGGGATAGGGACTACTGCTGGTTTTCCAGCATGCTCGTCCAACAGAAGCTGGAGGAAGGCTTGCTTCTGTCGGACCGGCTATCATACACACGGGCTGAATGTTGACCAGTTTTTATTGAATCGAACAATGTCGTCCGACATTCGGCCCGTGTGTACTAGGCATAAGATCCACTGTACTTCTAATCGACAGTGCACTGCAATGGGCAAATTCTAAAGTCTCTAACTAAACAGTGACTATGAATTCACCCTTTGCGGTGCGCTGTCAATAAAAGTAAAGGGGAACTGATAGGGAACTAGTCCCTCAGTGCCCTATAAGACCCCAATCCATTACAAATCTCCTTGGCCATACTTCTGCCAGTGTAATGAGAACAGTTCTTAGGAAGGAGGGAGTGTTCTGAAGAAGGAGTGTTACATAGTTACATAGTTAGTGAGGTTGAAAAAAGACATCAGTCCATCCAGTTCAACCTATGATGCGTGTGTGTGTTTGCTTTTAACCGTACATTGTATACCCCTGTATGTTGTGGTCTTTAAGGTGTCCATCTAATAGTTTTTTGAAACTATCAATGCTCCCTGCTGATATGACTGCTTGTGGAAGAGAATTCCACATCCTTACCGTTCTTACAGTGAAGAACCCCTTACGCACTTTAAGGTTAAACCGCCTTTCCTCTAGTTTTAGTGAGTGGCCACGTGTCTTATTGTATCTCCTTTCTCTGAATAGTTTGTTCCTTATGCTCGGGTCACCAGTACAGTATTTGTACATTGATATCATATCCCCCCTCAATCGTCTTTTCTCCAGAGAGAAAAGGTTCAGGGCTTGTAGTCTTTCCTCATAGCTGATGTCCTCCATTCCCCTAATTATTTTTGTTGCCCTTCTCTGGACTTTCTCCAGTTCCAGCACATCCTTCCTGAGGACCGGTGCCCAGAACTGGACAGCATACTCCAGATGTGGCCGGACCAGAGTCTTGTAGAGTGGGAGAATAATCTCTTTATTTCTGGAGTGAATCCCCTTTTTTATACATCCCAGTATTCTGTTGGCTTTGCTTGCGGCGGCTTGGCATTGCATGCCACTGCCAAGCTTGTTGTCTACCAGTACCCCCAAGTCCTTTTCCATCCTAGACTCACCCAGAGGTTCCCCCCCTAGTGAGTAGCTTGCTTTCTGGTTTCTGGCCCCCAAGTGCATTACTTTACATTTATCAACATTAAACCTCATCTGCCATGTAGTTGCCCACCCCGTTATTTTGTTCAGGTCTGCTTGCAAGGTTTCCACATCCTGCATAGAAGATATTGGCATGCCTAGTTTAGTATCATCTGCAAATACTGAGATTGTGCTAGATATCCCCTCCTCTAGATCATTTATGAACAAATTAAACAGGATTGGTCCCAGGACAGAACCCTGGGGGACCCCACTTTCCACACCCGCCCAATCCGAGTACTCCCCATTAATCACCACCCTCTGTACTCTCCCCTGGAGCCAGTTCTCTATCCAGTTACTCACCTTATGGTCCATACCTACCTTCCTTAGTTTGTACAGTAATCGTTTGTGGGGAACGGTGTCAAAGGCCTTTGCAAAGTCCAGATACACCACATCCACAGGCTTACCTTTATCTAGGTGGCTGCTCACTTCATCGTAGAAGGTTAATAGATTGGTTTGGCACGAACGATTTTTCATGAATCCATGCTGATTACTACTTATAATACCGTTTTCATTACTAAAGTCTTGTATGTGGTCCCTTAACATCCCCTCCAAAATTTTGCAGACTACAGATGTTAGGCTGACCGGCCTATAGTTACCCGGGATATATCTCGGCCCCTTCTTAAATATTGGTACCACGTTGGCTTTTTTCCAATCAGCTGGCACCATACCCGTCTGTAAACTATCCTTAAAGATCAAGAATAATGGTCTGGCGATCACCTGGCTGAGCTCATTAAGAACCCTCGGGTGCAAGCCATCCGGTCCCGGGGATTTATTTATGTTAAGTTTCTCTAGTTTGGCTCTAAGTCTATCTTCTGTTAGCCATGGTGGCACTTCCTGAGGTGTATTATTTAGTTCGGCCTTACAAGCTGGGTTTGTGTAGCCCCCCGATTCTTTTGTGAAGACTGAAGAGAAGAAATGATTTAACACTTCCGCCTTTTCTCTGTCCTCAGTGGCCATATTTCCTTTATCATCTTTTATGGGGCCAATGTGTTCTGGTCTCGCTTTCTTACTGTTTATATACTTAAAAAACTTCTTGGGGTTCTTTTTGCTCTCCTCCGCTATATGTCTCTCGTGTTCTATTTTAGCCGCCCTGATTTCGTCTTTACATTTCTTATTACACTCTTTGTAGTGCTTAAATGCTGCCAATGAGCCCTCAGTCTTGTATTTTTTGAAGGCCTTTTCCTTAGCACTAATATGCATTTTTATGTTGGAGTTTAGCCATCCAGGGTTTATTTTTGCTCTTTTAAATTTATTTCCCTTTGGAATGCACTGGTCAATCCCCCTGTTTAGTATACTCTTGAAGCACTCCCATTTTTCCTCCGTGTTCTTTGTTCCCAGGGTTCTATCCCAATTGATATTTTCTAGCAGTGAGCGCAGTTTAGGGAAATTGGCTCTTTTGAAATTCAGTGTCCTTATATTACCCCTCTGCTTCCTATTACTGTAATTAATACTGAAACTTATTGACCTATGGTCACTGTTTCCCAAGTTGTCCCGTATTTCTATATCCGTGATCAGGTCTGTATCGTTGGTAATCAGTAGGTCAAGTACCGCATTGTTTCTTGTCGGTGCATTCACCATCTGACCCATGAAATTGTCCTGCAAAACATTTAGGAACTGCCTAGCCTTGGCTGAGTGCGCGGTTCCTTCTGCCCAGTCTATATCTGGATAATTAAAGTCCCCCATTATAATGACATTTCCCATCCTTGCTGCCAATCCTATCTGTAAAAGGAGGTCCGCCTCACCCTCCTCCCTCTGGTTGGGGGGCCTATAGCATACGCCCAATATTACCTTCCCCGCCGTGCCATCCCTTTGAAGCTCTACCCATAGGGATTCTGCCTCGTCCTTAGCTCCATTATTAATATCATCCCTCATATTTACCTGTATGCTGTTCTTAATATACAGACATACCCCTCCCCCTTTTTTACCTTCTCTATCTCTGCGATAAAGGGAATACCCCTGAATGGTCGCCATCCAGTCATGAGAGCTGTCAAACCAAGTCTCAGTTATCCCCACAAAATCTAAGTCCTCCTCAAACATCAGCAGCTCCAGCTCTCCCATCTTGTTGGCCAGGCTTCTGGCATTGGTATACAAACCTCTTAATTTTGATCGGTTACAAATATCCTCATTTGATGTTTTTAGGCTGCTCTCTTGAATTTTCCCCATACCCACCCTGGGTATAGGAGCTCCGAACACCCTACCGCTAATGCCCCCATTTCTGCCCTCTGAAACTTGCTTTCCACTGGCTAATTCTACATCTGTACCCTCCCCCCCATTCCCTAGTTTAAAAGCCCCTCTAACTTTTTGGCCATCCTCTCACCCAGTACGGCTGCACCCACCCCATTTAGGTGCAATCCGTCCCTACCAAAGAGCCGGTGACCGACTGAGAAGTCGGCCCAGTTCTCCAGGAACCCGAAACCCTCCTTACTACACCAGCTCCTCAGCCACTCGTTAACTTCCCTAATCTCCCTCTGCCTCTCTGGTGTGGCTCGAGGTACAGGTAGTATTTCGGAAAATACTACCTTGGAGGTCCTAGTCCTCAACTTAGCGCCTAAGTCCCTGAAATCGTTTAGGACTCTCCGTCTTCCTCTGCCTATGTCATTGGTACCCACGTGTACCATGACAGCTGGGTCTTCCCCAGCCCCACCCAATAATCTGTCCATCCGATCCGCAATGTGCCGAACCCGAGCGCCCGGCAAACAACAGACTGTTCGGCACACACGGTCTTTGTCACAGATTACACTGTCTGTCCTTCTAATAATTGAGTCCCCTACCACCAGCACCTGTCTTTCCTTTCCCTTTCTCCCAGCCTCACTGGAGGAGTTCTTCCCCTGGCTGCTAGGGGCGTCACTCTGCTCCAGCAATGCTGGTCCTTGACTGGTTTCCCCAACATCACACAACGGGGCGTATCTATTGGGGTGCTCCAGCCCAGGATCAGCCTCCTTGCCTTGTTCCCTTCTACCCCTCCTAACTGTCACCCCTCTAAACTGCTCTGATGCCTGCACCTCCAATACTCCGCCCACCTCTGTGCAGACCCCTGTCTGCACCTGACTGGTACGATCCTGGCTCTCCTCCGGTATGGACATTCGTCTCAGTGTTGCCAGCCGCTTCCCTAGATTCAGGACCTGAGCTTCCAGGGAAGCAACTTGCTTACATTTTGCGCATTCGTATTCGCCCTCGATCACATGTCCGAGGAACGCATACATATCACAAGATGTACACCGAGTCGCATCTCCACACCCGCCGGGCATTGTACCTACTATCTAATCTAATGGGGATTCAGCGATTTAAGTCTATCCTATGTGGCTATTTCCTGGCTTCCTAACGCTACCTTCTCACCCTGTGGTATTCCGCTTCACTCACTTGACGCTCAGTTGCACAACACTCACAATCTCACAGCCCGGTCAGTCTCACGACACTCCCAGTCGCACCACCCGGTCAGTTGCACAACTCTCCTGTCGCACACACTCACAGTCTCACAGCCCGATTTAGTTGCACCACACTCACAATCGCACAGCCGGTCAGTCGCACATCACTCTCAGTTGCCCAACACTCAGTTGCACAGCCCAGTCAGTCGCACCACACTCAGTCGCAAGGACACTCACCAGTCGCAAGGATACTCACCAGTCGCACGGACACTAACCAGTCGCAAGGACACTCCCAGTCGCACAGACACTCACCAGTCGCACGGACACTCACCAGTCGCAAGATACTCACCAGTCGCAAGGACACTCCCCAGTCACAAGGACACTCACCAGTCTCAAAGATGCTCACCAGTCGCAAGGATACTCACCAGTCGCACGGACACTCACCAGTCGCACGGACACTCACCAGTCGCAAGGACACTCACCAGTCGCAAGGACACTCACCAGTCACAAGGACACTCACCAGTCTCAAAGACGCTCACCAGTAGCAAGGATACTCACCAGTCGCACGGACACTCACCAGTCGCACGGACACTCACCAGTCGCAAGGACACTCACCAGTCGCACGGACACTCACCAGTCGCACGGACACTCACCAGTCGCAAGATGCTCACCAGTCGCAAGGACACTCACCAGTCGCAAGATGCTCACCAGTCGCAAGGACACTCACCAGTCGCAAGATGCTCACCAGTCGCAAGGACACTCACCAGTCGCAAGATGCTCACCAGTCGCAAGGACACTCACCAGTCGCAAGATGCTCACCAGTCGCTAGGATACTCCCCAGTCGCAAGGATACTCACCAGGTACTCTCAGAGCCTCAGTGTTCAACCTCAGTGACCAGTCCTGTGTGTGTCCCTTTAAGCCTGACACTTGCTTAAGCTCCTGCCTCCCTCCTCTGTCACTTGCCTATCAGTCTCCCCTCAGCTCCTCTCCCTGCCAATTGTCAGGTCAGGTATTGTGCGTCTCCTCTGCCCCCCTGCCCTCTCTCTGTCTGTCTGTCTGCCGCCCGCTCGCCCTTGCGGGGGGGGGGGTTACCACACCGCTCGCTGCCCGCACACCACGCTCTTTCCTCTGGGGGGGGGGGGGGGTTCTCGCACCGCTCGCCGCCGCTCTTGTTAGGGAGGGGGGGGGGGTGTTCACACTCACTCACTCGCTCGCTCCTTCAGTCACACACACGTCCTCCTTGTCTGCCTCTGCTCCCTCGCCTTGTCAGCCTCCGCTCCCGCGCTGCTCAAGTCCGCAGCTCAGCACCCTGTCGGCCGCAGCACCAGCCTCTGGTCCCGAGCACGCGATCGCGCTATGCGGCAGGAAAGTCCGCGGCTTCGCGTCAGGCACTAGGCCGCGATTTCAGAATGTCCCCAAACTCGCAAATCTTGGTCGCAAGATGCTGCTGGGGGTCAGATGGAACCCGATGGGGTGAAGAAAGGCCCGTAGAAAGCGCCCTGCTGGAGGATTGCTGCAGATAGAGTCCGGGGTCGGCGGAGCTCTCACCTCGCACGTCCGTTCAGCGATGTTCTGTATGGACTCTCCAACCTCAGTGCAGTTATCAACAGATGCATGTACCTGCATCTGACAAGAACATTTAATTAGGCGCAAGCACCAACCCTTTCGGTGTTGCTCATATGAATTCTCTTTAAATTAAAAAACCTTGTACCCCACCCCCCCCCCCCCCACAAAAAAAACAATGTGAGCTTTGCACACTTTGCACTTTTCATGTGACAACACTGAAGAAATTACTCTTTGCTACAATGTAAAGTATTGAGTGTACCGCTTGTATAACAGTGTAAATTGGCTGTCCCCTCAAAATAACTCAAGTTAAAATGTCCAAATTGGGCCCAAAGTGTCAATATTTTGTGTCGTCACCAATATTTTCCAGCACTGCGTTAACCCTCTTGGACATGGAGTTCACAAGAGCTTCACAGGTTGCCACTGGAGTCCTCTTCCACTCCTCCATGATGACATCACAGAGCTGGTGGATGTTAGAGACCTTGCACTCCTCCACCTTCCCTTTGAGGATGCCCCACAGATGCTAAAGAGGGTTTAGGTCTGGAGACATGCGTGGCCAATCCATCACCTTTACCCTCAGCTTCTTTAGCAAGGCAGTGGTTGTCTTGGAGGTGTGTTTGGGGTCATTATCATGGAATACTAACCCTTTGGCCCAGTCTTCGAAGGGAGGGAATCATGTTCTGCTTCCATATGTCACAGTACATGATGGCATTCATGGTTCCCTCAATGAACTGTAGCTCCCCAGTTTCGGCAGCACTCATGCAGCCCCAGACCATGACACTCCCACCACCATGCTTGACTGTAGGCAAGACACACTTGTCTTTGTACTCCTCATCTGGTTGCCGCCACACACACTTGACACCATTTGAACCAAATAAGTTTATCTTGGTCTCATCAAACCACAGGACATGGTTCCAGTAATCCATGTCCTTAGTCTACTTGTCTTCAGCAAACTGTTTGCGGGCTTTCTTGTGCATCATCTTTAGTAGAGGCTTCCTTCTGAGACGACAGCCATGCAGACCAATTTGATGCAGTGTGCAGCGTATGGTCTGAGCACTGACAGGCTGACCCCCCACCCCTTCAACCTCTGCAGCAATACTGGCAGCACTCATATGTCTATTTCCCAAAGACAACCTCTGGATATGACGCTGAGCATGTGTATTCAACTACTTTGGTCGACCATGGCGAGGCCTGTTCTGAGTGGAACCTGTCCTGTTAAACCGCTGTATGGTCTTGCCCATCATGCTGCAGCTCAGTTTCATGGTCTTGGCAATCTTCTTAGAGCCTAGGCCATCTTTATGTAGAGCAACAATTCTTTTTTTCATATCTTCAGAGAGTTCTTTGCCATGGGGTGCCATGTTGAATTTCCGGTGACCAGTATGAGAGAGTGAGAGCGATAACAGCAAATTTAACACACCTGCTCCCCATTCACACCTGAGACCTTGTAACGAGTCACATGACACCGAGGAGGGAAAATGGCTAATTGGGCCCAATTTGGACATTTTCACCTAGGGGTGTACTCACTTTTGTTGCGAGCGGTTTAGACATTAATGGCTGTGTGTTGAGTTATTTTGTTATTTTGAGGGGACAGCAAAATTTACACTGTTATACAATCTGTACACTCACTACTTTACATTGTAGCAAAGTGTCATTTCTTCAGTGTTGTCACATGAAAAGATATAATAAAATATTTATAAAAATGTGAGGAGTGTACTGTCCTTTGTGAGATACTGTGTGTATATATGTATATATATACAGTGTAAATATATATACAATTATTATTTTTATTTTTCTAGAAAATGTATTAATGAACACAGATCTGCATTATTTTATGTATTCCACATTTGCCTGAATTTCAACTGAGGTTGTTTTTTTTTAAAAGTTGCACAGAAGTGATAACAGAGGGAATAACATATGGATCACCACAAAGATCTGCAAAAGCCTGGAAATTCACTAGCTCCCTGATTCTGGACAATGACGGGGGATCATTTATCATCTGCAGTTGTGCAAACAATTCTGTTGGGATAACGTGCACTCAGACATTATACAATCACCAAGGTACATTCACCTCTTCAGTATCATTCTATCTGCCAATTTTCCATATTAAGTTTGCTTACCAGTTAGATAACTTTGTAACAAGAATTCAGAAATCGTAGTGTGGGGGTGCTGGGGGCCTTCCCGGCTAAAGCTGCTGGCAGTACGCAAATGTAAAAAATCAGACAGGCTGGTCGTACCCAAGCCAGTCACACCGATTAGAACTGTTCCATTGCAATTAATGGGGTGCGACCTGTCATGTGACTCTCAAGTCGCATGACAAGTCGCGACAGTTTGAACCAAACCTTAGGGTGAATATTCACTGTAAACATTGTAAAGAAAATGTGACTGTGTTGCATTTTGTATTTTAGGAGTTTTAGAGTTAGTTTAGAGTTAGGAGGCTGTGCCTTTAACTGTTTTCCTGAGCCTGGAATAAAGGATACACAAATGGGTATTGGAAGGAAAACCAAGCCAGTTTTATTGTAAATGTCACCAGCTTATTAGAGCAAGCTGTTTGCATTACTATAGGCACCTTTTATCTGTCTTAACATTATCTCAGTAGTATTACATTGACATTTTTTGTTTTGTTTTGTAGAACAAAATAATTTTCTTTTTTCGATTGCAAGTGGAACTTGTGGCCTCTGTTTAACTATTGTAACCATTGTATTTATGGTGGTGTTGTGCAAGTACAAGAAGGTAACACATATTCCTTTTTTTATTTTGTTATTCAATATTTTTGTACTAGTATTTGATCTAATGCATTATTGTTTTGTTTTCTTAAAAAGAAATACAAATATGAAAGCCAACTCCTGATGATCCAGTATGTTGGTCCTTCAGACAATGAATACATCTACATTGATTTCACTGTGTTAGAGTATGACATAAAATGGGAATTTCCAAGAGAGAACCTGGAAATCGGTGAGTTGCTAGCTATCTACTCTGCAAAACAGTAATCTGCAGCAATCACTCAGAATTTGTCAATTAAATTGGTATTAAACCCAAAAGCAAATGTTTATTATATTGCAGCTTACCAATGGGCCAGGAGGATGTATTTTTCTATAATATAACTAAACTAATACTATAAATAAAAACAAACACAAATTAATTTTTTGGCATAAATAAATGGCCGCGGCACTTTATTGGTTATAAATAAATTAAATAATTATTTATTCAAAATTCCATCAAATAATTTTCAATTCCAACAAAATTATAAAACATAAATCTGTATCGCTCAGTCCCAGAACTCGAGCGAAAATAAACATATTTAAAACCACCAAAGTCCCCCCTTAGATCCAAGGGTGACTCTACCACATAAAGTGCCAGCGACGGGTGGGGGGGAGGGGAGCTCGCCAGGCAGTCACTTCCTAACTGAGGGGGATTACCTCAGCGACCCCTTAATAAAGCCTTGGGTCAGAACCTTCTAGAGGGGCGCGCGCTGCTGTGCAGCCCGCCAAAACCATGCTTAACATTTAAAGGGACAGTGTCTTATAAATTAAATAAATTCTGACACAAAATTTTTTTTTTTTTTTTTTAAACATCCCCTGTCCCATGTGCGAGGGCACCTATTACTTGTGCCCTCTTACCATGGGCCAGGAGGATGTATTTTTCTATAATATAACTAAACTAATACTATAAATAAAAACAAACACAAATTAATTTTTTGGCATAAATAAATGGCCGCGGCACTTTATTGGTTATAAATAAATTAAATAATTATTTATTCAAAATTCCATCAAATAATTTTCAATTCCAACAAAATTATAAAACATAAATCTGTATCGCTCAGTCCCAGAACTCGAGCGAAAATAAACATATTTAAAACCACCAAAGTCCCCCAAACGCCGGGACTAGTTGCAAACTTGTACCGGCCCCCCCACCACCGCGGCCATTTCTATGCTATTTTGAAACCCTAAATTGAGTATATCTAAACCTATATCAGATAAATGGATTCCATCCTGCCTGTAAAGGCCAGGGAAACCACCTTCAAGGTCCACGTGTCGGAAAGCAAAACCACCAACCAATGGCATAAATTTTGCCATTGCATGATTTACTCTCCTCCTGGTCCTCTCCAAGGGCTTAAATTCCATTGAAGACAACCATTTCAAACGAGGAACAATTTCCGAAAACACCATTGTACAATTCGGAAAAATTAACTTGAAATTGTATAGATCCTTTTTAATCTTGAATAATAAATCTAATGACTTCAAAACTCCCACATCATTCCCTCCCAAGTGGAATATCAATACGGATGGGGCTGGCCAAACTTCTTTTAATCTATAAATCAAGTCACACAAATTAACCCAACTCAGACCTCTCACTCCTTTCCAAAATATATGCAAATGATCAATATCAAAAGACAAATTTTCAGTATAACACCGGTGTGCAGCTCTTTTTCGTGCCCAGTGAACAAACGAGTGTCCAATGATCCATACGGAAACTTTGACACCTATGGAATCAAACAGATAAATTAGGTCTGATATATAGATTAAAACTTTTCGATTCCCACCTTCCCAACTTTTTTATCATAGACTCATCTAAACCCATCCTGGCCGCTTCCGTGGCCGCTCCTATCCTAAACGAATGTGCGGTAATTCTAAGCTTATCCATACCTAAATACTTAAGACATTTTTTTAGAACAGCTGAAAACTGATATTTTGTGACTACTGAACCATCTATATGAATAAAGAAATTATTTGAAAAGGGGGGCCTGACCTCCAAATATCTGCTAAGAACCGCACAAGGACATATATACTGATCACCACAAGCTGCCAGCTCTAACCAATGGCCTTTTCTAAACTGATCAGTTTTTGATTGGCTAATGAAAACATTAACCTTCTCCCTACCCACAATGACTTCTTTCGCATTAAGGCCTGATTGGCCCACCCTATTGTCTGAGACCAATTCGGAAACACGAAGCGCAGCGAAAAAACAAAGCACAAAGGCTGCCGAAAAAAGTCTAGCCTCATATTCCGAAAAACAGACAGCAGGGGAGGCCAAGCATAATCTTCTAAGTAAATCAATTGATATAGGTCTGCGTGTGTCAGGGGTGAACATCCTCTTTCTATAACCTTTGAGGGCTTGTCTTATTGAGAAAAAACTCATAAACCCTACATAATTCTTCAATTTCAGAAAAAATGAAACCCCGGCTAGGATCTTGTTAATATGGCTATATGATAGCTGCTGTTTCATCAATGTGCATAAAAAAGCTAGCATGTCACCCTCCCTAGGCGGCTCAGATGGAATACCCATCTCATTACAGAATAACAACCATCTCTGATAAGCAGAACCATACTCCGACCAAGTGTGAGGTGCCACCGAGCACTTTATCGCATCAAAGACCAGATCTAAATCAAGGTCCACAGGTGATCTGGGCAATGACATCCCACCGGATCGGCATTCGGATGAAGTTCCCTGAAACGAGAGAACTGAAAACGGGATAGGGAATCAGCTATGCAATTTGACACTCCAGGAATATATTTGACCTTTAACCAGATGTTTAATTTCAAACATAAGAAAACAAGATAACGGAGAAGTCTTAGTACCAATGTAGATTTTGATGACAAAGCATTTATTGCATACAAAACTCCTCTGTTATCCGAGTGTACCAAAATTCTCCTGTCCCTGAAATTAGCACCCCAAAGTTCAAGGGCAACCAAAATCGGGAATAATTCTAATAAGACTATATTATTAGTAAATTTACTCTCAACCCATGACGTAGGCCAAGATCCGCAACACCAATGGGTGTCCCAGACGGCCCCAAACCCTAAAGACCCTGCTGAATCCGTAAATAACTGGAGGTCAGCAGCAAAAACCCAGTCTTTTTGAAAAAATGAACGACCATTATAGTCGTTTAAAAAACGCGACCAAACGCGCAGATCATCTTTTAACTCCGCCGTTAGCCGGATATGCGCCAAAGGAGACTTAAAGCCAGACATTGCTAGAGCCAAACGCCTCGAAAAAATTCTACCTACTGGCATGATACGCGAGGCGAATGCTAGCAGGCCTAGCAGAGACTGAAGCTCTTTTAAGAGAACTTTCTTTCGCCTCAAAAATTCACTAATTGTGGACTGCATCCTAGAGATTTTTTCCCTCGGGAGCTGACACTCGCCAATGGCTGTATTAATAGAGATACCCAGGAATTCAATCAAAGTGTTAGGTAAAACCGTTTTATCCTCAGCCAATGGTATCCCAAAATGTCTACAAATAAGGGAAAATAGCTTTAGCAGCAACAGGCAGATGTCAGAATCAGGGGGTCCCACAAAAAGGAAATCATCCAAGTAATGTAAGACCCCCTGACAACCCGATTCTCGAACCATCACCCACTGAAGAAAAGTCGCAAAGGATTCAAAATAGGCACAGGACAAGGAGCATCCCATCGGCAAGCAGCGGTCGAAAAAGAAAAAACCATCAAAATAAAAACCTAAGGAATTGAAGGCTTCCGGATCAATAGGTAATAATCTGAATGCCGATTGAACATCCGCCTTAGCTAATAATGCACTAGGGCCATATTGCTTAATCATATCAACCGCCTCATCAAACGTAGTATATGAAACTGATGATATAATAGGGTCTATATCGTCATTTAACGAACCACCTCTAGGAAAAGACAGGTGATGTATTACTCGGAAGGAGTTAGGCTCCTTTTTAGGAACCAAACCTAGAGGAGATATACGAAAGTTCTTAAAAGGCGGGTCCAAGAATGGGCCTGCTACTCGCCCAGCCTCAATTTCCTTGCGAATCTTCTCCCTGGCTATATCTATAAATTGATCTGTTGACTTTAAATTTTTTTCAACCTTACAACCCAATCCTTTAAAAGATGGAAGCTTAAAACCTGATTGAAAACCATTAATTAATAATTGGGCCTTCTCCTTGTTTGGATATGCCTGCAGCCACGGGAGCATTTTTTCCAGCCTCACTGAAGTGCAGGCTTTTCTGAAAAATATCCCTGGATGACTGATTCTGCTGACTTGCCCTCTTAAAACATTTTATTGCTGGGTGATTGCCCGTACAAAATGAGCACTCATGTTTAAATTTGCACGCTGCTGCCCACTTACACTGCGTTTCATTATACGCATAACAAATTCCCTTCCTATAGGGGGAGGCCATAGGGGCAGCACTTAATTGTTTTGTTGGCGTAAACTTTTGAGGAATAATTAAATTTAACCAAAGGCCTACGTCCTTCATGCCCCATTTCAGGCTGGGATAAACTGATAGTTTCTGTCGGAAGGACTCATCGTAATAAAACCATCCCAGACCACCGAAGTTCTTATACGCTTCCAGGATATGTTCCACATGCTGGAATAACCCACTACAATATTCTGGAAATTTTTCACCCAAAACCGACGAATAAATGCAAAAGGCTTGAAGCCAGTTATTGAATGACCTATAAACCGGACGCCTCCTATTTTCTTCTTGCCCGTCATCAGATTTTTTTTCATTCTTGAAAGCAAATTCCTTTGCTGACGGCAACAATGAAAGTAAATCGATAAATTCACCTTTCCAAATTTTCTCTTTGATCCCTGCTGTGAGGTGATAACCAAGCGGCGACATATCGCATGGCATCACTTCCTTCAGACACGTCTCGGGAACCGTGTGTGCCAAATGACTAACTCTGGTACCACCATCTGACACAGGTGTAACCGGAACACTACTTACCACAGTCGCCACTTGATTCATATTGCTGACTGGGGACCATACATTACCAGGACCTTGTATGCTGAAACTAGGAACATTAACAGCAGGAACAGGTGTAACATTCAACAAACTCGCAAATTTAGATAAAGATTCTAAAATAACATTTAAATTGTTCAATTGTGCCAACTCACCAACTCCTGTCGGCAGCGTAGCTGATTGGCTAACAGGAGGCGCCATATGCTGTACTTCTGCACTGCTTGTATTCACCTGTGGACGTAAAGCCTGGCTAAGAAAAACCTCTTCAGCTGGTACCTGACTGGAACTATCCTCCCTAGGTTGCCTAGCAACCCTCTCCTCAGATGCTCTCTCAATTCTGCTTCTGTGAGGCCGGGTGTTATCCCGCCTTTCACCACTGGGTGGCGGTGATGGTGAAGCAAACCTTTTTCTCTTCGGGCCTCTTCGGCTCCTTCTCAGCCCTCCCGCAGCTTCTGACAGTCCCGCAGCTGTGCTGTCTGACTCCTGCCTCGAGGATGCTGGCCGCTCCGGAGGACGGCTCCGCTGACCCTGTCTGGTCCCTGCCTTCCCTGCTACTGGTGCCTGAGGTGAGGGGGATACACTCCTCACGGCCGTCTCCTCTGCCCGCACTGCGGCCGCAGATGCAGCCATTCCGCTCACCTCCTCCCTCAGCTGTTCAGGTTCAGCTCCGCTCACCATGAGACAGTTCCGCAGCCATTCTTCTCCCCCTTCTAAAGCTGCTCTTTCCAATACTTGCCGGACAAGGGTCTTCATTATGGCAGAAGAGCCAGCGAATGCCGCAACGCCGCTGAGGAGAGGAGAGCTCGCCAGGCAGTCACTTCCTAACTGAGGGGGATTACCTCAGCGACCCCTTAATAAAGCCTTGGGTCAGAACCTTCTAGAGGGGCGCGCGCTGCTGTGCAGCCCGCCAAAACCATGCTTAACATTTAAAGGGACAGTGTCTTATAAATTAAATAAATTCTGACACAAAATTTTTTTTTTTTTTTTTTAAACATCCCCTGTCCCATGTGCGAGGGCACCTATTACTTGTGCCCTCTTACCATTCTTAGATGTGATGGCTGCATTCCTTTTCTTTTTTAGGCTTTCTTTCTTCACATTTTGTCTTGTGATCCAGCCAGAATTTTTATTTTTTTTAAACAAACTTTCTTGCAAATGTATGAGTTACAGAGATGAGATAAACTCTTTATTACTAGTACGGCTGCTTACAATGATTAGCTTTATTTTTATTTATTTATGTTAAACCTTTAGGGTCCATTCACACTAGCGCGACTTGTCAGGCGACTTGGTCGCCTGACAAGTCGCGGTCGGTCGCTCGCCATTGAATAGTACAGGACCCGTTCTAATAGGAGCGACACAAGTCGATCCGACTTAGAAAAAGGGTCCTGTACTACTTTGGGGCGACCTGGAGGTGACTTGCATTGACTTCAATTGGTCGGACTTCACAGGTCGCCCCACAAAATCCTGTCGTGGCAGTGTGAATGGGCTGTTATCCCAAAAAGAAAAAAACAGTTTGCTGTAACTGCTTATAAAATATTAGCTATCAATTTGCTAGATGTACTAGCAGAATTACTCACTAACACCCCCCCCCCCCCCCAGATTAGCGATACTGCTTTCCAAAGTTGACACCTGTGCTCCTTCATCTAGAGTGGAGGCACACTAATACAGGAGGTGTGTTACTGGCCAGATCACTAGGTGAAACCAGAGGGAAAAAAGCCTGAAAATGAAAATCAATGCAGCCACCACATCTATTGATTGGTAAGCTGCAATATATACATTTTTTGCAAATAAATATAAAGGGGCCAACTAACTAAATTTGTGACTAGTAATAAGTGACCTCTACTCATAAATATAAAGCTGCTGCCCCTTCAATGGTGTCAACCGCACTATAGTGATAGTAAAGATTAAAAAAAAAAAAAAAAAGTGCTGCCCCTTTAAATCAACCTAGCATGTGTATGCTAATACATCTACTTAACCACTTCAATACTGGGCACTTTTCCCCCTTCCTGTCCAGGCCAATTTATAGCTTTTTGCGCTGTTGCATTTTGAATGACAATTGTACGGTCATGCAACACTGTACCTAAACCAAATTTATGTCATTTTTTCCCCACAAATAGTGCTTTCTTTTGGTGGTATTTGATCAAAGCAATGTTTTCTCTTTTTTGCTAAACAAATAAAAAAAAGACCAAAAAGGTTGGAGTCCCAAAAAAGCTGGATTTGGGTATCCGATGTAGTAACCCGTAAGTGTCGTCACTTCCCGTTTACTCGGATGCTAACGGCTAGTAAAGGCGGCGATTTTAAAAAACTGTCAGTGTTCAAAAATGCAGATTAAGCATTTTGAATATTTTGAAGTGCAGTGGAGGGGTCTGGGGTCTGCTAAAAAAAAAAAAAAAAAAAATTAAATAAAATAAATAGGAAAAAATATGTTAAAGCTCCCCCGTCGCCTTGAGCTTGCGCATGAAAGAAAGCACCTACGTAAGTCGCGGCCGCAAATAAAAACGGTGTTCCAACCACATATGTGAGGTATCACCGCGATTGCCAGAGCAAGAACAATAATTCTAGAAAAAGACTTTCTCTGTAACTCTAAACGGTTAACCGCTAAAATTTTTTAAAGCATCATCTATGGAGTTCTTTAACTACTGTAGTTTGTCCCCATTGTGTGCGCAATTTTAAACCATAACATGTTAGGTATCGATTTACTCGGTGTGACATCATCTTTCACATTATACAAAAAATTGTGCTAACTTTACTGTTTCGTTTTTTTTAAATGCAGTGAAATTTATTTTTTCCAAAATAAATTGTGTTTAAAAGACCGCTGCACAAATACCCTGTAATAAAAAAATATTGCAACGACTGCCATTTTATTCTCCAGAGTCTTTGCTAAAAAAATATATATATATATATCATATTTGGGGGTTCCAAGTAATTTTCAAGCAAAAACTGATTTTAACTTGTAAACAACATGTGTCAGAAATAGGCCTGGTCCTTAAGGCTCCGTTCACATCTAGGCGTTTTGGGGCGTTTTTGGGGCGTTTTTCTGCCCTAGGATCAGCTCTCAAAACGCCCAACAAGACAAATCCTATTCATTTCAATGGCCCCTGTTCACATCTGAGCGTTTTGACGCTGTATACAAAACGCCCAACGCTCAAAAAAGTACATGAGCTTCTTTTTGGGCAGATTACAGGCGTTTTCCATTGATCTCTATTCAATCTAAAAACGCCTGCACAAAAATCGCGGTAAAAATCGCGGTAAAATCGCGGTAAAAAACGCCGCAAAAATCGCGGTAAAATCGCGGTAAAAAACGCGCGAAAAACGCTACGCTCAGGTGTGAGGCTACATTCACACCTGAGCGTAGCGTTTTTCGCGCGTTTTTTACCGCGATTTTACCGCGATTTTTGCGGCGTTTTTTACCGCGATTTAAGGCTCTGTTCACATCTAGGCGTTTTGGGGCGTTTTTGGGGCGTTTTTCTGCTCTAGGATCAGCTCTCAAAACGCCCAACAAGACAAATCCTATTCATTTCAATGGCCCCTGTTCACATCTGAGCGTTTTGACGCTGTATACAAAACGCCCAACGCTCAAAAAAGTACATGAGCTTCTTTTTGGGCAGATTACAGGCGTTTTCCATTGATCTCTATTCAATCTAAAAACGCCTGCACAAAAATCGCGGTAAAAATCGCGGTAAAATCGCGGTAAAAAACGCCGCAAAAATCGCGGTAAAATCGCGGTAAAAAACGCGCGAAAAACGCTACGCTCAGGTGTGAATGTAGCCTTACCGCGATTTTTACCACGATTTTTGTGCAGGCGTTTTTAGATTGAATAGAGATCAATGGAAAACGCCTGTAATCTGCCCAAAAAGAAGCTCATGTACTTTTTTGAGCGTTGGGCGTTTTGTATACAGCGTCAAAACGCTCAGATGTGAACAGGGGCCATTGAAATGAATAGGATTTGTCTTGTTGGGCGTTTTGAGAGCTGATCCTAGAGCAGAAAAACGCCCCAAAAACACCCCAAAACGCCTAGATGTGAACGGAGCCTGAATGTAGCCTAAGTGGTTTAGAAAAATAAATAAATAAACGTAAATTTTTTTGCAGGTAAAAAAATGTGCATTTATTTTTTTATTTTTTGGAGCCTGTAAAGCATTGCACCAGCAATCAGCAGATCACTGGTGCCATGCAGATCTCCTGCGGATCTGTCAGTGTATCTGTGTGCCTGTACATCCTGTACAGGCACATAGATACACTGACAGGAAGAAATCAATGGACTACCAAGGCGCTCCACAGGACCATGGTAGTTCATTGTAAACTACAAGCTGACAGCCACAAAGGATGTTGGGGCTTGTAGTTCATTCATACACAGAGCTGTGTGAATGAATAACACGGCCATGTGGGCAGAGCCCCGCACGGCCGCACTGATTTAAAAAAGTGACAGCTGGTACAGGGAACTTCTCCTCATACTGCTGTCACAGGGAGTGCAGGGATTGGGCAGCGGCTACAGCATTGGGTACATGTTACATGTTACTCTGAAAGGTTTTACCCCCTTCATGACCAGTGCATTTACAGTATTTGCTATTTAGTGCTGTAGTACTTTAACAGGCAATTGTGTAGTCAAGCAACCCTGTACGCAAATTACATTTGTATAATTTTTTTCACACAAATATAGCTTTCTTTTGGTGCTATTTGAGCACCACTGGGTTTTATTTATTTATTTTTTTTAAATATAAACGAAAAAAGACTGAAAATTAAAAAAATATATATATTTTTTACTTTCTGTCATAAAACATTTTCAGTAAAATCAAATTTCAACATAAATGTAGGCCAGAATGTATTCTGCTACATTTCTTTCATTAAAAAAAATCCCAATAAGTGTATATTAATTATGGTTTATGGTTTATGGTTTATGGGGAAGTTATAGAGTCTATAAACTATGGTGTATATACAGTATATTTGAAAATTGCTCAATCCTGATGTACTGACAGCCTAACTTATTTCTTGAGGCTCTCAATTGCTAGGACAGTACAAATTCCCCACATATAACCCCTTTTTGGAAATTAGACAGTTGGAGGCATTTAGTAAGAGGTGTGGTGAGCTTTTTGAAGTTGCAATTTTTTGTCACAATTATTTGGAAAATTAAGAAATTGAACACAGCAGTTGGAAGGGGGAGAGCTCCGCACCCCAAGGGGTGCGCAGTGTGCTCCTAAACCCGGTGCAGGCACATGATGTACAGGTACATGATTGTGCCTGTACGTGCCGATCTGTCATAGTATATGTACTGTGGTGGGTCGGCAAGTGGTTAAAAGAGAAGTGCAGGATTTAAAAAAAAACCTTTTCATATTAACCTAGGCGGATGAAGCATCGGTCTAATGCTGTATCTGAGAAGCTGAGCCAGCTGCCGGTCAGGCATTTGGGTTGATCCCGACATTAAAGTCGGGATCTCTCCAGAGCCTAGACCGGCTGAGTGACATCAGCCAACAACAGACTTAAGCCTGCTGTTGACTAAATATGGGTCACAGAAATGCAGAACTAAGTGCACTCCTGTGACCTACAGGAGAAGTAGGGCCAAACGAGCTTTGGTCATAGAGTCCTAAGCTTTGTACAGTATATCATTGAGTTGATTGGTCAGAGTAGTTTGTGATAATTCAGGCCCCATTCACCCTTGGTGTAGTGAGAACACGCTTACACGCTCACTTTTTTTGCATGTTTTTTGGGGGTTTTCCACCCTACGTGTGACAAGCACGCTAAAAGAAGCTCCAACGCCTTTTCAGGTATGGAGCTTCACACATTTTGGCATGTTTGTAGCGCATTTGACAGAATGTGTGACAAAACGCGCATCTAACTGCATTAGGTGTGCCATTAACAAGCACGTGTTTTCTGTGCATTTTATTGCGTGGTCCGGAAACGCCAATTGTCAATGCAGCCTCAATGGCTCTGTAGTAAGACTATTGCTCTGTGAAGTCTGTTCTTGGCTTTAGTTTAATACAAGATAATATGAAGATTTTGTGTAATCCCCCTAATAAGAAGATTATCATTTAAAGTGTTTCTAAACCCACAACAGTAAAATCAATCTGTATATGCAGTAAAGCATGCTTGTTATACTCACTGTGGAACTCAAGGGGTTAATCCTGCGCATTGTGTAAAAAGGCTGTTTGATCCTGTCTTTTCCAAACCTCCTTTTCTTTTACTGTCCCTAATCTATCTGCCGATAGAACAGAGCCTTGGAGAAAAGCTGCACATGCTTAGCTTGGTGTGTGTTGCTAGAGAGTATTTTATTTTCCTGGGAGAGTGCATGTGATCAGCACAGGGTCAATCAGCACTGTGCAGACAGAGAGTCAGGGGTCCTGGCGCCTAATGTGACAGCCAGAGGAGAATGAAAACTTCTCCTACAAGCTTTAACCAGACATTGATAGAAGTCATAAGACTGCTATATACTGCTGATGAGAAAAGGTATTTAGTAGTTTATATTTACTAATATAATTGCATTTCCATGTTGTGTGTACTGTGGGAGACCAGATATAGTGAATGCAGGGTCCTCGGTTTAGTAACACTTTAATCTAGCGATACAGTGATAAATGATCACAGAACACACAGACAATAATTCTTTACTTTCATGAATTTTAGGTAACACAATCGGTTCTGGAGCATTTGGAAAAGTGGTCACTGCTACAGCATATGGAATCAGCAAACCAGGGGTCTCATTGCAGGTGGCTGTCAAAATGCTGAAAGGTAGGTAAAGGATATAAAACACAGTTTAGAAGAAAATCGCGCAGTCCAGGAATCCATACAACCATAATTAGCCAACTGTATGATTCTCTGCAAATTGGACCAGTCTACCTAAATACATTAAAGCAAATCTAATGAATTTATGACTGTTTGGTTTGCCTGGTTTAAAAATAGGTGTGCTAATTCATGGTATCTATGTACTGTATTTCATATTAACTGATTTTAATTCTTTTTTACAAACTAAAATTCATTTTGGCTGTTTGTTTAAGTATATTGCCTCACTACTGATATAAAGTAGCATACTAATT
The DNA here is from genome assembly GCF_965119305.1 of Pelophylax lessonae. Classification (NCBI taxonomy): domain Eukaryota; kingdom Metazoa; phylum Chordata; class Amphibia; order Anura; family Ranidae; genus Pelophylax; species Pelophylax lessonae. The sequence goes on along the minus strand of NC_138769.1, from coordinate 630,815,746 downwards.
GCTTTCATGGAAGTCTGACATAAGTAGAGGTGGTCTAGGAAAAGGAAACTATTCTTTTTTTATTTTTTAGAGAGGTTTGTGTACATGTGCGTAGTTTTATTTAGTGCTGCACATTAGGGATCGACCAATATTGGTTTTTCGTTGCCGATACCGATACTGATATTTTGGCCATCGCATATCGGTATCGGCCAATACGGGCCGATATTTTGTACATCCTATGTCAGGGTCCGAGACTAGTCTTCTCCGCCAACCATTAGGTGGTAATGCTCATGTAAGGGTAAAATGATGTCACATAGCATAATTCCGTTTACAAATGTTATTGAATATGCCACTCACATATGTACAAAAGATATAAGCAATTCCACATTAGCAGATCTGCTGGCAGATCGGTATCTCTCACCCACTTGCAGTAAGTGATACCCGGGTGATGCCGCACCATTCGGCATCCACTCAGTACTGCTCTGTCTCTCACCCGCTCCATCTCCCACCCACCCGATACCGATCCGTCTCTCACCCACTTGCCGTAAGTGACACCCTCCCTCCGGCATACGATGATGATCTCGGAGGTCAAGTGGTCACGCCGGGCGTATGCAGATGGAACCTATCTTATTTAAACCTTAGACATGTCTGGCGTTCTATTGGATATTGACATGTATAGTGTCATTATGCTAAGATCAATAGGGCTTTCTAAGGACCTCAGAAATAAAGTTGTGGATGGCAATGAGTCTGTAAAGGATTTAAAAGGATCACTAAACGATTTGAAGTTATTCATTCCATTGTAAGGAAAATAATATTCAAATTTCGTACATTTGATTTGTCCAGGACTGGCCAGCCCAGCAAATGCAACCCAAGAACTGAACTTTTGTAGGTAAAAGGAGTCTCTAAGATTCCCAAAAATTGTATTCAGGTAACTCTTGCAGCAATTGCAAAGGGTGCATGCATCTACAATAACAAAGATATTTGAATGAGAGTTGTGTTAAGAAAAAGCCTTCACTGTCCAGAACCCTACAGCAAGACTAGAGTTTGCCATTGAACTTATGGGCAAAGACCAGGCCTGCTGGAACAATGTGCTGAAAATGTATCAATCAAAGGTAGATTTGTTTGGTCACAGTAACAGTAGACCTGTGTAGCAACCTTCTTTATTTGGGGCTGCTAGGCTAAATATATATAAAGTATCTCACAAAAGTGAGTACACCCCTCCACATTTTTGTAAATATTTTATTATATCTTTTCATGTGATAACACTGAAGAAATGAAACTTTGCTACAATGTAAAGTAGTGAGTGTACAGCTTGTATAACAGTGAAAATTAAATTTGCTGTCCCCTCAAAATAACTCAACACACAGCCATTAATGTCTAAACCGCTGGCAACAAAAGTGAGTACACCCCTAAATGAAAATGTCCAAATCAGGCCCAATTAGCAATTTTCCCTCCCCGTGTCATGTGACTCGTTAGTGTTACAAGGTCTCAGGTGTGACTAGGGAGCAGGCGTGTTAAATTTGGTGTTATCACTCTCACTCTCTCATACTGGCCACTGGAAGTTCAACATGGCACCTTATGGAAAAGAGCTCTCTGAGGAACAAAAAAAAAAAAGAAATGTTTCTCTACATAAAGATGGGCTAGGCTATAAGAAGATTGCCAAGACCCTGAAACTGAGCTGCAGCTCTGTGGCCAAGACCATACAGCAGTTTAACAGGACAAGTGCCACTCAGAACAGACCTTGCCATGGTCGACCAAAGAAGTTGAGTAGAGAAGAGTACACATGTTCACCGACATATCCAGAGGTTGTCATAGGGAAATAGAGTGCTGCAAGCATTGCTGCAAAGGTTGAAGGGGTGGGGGGGTCTGTCTGTCAGTGCTCAGACCATACGCCATACACTGCATCAAATTGGTCTGCATGGCTGTCATCCCAGAATGAAGCCTCTTCTAAAGATGATGCACAAGAAAGCCCGAAAAACAGTTTGCTGAAGACAAGCAGACTAAGGACATGGATTACTGGAACCTGATTTGATGAAACCAAGATAAACTTATTTGGTTCAAATGGTGTCAAACGTGTGTGGCGGCAACCAGGTGAGGAGTACAAAGACAAGTGTGTCTTGCCTACAGTCAAGCATGGTGGTGGGAATCTCATGGTCTGGGGCTGCATGAGTGCTGCCGGCACTGGGGAGCTACAGTTCATTGAGGGAACCATGAATGCCAACATGTACTGTGACATACTGAAGCAGAGCGTGATCCCCTTCCTTCAGTGACTGGATATTCAAACATGATAATGACCCCAAACCCACCTCCAAGACAACCACTGCCTTGCTAAAGAAGCTGAGGGTAAAGGTAATGGACTGGCCAAACATGTCTCCAGACCTAAACCCTATGTAGCATCTGTGGGAGATTCTCAAATGGAAGGTGGAGGAGCGCAAGGTCTCTAACATCCACCAGCTCGGTGATGTAGTCATGGAGGAATAGAAGAGGACTCCAGTGGCAACCTGTGAAGCTCTGGTGAACTCCATGCCCAAGTGGGTTAAGGCAGTGCTGGAAAATAATGGTGACCACCAGTGTTGGGGGTAACTAGTTACAAAGTAACTAATTACAGTAACTACATTACTTTTTTTGGTAACTAAGTAAAGTAACTAGTTACAATACTAATATTGGTAACTACACTACTTTACTAGGCTATAGGAAGTAACTTCACTACTTTACTAGACTGTAGGAACGCGCTTTCCTGCGTTACCCAAGCCGTGCGATACAATCGTTATTTCGAAGAATAGAGAGGGATGAAGTTTATGACTTTTTGTTGCACTTTATGTTTTATTCTGTTTTTTCAGGTTTTGTTCTCATGTTTCCCAAAGCTTGTGTTTATACAATAAACTCTATGCAGAAAGAGTGTCATGTATCTTCTTCTACACGGTCAATTAAGAAAGAGGAGAGTAAAGTAAAAAGTAGTGAAGTTACTTTTCAAATACAGTAACTAGTAAAGTAATCTCATTACAATTTACAGAAGTAACTAGTAACTAGTAACTAGTTACATTTTTTGAGTAACTACCCCAACACTGGTGACCACACAAAATATTACCACTTTGGTCCCAATGTGGACATTTTAACATTTAGGGGTGTACTCACTTTTTTTGTCAGTGGTTTAGACATTAATGGCTGTGTGTTGAGTTATTTTGAGGGGACAGCAAATGTACACTGTTATACAAGCTGTACACTCAATACTTTACATTGTAGCAAAGTGTCATTTCTTCAGTGTTGTCACATGAAAAGATGTATTAAAATATTAAAATATTTACAAAAATGTGAGGGGTGTACTCTCTTTGGCGAGATACTGTGTATATATATATGTATATAAAATTATTATTATTATTTTTTGCTTTACTGCAGTTAGTGGAGCAGTAATCAATAATTATTTTTGTCTGGCCAGAGATTCCTAGCTGGGTGTTAGATTTCTCCCACCTGCTTCTCCTGGGGCTGCTGCCCACTGGGAGATAGCTAGAGAGCAGGGCCGTGCCGTGAGGTCAGTGGCTGGTGAGGCACTGGCTAGTATCAGAGCCAGATTCTCATTATGTAGGCGATAGCAGTTCTACTAGTGATACTCATTTACCAAAAATATTTACAAACACTTTCCTTTTAAGATGTTTTTCAGTCATCCATTTTGTTGATGCTGGAAACAATATTACTAGCAAAGATGACGATAAAGATTGTAGAAAAATAAAACGCGTCTCTTTATTTTCTGAAGCCAGAAATATAACAGTAATATTGAGTAAATAAAAAAGTAAACAATAAAGGGTTCAGGGTTAGTTACTAAAACGTGAAATGCAGGAGAATTAAAAAAAAACTGTGAAACAGTGAAACAGTCCAACTAAAAAATTATATATAATGTTTGGGGTTCTAAGTAATTTCTAGCAAAATAAATGATGATTTTTACATGTAGGAGAGAAGTGTCAGAATTGGCCTGGGTGGCAAGTGGTTAATTACCATAAGTAAGTAATAAACACATAATAATTTATATATTGTTTTTAAGGTATTTCACTATATTATCAAAACCTGTGCTCAAGCAGGTGGCTTAACAGGCAAATTACTGAAGTTTGAAGTTATAACTTCAAACCAGTACTTTCACAGTAAATAGATAAATAATATATTATTTTGCTTGATTAAAAAAGTACCTTTTCCTCAGTAGCAGATTCTCCCTCTTAACTTTGTGAAAAAAACATGGGATTATGGGTAAACCTTGTACCCATAAACTAGGGATTGACTGATTATCGGCAAAGCCGATATATCAAAGGCTGATCTGCACTTTCCCCGATATATCGGAATCGGCCCCCGAGGTTACTTAGATATTTAGGGAAAGTGCTGTAAGGACAACCGATGTGGCTGAGAAGCCTCTCGGCTGTCATTACAAGGAGAGGGAGGAGACGTCCCCCCCTTCCGCCGCCTTCCGCGGCTTGCCCGGGTCTCCCGCCTCACCGGGAGACCCGGGCATCTTACCTGCACGGCCGCCGAAGAGAAGACCCGATCAAAGCCGCATTTACCTCTGATCGGGTCTCCATGTAAAAACCCAGAAGTTATCTCATGACATCACTTCCGGGTATTCGGCGCCAGAATAAAAAAAATAACAGCATTCAAAACAGCCAAACTTGGCTGTTTTGAATGCTTTTAAGTGCAGAGGAGGGGTTTGGGGTCTTTTAGACCCTCAGATCCCTCCACAACAGTACCTGTCAAGTGTAAAAATAAAAAAAATAAAACATTTTTAAATGTACAAAAATATCAGCCACTATCGGCCGATACCGATATTCAATGGCCAAAATATCGGTATCGGTATCAGCAATGAAAATCCAATATCGGTCGATCACTACCATAAACCCATGTTTTTTCCTTGTAGTTAACAGGGCTAAGCTGGAGGGGAGCATGTGTCTTTTAGACACATGCCCCCTTCTATGACTCTGCAGTTAGAGGAGAGCCTGTACTGTAGCATTTGTATTGGACAGCTTGGACCAGTGGTGCTTTACCAGATGTCCAAGGCTCCAAGCTGTACATTGAGCTTAGTGTCTATGACTAGAAGTCAGAGGCACTGTGAGCTCATCCTCTCAGTCTGCTGCAAACAGCGTGTGCCAGCTTCTATTTAAACTGGCCATGCTGTATGTAGCTTCTGACAGGCTGTGCAAGGACCCCCATATCTCCAGAACCATAGGTATGGTAGACTACCTACCCCCCAAATTTGGGGTCTCTGTGACCCCAGGTCGCCGAGCTACGACCCTCAAAGCTTGATAATTTTTTTCTTTTTTCATATGCACGTCCCTACTAGGGTGACAAGAAATTGCAGTCTGGGCCTCAGCAGGAGCTGGGCTGTGGGCATGGGTGTCCGCAGAACTTTTTTCAGGGGGGGGGGCATAAATTTAAGGTCACCCATTCTCCGTCCCTTTTCAACAATGTCATGAAGGGGAGGGGCTTAGTCATACTTATATTGAGCATTTTTTTACTTGTGCTGTGTAATTTGGCTCCTTCTAGCACCTAAAATACCTGGCTGATCCTGCCTAGCTATGTCCTCCTCTCTGTAAACTGACCACACTGTACCATGGCTGTTGAGCCTTGACACCGTGGTCAGTGTACATGTCTCCATCATCCACAGCTCTTCTGTCCTCCTCTGTCCTCTCTCCCCCTTCCCTCCTTGCCTCTCTACTTCTGTGTCAGTGCCCGCCCCCTCCCCTCCTGCTGCTGTAGTTTCATTTAAAGTTGAATATCATACTGTCTGTTTAATAATCCTGAGAGCCCTGTGTCTGTGTTTTATAAAAATAAGCCTTCTTTACAAGTTTTCAAAGTGCCAATCGCCGCTCACGTGACCCGTCGGCTCTCTCCTCCTCCCCTCCCGACTGACATCATCCTCGGCCCGCCTGCGGCAGGTAGCTGACAGACGGGGAAAGGAGAGAGCCGACAGGCTACATGAGCGGCACTCGTTGCTATACAAACTGGTAAAGAACGGCTTATTTTTTTAAAACACAGACACACGGGCACAAAGGATTATTAAACAGACCAGACAGGATGGTATAAAGTGGCTTAGAAGCCACTTTAAAGGGGAAGTTGAGATTCCGGGGGGGGGGGGGGCATTTGCCCCCCGTTGCCTCTACCTGCGGAAGCCCATGGCTGTGGGCCTGAAGGAGATTGCTAGTGGATTTTGCTGGAGGAAATTGTTCTGAAGCCCTGGTCTGGAGAAGGATCTTTTATCTCCCTCACTGAGAATCTACCTGTGGAGGCTGGGTGGCAGACAGCTCCTGGGATATTGTGAGTAAGACCTGTTTGAGTCTTTTATGTGAGCCAGCTACTATAAGGATTTGTGCTAGAAGTTTATCCTCCTATTGATTGCTATTGTTTCAATAACTTCTAAAAAGACATCCCCTAGACTGAGCCTGTATTCTCGGTGTGGGTAAAATTGTGCATGTAAGTGGGGCCTCTGGCAGCCTCATGTCTGTTTCCAGTGGCCCCACTGGGGGTGAGCACTACACTTGTTTGCCTCAAACTAAAGACTATAAAACATCCCAGGAGAAGAACCTCATGAAAAGCATGGTGGCAGAAATATTATAATTTAGGGTTGCTTTGCTGTTCAAAGTTGAAGTCTAATCTAAACTTATCTACACCTAAATCTACTCAAACCCCCATTCAAATCCCCATACTAACTACCCTGTAAAGGAAAGATGTGTATACTTGCTTAATCTAAGGGCGCTCAGGCCCGATCACAAAATCAGCTCCCAGCACCAGTGTTAAGGGAGAGGAGGGACAGCAGACAATGGATGCCCCATAGTAAGTGTATGAGTGACGTCACGGCCCAGGCACTCTGCAACCGTTGTCGCTGCTCTCTCTTCTCCCCTGAAGCCAACCTTTGGGGAGATCATGTGACCGAACCGGAGCACCCTTAGATTAGGTAAGAGTGAAGATGGGAGCACTAAAAGTGGTGATAGTGCAGAGCAGGTGGACTTTGTTTTTAAGGTAAGTCTGCCGTAATGTGCTTGTATGTGGTGAATACTAGCACATAATGGCATTAACCTGCATGTCATAGTTGTGTATATATAGTGTTCCATTAAGATGTGATGAATTTACAAATGCCAGCTCAGCAGCAAATAAAATGCTCCTTTAAGTTACTTTAGAATATTAAAAAAACAAGCAATACCTTTATTCCTGAACCATCACGAGAATGCAATCTTTCATAAGACTGTTATAACTAGTAAACATGTACTATAGGTTGCTCATTTCTGATGCTCCCTAGGTGATAAGTAGCTAACCATCACCTGGATGGAGGTGCCTAAAGTGTCCTTGCAGCATTATAGTTTTTTGTGAATTTATTTATCTATCTTTAATTGCAGAAAGTCCTGATACTTCAGAAAAAGAGGCCTTGATGTCAGAGCTAAAAATGATGACTCAGGTTGGACATCATGAAAATGTAGTAAATTTGCTGGGAGCATGTACCACGTCAGGTAAACGTCCATTTTTCAATGTTTTATATGAAGCACTACAACCTATAGGGGTTGCAGATGACTGGGTTCCCCACTCCTGCACAGCAAGGCAACAAGTAACTTCCACACTTTCTCCACACAAGGAACAGTCTTTGAGCTTGGTTTTTATGTTTTATTAGGGGGTAATAATTTGGATGGGGAATAAGAAATATAGAAATATGGGATGCCCAACTTGATAGCAATGAAAACCAAGGACAACTTCCTCCCAATGTCAATTCCAGATTTGGTTCTTCACTCCCAGACATTGACAGTTTCTAAGTGAAAAGATTCAACAGCCCCTTAGGGTTCTTAATACCTTTAGGAATTAGCACAAAGTGTTGTAAACTGCATACTGGAGTACCTCCAACTCCCCTGTAGACACTGGTCCCAGCTCTACCAACTGCAGGAAATGCCAGCCAACCTGGCTGCTTCTTTACCAGTCTGCTTGACTGACTCTTCACCAGTCTACCCGACTCCAGAGATCTCCCAGGTCAAGGTTAAGAAACATTTAAGCACACATTTATCGTCTAGAGAGACCTGCTATGTGCGGCAGTCTCTCCCCTTGTAGGTCCCTGACAGTGCTGTAGTACTCACACTGTCCTCCTTGCTCCTGCTGCCTCTCAGAGAAGACTCCCTCCAAACTGCTTCTGTTGTCCTCCCAGGTCAGCCCGAGCCCCGACCAGAGGCAGAGAAACCCCTCAAGACTGGGGAGTTTGCCTCAAGGGCCACCAACGGCCCCCTTAGCACTCCATCTCCCTCTTCCATCTGAATCTCCTGGCAAGCATGACTCATCTATATGCAAGGGCTGTCTTAGCCCCATGCCAGGCCCACTGCCTGGAGATCGGCCCAATGTCCCTAAGTATGTAGATCAATCCTCCTGGCCTCCACCCACTAACCTCTAGAAGTTTTCTTCAAACTTCCAGACCCAGGGGGAGGCACTAGAGACTTGCCTGCATGAGTCATCCAGTCTAAACACAAATAAAACCTGACCCAGATTCAATGACTCATGCTTAACCATAAGCCTAACTATGTTTAACCTACTCTCACACTAGCAGCTCACTAAAGGGTGCTACATACATTATACTGTATATGGACTACTGCCACCCAAAACTTTGCTGTTTATATAACATTAACAGGTTGCATTTTCTGTATTTTGCTTTAATATCAGTGCACAAGACTTTTTGCCTTTGTATCCATCCATTTTTCAGGTCCATTGTATCTCATTTTTGAATACTGCCCCTATGGTGATCTTCTCAACTACTTGAAGTCTAACCGAGAGACATTTCACAAGACATGGTCAGATGTCATTAAAAACAATACCTTCACTTTTTACCATAATTTTAACCAGGAGGATAAGTTCAGGTAAATGTATTTGATTTTACAAATATTTATGGTTTATGTGCTAATTTTTATTAAAAAAAAAAAAATTCTCCTCATTCGTTTTCTAATACCAGGAAAAGTAAGTGGCAACATATCTACCTGAACTCATAGAGTAACAAATTCCTTCTTGACCCCTCAAGGCAGCTGGATCAGTTCCTGGGTCAAATATTTCCTATATTACCCTTTAAAAATAATAACTGATATTTTTGTGTTAGCTGTGAAAAACTCATCCAGTCTTAATAAAGGCCCTAGCACATACAAACTAGTAATGCTGAGATGAAGCACTTTAAATAAATATGCCTAAATACTGATCTTTAGCTCTCCAGCAACTACATTGTAAATTTTCTATACCCCCTTACTTGGCAATAAGGTCCCAGGCACATTCAGCTCAGGGAGTGATTCTTGTCTCAGCATGTTCAAAATGATGGGGACCAGTCACTTTAATTAAGGTTTTTGTATTTTTTTTTTTTTTGCACACGTGCATGAAGAATGGGAGGTGGGGTGTAGGGAGCACAAGATAACTGCAGGTTTCTACATAAACATAGTCCTAAGTCTTCTGCATGTCTTTCTAACTTTTTGAATTTCTATGTCACAGGGCTATACTGGCTGGGCACTTAAACTTCAAATGTGACTCCCTGATAACTGAGGTTCTAGGGGCATCTCAGTCTTATGGTTGCCATACACTAGCAGAAAAATCGGTAGAAAATCTATAATGACGATCGTTCACCCAATATTCTTATAGTAAGTGGGTGACGAACGGTAACGGCTTTCAACTTTCTGGCCTTAAAAAATTGGAAATATTTTTGCTGATCTACCGACATTCTTGTGTTTTGTGTCTGCCTCGCCCGAGAACAATCGTGCGACTTTTCTTGCGCATGTGCCAAAACCTTTAACCCGGAAAGTAGACATATTAGAGGATGATCATAATAATAAAAGAAATGTCTGATCCATGAAAAAAAGTTTTATGTAAAGTGCATTTATTTCCACGAACGTTCATGGCTAAACTAAACAAGGGCACACTGCTAGCTTTTGCAAATATAGAGTATATAATAACCAACCAAAATTGTGCAATAATCAACAAACTTTATTGCAAATGAAGCACAGCATGTCACAAACAATATACAGTAAACATTATAAAACATGTTATGATCCCAAAAATCCATTGATCCATTGTGAAAGTTTCAGGAAAGAAGGTTCTTCAACAAACACACCGATCGTTCCAGAAATGAGAGTGAGTATAACCCGGAAGTTACGTATAGAGGTCACTTTCGTGTCATCATTTCCCTTCTGGTTTCACGAAAACGAACGATAAAATGGTTAATTTATGTTCATGGAACATTTATCTTTCGAAATTTCATAGTTCTATAATGGCAGTATCTTTTGCCATTCCGATAAATCGTTTGATTTTAAAAACTTGCACGGCCGATTTTTCTGCTAGTATATGGCCACCATTAGTCCTCAAGTCAGTACAGTTTAGAAAGGTTCCAGTGTTACTTTCCCACTCAATCAATCAATCAATCAATCAATCAATCACTCAATCACTCACCACCTCAATTGTAGGGCGCAACTGCAGTTTGCTTCCTCTAAGCTCAACATAGCACTCCATTGCAGCCAGTATCTTCAAGGGTTTCTCCCAGGAGGTGAGATCCTTGCAGCGCTCAAAATCCTTAGGCCCTACAAACAAGACAGGTGTCATACTTACATCTTTACAGGGAAAAATCCCAGGAGAGAAGACCCTGTGCCAGTAAATAAAATGTTTCCTTCCAGTGACACCACCGATACAGGAAAATTTTTCCTCCCAGTGACACCACCAATGCAGGGAAGTTTTTCCTTACAGTGACACCGCCAATGCAAGGTCATTTTTCCTTCCAGTGACGCTACCAATGCAAGGACAAATTTCCTTCCAATGACATTACAGACACAGGGGTATCTTTTCCCTTCCAGTGACACCAGTGACGCAAGGACAGTGTTTCCTTTCAGTCACACCACAGACACAGGGGAATTTTTTCCTTTCAGTGAAACCACGGTTGCAGGGACATTTTCTCCTTCTAGTGACATCACCACTGCTGGGACATTGTTTCCTTCCAGTGACACCACAGGTGCAGAGGTAAGTGTTTCCCTCCAGTGACTTCACTGTTGCAGGGACAGCTTTTCCTATCAGTCACAGCACAGACACAGGCGCATTTTTTTCTTTTAGTGACCACACAACTGCTGGGACATTTATTTTCCTTCCAGTGACACCACCAATGCTTGAACATTTTTCCTTCCAGTGATACCACAGACGCAGGGACATTTTTTTCCTTTAGTGACACTACAGATGCAGGGAAATCTTTCCTTACAGTGACACCAACAATGCAAGGACATTTTTCCTTACAGTGACACCACCAATGCAGGGACATTTTTCCTTCCATTGACACCACAGATGCAGAGACAGTGTTTCCTTTCAGATACACCACAGGCACAGGGGCATTTTTCCCTTTCAATGACACTACAGTTGAAAGGACATTTCTCTTTCCAGTGACACCATCACTGCTGGAACTTTTTTTCCTTCCAGTGACACCACAGATGCAGAGGTAAGTGTTTTAGTTTCAGTGACTTCACTGATGCAGGGACAGCTTTTCCTTTCAGTCACACCACAGACACAGGAGCATTTTTTCTTTTCAGTGACCAAACAGATGCAGGGACATTTTTCGATTCTAGTGACACCACCAATGCTGGTATATTTATTTTCCTTCCAGTGACAACACCAATGCTTGGACATTTTTCCTTCCAGGGACACCACAGATGCAGGAAAATGATGTCTCATGCTCTCTGAACCACTGTTTCACAATTTGAGCCCAATGAATCCTGGCATTGTCTTCTTGGAATATGCCCGTGCCATCAGGGAAGAAAAAATCCATTGATGGAATAACCTGGCCATTCAGTATATTCAGGTAGTCAGCTGACCTCATTCTTTGGGCACATGCAGTAACTATCCAATAGGATAGTTACTGAATGCTTAGTTTAGTTAGTTGCTTAGGTAATTCAAGGTGGCGACTTTTTTTTGGGCCAGGCAGTGTATTTAAATGTGGCATGCCTTGTGCACCACTATTAGGCCCATCCCCTCCTCGACACCGGAAGGGGGAGCACAGTTTACCACCTTCACCCTTGTCACTGGATGACCTTGTAAAGGCATTTCCAGGAAGTTAATTGTTATTGTTATTTTTCTTAGGAACTTCTAGTCAAAATTCTGTTTTTTAAGGGTACTGCCTAGTCACAAATAACATTTCTAAAAATTCCTTATAACATACCAAATCTCCATTTTTTTTAGTTTATTTCCACTTTACAGTACATTAAAAGAAATATATAGATTTATATTATTGACTTCTGAAAATGCTACTTGTCCATTCGTCATGCTGATCTATTTGTTTTTAATTTCTGAATTGATCTGAAGTAATGTGAGTAATGAATGCTAAATAAATAGGTGTGAAACTCAAATTCTCACATTTTCCTGAATTCAATTATAAAATTATAATATGAATAGTATCTTTTTACTTAAATGTACCTTGTATGCATTCTTGTAGAGACAGACTTGTGACATCAGTAAGCAACTGCTCCTACAGTGGACTACTTCCGACACCCGACATATGTGACAAAAGTCAGTACAATTGGGACATGTCTTCTGGACACACTGAGCTCCTCCAAGCTGAAGGTATAATAAGAGTCTTATTCATCTATGTTGGAAGGGATTATGATAGTAGGAATAAGTCATGGACTGCATGGAGAACTACTGCAGGTAGAGACACACTACTAAAAAGCACAAAGGCACCAGATGCCCTAGCTGTAAAGTGGCTGAGTTTTTCTAATATCTGTCAGTGAAACAAGCCTAAAGCCCCGTACATACGGGCTGAATGTAGGAAGACATTGGCCGGTTAAAAAGTATAAAAAAAAAAAGGCCGACATTTGCCCCAGCATGCTGGAAAACCAACAGCCGACCAACTCCAGATCAGTGCTCTCAGCCAATGGCAGGAAGTGCTGTTCGGAGAGTTCTGACGGAGGAGCCGTTCCCCAGTCAGAACACAACAGCTCAGGGGGGGGGATTACTGTACTAACTTCAGCCCGCTAGGTTGAACGAAAAAAACGTAGTAGTTTGTACCAGGCTTAATAAGGGTGTTTAGCCCCGGTGCATGAGGCTTCAGAGTTTAGGGGTGTATGGGAGGTACAGGTGCAATGTGCAGCCCAATGCTGGCAGCCTGTAAAACTCTATGAAAGTCCGACTGCTGCTGTGGCTGGACAGTGCACCAGGTGGTACTTATGTTTGCAGTGGAGTATGTGCCCATACACAAACATTTTGAAATCAAGCAGACTGCATTCTTGGCTTTGGTCCCTGGCTGCATACTGCACTAGAAGGACTGCTCGGTGCACTGCCACACCCCATCCAGTTGCAGCATTTGTCAGGCTTTCATTGAGTTTTACAGGGTGCTGGCAGTGGAGCTAGATGATACACCTGTACCTTCCACCCCCCACCTAAATGCCAGAGCCTTATGCACCAGGGCTAAACGCCCAGTGTGCATGAGGCCTTATGAAAGGAGGGGGAAGGAAATCTGTTCACATGATTTACTTTCTGCCTAAATAACTGTTGGTAAAAAACAGTTATCTGTGGGTTTATTTGAAAAAAAAAAAGCAAGCAAAAGAGCCAATAACCCATCCATTCTAAAATAGTTATTTTGTGCAATTCAGACACATGGGTAATGGTGTTTTTTCCATACTGATATTTGTGGTGTATTTACACTGGTCACGCAAAAGTGGATGTATCCTTAAAGAAAAAAAAACTTACATTAAAAATTAGCAGCTTGCATAGGCTTCCTATAGAGACACTACTGATTATTTTCTTTATTTGGATATTAGAGATTTAAACTATAGATAGGAACTCAACTAACCCATTCTAAACCAAGGGATTCTGTGCTGTAACCTTAGTGACTGTGGTCAAGAGACGTTATGTATGTATGTGACTGTTTTTTTTTTTATTTGCTTGAGTACAGTGTATCTTTTCTTCTCTCTGTCTGCCCTTTGATACCCCTGAATGGCTGTTCTTGGAAGTAAAAACTATAGACCAAAAAAGATACAATAAAATGATCTTCCAGATATTAAATCACAAATACTCTTCTAATTGAAACATCATGTATAAAGTTAGTCTAATGGTGGCCACACATTTTGATTTGTTTTTCTGATGGTTGTGCAATTTGATCAAAGCAATCCCTTTAGTTGAATTTTGAATTTCCCTTCCTGTCTATTTAGACTTATTTTAATCAAATTTGATCAAAACTGAGTTGATTGGCCAAGGTGGAATTATCAATAATTTTGCATCAGTTGGCAGAACTTTGTTCATGAATACGATTGTATTTTGATCGATCCGATTATAAGATTATATGTGGAAACAAAAAAGTGAATAATATAAACTCGGTTAAATCGGTTATCGTCTATAGGTCAATTCTTCCTATAGAAGAAAATTTATGAAGGCAGCACAGTGGCCAAATGTTTAGCACTTCCGCCTAGCATGACACTACCTGCCTAGGGTTTGAATGCTCTCTCGGCGCCTGCGTTGGTTTCCTCCGGGTACTCTGGTTTCCTCTCACATTCCAAAGACATGCTGGTAGGTTAATTGGCTCCTGTCTAAATTGGCCCTAGTATGTGTAATATGAAGGTGACTTAGGGACTTTAGATTGTAAGCTCCTTAAGGGCAGGAACTGATATGAATGTACTATATGTATATGTATATCTATATATATATATATATATATATATATATATAAGATATATATATACTGTATCTATATATATATATATATATATATATATATATATATATATATATATATATATATATATATATATATATATACAGTATATATATAATGTGTGTGTGTGTGTGTGTGTGTAAAGCACTGTGTAAGTTTACTATATAGGTACCTATTAAAGAAATCAATAATTTATCAAAATGGTTATGACCACCATTAGAAGCTTGCTTGCTACTGCTTTTGCACATGCTTCATTGAATTTCCATGCTCCATGCAAAAGCATTCTATTCATGCATTCTAATCTGCACCAATGCATTCCGAGTGCTTTATATGAGTGCTATATTAGTTACTATCTTTATTACTCACCTGCCTTAATTTATGATTTCTAAGTTTACTTCACCTTTCTAAACCTTGGTTTGATCCAGCTCCTTCACCTGTCCCTTGATTTGGTTCCAACACCCTGGCTTGACTTACATCCTGGATTTCACTCCTGGTTTGCCCTGTGACCTACCTTGTGATGTATAGAAAGGAAAAGGATTGGACGGCTGCACACCCATATGATGCATACAAAAATGTATTGAAGAATCATCAATAAAAACATGGCACACATGGCAAATCAGCAGGGAAGAAGGGAGGTTGACACTTTTCACACGTTAAACGTGCTTTGTCAAAACCTTTGTGATGTAGCTGCCCATCTGGTTTTGACCTTTGGCCCATGTGTGACTTTGTCTAACACAATCTGTCTCCTGTCAAGTGAAGATTACACATTTCCATTTATAGTAATCTGTCTTGTGAGATCTGGGGGCACCCATGTAGAATGCACCCATGGATAGAGCACCCATGGATGAACATTAACACCTAGCTATTCTAGGAAAGGAGTCTTTTGTAGGTGAATAGTCTGCAATAGAGGTCATTGTGTATGGGCAGTGATTTGACTCTGGCAGTCATCTTAGGTGACAAACAGTGATGAGTAATATAAAATTAGAACATTGCATGACATGTACAAGAGTTCTAAAAAGGTTGTCTTCAGCTTTAAAAGGGTAGTTAAAAGTTTTGTCTTCTTGTAAAGAAATGAAGTACCAAAACACCAGGAAGTACGATGAGGAGGATCTGAACATTCTCACGCTTGAAGATCTACTCTCCTTCTCCTATCAAGTGGCAAAGGGGATGGAGTTCCTTGAATCAAAAATGGTAAGTTTGTTGCTACAAATAGATGGGATTGTTCTTGAACTTGCGAACCTTTGAACTGGTATGACCCAGGTCACCACGCCAGTCACATATCTGTTTTTTTAGCACAGCTAAGAATAGACATGTCTGATTACTGTGGGAGTAATTAGGAATTCTAGAGAAATGGGAGGGGTGACAGGAGCTGTAAATGGCTCAGAGAAGTGACATCACTCTTTCATGTCCACAATTAGGTTTTCCCCTCTTCATCTGCCTTCATTTACATATAAACTTCCTCTGTTCAGATACTGTAGGTTACTTTCCATAAACAATGTGTACAAATTAGCACAGCTGTATTTGGAATTGTTGCTGCCTCAGGCACTGCACGTAATTGCACAAAAGATTTACGCCAGTCAAACTGGCAGACTTATTTTTTTATACACAGCCTAACCAACTAGGGTTTCTAGTTAACAATGCTTGAGTACAATAGGTGGCTCTACTGTGCAAAATCTTGTAGTCATTAGTGACCACCTAAATCTGAGCGTGTGGTTCTGCAGGTAAGTCATTCTGAACTATCTATCGCAGAATAAAACCCAAAACCCCAATGGTCTATATCAGGCAAAGTGTAAAAAGATAACAACACCACAGGTTCAGTAAAAGATAACTATTCTTAGTAAAAAGTCAGAAGACAAAATCAACACATTTTGGGGGATCAAAATAGAGGCTTATACCTGTAACATCATTTTAAGTCAACATAATTTACAATGACAGCAGGGTAATCTCCAACTGACTTTTGACAAGAATATTAAACTTTTACTGGACTTGAACTGACCTGTGTTGCTCTCTTATCTTTTTATATGTTTCTTGGACTTTCCTGGGGACCCTCAGGGATACCCCACATAACAGCAAGCTTCCTTCCTTGAACTGGAGATTAACATGTTTTCCTTTTTGGATTCAGCCCTCCTAACACACCTTTGAAAAAAGTAAAGCCAAGGGAATTTGTACATATAAGGGCTGGATCCCAAGCAGAAGCAATGTACTGTTATTAGGTTCTTTGTGAAGGAGGGGTGCAGGCTATCCTACATCCACAGAAGGTTACAGAGTGTTTGCCGAAATGACACCATTGACAAGAGTCACCAATGACAAGACTTGCCCATGTCAATGGTGTCATCCCAGTAAATATTCTGTAGCCTTCTGTGGATGTCGGATAGCCTGCACACCTCCTTTGTCCAGAACTTAATGATGACACATTGTTTCTGCTTGGAATACATTATTTACCTGCAATGAAAAAGAAGAGTTACTACAGAGGAACAGTTGTGCATTGGAGAGATGTGTGGAATGGAGTATATTTTAGATAAATATTGTGACAAAGAAGTATCATCCCTAAATACTACATAGGAGGGAGAGGGAGAACATTGGGTATGGGACTTTAAATATACTTCTCTTGTATACAGTACAAGTAGTAGTAAAACATGCATCTTTTATTTTATACAATATAAAAACAGCATGTCTTGATAACTTCAAAATACATTACAACAGAGGGTTAAGTTAGATCTTTGTATAAAAGTCGACCCGTTTCGCTGAACATCCACTTCTTCAGGACCAAACGTCTTTAATACATTGAAAAGATGTGAATATCAGAGAGAAGGCCTTGTCACACCAGGGGTGGCAGTGGTAAATATCCCTTTCCTAATACAATAGTGTGGTAAAATATCTATACCTAATAGTATACCCAAAATATAAAATATATGCAATAGTATGGTAATGGTAAAATATCTATACCTAATAGTATAGCCAAAAAATCAACACCTTAGGTAGTATCCCTTTTGGTTCTACACTATCACCCACGAATGCATATACAGTATCTCACATAAGTGAGTACACCCCTCACATTTTTGTAAATATTTTATTATATCTTTTAATGTGACAACACTGAAGAAATGACACTTTGCTACAATGTAAAGTAGTCAGTGTACAGCTTGTATAACAGTGTAAATTTGCTGTCTCCTCAAAATAACTCAACACACAGCCATTAATGTCTAAACCGCTGGCAACAAAAGTGAGTACACCCCTAAGTGTAAAAGTCCTAATTGGGCCCAATTAGCAATTTTCCCTCCCTAATGTCATGTGACTCTTTAGTGTTACAAGGTCTCAGGTGTGAATGGGGAGCAGGTGTGTTAAATTTGGTGTTATCGCTTTCACTTTCTCATACTGGTCACTGGAAGTTCAACATGGCACCTCATGCCAAAAAACTCTCTGAGGATCTGAAAAAAAATGATTGTTGCTCTACATAAAGATGGCCTAGGCTATAGCAAAATTGCCAAGACCCTGAAACTGAGCTGCAGCAAGGTGGCCAAGACCCTACAGCGGTTTAAAAGGGCAGGTTCCACTCAGAACAGGCCTCGCCATGGTTGACCAAAGAAGTTGAGTGCACATGCTCAGCGTCATATCCAGTGGTTGTCTTTGGGAAATAGATGTATGAGTGCTGCCATCATTGCTGCAGAGGTTGAAGGGATGGGGGAACAGCCTGTCAGTGTTCAGACCATACTGCATCAAATTTGTCTGCATGGCTGTCATCCCAGAAGGAAGCCTCTTCTAAAGAGGATGCACAGGAAAGCCCGCAAACAGTTTACTGAAGACAAGCAGACTAAGGACATGGATTACTGGAACCCTATCCTGTGGTCTGATGAGACCAAGATAAACTTTTTTTGGTCCATATGGTGTCAAGCGTGTGTGTTGCAGCAACCAGGTGTTGCCAGCAGTTTAGAAATGAATAGCTGTGTGTTGAGTTATTTTGAGGGGACAGCAAATTTACACTGTTATAAAAGCTGTACACTCACTACTTTACATTGTAGCAAATTGTCATTTCTTCAGTGTTGTCACATGAAAAGATATAACAAAATATTTACAAAAATGTGAGGGGTGTAATCACTTTTGTGAGATACTGTACATACAATGCTGTGGCTAATGGAAACAGCTCAAATCATATAGTTTTCAATCCACAAAATCCCTGGATTTCCTAAAGATGCCTAACGGCGAAATGCATTGAGGTCAGGTTGCTGCCTCTATCGTCTAGCTATGGATTGTCATCTGTAGTGCTAGTTGCTTTTTCAATATTTTATCCACTTTAGCGCAGTGTTCCCCTTTTGTTTATACATCTACTTTAGACTTTATAACTTTCACTATTGTGTTGATACAAAATATAAGTTTTGTGGACTTTGCTGTTTCTTTTTCACTATTTGTTTGGAATTAAATGCATTTTAAATTATTGTCAAACTCATTTTTACTGGTAAAATTAAGTATAATTTTCAGCACTTTGATAGCTATACATTTTTTGTCACATTTATTTTTGGTTGTATGATTCACATCACTTATGGATTTGCACTATATGGTTGAGCTGTTTCCATTAGCCATAGCATCACATGTATATGCATTAGTGGGTGATAGTGTAGAACCTAAGGTGTTTAAATACCAGTTATTGGTTTATGTCATTTTAAGGTTTTTGGATAAGTGCTTAAGATTTTTTGGGTATATTTTTAGGTATAGATATTTTACCACACTATTGTATTAGGAAAGAGATATTTACCCCTGCCACCCATGGTGTGGCAGCACCTTCTCTCTGATATTTACATCTATTTATTAGCCAGAAGGCTAAAGGGTGCGGTCACTAGAATAGGCTTTGAAGGGATTGGCGCTGTGTCTAGGTATTTAATACATTGAAAAGGTCTACCCATATAACAATAAAATCAAATCTATAAATAAGAAAGAATACAAACATAAAAAGACTATAAATTCATAAAGTATTGGTGCACGGTCAAATTCACATGGCAAGTTATTTATTTATACAATCTATTCATAGGAGATATTCATACAGGGTTAACATCACATATCCATACAGGGTTCAAAAACATTTCTTATGTGTGAGATTCTGAGTGCAAATAATTGCATAGGAAATTAATGCTTACTTACCCTATTGCGCTAGAAATGAAGAGCAAACAGGGTAATCTGAGGAAGAAGGTCTATGGGCCTATATTAGCCTGGCGGTCCATGGGAGGAAAAATCCCCAAATACAAGGGTCAATCATTGCATTATGTGCACTTTTGCATAAGTACAGCCCTTATATATATATATACTAACTGGTAACTTCTAAAATTGAAAACATTTGTGGATGCAGTCACCAAGTGTGAACGTCCAACAACAAATTGGACAAGAACCAATGCAAACCATCTTGCAGCTTTGACACTGCGCATGACTGGAACATAAACCATCAAAAGGGGGTTAACTATAGGGATGGGCCGATCACCCCCCTGTTTAGCTCACACCAGAACATCTCGAACAGGGAAAAAGTTCTAGCGAACATGCGAACTCTGGTAAAGCCTATGGGACACGAACATGAAAAATCAAAAGTCCTAATTTTAAAGGCTTATATGCAAGTTATTGCCATAAAAAGTGTATGGGGACCCCGGTACTGCCCTGGGGGGCCTGTATCGATGCAAAACATTTTTTTTAAAACAATCGTTTTTAAAGGAGCAGTGATTTTAATGATGCTTGAAATGAAACATTAAAAATTAAAACTCCCTTAAATATCATGCCTGGGGGGTCCCCTTAATGTGCCTGTAAAGTGGCTCATCTGCACCATGTATGGAGCCTGCTGCAGCAATACTGACATTTCTAAAGGTAAAAATGTCATTTAAACTTGCTCGCGGCTGTAATATTTTGCCGTCTCGATGTACCCAAACCCATTCACGTGGGGGGGGGGGCGGGATCTGGGGACCCCCTTGTTAAAGAGGGCTTCCAGATTCCGATAAGCCCCCCACCTGCCAACCCCACAACCACGGGCCAGGGTGGTTGGGAAGAGGCCCTTGTCCAACATGGGCACCCCAAAGCACCCTCCCCATGTTGAGGGCAAGCAGCCTGGTATGGTTCAGGAGGGGGGTGCTCGCTCACCCCCCCCCCTTTCCTGGACTGCCAGGTGCATGCTCGGATAAGGTTCTAGTACGGACTCCACGCCATTTTCTTTTTAACTTTTTGGCATGGAGTTCCCCTTAAAATCTGTACCAGACCTAAAGTGCCTGGTATGGATTTTGGGGGGAACCCACGCTGTTTTTTTCTTTTTCATTTTTACTTGGAGGTTCCCCTAAAATATATACCAGAACCAAAGGGCCAGGTATAGATTTCTTTTGGGAGACCCCACGCCATTTTTCTTTTTAAAATTCTATCATAGTTTCCCATTAACCACTTAAATACAGGGCACTTTCACCTCCTTCCTGCCTAGACCAATTTTCAGCTTTCAGTGCTCATTGGCATCTATGGGAAATATTGGTCAGCTTGACCTGACACTGCTCCCCAACTTTAACATTGGTGTCTACGGGAAATATTGGTCAGCTTGACATGGCACTACTCCGTCTTTAATATTGTCATCTAAGGGAAATATTGTTTAGCTTGGCATGGCACTGCTCCCGTCTTTAACAGTGGCATCTTTGAGAAATATTGGTCAGCTTGGCATGGCACTACTCACGAACCATAAGTGACAGGGACACAAAACTTGGGGAGCACCAAGAGGGGACCCAGGACTACAACATATCCATACATTTTAAAAGTGGGGTATGCCTGTACACTACACTGACTGCACTAAACTGACTGAACACACTATCCTCTAACTACCTGCCTAATCTCCATTGTCACACACTATACAGGACTGCAAGGTAAACAGCAGCCTTATATAATGTGGGGCGTGGACTTAGCCCCTGAGCAATGATTGGGAAAAGGCACCCTGCCTTTGGCCAATCATGGCTCTGACAGGACATTGTGCTGTGATTTGCAAAAGCATACAGGTCAGGTGAATGCTTTGGCCAATCACAAGCACTTAATGCACTGCGATCGCGCAGTGCATTATGGGGCGCTCATCTGCAGGCGAACTTCCCACTGAGCGCCCCGGATGTTTGTGTGTTCAGTGAACACACGAACCCCGATATTTGAGTCGAACATATGTTCGACTCTAACATAAAGCCAATCCTTAGTTAACAAGGGAATTTCTTGCTGCCCATAGTAACCTAAACTAAATTTCCTTTCTACACTGTAAAATGTATTTAGTTGCTATCAGCGTCAAGAAATTTGGTGGTAAACTTTTAATACATAAGACATATACAGTAGGTTGCACTGGCATTACATGTAATCATATGGACCAATTTATTTAAATTAAAGTGGATGAAACCAATCTCCCTACATAAGTTTTATTTGTATATCTGCTGTCTTCAGATTTCTGCACTGTTTAGAAAGTGAACTTCGTGTTAGAATTTTTTCTTCCTTTTCCAGCAGTGGGTGTGGGGTCTAGGCATACACTGTGTGACAGCACACACCCCCTCCACATAGGCAGAGGAAGGAAGAAACATGCAGAGCTGTCCTGTGAATGGACCAACTTTCTGCTAATCTATCTCTATGCACCCACCCCTACACAAATTTCCAGGTGCTTTTATCTCCTGTGTCGGAGAGCTTGTCAGAAGTTATCATGCTGATAACAGAGGAACGGAGCAGCAGAAAAACATGGCTTTGGAGAGAGATAAGTAAACACGTAAACACTACAGATACATGTGCCCAGGTCAGATTTCATAAATGGGGTTTACAGCCACTTTAAAAGTAATAGTCGCATGAAATGCATCAATGTGGTGTCGTTGCTTAGGTGGGGATCCGAATGCAGATCTAGGTAGAGTTTAATTGTGCACAGCCCTCATCATTGAAAAAAACATCAAGCCTCTGCTTCGTTCCTGTGTAGAGAAGCTGCCTATACAGAGAGATGTAGATGTAAGGAAGGGAAGTATTGGCAGCAGTACATGATGATTTACAAGAGTCCACATACCCAGGAAGAGGCGCTCTTTCAGTCTTTCCGAATCTGAACACCAGAAATTGTTAGGAAAGAAAATAGTTTTAATTTGTCTATATTCATGTTACCCATTGTATATAATGACAACTGATCATTCTGTTTTGTTTTTTAGTGCATCCACAGAGACCTTGCAGCCAGAAATATACTCATAAGCAGTGGGAAGGTAGCCAAGATATGTGACTTTGGACTTGCCAGAGATGTAGAAAATGACTCAAACTATGTGGTTAAGGGCAATGTAAGTCGAATGGTTGTCTCTCTTCATTCCTTGTGTTATTAGATTGTGGCATTGCAAGTGGATTGTTGGGGGCCAAAGGAATAAAATGTTTGTTCTAGTCGTTACACTATGCAACCAAGGCTGTGCTATCTCATTTCAAAAAGGGTCACACTGCTGCTGTACTATTTAGGAGGAGTAATGCTAATTCGTGTTCTTTCTGATACGATTTAAAAACACAGTAAAAAACCCTTTCACATTGGCAATGCCCTTATTCATAATTCATGCAGGACACATGAATCCAAACTTCAACAAAACAGTTAAATACATCATTGAAATACATATATTGAAGCTGTATTTCATGTCAAAGGATTTGTATTTCTGTTCATTCAGCCCTCATATTTATACAACCTTACCATAGAGAAGAGCCAGGCTGGTGACCTGACTTTTTGCCACAGCAGTTAGGCAATTCAACCTGGTCATGTCCTTGCCCCCAGCTTGTGATAGGGAAGGAGCAGCAGAACACTGATAAGGTTATCACTTTGTTCACTTTACTCTCTCATTCTGTCAACATTGAATTGTTAGCAAATGTACACTCCTCATTGGCTCCTGGTGCTGTCACTCTCAGTCCTACTCTGAGTGCTGCTGTGCAGGGGATTCCAAGAGACTGACCTTGTCAAATGAAGGTACTTAACCTCCCTGGCGGTCTGATTATGTCAGTATTTTTGAATGACAAAGCGGTACATTGTTTTGCATGGAAATCTGTTGTTTTATATTGTAGGCCTGCAATTCTTAGGAATAAAACAGTAACAGTGAATACAAATATTACTAAATGAATAAATTAATTAATAAAATAAATTAATAAATTAACTAATAAATTATTAATAAAGAAATATTAATAAAAATAAAAGGATTAAAACAGTAAAAGTGCAGGCAGAGCACTGGA
Organism: Pelophylax lessonae; assembly: GCF_965119305.1. Lineage (NCBI taxonomy): Eukaryota > Metazoa > Chordata > Amphibia > Anura > Ranidae > Pelophylax > Pelophylax lessonae. The sequence goes on along the minus strand of NC_138769.1, from coordinate 630,791,913 downwards.
CAAAGCACTAGGGACAAGACTGAGGTGAAATGGTTTGATACAGTAATGTAATCCTAACAGATTATAATGTATCATGTCATGTTTTGTGTACTTTTTTTAATTTCCCGCCTGGTTCTGCCCCCCTGCATCGCTGCACTCGCAGGGAAGGGAAGACGGATGCCGGTGTTCTATCAGAATACTGCTACCTATCAGATTCTGCAACCGGAAGTGACACTCGCAAAGAAAAACTTTTTGCACATGCACCATGCGTTCCAACATTGCCGCTATGCGTTTCAATAGCTTTTCTAATGTGACAGAACATGAAGCAGCTGCGGACATCTTCTTACACCCACGCAAGTCTTGAATTTTAGATTTATTTTACCAGTAAACTGACCTTATAGACTGAATAACAGTACTACATTTCTATTATTATTGTAATATAGTAAATTAAGCCAGAAACCTGCAGGTAGAAGGTGGCGACGACCATCTTGGTACACCCCGCACTGCTCAGCTACAAACTGATTATATAGTGAAATAGACTATTTCACTCAGTCGCTGTGAAATAGTCTATTTCAGTAAATAAGGTGAATTTACTACTTAAATCAGTCTGAAATTCAAGACTTGGGTGGGTGTAAGAAGATGTCTGCTGCTGCTTTGTGTTCTGTCACATTAGAAAAGCTACTGGAATGCATAGCGCCCATGTTGGAACGCATGGCGCATGCACAGTAAGTTTTCTTGTCCGAACGTCACTTCCAGTTGCAGAATCTGATAGGTAGCGGTATTCTTTTTTTAAATCAGAAAACATCTTTATTGAGAGAAATTCACGCCACCACATGAAAACAGCAATACATGGCACAAGCACAATAACATGAAATCACCATCACCTTATAAAGCAGTATGCAGAGCAAATAAGCCACAACCCCCTTTAAAGCAGACAACCCCCAACAACAGTGCCTGTTACATTATCATTATTACAACCCTCCAATTCACCCCCAGTACATCAAGCAATCATCCCCCAGCAACCACAACCCATATTTACACATTTAAGACAATAAACGGTCCAGGATGAGGTCAGTAGGGGCCATATCCGGGCAATTCAACCAAGCACCCCATACTTTAGAGAATTTTTGTGGAGCTCCCCTATGTTGGTAAATAACCTTTTCCATTCTGAGAGTGCCCCCTATCTGCTCTAGCCACATCCGATAAGAGGTAGCGGTATTCTGATAGAACATCGGGATTGGCCGGAGGACATCGGGGGAGCGTAGGGACAAGGTAGGTTTCACTACAGGGTAATCCCGAGTGTGGCTCGGGGGTTACCACTTTTGGTACTGAAAATTAACCCCGAGCCACACTTGGTATTACTGCCAAGAAGGTTAAACACAAATGTGTGGCTTCAGCAAATTCTGACAACATGTACAGATAAAAACAAGTAAAATAAATAGATAAGTTGAGTATAGATAAATAAATTAGAATTGATCAATAAATAATGGTAAATAATAAAGAATGTTTTTACTGTTTCAAGAAAGTTGCTTAGGATTGAATAACCCTAAAGAAAATGATTGATTAAAAGGATGCAAAGGTTTAAAAGTTTTTTATATCCGTGTGTGTATATATATATATATATATGTGTGTGTGTGTGTGTGTGTGTGTATGTATATCCCGTATATGACAACGGCGCCATCTGTAGGCCTTGGTAATATCTGTCTGTAAACACTGCACCATGACATTGTTTCTATCCTTTTGCTGTCTATGGATATTTTATAAAAGGAACTATTATTACTACTGGGGGGCAGATACTTATGATGAAAGAGCACCATGATACTATCCACCAGATGGAATGTGGCTGTGAACCCTGTGGGAATAACGGGGTCATTGAGTTGTGGAGAGTGCATTGGATTGTCAGTTGTTGTGAAACACTGGGCAATAGGAAGGAGTGGAGAGTTATTTGCAAAAGGAGCTTTTGTTTTTCTTTTCTTTACACACTGTGGAGATAATTACTGTATTATGGGATTTGAGTATGTTTGTCTGAACACACTATGAGAGTGTCAGACCTTACTTTAGAATATTTGAATGTTATAAGTGGCATCACACTTAAGGGGGCAGCTTCTAGTAATTATTAATATTAAACTATATATCATTTAGCTTAAAACCAGGCGTCCACTATTTGCACAATATTTGTCCTTCACTTCCTAACTAAGGAATGCAGTATATTGTATGTCCTAATATTTGAGGATACTGACATTTTTTATTGACTGTGTAGTGATTCCACTTATCCATATAAAGGAGAATAATTTTTACTGCTCATGTGCAGTAAGGTGCCAGTTAGAGATACAAATTGCAGGGGTCTTCGTGATGCAGAGACCAGAACAACGAGGGGTAATTTCTTACTATCTGCCATTCTTGGTGTGAAATCTGCTCATGTGTGTCTTATCCTAAGGCTTTTATCACCATTTTTTGAAAATATGAATATTTTATGTGTCTTTAACCACTTTAATACAGGACAGTTACACCCCCTTCCTGCCCAGGCCAATGTTCAGCTTTTAGCGCTGTTTCATTTTGAATGACAATTGCGCAGTCATGCAACACTGTACCTAAACCTAATTTATGTCATTTTTTTCCCCACAAATAGAGCTTTCTTTTGGTGGTATTTGATCACTGCAAGGTTTTTTTTCTTTTTTGGTACACAAATAAAAAAAGGCCGAAAAGTTTGAAAAAAAAAAAAAATAAAGTGTTTTTGTTTGTTATAAAATTTTGTAAATAAATATGTTTTTTCCTGCACTGATGAGGCCGCACTGACAGGCACTGATGAGGAGGCACTGATGGAGTGGCACTGATGGGGTGGCACTGATATACAGCACTGATGGGCACTGATAGGCAGCACTGATGGGCAGCACTGATGGGCACTGATATGTGGCACTGATAGGTAGCACTGATATGCAACATTGGTGGGCACTGATAGGCAGCACTGATGGGCACTGATAGGTGGCACTCATAGGCACTGATAGGCAGCACTGGTGGGCAATAATGGTCACTGGTGGGTGGCACTGATAGATGGCAATGATGGGCACTGGTGGGCAGCACTGATAGATGGCAATAGTGGGCAGCACTGATAGGGAGGGCACCACGGGCAGGCTCCCTGAGCCCTAATTGCCATCCCTGGTGATCATGGGTGGGCATCCCTGGTGGTCATGGGTGGGCATCCCTGGTGGCTCTACTGGCACCCCCCAGGGTCTGCACTGGTAATCAATGTTCTGATTACCAGCACAGACCCCCCCCCTGTGATCAGTGAGTAATTAGCTAAAAAAAATGCTTCAAACTCACTGATCCCCTGGCTGCAGCACAGATCATCTCTTCTTCTCCTCGTGGACAGGCTCTATGTGAGGAGAAGAAGAGATCAAAGCTGTTTCAACGGCTGTATTTACATTACATGACGGCTGTGATTGGACAACAACTGTCATGTGATCAGGAGGGCCAAACACAGGGCCCTACTGCCAAAACTTGTTGCTAAGTGTCCGAGGGACACAGGCACATCAAGATCGTGCCGCAGCACGTGCCTGCGGTGGCGCAATCTCACTCCTTCTGCAGGACGTTCGGGAACGTCCGATCAGAAGGATGAGACTCCCACCCGGCCGTATATGTACAGTGGCCGGGTGGGAGGTGGTTAACCACTTCTGGACTGGAAGATTTTCTCCCTTAATGACCAGGCCATATTTTGCGATTCGGCACTGCGTTATTTTAACAGACAATTGTGTGGTCGTGCGACGCTGTACCTAAATAAAATTGATGTCCTTTTTTTCCCAGAAATAGAGCTTTCCTTTGGCGGTATTTGATCACCTCTGCGATTTTTATTTTTTGCTTTATAACCAAAAAAAGAGCAGAAATTCTGAAAAAAGAAAAACAATATTTTTCACTTTCTGCTATATAACATTCCCAAAAAAAAATGTAAAAATCAAAATTTTTTAACATTTTAGACCAATTTGTTTTCTGCTATATATTTTTTAGTAAAAAAAAAATCACAATAAGCGTATTTTGATTGGTTTGCGCAAAAAGTTATTTTGTCTACTAATTACTGGAAAGATTTATGTAATTTTTATTGTTTTTTTATTTTACTAGTAATGGCGGCGATCTGCGATTTTATGCGGGCCTGCAACATTGTGGCGGACAGATCGGACCCCTGACTGACATTTTTGACACTTTTGGGGGGACCAGTGACATTACTACAGTAATCAGTGCTAAAAATATGCACTGTTACTGTAATAATGACACTGGCAGGAAAGAGGTTAACAGTGTGGGTGATCAAGGGGTTAAATGTGTACCTAGGGGCATGTTTCTAACTGTGGGGAGGCATGGCTTGTGGAATGACCATAGAGACCTGTGATCTTATATAGAAGGATCACAGGGGCTCTATGATCATTTCAGGGAGAAGAACGGTCAGCTGTGTTTACAACAGCTGCCCGTCTTTCTCTCTCAGCGGGGAGCGATCGCGGGAGTCAGGCGGCAATCCAATCAGAGCCGCCTGACCCATGCATCCGCTTCCCCGCTGATGACCCCTAGCTGCAGGCGCGCAACCGACGTAGCCCTACGTCATTTTGCCTGGGAGAGCCACCCTGCCACAGTAAATACACAGTGTGTGGTCAGCAACCGGCTAAAAAAGTGTATAAATTTGCATGAATTGCACATGTGTTTAGGTGTGGGTTTATGAAAGTGTATGGGAAATCTCCGCCAACAGGAAAACTGACAGCAATAAAACCTTAAAAGAGACTCTAACTCTTCCTTGCTATATGTAAAATGAAAAAAATATTTTGGCTGGAGTTGGACTTTAACCTAAACCATTCACTAAGATTGTATTAATGTTTTTGTTCCACCAGGCTCGCCTACCGGTTAAATGGATGTCTCCAGAGAGCATTTTTGATGGAATATATACCATTAAAAGTGATGTTTGGTCATATGGCATATTGCTTTGGGAGATATTTTCACTTGGTATGACAATTATTTTTACAGATACAGTAATTCTATGTTATATTATCCCTGTGTTCCAGATTTAAATATCATATTTTCATCCTTAATAGGGGTAAACCCATACCCAGGCATGCCAGTCAATGCAAACTTTTACAAGCTCTTACAAAGTGGGTTTAAAATGGACCAGCCATTCTACGCTACGGATGAAATGTGAGTAAATAATGATAATTGCCCTCACTCTCAGCATCTGTTTTCTTGAGATATTAATTTTAAAACATTTCCCGCAGATATTTTCTGATGCATGCCTGCTGGGCCTTTGATCCTAAGAAACGACCATCGTTCATAGAAGTGGTTTCATTTTTGGGATATCAGATTTCAAATACAGAATCCGTGGTATGTCACATTTTCAGAGAAGGGTCATTACTGCTATTACCTGTGGTTAGTCACCACCTTTGCTTTATTTTCTTTTTTTTAATTATGAAGGTTATAGGTCATTGTTTTTAGAACAGGTAAAGAGTTGCCTTACTAGTTAATCAATTCTTCTCACAATTTGGCCCTACTTAATCTTACTTTTTGTAATGCAGTGTTAATTTCATCAAGGATAAGGTTTTCGTCAAAGTTTTTGTCAGCGGCATTTTTACAGTGACGAAAACGAAAGAAAAGTACAGCACATGTTCTTCCACTGACGAAAACTATGACGGAAATCAAATCTGTTTTCATTAACGAATGAAAATGGGATAAAAATATGAGGCGGGGACGTTTACCCTCGTGAACTAACTGCTGGTTTTCACGGAGCTCCGCCTGCTTCCGTTCCCAGCAAACAAGCGATTTGAAGCGACTGTGTGCACTGTCCATGATGACTGCCAGAGACCAGAGCAGCACTGTGCATTACAGGCAGGTCTCCTGAGTTCCGACGAGACTGTCCCACTCCCAATTCCGGACTCACAAGAAGACCACTCACGTCCAGAGCAGAGAGCAGACTGTGAGTGTGTAGTACTGGTGTATATTACAATTATAGCAGTCCTGAGGCCTCCCCCCAGACCACCGTCAGTCCAGAGCACTGTGTGTGCATTATTACAGGCCTCCTCTGACCACTGGCAGTGACATCCAGGGCACTGTGCATTACAGGCCATGCCTCAGACCTGAGACCACCACCCAGCACTGTGCAGCATTACAGGCCTCCTCTGACCAGTGACCACCAGCATTGCAGCGTCCAGAGCACTGTGTATTACAGGCCATCCCTCAGACCTGAGACCACCATCCAGCACTGTGCAGCATTACAGGCCTCCTCTGACCAGTGACCATCAGCATTGCAGCGTCCAGAGCACTGTGTATTACAGGCCATCCCTCAGACCTGAGACCACCATCCAGCACTGTGCAGCATTACAGGCCTCCTCTGACCAGTGACCACCAGCATTGCAGCGTCCAGAGCACTGTGTATTACAGGCCATCCCTCAGACCTGAGGCCACCGCCCAGCACTGTGCAGCATTACAGGCCTCCTCTGACCAGTGACCATCGGCATTGCAGCATCCAGAGCACTGTGTATTACAGGCCATCCCTCAGACCTGAGACCACCATCCAGCACTGTGCAGCATTATAGGCCTCCTCTGACCAGTGACCACCGGCATTTCAGCATCCAGAGAACTGTGTATTACAGGCCATCCCTCAGACCTGAGACCACCATCCAGCACTGTGCAGCATTATAGGCCTCCTCTGACCAGTGACCATTCGGCATTGCAGCGTCCAGAGCACTGTGTATTACAGGCCATCCCTGAGACCACCATCCAGCACTGTGCAGCATTACAGGCCTCCTCTGACCAGTGACCATTCGGCATTGCAGCGTCCAGAGCACTGTGTATTACAGGCCATCCCTGAGACCACCATCCAGCACTGTGCAGCATTACAAGCCTCCTCTGACCAGTGACCACCGGCATTGCAGCTTCCAGAGCGCTGTGTATTACAGGCCATCCCTCAGACCTGAGACCACCATCCAGCACTGTGCAGCATTATAGGCCTCCTCTGACCAGAGACCATCGGCATTGCAGCTTCCAGAGCACTGTGTATTACAGGCCATCCCTCAGACCTGAGGCCACCGCCCAGCACTGTGCAGCATTACAGGCCTCCTCTGAGCAGTGACCACCGGCATTGCAGCATCCAGAGCACTGTGTATTATAGGCCATCCCTCAGACCTGAGGCCACCGCCCAGCACTGTGCAGCATTACAGGCCTCCTCTGACCAGTGACCACCGGCATTGCAGCATCCAGAGCACTGTGTATTACAGTCCATATGATGAGTTTGGAAATTCTATAGAAATGCTTAAATAATGCATTACAATTTAACTAAACACATTCATTTTTAGATTCACTAAAATTATTTTATTCAACTAAAATATACTAGAGATTTTAGTAGACTAAAATACGATGACTAAAATGGGACCAAAACTAAAATGATATTTTATTCAAAGACTATGACTAAAATTAAATCAAATGCAGATGACTAAAATGGGACTAAAACTAAAACGGCATTTTAGTCAAAAGACTATACCTAAAACGAAATCAAATTTCAATGCCACAATTAACATTGTTGTAATGTTCTGAGTTCCTGAATCCCAAAATATTCCACAGACTTCTTGCACTACCACAAGATAAACAATATAGACTTGTAAGCCATAAAAAAACTAAGGCAGATAGCAGTATAAAGATATACTAGAATACATTTTGAACTCCAAACTTTTAATTAATATTAAAACTTTCATAACTAAAACTAGCAAGGATAACTGTACTTTTAAAACACATAAGCTCTTTTATTGATTCCAGGAATATCAAGCAACTTTGCTATATACTGTATTACATTGTTGCCTTTAATCAAAATGCCTATACTGCAATGCATTTATGTATTTATTGAAGATCACAAGCTGCTACAAGCAGACAGTCTTTACATACAGTAATCTAAGTCCTACTCATTTCCCCATGCACAGTATACTTGCACATTGTGGCAAAATTACCCCCTCTGGTTATGAAAGATCTGTGTAGATTCAGTGCCCATATCTTTTTTCTTTTGCCATTGGCAGGGCACTAATGATGTAACCTCCACACATGCAGGCTGGAGTTTCATTATCCTGCCATCCAACTTCTACTTCTGCTACCAAAGACAATATACAGTATAAAAAAATATATAGTATCAGACAGGTAAATGAGTATTTTGGCTGACACTGACAATGTCAAATGTTAATTTTTTTATGGCAAGAGACTTCAGTTCCACTTTAATGTAAACCTGTGCTTAGAAAAAAGTGTCTGTATACAGACCATAATAGTAGATACCTATCTATGCCTGCATGTCCCAGTAGCTTCATACTGACACAAGTAGGCACAGCCTAGTGAGCTGAGTATAGCAAATTCACAAGCTATCAAGACTTTTTCTAAATTTATATTTCTTCTTTTTTTTCATGTAGCTTTATCAAAACTCGAAGAACATCACTGATACCGTTTGTACCAAGATAACAGCCAGCGGAAATAACATGGATCCTCAGTCTGTGCTCACACCTCTTATATAGCTATACAGTAAAAGGGAACATTCAATATGATTCTGTTTGTAAATATTTTTACATTAAAGGGACACTATCACTTTTATTCAGAAAGCCGCTCAATTTTGAGTATGACTGGAAGGTTCATCTCCATCCCCTCCCGAAACACACCCGCTATTGAATTTCACCCATCACTGGCTTAAAGCTGAGCTCCTCATAGGAGGGGAAGCTCCACTTCTTTGCACATCCTCCCCTCCACTGCCACATTTGGGAAGAGCGGGTACTTGGTTTTGACAGATCACAGGTCCCAGAAGACTATGGAACCATTCACATTAAGAAGACATTTTAAAAATGACAGATCCTCTTTAATACCATATTTAACCCTACCCTCTGATCATATCCACACAGTGTTATTAGGAGGGGGGGGTTTACCATTAAACTATTATTAAACCCTCACCATTTTTAGTCTAACAAACTGAGCTAAATACTATAAATATTTCCCAGTAAACCATTTGTTAAAATTCTTACCCCACCCCAGTACATGCAGCTTACATCTTTCTTTGCTGCTGGCTCCTGCTCTCATAGTGCTGCTTCCCTGAACTTCTAGTCTTCACATGCAACAGTTAACAGTTGGCAGTGCAGTCTTCAATCAGTTGTAGACAGTAAGAGGGGAAGAAGGAGGAGCAGGGAAGTGCCTTACCATCCTAGGCTACAGGGCTGTGTGTTTCTATTGATGCACAGTGTGTAGGGAGACACAACTCTAGTCCCTGGCATGCCGTCAAGAACGGCTCCATAGGATGCTGCAGGAGAAAGGAGCCACCCTGAAACGGGGAACCTGGGATGGTTTTCATGGCACCAGCCTAAACTGTAGGGATTAAAAGAAGCTGCATACTCAGTAAGTAATTATATCAACTACTCAAAGTGCTTAAAAACTAAGGGTTAATATCACTTTAAGCTGGCTTTTACAATGAGACAGTGTGGTCAAATATACATGAATAAATGTGTGTGTGTGTGTGTGTGTTTGCTCAATCAAATAAATTATAGAAGCAGTTTTAACAACGATAGGATCACTTTAGCATTTCTTCTCTAAATATCATTAATTAAAGCGGTGCTCAACTGTATCTGAGAACCACAAACCAAAAACGCTATTTATTTCATTTTTGATATTCTAAGTAAACTCACCCATCCATCCATGTCTCCATGCATTTTTTGTATGGAGAAATCACTTTGGAAGAACATCCCCCTAGCATATCTAGCAATGGCCATCTTGAGTGTTTGCAGATGATTCATGTAGAACTTACTTCCTGGAAGCCATCTGCCCTTATCTCAGGCATGCAGGTAGAAAGCCATGTTTAGCTGAGAAAGCCCTGCCAGATAAAAGGAAAAAATGCCCATGAAGACATCCTGGGTTGTATGACATCATTTTGGCTTAGGCCAAAAACCAGGAAGCAACTGAAGAAATATAAAAAAAGTTGAAGTGCCGGTTCACACTTGTGTGGCTGCGGAGATCGCATGTAATTCAGAACGCACTGCTCCTTCATTACATGCGATCTCATGTGCGGTGCGAATTTCAGCCATACACTTTGTATGGCTGAATTCGCACTGCATCCGCACCAAAGACGCACAGGAGGCATTTTTTGAGCCGCAGTAGAATACATATATTGTTTGCTATTTTAAAATAAGCCATTTTATTTTTTTATTGCCTTAATTAACAGCACATGTAGCAGTTTTGGGAGGTTTACATCTCACTGAGTCATCTTGCACCAGGGGAGAACAATTCTCATTACCAATGTAGCTCAACAGGAGGAGGAGATAAAGCTTAGTTATTTTTTTACACCTGTACAGTTATGCCCCGTACACACGTGCAGATTGTCGGCCGAAAAGATTCGGCCGACGACCGATCGGACGATTGTAGGCTTGTTAGTATGATGCTTCCGACAGCCGACAGCGCACTTTCGGCCGAACAGAATCTGTCGTGCAAGCATTAAAATTTTTGTATGCCGACACCAGAACGGCCGATTGTTCGCCAGTCAGTACAGAATTCGGCCGACAGACAGCAGATTTGCAAGCCTGGGCATGCTCAGAAAAGAAAAAACACACGGAAAGTTAACCATCACATGACATCACTTCTGCAGTCGGCTGTTGTTGGCCGACAAAATTCGTGTGCAGTCTTTTGCACTTTTCAACAGACACGACAGCCCTCGGACAAAAGACGGCCGATCATTCGGCCGACGATCGGTACGTGTGTACGAGGCATTAGGGGAAATTTTTGCCAACCGAAACACAAACAGCAATAAAAAATAAACTTAAGTAAGTTAAACTTCAATATTCTTTTGCAGTGGGTTAAAACATCTTTCAGATTTTATTACCTTCTGTAACCCCTTTAGGGACTTTCCCCTCCTATCCTGTGTGTCAGAGTGTGACAAAGTATCTCTAGGAAAGAAAGTGAGTAGAACTTCCCTAACAGACAATAGCAGAAAATTACCAGAGTGCTGAGAATCCAGTAGAAAAAGTACCATTGGCTTAAAGATGCATAGTTAACACAAGATGGGTGTCGGGGGGATATACGGCGTCGGTCTCTCCTTCGTTTACTATGCATCCCTGGGTACAGTGAATTTTTTCTAGGCCTGGATGTATTAAAGGTCCACTGCGCTGTCTATTGTGGCACCACTATAGGACAGGCACCTGATTACTTGTTGGCATTGGAGGTATGTGTGAAGGATGGTAAAAGCAGGCAGCTATAAAAAATTGACAGATGATCCCCAAATACTGAGGTTAGCTAGAGAAGGAAAGACTGCACTGTGCACAGTTTGAACAGCTTGGAGAGCCCACTACTGAGCTTATCTGGAGAAGGAGAGATCACACTGTGCACAAACACATGCAGTATATATGGCCTGGAAAGGCCAGCTAGGATGGCACAATTGTAATGTGCAGCCCATTTAGAAAACAGCAACTAGCCGGCATATCCGCCGGCTGGTTGGAGTCCCAAACAAAGCCAAATTTGGCTTTGATCAGGGTTCCGATGTAGTAACCCAGAAGCGACGTCACTTCTGGTTTTCTCGGCTGCTAACGGGACCGATTGTAAAAAACTCTCAATATTTAAAAATGCAGATTTGAATACTTTGAAGTGCAGTGGAGGGGTCTGGGGTCTTTTAGACCCCCGATCCCTCCATAAAGAGTACCTGTCACTGCCTATTACTGTCACAAGGGATGTTTATATTCCTTGTGACACCCAAAAAAGTGATCGAAATTGTTTTTTTTTTTTTAAAAAACAGTGCTAAAAATACAAAATAAAATAAATAGGAAAAAAAAAGAATAATTTAAAGCGCCATGAGCTCACGCACAAAAGAAAACCCATACGTAAGTCATGCCCGCGAATGAAACGGGTGTTCCAACCACACATGTGATGTATCTACAGAGCGAAAGCAATAGTTCTAGAAAAAAAACCTCCTCTGTGACTCTGGTAAACTGGTAACCGTTAAAAAGTTTTAAAGCGTCACCTATGGAGATTTTTAAGTACCGTTGTTTGTCGCCATTCCACAAGTGTGCACAATTTTAAACCACAACATGTTGGGTATCTATTTACTTGGCATTGCATCATCTTTCACAATATACAAAAAAAGTGGGCTAACTTTACTGTTTAGTTTTTTAAATGCAATGAAATGTATTTTTTCCAAAAACATTGCATTTAAAAGACTGCTGTGCAAATACCGCGGGACAAAAAAATATTGCAACCATTTTATTTACCAGAGACTTTGCTAAAAAAAAAAAATATATATATATATATATATGTGAAAAAGAAAAAGTGCGCTGATCCGTGATATGCTGCTCCCAGATAAAAATAAATAAATGCGTGTAATTGGTGGTGCGCTATATCTGAAATATGTGCAAAAATGCAAACGAATAATGTGCAACCTCGAATATATACAATTAAGGTGCAAAACTGTAACATATAAATATATGAGAAGAAGTCCCAAGACACTAATGTGTCTATATTGAAACGATTTTCGGTGATGTGGTTGGTGATGGATGGTGTTCAAAAGTAATACGTGACTTGAATTCCCTCCACCTGTTAGAATTCCTCCTTACCGGACGGAATGAAATAAGTGCTCTCCTTAAAGGAAACAAACAATCCCTGGTGCTCCAAAATCAAAAGGTGCTCCCCACCGTGCGTATAAAATAGCCTGCTGGGCTTCTTACCAGATGGATATAGATAACATGCGTAATTGCATCCCTCTTGGACGGGTCTGTCTCTGTATCCAATTGGTCCTTATCAGCCTCTGGTGGATATGGACACCGAATACTATTGCACTGCTCACAGGCAGATTGGTCCTATATTCCGGTGACACTGGTAGCCGCTTACAGTAAGCGGTGGGAAGGATCGTATCGTTCCAGCATGACATGTAAAAAGGAATGACTGCTATAGTGCATTATCCTTAGTGTAAACTTTATTCAAAATGAAATTGCACTTACATGAAATATGCGGTAGAAAAGCGTAAGGAATTCCTGTATGACTAGGGTCCGGCTGCAGTCCGGATCCCCAGCGACGTGGTGACGGCACGCCTCCTGTCTGACGCGTTTCCGCCTAATTGGCTGTCTTTCTCCGAAGACAGCCAATTAGGCGGAAACGCGTCAGACAGGAGGCGTGCCGTCACCACGTCGCTGGGGATCCGGACTGCAGCCGGACCCTAGTCATACAGGAATTCCTTACGCTTTTCTACCGCATATTTCATGTAAGTGCAATTTCATTTTGAATAAAGTTTACACTAAGGATAATGCACTATAGCAGTCATTCCTTTTTACATGTCATGCTGGAACGATACGATCCTTCCCACCGCTTACTGTAAGCGGCTACCAGTGTCACCGGAATATAGGACCAATCTGCCTGTGAGCAGTGCAATAGTATTCGGTGTCCATATCCACCAGAGGCTGATAAGGACCAATTGGATACAGAGACAGACCCGTCCAAGAGGGATGCAATTACGCATGTTATCTATATCCATCTGGTAAGAAGCCCAGCAGGCTATTTTATACGCACGGTGGGGAGCACCTTTTGATTTTGGAGCACCAGGGATTGTTTGTTTCCTTTAAGGAGAGCACTTATTTCATTCCGTCCGGTAAGGAGGAATTCTAACAGGTGGAGGGAATTCAAGTCACGTATTACTTTTGAACACCATCCATCACCAACCACATCACCGAAAATCGTTTCAATATAGACACATTAGTGTCTTGGGACTTCTTCTCATATATTTATATGTTACAGTTTTGCACCTTAATTGTATATATTCGAGGTTGCACATTATTCGTTTGCATTTTTGCACATATTTCAGATATAGCGCACCACCAATTACACGCATATATATATATATATATATATATATATATATATATATAATGTTTGGGGGATATTTGTAATTTTCTAGGAAAAAATACTGATTTTAACTTTTAAACAACGTGTCAGAAATAGGCTTGGCCCTAAGTGGTTAAGATATGCTCAGTGTAACCCCAAAGGGTTCCTGTCAGGTTGAAAATAGAAATGATGCCATTACTAACTTATCGTTAAAGGTTCAAGCTCTGGGACTCATTCATTCAAATCGCTGAAATGATGCATAAGGGGATTTCCAATATTACCAAATGCTTATTTACCCTTTCTGAGACTGAAGCAAGGATAAGCATGACTGCCCTGAGTTTGCATATGCTGTATAAACACTGCAAAGTTCATAGAATGATATCAGATTTGTCTGCCCAGTGAGATGATGGGTTTACATGGCTCACACTATGAAATACCATCACTAATATGAAAGGGCAGGCAGGGACTATGGCAGGAGCACACAACAGATCTTTTGGTATAGGTTATAACATATCTCTATCTGTAGGTCAGCATTTTAGTTATGTATGTATGTTTGCTTGCAGTTGCACTTTTACAGAATTGAATAATGGCGTGTACTATGGGCAAACCAACTGGTTTTCTTTGAAGTCCCCACCCCTGCACCCACTTTTCCTTCACTCCCTGGCCACTTCATTCAGCCTTTAGGAGCACTGGACACATATACTGTAAGTATGGAGGAGCATGTGACTCACTTCCCACCCTCTCATCTGACAGTGCTTGGTGATTGGCCCAGTACTGTCACGTGGGGATGGGAAAGAGTCTTCAGCCCTGTGTAAGCTCTGACTAGAGCAAGTTGGAGGTTACTCAGGGATCCTTTTCTAGCTTCCGGCGGCTAAACAGAGCATCAGGGAGTGAAGGAAATATAGCAATTTGCTCCTGGCTGGAGAGGACCTGTTACCTTTTTTAAGAGAACCTGTTATCTTATTTCACATGTCGAAAGCACAGGCTTTAAGACACTGTTTGGGAAACACTGCTTTACACTATTCTTGTTATGCACTGCTATAAACTACTGTGTATTGCACTTAAAGTAATAATAAGCTAAAGTGTGCTTTACAGCTCACAAGAATTATGTACACTTTTTACTGCATTTTGCAATAAATATAATACATTCATTAAATCTGCATGGTTTCTGTGCCTTTTCTTCAGGCTTGTGTAGAAATCTCCCCTGCTTGGGTAGAAATATTTCCTGCTTGTGTAGAAATCTCCCCTGCGTGTGTAGAAATCTCCCCTGCTTGTGTCGAAATCTCCCCTGCTTGTGTAGAAATATCTCCTGCTTGTGTAGAAATATCTCCTGCTTGTGTAGAAATATCCCCTGCTTGTGCAGAAATCTCCCCTGCTTGTGTAGAAATATCCCCTGCTTGTGTAGAAATATCCCCTGCTTGTGTAGAAATATCCTCTGCTTGTGTAGAAATAGCCCCTGCTTGTGTAGAAATATCTCCTGCTTGTGTAGAAATATCCCCTGCTTGTGTAGAAATATCTCCTGCTAGATACAGTATGCAAAATTATTGTTTGTTTTTTACAATTTCCAGCAAATAATTTATCACAAAAAATGTGCAGTGGCAAAAGCAAAAATAAAAATGTATATATAAACAGTCATTCATACACTTTTCCAGTGTATGTAAACACCTGTGTAACAATGAAGTGAACAAGGTAATATAATAAGTGCATTGCAAAGTATTTGCATATATGCTGAAAATAAAATCCACTTTACACAAGTCAAGAACTGTGTTTGTATTAATCTTCAAACAACATGGATTCTGTTGCACCAAGTGTGTCACCAGCCTTCACCAATCACCACTAAACTAAACTACTTTTCTATATACTGCTATTAAGCTTTGTAATCCTTTATTGAGGCCTATTTGGCTTGACCATCTAATTTTTACCTTTTAATATATAGCCCTACATTTGATCTCCATTATAGTAGGCTGTTATTTAAATATTAAAAATATTTTATATTTCATATTTGGACTCATATAATGGTGCCCATTCTTATGCTGAGGTTATAGAGTGCTTGACTATGGTAACATGTATTATGCACATGGGCTTCATTAATATAGTGCCTGTTCTTTCCCAGTCTATACTGGCCAATTGGGGGCAAAATTATCAGGTTATTTAGGGTGCAGATTTGGATACGTCGGCATGCTTGAGTCCCCTTAAAAAGTGCCCTCGCACGAAACCCGTAGGGGCGGAGCTATATAATAACGTCCACTTTCGGTTCAGGGATCGTCAGCCATGTTAATGAGTGCACTTTTCACTTCTGGTGATTTAATGCTATATTATGGGATTTGTTTGCTCTGGAGTATAAATTCCTGTGTGTTTTGGAATTTACACATTTATGAGCAACATTGCCCTTTCATAAATAAATACTACACTATATAAATATTTTCTGTGGCTCCATGTGGTGAGCGATTTCCCCATATAGTGCCAAGGTGCTGGTTGGCTGCCCCCTGGTGGTGAGGAATGTTGTGGCTTGGAAACATCGGATGATTGGTGATTATTTTTACATATGCGCTGTTTGCTGCTTCCTTTTGCAGCTTAGGAGTCAGTGAGTGTTTTAATGGTGGAGGCTGGTGACACACGTGGTGCAACAGAATCCATGCCGGTGGAAGATTAACACAAACACAGTTTTTGACTTAAAGTGGACTTTATTTTCAGCATATCTGCAAATACTTTGTAATGCACTTATTATATTACGTTGTCCATTTCATTTTCACACAAGTGTTTACATACTCTCAATGAAAAATAAACTATAGAGATGGGAAAAAATAAGGCCTTATTCACACAGGTGCACTTGCGCGTATGCCCATGCAAGCGCCATATTTGCCCACATAGGGATACACAGGCGTTTCATGCATTCCCGTGCATGGAATCCCATTCATGTCAATTGGCACGCAGTGGCTGCACAGACACAGCTGCTGTTCCCAATTTGACATACGTTCACACTGTCTGCATTTGGGGACCTGCACTTGCACCCATATGGCTGTCAGATTGGGAGCAGTAGCTGTGTCCATGCAGTCGCTGCATCCCAATTGACATGAATGGGAATGCGTGCACGTAGATGCACTGAACACCTGTGCATTCCCGTGTGGGAAAACATGGCCCTGTATAGACATACACTTAAGTACACCTGTCTGAACAAGGCCTAACAGTTTAAATATTAAAATTAGTTATTAATTATGGCTAAACAAAAACACTTGGGTAGAAGTAACACAGAAATGTTTTGATATAAATAAAAATAATATTGGATTCTCTGTGCTTTTATCTCGACTCTGTGAATAATCTCAGCCTCTCTGACACACCGGTTTAAGCAAATGCATACTGCAATACTATTGGCAGCACACAACACCAAACTGGTTAGTGGTAAAGAAACCCAATATATTGTCATGGTTGAAGTAAATGGAAGTATGTACATAAATGAGCAGGTAAAGAATTAGGTCAATCACAATTCACTAGACAATATGGCCACTAGGTTATGGAAGCTTAAATAGAGTTCTTTGTGGCCAAATTAGCGTAAACCTGGTAATCAACAAAATAAGCAATACGCAATGGCATGGGCAACAGTAACAGCAATCAATTCTACAATAGGTTCTCTGTAATCAATATGCTATAGCTGCTCTAGAGTGCACTCTAAATGGATGGCTATGATGGAATGTAAGGCTCCCTAAAGTGGTGCTTCTTACTATGGGCAATATGCAAAGTTCTTGTGAAGCAGCTATCTGGGTGAGCAGTCCTTAGCACTAGTTCTTTGGCCGGCTAGCATTGGGGCCCAGTCTTTATGGAGGTGCACAAACGTATAGTCCCAGTAAAATCTGCATGCAGTGAGTAAGACTGCTAGTTTGATGGCCAGTCCTTATGTGCTTATTCTCTGCAAGCAGCAACAGGTTAATAGCAGCAATGCCCTCTCACCAGTCCCAGCTTCAGTCCACTTCTGGATCTGCTTGGAATGACTCTGGTCCTCAACACACAGGATAACAGCATTTCGGCTTCTATCTCAGGCCACAGGCTTATAGGACATTGGTGTGCAGTTAGGTGTGCACACTACTGTCCTCTCACAGCAAGAGGAAGTCAATCAGTATTCAGCTGGGGATGGGGAAAATACAGCTCCCTTTTCCATATAACAAGCTTTCCTTGCAAATTGTAATCCAATTGTCCATTAACTGTTATAGCAGAATTTCTTTCTCAAACTATATCTCCCATAGTTCAGTGCTGCCAACCAAGTCTCTTGAGCTCCTTTTGCTTATTAGCTCCTCCTGGAGGGTGGAGTCAAGGTAGTGTTAAGTTTTTCAGCCTGAAGTCTGGTGAGAGCACAGAAAGCACTGCAGAGTAGTGTCCTAAATCGCTCTCTCTCTCTATCCAAACACCTGCCACACAAACAAAATTATTCATGAATGGTCCCTCTTCAATAGGACTTTAATTATGTATCATATGGGCTTATAAAGCCTGCTCTATAGTTTACTGAGACTGCCAAGCAGTAACAGAAGAAGCAGAGGAATTCGTTCATATGCTTCCCCTTCTCATTTTCTGGCCACTTCTCACTGTGCTGCGATGAGAAATAGAGAACAAAATGTCCACTCCTCATTACAGTGGTCATGATAATAACAATATTTATTCACTATCACTGCTTAGCTCGGTTTCATGAAGGAACCCCTTAGTGTTAGCCATAACAGAAACATAAAGGATCCATTTATTAAAAAGTGAAATGCATATGCCACTTCCTCTTACACCACTTTTGGAAGCCTGCACATCATCTTTTTGTTGCAATATTTAACATGAAATGGTAAACTCGTCTATGAAAATTTTGTTAGAATAAGATGCTAAATTTTCAGTAAAGAAGGCAATGCACCCAATTGGAATAAACATTTCTTTTGTAAAAAGAATGAGGGACAGGAGCTGGCTAATATTGCCTGCATTATCAGAAGACACTTTGTAGCATTTGCTACAGGAAGACTGTTCCCTCCTAATGCTCAGCCTGGACTCTATGTCATTACATCCTGAAGGCAGGGTGTATAAGACTTAAGAGTGGAGTAAAGCATCTTGAGACATGTAGTCGAAAGAACCAGGTTTTGCATTTAAGTCAGACTGTATTGGACTACAAGTGCCAGCTGGCTGGAGAGGAGAGAACAGAATGCTGGGAGAGGCTATATAAAGCCTGAGGAAGGACAGGATCGCTCTCTTGGGACCCCAGCCTGGATTTGCAAGCAGTGACTCATGTGGTAGATGTGACTGTGACTGTACTGTGGCTGAGTTGCTGCCTGTGCTACAGGGAGAGAGAGAGTCATCACTAGCAGGTGCAGGAGCACCCATTGCCAGCCACATCTGACCGTCCGGCAGCAGCCTGGAGGCTGCCCTCATCACATCCACACCAGATTCAGCTGGACGGTAGCGCAGAACAACGTGGGGCCGGGCGCTGTCCCTTGAGCCAAACTCTGCAGAGGCCTGCTATATAGCCCTCACGCAACATCTTCAACATAGAAGGTTGCTGGCAATAGTGAGCGGGCACTTGCCTATTCATTCTATATAACAGGACACTGCATGCAGACACTGTTGCCTTATTTGCTTTACCAAGCTTGCAGAAGGGACCCTTGTTACACCTTAGCCCACACTGAGAGAAACTAGTGTACATCTTGTTTGCCAGAAAACATTGTGCACACCTCAAAAGAGCTAGCTGATGACCTAAAACCCTCTTTCAAGCCTTCCTCTTTAAAGGACTACAGTGTACCCCCCCTCCCCAACAGGGGACAAGGACATTTGGTGCCTATCTAGGCCCATAAAGTAACCAAGGGCTCTGTTTGTTGAGTATAGAAATAAGAACTGTAGAATGTTTGCTAGTGTAAATTTAGAGTTTACACATTTCTGGGACTGTGCTGTCATAAGTAAAGGGAGAGGTTTGATGGTAGCCTTGTCTCAGAAGATGCTGATGTTCCAACTGCCGGTATGCCATCTGCTGGATGGATCAAGCCTTGCAAGCTGTAGAGGAATGGAGTGAACCAAAAGTGGTGAAGAGACAGAGGATAAGTGAGAGTCTTAGAAGTCCTGCGGCAGATGTCATACGGAGTCTGTGAAGGGGAAAGTCGGGTTGTGTGGCAATGGATTACATTGAAGCCCTGTGTGCCATTTATGGCAGAGTGGAGAAACTGTCTGATCTGATATACAAATTTGAGCACACCCACCGATAAAGGGAGAAAGACTGTCTGATTACATTGTCATAGTGGACCAGACTCTACATCATATCATTCTGAAGAAGAGATGCTGACAAAGTCAGACTTGAAATAATTCTGCAGGGCACCAGGTCCAACCACCCAATCGTATTACGGCTGCTACTCAGGGGCTCTTTCATCGAAGTCTGGGGCCCTCAAGGTCCATCTCTGCAGCCTCAGCCAGACAGTAATAGCTCTGTACAGAGTCTCCAATTCATTCACAAACTGAAGCATAGTAAACAGTTACTTTGCCAAACTCGGTTAGAAGTCCCCTGGAGGGGAGGAGCCTGTCAATGGCGCCAAACCGACGTGCAGGCTGATGCCGCTGGGAGAGCCGCCTGGTGAGATGCGAGCGAAGGATCCCGATTCCCTCACCTCCGTGAGATGCTGACCGGCTCCTCCTAGAGACGCTCCCGGCCCTCCCCGTCCCCCCCCCTCGCCTGTACCTGGCCGCCGCTAGCTGTGGAGAGAGGACAAGCGGTGAAGCATCGAGACGGCCCGCCTGGGACCGGGGGAAAGCTGCCGCTGGAGGCCGGGTCCCGCTAAACGAAAGGGGCGGTGATCTGGCAGGATGTGCGAAAGCACGAGCGGATAGCGAGGCGGCCGGAGAGGGAGCATACCCAGGGAGAAGACCGCAGCGTGACACCCCGACCCAGGCTTCGGCTGCCGGCGGGGAGAAAAGCAGGACTTCCACCCGGAGGGATAAGAGACTGATCCAACAGCGGGCGAAGGAGTGGTGAGAGGGCGTGAGCACCCCCTTTCTCTCTTATGTCATGCTTATTCACTGCATAGCACACATCGCTTGCATAAATTGGACTGTATCTATGTTATCTGGAAAAACCTATAGAGGGTGGTAATCACTGGATGGGATAGGTGGTTAAGGGGGAACACCGCATACCCCCGCAGAGTCTACCATAATTACTCCATCAGGACCTGATTAAAGAGAGCCCCTCTTTTACTACCCTCAGTACAGTATTTCACTACCAAATACCCAGGACTCTGTATAAGTGTTTTGAAAGTACTATCATAGAGAGGTAGAGACTGGATGAGTCAGTCTGAAAAAGGGGGGTGCTACATATTTGCTCCAGAGGACTTTCCACCACGATCTTGAATAGGAAGGAAAAAGAAAAAAAAAAAGAAAAAATACGAGGTATAATAACCCCTTAGTAGCAAGGACATTGGTAAAGTCATTGGCAAATCAGGGGGGACGAAAATTCCAAGCTTCCAGCATTCAGGAGAAGAGTGGATAGGACAACGCTAAAAAGAGGAAAACTACATAGTACTTCCATGATTACTCCCAACACTAATACTTAGTATACTTAGCATAATTAGTATACTTATTAGTACAAGAAGAAAAAATGACAGGGGAAGGAAGGGCCTAAAAACATACAAATTGAGGCCCAGAGGTCTGGAATTAATATAACCATACAACTAGGAGGCCCTTGCAAGGTTGGACTTAATTAGTGTCTCTGTGTTTTTTCTTGTCTCTTTTTGTTTTTTTTGGTTTTTTTCCTCTCCCCCTCCTGGTGGTTTCTTTTTTGTTCCCTGTACTCCCTCTTTTTTTGGAGAGACTAGAAAGATAAAAATGAAAAATAAACCGGCAAAAGAAGTAGCAGGGAAACCTGCAAAAACAACAGCAAGACCAGGGTCAATTAAAATGTATATGACGCCAGATGGGAAAGGACAAAACGCACAGCCAGAGAATCAACCAGTCGTCAGATCAAAACAAAATACTGAGAGAACCAAGAAAACTAAGAATCAAAAACCCACAGGAGCAAGTGGAGAAGAAAGTTTGGAAGTATCAAGAGAAAGTACTCTAACAATAGGAGATGGAGACATGAGCAGAGAAGATGAACTGAGTGGAAAAGACCCCCCTCCATCAAAATCGGAAATGCGTGAAATGTTCGCCAGCCTTGAGAAATCCATCAAAACTGAAATGGCCACCTTATATGGGGACTTGGGGCATATACTGGTAAGGGTAGAAGAAACACAAGAGAAGGTGGAGCTCAATGGAAAAAAGTTAAAAAACCTAAAAGAACAAATGAGGAAAATGCATCTGGATCAGAGAAATATGCTATACAAAATTGAAGACCAGGAGAACAGAAATCGAAGAAAAAATTTACGAATTAGAGGAATACCAGAGAAAGCCCCAACGGAGAATCTAGGAGAAATCCTAGAGAGTATATTTAACCCTTTACTGGGAAAAGCGACCACAGACAAAATTGAATTCGAAAGAATACATAGATTACGTAAACCAACTAACATACCAAAAGAGAAAACAAGGCATGTGATTGCAAGATTCCACAAGTATGAGACAAGGGCCCAGATCTGGGAGAAAATGAGAGATAGACCAGTATTAAAATATGATGGAGAGGATATTCAGATTTTTCCAGACCTAGCACAAGAAACGATCAACAGAAAACGCATCCTGAGACCAGTGGTAGAAGCACTAAAGGAAAACAATATACAGTACTTCTGGAACCACCCAGCAGGATTAGGAGTGAGGAGAGATGGGAGGACAATACTACTTAGGTTTCCAGAAGAAACTCAAGAATTTTGTGAATCAGTAAATATACCATTAATAGACATTCCGGGATGGACAAAACAGGAGTCTCTGGAAGAGGAAACAGATGAAGAAGAATCAGCCCTGTGGAAACAGAAGAAAAAGCTGAAAGAGCTGAAAAAGAAAGCAACAAGAGGATGAGGAAGATCTGCTGGGGGACTTGGGGGGTGTGGGGGGTGGGGGGGAGACGGCCAGCAGGGGTGGGGAAGAATGGGAGGAGTAAAATAAGAATGTAAAATAGACGGCCCCACGGGAATCAGCATGCCTCTACCATCGGACCTAGCAATAGGAAAGATGGGCGGGGAAGGCGACCATTGGCAGAGCTCGACCGCGGCTACAAGTCGATCGGAAAGGGAGGGAGGAGAATCGACAATCCTGGCGGAGGGACGGGGGTTAGCTAGGCCCCCACAAGGGAGGGGGAGGGTTGGGGGAAGCGATGGGGTGAGGGGGGGAGGGAGGGAGGTAAAGGGAGGGAGGAGGAGAGGGAGGGTAAGAGGGAAAAAGATACCAAAAGATTCAATTATCTCCTACAAGAAATCTCTAGAATTAAGGGAGTATATACCCGCATATTTCTCTGACCATACTAGAGCCCAGATGAGCGACAAGGGAAAGAGTAATAAGAATGAAGGTTAATAATCAATGGTTGTAGTTAATATATTGTCCTACAATGTGCGAGGTTTAAACTCACCAGATAAAAGGAAGAAAATTTTAAAAGAAATCAGTTATTTGAAAGCAGACCTAACATTCTTACAAGAGACTCATATATCCCACGCATCCAATTTTAGGCTATACTCTCAGAGCCACCCTATCTGGTACTACGCGGACTCCCCCGGGAAGAAATCCAAGGGTGTTGCCATTGGCATCGCCAGGGGCCTTGGATTTGCTCTAGAGTCGAGACTGGTGGACCCAGAGGGAAGATACCCCTTTTTAAGAGGAAAAATAGGAGAAGAGGATCTGACCCTAGCAAATATATATAGTCCTAATGAGAGACAAGTAGACTTTCTAGGAAAGGTCCTAGGAAAATTAATGGAGTTTAAAAAAGGGGGAGTGATATTGGCAGGAGACCTCAATCTATGCCTCGACCCTAAAACAGATACTACATCAAAAATCCTACGAAATAATAAAACTCAGGCAAGGAAAATAAAGGAAAAACTATTTACAAACCAATTGGCAGATATCTGGAGAATTCTCCATCCAAAAGAAAGAGACTTTACGTGCTATTCAAGTGTACATGGAACATACTCGAGACTAGATTACATCTTAATTGAACACAGATGGATTGAAAGGGTAATCGAGGCAGAGATTGAGACTAGGACCCGGTCTGACCACACCCCCATTACAGTAAAGATAAAAATGGCGAAAGAGCGGCCTAAGATGGATGCGTGGAAAATAAACGAAGAGATGTTAAGAGATAAAAAATGGGAACAAGAAATAGCGAAAGAGCTGGAACTCTACTTTCAAATAAATGATACGAATGAAGCACCAAAAAATATGATATGGGAAGCTCATAAAGCTTATATAAGGGGTATACTCATCTCAAAAGGGGCACAAAGGAAAAAAGAAAGAATAAAAAATAAGGTTAGGCTAATGACAGAAGTACACCAATTAGAGCAAAAACATAAAAAAACTCAAGATACATCAACAAATAATCTACTTGAGGCAAAAAGGGATGAACTGAAAGATCTTTTAGAACAAGAATTTAGACAGGAAATGAAAAGATGTATAAAAGAAAAATATATTGAAAGTAACAAAGTGGGAAAAAATCTGGCAAGAACTCTAAAAAAGAAGAAAGGGATAAATTTCATAGAGAAAATAAAGAATAAAAATGGGGAAATAATTCAAACATCTACAGGAATAGCCAAGGAATTTCAAAAATACTATGCAAACCTCTATGCAGTAAAAAAAAGGGGATAAACAGGAGAATGAAGCGGATAGGAGGGAGAAAATCAAAAAATATCTCATAGACGCTGGGTTGACAAAGATAGACGAGGACAAACTAGCATCTCTAGAAAGGCCAATCTCAGAGCAAGAAATAGAGAGAGCCATTAAAGAAACGAGCCCAGGTAAAAGCCCAGGACCTGATGGGTTTACCATAAATTACTATAAAAAATATAAGGAAATCCTAATTCCAAGATTAAAAGAATATATGAATGGAATAGGTACCCAGTACGAGATGAGTAAAGATGCCCTATCCGCATCAATCACAGTTATACGTAAAGAGGGGAAAGATCCACTATTATGTTCTAGTTTTAGACCCATCTCCCTCCTCAACGTTGATACTAAATTATTTACAAAAATATTGGCTACCAGGATGAAGAGCCTGATGAGGGAGTGGATACATAAAGATCAAGTAGGATTCATCCCGGGCAGACAGGGACGGGATAATGGGATAAAGACTATCCTCCTGATCAACCAAATGACAAAAAGTAGACCATCAAGTATACTACTGTCAATAGATGCTGAAAAAGCATTTGACAGAGTAGACTGGGGTTTCATGACAAATACCCTAGAGGAGTTGGGAATAAAATCTAGAATGTTGGCTTGGATTAAAACATTGTATAATCAACCAACCGCAAAAGTAAAAATTAACGGAGTTTTGTCAGATTCCTTTAAAATGCTCAACGGAACAAGACAAGGATGCCCCTTGTCTCCAATGTTATTTGTTCTATCCTTAGAACCTCTACTTGCAACCATCAGGAACAGTGTGGATATTAGAGGAATAAGGATAGGACAAGAGGAGTATAAGGTGTCTGCCTTAGCGGATGATATCCTGCTATATATAAGTAATCCTAGGATCACTCTGCCTAATTTAATAAAAACAATGAAACAATATGGAGAGCTATCTAATCTAAAAATTAATAAAAAAAAATCAGAAATATTGAGTATCAATATCCCCAAACAAGAAGAGGAGAGGTTAAAAAATGAATTTCAGTTCAACTGGAGAAAAGACGAGATAAAATATTTAGGGATTAAATTAACCCCAACCCCAGAAAAACTCTATAAAATTAATTTCCTACAACTTTTGAATGAAACAAGAACAGAGTTAAATAGATTATCTCCAAGAATTTTTTCTTGGATAGGGAGAATAAATACGATAAAAATGATAATCCTGCCTAAAATATTATACAAATTCCAGATGATCCCAATCCCAATACCTCAAGTATTCTTTAAAACACTCAAAACTCTAATATCTCGTTTCATTTGGAAACACAAAAAGCCAAGGGTAAGGTATACTACACTAAGTAAAGGAAAGGGACAAGGGGGTCTAGCCCTACCGGATTTCAAAAAATATTATTTTGCGTCAATACTCACAAGTGATAGAATGGACAAAAAAAAAAATGTGATAAAAATTGGGTAACAATAGAAAACACGATGAGTGGCACACATTTAGCAAAGGTTATATGGATACCTCCGAGGTTCAGGAATCTAAACACTAATACTCACATAATTACACAACATGCTCTTAAAGTTTGGGACACTATGCATAAAGAAGAAAATTGGAAGCACAATTCACCACTGATCCCCTTACAAGACACAAAATTCTTTGCACCAGGGGAAGGGAAGGAATTAGGTAAATGGATAGAAGAGGGAGAAGCACGATTAGGAGATATAATAGAGCAGGGAAAAATTATAACCTTGGCAGAGTTAAAACAAAGGAAGGGAGATTGGAAGATGAATGAGTGGAGATACCTTCAGCTGAGGCATTTTACACTGACA
The DNA here is from genome assembly GCF_965119305.1 of Pelophylax lessonae. Taxonomy (NCBI): domain Eukaryota; kingdom Metazoa; phylum Chordata; class Amphibia; order Anura; family Ranidae; genus Pelophylax; species Pelophylax lessonae. The sequence continues at coordinate 630,765,585 of NC_138769.1, read as the reverse complement.
CTGCCTCAGCCACTGAGAGACATGAGTGACCTACTACCTTTTGAGCAATTATGTCTCTCAGATAAGGTAGCTAATAACATTTCAAATGTGTATAAAATCCTATTAACAATAACAAAAGAGATAGGACCTTCACTAAAAGAAAAATGGGAAAGGGACCTTGGTCCTTGTAGTAATGACACCCTTTGGGATAAGAGCCTGCAACTAGTACGTAGATCAGCGATAGATACCAACACTGAGGAAATGAACTACAAATTGCTCACTAGGTGGTATAACACTCCCGACAAAGTAGGTAGATTTCAGGTGGAAAGCTCAAGAGTTTGCTGGAGGGGCTGCCAGATGATAGGGACCATAGCCCATATATGGTGGGAGTGCCCAAAAATCAAAATATTTTGGAAAGACGTTCTAGACTTGATAAATAAAATTACAAAAATAGATATTCCTAAAGATCCTTGGAAATGCCTATTCCATGGAACTCATATGTCAGTGAAACAATACAAAAAAACACTACTTCCCCATTTATTAAATTAAGCTAAAAGTTTAATTCCCTTAAAATGGCAAAAAGAAGAACCTCCATCCAGTAAAGATTGGTTGATTAAAGTAGAGAAAATTAGAAAGTTAGAACAATTAAGAAGCTGGGAAGAGGAGGAACAGGGAAATGGAGGGGAAATTTGGGATGAATGACAAAACTTTAAAGGTTCAAAGGAATATAAAGATATAATAGGAGATGGATCGACAGAAGAGATAGGGGGAGGGGAGGGATAAGGGAGGGAGGAGGGATTAAAGGAATAAAGGGTAGCATGTCCTTAATGTGTATGGATAAATTCTGCAGTGATTGGAGTGTTGTAACTTTTTTTTTTTACCTGAAAAATTTAATAAAGAAATATATATATAAAAAAAAAAAAAAAAAAACAGTTACTTTGCTTCAGTTATAAATAGACACATCGAGTGCGGTACCTATCACTCACTGTGTCCATTCAGAAAAGGTAGGGGCCGTGGGGGCAATGTGAAAGGGGGGTTAGTGTAACAAGAAGGGGGTAGTATGATAGGAGGGGGGCAGTATGACAGAGGTGGTAATATGACAGGAGGAGGGCAGTGTGACAAAGGGGCAGTATGATGGGGAAAGTGTGATAGGAGGGGTCAGTATAATGGGGGTATTGTGACAGGAGGAAGGCAGTGTGACAGGTGGGGGGAGTGTGACAGGTGTGGGGGGGGGGCAGTGTGACAGGAGAATGGTATCTGGGGAGTGTGAAAGGAGGGGGGAGTGTGATAAGAGGGGACATTGTGAAAGGAGGGGGGCAGTATGACAAGAAGGGGCAGTATGATGGGGGCAGTGTGACAGGAGGGGGCAGTATGACGGGGGGGGTCAGTGTGATAATAGGTGGGCAGTATGACAGGAAAAGGGTACCTGGGAAGTATGACAGAAGGGAGCGATAACAGAAAAGCAGTGTGATAAGAGGGGGCAGTGTAATGAGGGAGCACTGTGAAAGAGGGGGTTGTGTAACAAGAGGGGGACAGTATAATAGGGGTAGTGTGACAGGAGGGGGGTAAATATGACAGAAGGAGGCAGTGTGACGAGGGGGCACAATGATGGAGGGGCAGTGTTACAGGAGGGGGGGAGTATGATAGGGGGGTATTGTGACAAGGGGACAGTGTGACGGGAGACAGTTTGACAGATGGGGGGACAGTGCGATAGGTGGGAGGGCAGTGTGATAAGAGGAGGGCAGAGTGACAGGTGGAGGTCAGTGCAAGACAATGCACAGTCGAGCTCTGTCACTTGAGACATATTCTGCAGAGGCCTGCTGAGGAGCCCTCACACCACATCTTCAACATAGATTGGTGAGCGGGCACTCGCCCATTCATTCTATATAAAAGGACACTGTTGACCTATTTGCTTTACCAAGCTTGCAGAAGGGACCCTTGTTACACTTCAATACACACCTAAAGAAACTAGTGTACATCTTGTTTGCCTTTACACTTTGCTGATAACAGAAATGTCAGATCCCAGAGTGCTAGAGGTGTTGGGGGACTTGCAAGGTCATGGCAACCAGTGAGGTACAGAATCTTTGAGCGGCCCTTACGGGGGTTGCGCTACATACACAATGATCATCATGCCTAGTGATCTAAACCATTGAACATGCTTTTATACAAAAAAAGCAATACAAGAACAAAATGAATCAAATGTGTCACACAGTGGTGTATTTAGGTTTTGTGCTGCCCTAGGCCTGACTAAACTTGTGCACCCCCTAATTAAATAACATACTGGCAGGTAGCAATGTGACCGCTTTATGGGGGTGCCGGACTGATTTACCTCCTGAACCCTGCCCAATTCGCCCCATAAGACTGGCACTATACTAAAAGTGTAGCCGGCGGGGAACCTTTTCGTGTGGGAGCCGGGAAGAGGCTGTTTTTTTTTTTCAGTGCGGGGTGCAGCTTTTTTGCTGCCCCCCTGCAAAGTGCCGCCCTAGGCCTGGGCCTTGTCGGCCTAGGCCAAGATACAGCACTGGTGTCACATATAGCTATTCCTCCTTTATAAAGAACAAACATAATAAGACTCTGTTCACTGCACTCATCAGCACTTCACAACTAACAGATCAAGCTCACAGCTTCATTCTCAGCAGTAGCAATGTGCTTTGGTTCAAACTTGGGTTTGGTCCAAATCCAAATTTTGCAGAACCTTGAAGTTAGATTTCATTGATGGGCCAATGAGCTGTGGCCAGGAGATTCCCTGCCCTGTAGTTGATGTATGCAAAAGGGTATTGGCATTAGGATTTATTAGGTCAATGATGTAACAAACACCACTGTCCCTTTGTATACATGCAGTTTCAGGGCAAAGATTCACTCACACACAGCTCATTGGCTTAGTAATGACAGCTGTCTTCTGGGTCAGACTGAACCCAAGATCATCCCTATTCAGGAGCAGGAATGAGCTTGGGTTCGGGCTTGGGTTCGGGCTTGGGTTCAGTCCTAACACATTTCCAGCTGAACCTGAAAGATAGCTTTCATTGTTGGAACAAAGGGCTGCAGGTAGGAGATTTCCTGCCCAGCATCTACGTGTACACAAAGGGGTGGGGGTGCTTGTGATATCATTGACCATATGGGAACATGAACATATTGGGGTTGATTTATTAAAACTGGAGTGTGCAACATCTGGTACAGCTTTGCATAGTAACCAATCGGCTTCCAGGTTTTATTAACAAAGCTGAAGTTAGAAGCTGATTGGCTACCATGCACAGCTGCACCAGATTCTGAGTGCACCAGTTTTCATACTGGGTCAATGATGTCTACGTTGTATATGTGCAGCTGTGGATTGGTTAATCTCTCACCCACAGCTCATTGGCCCAGCAATGACAGCTAAGTTCATCTCTCCTCAAGAATGCTCACTTAACTGCTTTTCTGGCATTGGCTTGGAGTAGATCCTGCAGTTGTGTTCATTTATTTATTTTTTTAATCAACACTTTTTCAGTGGATGCGAGTCTTCACTTATATGGAAAGGATTTCAGTTTGAGGTCACTGACCTCACGGTTCAGTAATCAGTTAAAAGTGAACTTATTAACTAAATTTGTAAACCTGTCTCTACTGGAAAGTTTTGTGCTTGCATATCTGTTTTCTCTGTTGGTGCTGGACTACCAGAATGGATATACAGGCTGTAAACAGCATGAGTTACGAGGAGTTTTTGGATGTATTTGGGAATATCATAGAGAAGTGTCCGCTTATAACTGCAGCTGTGTGGTCTAATCATCCATTTTCCAGTGTTAATGAGATAGAAGAGAGTGTTTATAAGTTCATTGACTCCCTACCTTCATCTGGTAAGATTGTGCTTTTTATTTTGCTCTTTGTGTAAGTTTGGGAATAATCATTACTAGAGCATGGGGTATAAAATATAATTGCTATCTGATACCACAGTTCTGACTGGATAACAGTGCTGAAAGATTTACCAAGGATCATGTGTACTATAAAGCACTTATGGGCCAATGGTAAAATTGGCACCAACTTCAAGAAAGAAGTAGGGAGTACTTTAAGCCAAAGTCACAAAGTTTGCTGTAAACAGGGCTTTTTTTTTCTCAGAAAATAGGTGCAGGTGCTGCCCCCTTCTGAGCCACCCCTTGTTTCTGCTCATACCCAACTCCAAATACCATCCCCTGGTTCAAACTCCCAGCACTGCCCATTTTAAAGAATACAGGAACCAAGTATCATTTTGTGGTGTTATTTAATAACAAGAAAAGTAGTAAAATAGATACCCTGCAGTCAGCAACAATAGACCCACCAGCAACAATAGACCCCCCAGAAACAAAATACAACCCCAGCTATAATAGATTTACCCCAGCATACCTCCCAATTTTTAAACTTCAGAATGAGGGACACTTAAGGGAGGAATTGATTTGCGGTGCACGCACAGCACGCCGCAGCAAAATGTGAGCGTGGCTAAATTATTAACAGTTGGAGGGGCTTACGGGGCATGGTTAAACGAAACCTGGGCTTCCTTGTACCTATAAAATATGCTTTGTTTGCTTTTCTGAGCCTACCTTAAAGAAGAACTTCATTAAAATAGCCAGGAACTGCATAGCAACCAGCACCAGTTGAGACAATGAACACTTTGGTGAGAATTATATAATGTACAAGAGAGTTAGGCGAACAGTTCGAGTCGAGCAAAAGTTCGGCCCCAACATCACCTCTTCGCTCGTTCGGAAAATTAAGCTCTGATTGGGAAAAGCGTTGCCCAATTAGGGCACAGGGAACAGCTGGTTGTTAAGCAGTGGGCCAGAAAGCCAGCAGTGGCATCCTTAACAACAGATGAGTCATCAGCTGTCAACTGGCTTCCCCGCTGTAAATATTCACAGACCTCAGATCAGCGCGCGCAGAACAGCGTCCCTCCACCTGCCTCCTGTCTGTATACAGGAAGACATCAGAGGAAAACAGATTTCATCTCCAAATACGGAAAGGTTTCTTCACAGTAAGAGCTGTGAAAATGTGGAACATACTCCCTCAAAAGCTGGTTCTGGCCAGCTCAGTAGATTTTTTTAAAAAGGTCTGGACTTTCCTATATGTACAAAATATAATTGAAAAAAAGGTGTATCTCTGCGCTGTGGTGGGGCGGCAGCTGACACAGATAAGTAATACACCAAACCTATAAATAATCTTAAGAAAAAAATGTGTAGCACCAAAAGTAAATGAACAACAATGAAATGTGAATACTGTATTATGAATCAACAACACTTTGAAATAAAGTTTAAAAAAGTTCTAAAGTGTAAAAAAATGTATATATGTATATATATATATATATATATATATATATATATATATATATATATATATATGTATATATATATATATATAAGTCTAATCTTGAATGAAAATCAACAATAAAAAAACAATATAGTGAACATTTTAGATTTAAATGCACAGTCCTATGATAGGATCAGCAATATAAACGTATTGGTGAAAGCACAAAGTGCAGTGACTTTAAAAGTGAAGAAGTGATCCAGTACAGTGTTCCAGAATCATCCACTGCACCCCTGTGAAATGGACACTCGCCGGAAAAGCTGGCTGCCTTTACAGCAGCAAACACGCACTCAGTGTAGATTCTCTATCGGTTGTGGGGAAAGCTGTTAAGTAACTTGCACCATCCAGATGTAGCTGTGATAAATAAAGCTCACCGGGAGCCAAATGAAGTCTACACAGTGTAGTATTTATTGAATTTGTATGTCAAAAGCCAAAATAAAATGAATCAAAAACAATATGACAATGGGGGCCACTACCGACCCAGTATTGGACAGTGGCCTGACATCAGCACTAGTGTCTCCTCTCTGACGCATTTGGTCCAATAGGATGTTATCAAGGGGTTCCCTTGATAATGTCCTATTGGACGAAACTCATCAGAGAGGAGACAGTAGTGCTGACGTCAGGCCACTGTCCAATACCGAGTCAGTAGTGGCATTATAGTTGCCCTCAAAGGGCTGGTTGTATTTGTAAGACTGTATAAATGTATCCAGGGCTTTCTTTCTCAGAGAGTAGGTGCAGAAACTTAACCACACCCCCATTGAATCGCATCAAACAGTGGGTGTGGCCAAAATGACCTAAAAGTGGGGAGTCTTAAAGGGACAATAAATACAAGGAATGTGTTATGTCCGGAATTCAGGGATACGTTATGTACAGTGCAGTTTCATGGGTGCCCTATGCATAGAATGCAAAGTAAAGGGGTGCGCTGTGTTCACACTTCAGGGTTAACCACTTGCCTACTGGGCACTTTTACCCCCTTCCTGCCCAGGCCAATTTTCAGCTTTCAGCGCTCTCACGCTTTGAATGACAATTGCACGGTCATGCTACACTGTACCCATATGAAATTTTTATCATTTTTTTCACACAAATAGAGCTTTATTTTGGTGGTATTTAATCACCTCTGCGTTTTTTTATTTCTTACAAAAAAAAAGAAAAAAGACAAAAAATTTTGAAAATAAATAAATTTTTCTCCTTCACTGATGTGCGCTGATGAGGCGGCACTGATGGGCACTGATAGGCTGCACTGATGGGCACTGATGAGGTGGCACTTAAGGGCACTGATGAGGTGGCACTTATGGGCACTGATGAGGTGGCACTGATGAGGAGGTACTAATATGCCGCACTGATGAGCACTGATAGGTGGCACTGATGAGCACTGATAGGTGGTACTGCTGGACACTAAGAGGTGGCACTGCTGGGCACTGAGAGGTGGCACTGCTGGGCACTGAGAGGCGGCACTGATGGACACTGATGGGTGGCACTGATGGACACTGACGGGTGGCACTGATGGGCGGCACTGATGAGCACTGATGGGCAGCACCCTCAGTGCCCACACTCAGTAACCATAGTGCTGCTAGATGAGCAGGCACTGATGGGCACTGACTGGCAGCACTATTGGCACTGAATGTGGGCACTGATGGGGGGCACTAATGGCGGGCACTTATGGCATTTTTTTCCCCTCTTGTGTAATCAGGGCACTGGTGATCAGTGCCCTAATTACATTCCTCTGTGTCCCCTTACAGTCGATCGGCTCTCCTCTTCCTCACACTGCAATCTGTGTGTGAGGAAGGAGAGCTGGCGATGAGAGATGATCTCATATGTTTACATATGAGATCATCTCTCATTGCACGGTCCGATCACGTGGTAAATGGCCGCTGTGATTGGCCATTTACCACGATCTGTGATTGGCTGTGTCCAAGGGACACGGTCGACACAGATTTTCCCCAATGCACGCTCGCGGGAGCGCGCGGAGAGCCTGTCACTGGGAGGCCGTTTAAAGACGGCCTCCCGGAAATTAGAGCCCGCGATGTAGCCATCTTTCGGCTATAGCGCGGGCCGGAAGTAGTTAAGGAGTGCACTACATACAGAGTGCAGGGCTTAGGAATGCACTACATACTGAATGCGGGATTCAGGGATGCTCTATGCATAGAGTGCATAGCTCAGGGGTGCGCTGTGTACAGATTGAAGGGTTGATGAGTGTGCTACATACAGAGTGCAGGGTTAGGGGAGAGATAGGCACAGTGTGCAGGGATCAGCTTGATTTCACCGGCTGTCCACACCTCACTTCCATCCCTCTTTGGCTCGCATTTCACCTACCCAGCCCATCTCTCGTACCTCTCGACAGTGTAGGCAGCTCCGCCTCTCTCTCGTACTTACAGGGAGATCATTGGTTGGCATATGTGAAACCGGGGATCACAGTGCAGCTTACCACGTGATGCCCCATCCCACACTGCACCTGCATCTGTATCTCCCTTGTCCCCATTGTGAGTACAGTTTAGGCAGCGACCTGTGGGAGCCATTGAGAGGAAAGCTGTCCGTGTAAACACAGAAGGCTTCTATGTTTACAAGTCTACCAAAAATTGTTCCTCAATTTTGTGGGATTATAAAGGCAATTTATAATTTTAGTAAAGAAAAAAATACTATACATTTAAAACATTGTTTACATATACAAAATCCCTGTTGGATCTTCATCATAAAAGCCATACACAGTCAGGTCCATAAATATAGGGACATCGACACAATTCTAATCTTTTTGGCTCTATACACCACCACAATGGATTTAAAATGAAACAAACAAGATGTGCTTTAACCTCCTTAGCGGTAATCCCGAGCGTGACTCGGGGTTGATTTTTCATATCAGGATCGGTAACCCCGAGTCACGCTCGGGGTGGATTGCAGAGAGCGCAGCGGTGTTCTCTTACCTTATCCTGGCGATCCAGCGATGATCTCTCATTGCTGAGATCGCCAGCCGAGAGTCCCGCCGCTCCTCCGTCGGTCTGATCACTTCCTAGTTCCGTTCCCTGCAGCAGCAATGCTGCATGGGAGCGGAACTAGGGAGGGAAATTAAAAAAAAAAAAAAAAAAAAAAAACGTTACACAAAACACATTTTATATTGTATATATATATATATATGCATATATATATATATATATATATATGCATGCATATATATATATATATATGCATATATATATATATATATATATATATATATATATATATATATATGCATATATATATACATATATATATATATATATATATATATATGCATATATATATATATATATATATATATATATATATATATATATATGCATATATATATATATATATATATATATATATATATATATATATATATATATGCGCATATATATATATATATATATATATATATATATATATGCGCATATATATATATATATATATATATATATATATATATATATACACCGGTATATATATATATATATATACACCGGTATATATATATATATATATATATATATGCATATATATGTATATATGCATATATATATGTATATATATATATATATATATATATATATATATATATGCACACACACATATATCTATATATAATGCATGAATTATAATCTAATCAATATCATTTTATTATATATATTATATATTAAATAATAAAATAAAATATAAATATTATATATTAAATAATAAAATAATATTATTGATTCGATTATAATTCATGCGTTTGTGTTTCAAATTTATCACATCTGGGATGTCTACTAGAGTCTTGTTTTGGTCAGGTTTAAGTCAGTAATTACTAAGAATTGTAGGCCTATAATACATAACGCCAAATTTCCATGAAAAGAATTTAACCGCTTTTGGTATGTAATTCCTGACATAATCATACCGCCAGGGAGGTTAACTGCAGACTTTCAGCTTTAATTTGAGGGTATTTACATCCAAATCAGGTGAAAGGTGTAGGAATTACAACAGTTTGTATATGTGCCTCCCACTTTTTAAGGGACCAAAAGTAATGGGACAATTAGCTGCTCGGCTGTTCCATGTCCAGGTGTGTGTTTTTCCCTCATTATCCCATTTACAAGGAGCAGATAAAAGGTCCAGAGTTCATTTCAAGTGTTCTATTTGCATTTGGAATCTGTTGCTGTCAACTCTCAATATGAGATCCAAAAAGCTGTCACTATCATATATCATATATATAGTTTGTATATGTGCCTCCCACTTTTTAAGGGACCAAAAGTAATGGGACATATTAACAATCATAAATCAAACTTTCACTTTTTAATACTTGGTTGCAAATCCTTTGCAGTCAATTACAGCCTGAAGTCTGGAATGCATAGACATCACCAGACGCTGGGTTTCATCCCTGGTGATGCTCTGCCAGGCCTCTGCAACTGTCTTCAGTTCCTGCTTGTTCTTGGGGCACAATTTTCATGAGAAAACGGAAATTATAAAATTTGATAAGCGTATAGGACCCATAAAAAAACATGTTTTATTTTACATAAGGTGACTAGCCCAGTGTGGTAATTTCAGCTATTTTAAGTGACCATTCATCCATGTTGCACTTTCTGGTACGATGGATGCTACAAATATGCTGGAAATTCCAACGCGTTTCAATATTCAATTTGTCTTCTTCAAGGAATATTTGTCACTCTGTAAGTATAAATGGCCGTCATTAAGTATAAATCTATTGTATGTTCAATGGTATATATTAATTACGTACATATAGACTTAGTTATGAAACATTGGAAAATATCAGTAACCCCCCAGCGATATCCAGGCAGGTGCATCCAATTCCTCTCTATGCACACAAGGACCCTCTGGGCAATAGTTACCACCAAGTTGTATACTTCCTACATGGAATCATGCACACTCCTATGATGGAAGGCACTGTAGATAACAATAATTGACACAGATAATAGTAACTGTGTTTCATAATGTTCAAATGAGTCAATAAGACATCCCCCTTCCTACTCTCCGGTGTAGTAATATATGCTTACAATCAGAGTTTACTTGAGGCTTTTATTGGTGGTCCCAGTGTTGGAGAGTAACTTGGAACAGCTCCCCTAAAGGGGGCTACAAGGCTTCCCTCTAGGTTCAAATCCACTCTCTCTCGCCGCACCAGAAGCAGAAAGAGATTGCTTCTCCTTAAGGTCTAAAGATTGCGCATGCGCCTGGTTGTGCAAAGCACGATTGTGTCACTGTCGATCCCTTGGGACCTCCTCCAAAACCTTATTTATGCGCAGACCGCACTGACATGGTTGTGGTCGCTTAGGCTCTAGAGCCGTACCCAGGTATTGGACTGTGGCGAAAGAAGAGACGCCGCCGACACAGGAAGATAAGATTGCTATTCTGATAATAATCAGAATAGATAGGAAGGCTATGGTTGTTGATGGGCCTTCCTTATGTTGCCTAATGTATGCCCCAGTAATCAAAACTGGGGCCTTCCTGTTCCGGGCATACATAATTGTTAGAGAGCTGGGGCAACCTACCCCGACATCCCACAGAGCTGCTTTACAAGTCAATATTTATTTTATATTTTATATTATTAATTTTATATTATTGTTCATGCCAAATTTGAGCACTAAAATACCTCACGCCACGTAAATTCATATGACAAAAGTGAAATAGGTACAATTGACAGACCTCTATCAGTTTAAAAATAAAAGAAATAAAAGAAATCAGAAAAATAATTTTTTTTATTATATATTATAAAAGAAATTAGAAAATAATATTTCATTATATTATAAATTGTAAATGATAAATGTTATTTTATTATGTAAATCAACCCAGCAAGTATAGTCATCTTGTTTTTACCTTTAAGAGTGGATTTATTTTTCATTAGGCCCCTTTCCCACAGGATTTCCGATCAGGTCCGCCCGTCAGTTTTTCAGACGGACCTGATCAGATGCTCCATACACCTCTATGGAGCAGCAGATGTTAACAGTGACATCTCCGCTGACACCCGCTGCTATCCGATCCCACCTGTCTGTGAAACCCAGACGGACGGAGACCCGATTTTTCCATCCGTCTGGAGGATAGGATTGGATAGGATCGGATGAAAACAGACAGGCGAATGAAAACAGATGAAAATGGACATGACCCTTGGCAATTTTATATTTGTGTGTTCTCCCTACACGTCTTCCCAATGGTAAATATAAATTACCTATTTTCATACTTTGCATGTGTTAGTTAACACGTTTCCCGAATTTTTGACATATTTTGCCCACGTAGAACGAGCCGCATTCACAGCTCATTAAGTAGACTACACCTTTGGTTTTGCAATGAACAAAGTGCCAAGCCACAAATTTTTCTCCATTGGGCAAAACACTTTCTTTGTATCTCTTAATGACCAAGCATTGGGCACATCCTCCATACGGGAGTTTTCCCACGTTTTGGCAGAGATCTTTTCTTCATTCTCCTTTATATTCACTATGTACTAGGGATTCCTGTATTGATCCTGCTTTTTTGTAGGTAATTGAAGGGACCGGTGTTACTAAGTTGTGTGTTATTGGGTCATCTGTTAAAATTGAACAGTGTCTTTTCAAGACCCTCCGAATCTCATCATATTTATTTGAGAATTTCAAAACTACCCTGGTCAAATTGTCAGTTTTATTACTTTTTGGTTGTGTACTTTTATTATTGTTTTTATTTTTGAATAAAAGATCTTGTCCATTCACGACCCTAACACAATTAAATGCCAATTTAGGCAAGATTTTGGGTAGCCCTTTAATAACAGCCTCCTGGTTAGTTCATCAGCTTCCATTTGGAAGTCTTCATATATAATACAATTTGGCTAATGCATAAAAATTGGCTGTAGGGAATTTCATTTTTCAACGGTTGTGGGTGGAAACTGCTGACATGTATCATAGTATTGCCAGCTGTTTTCTTCCTGTGAAGCTTGCTACTTTGTCATCCTACTGAATCCTTACTAATACAAACATTCAGGAAGGTTACCTGTTGTTGATGTCATTGTGAAAAACAGATTCCAATCATTTTGATTCACTTTTTTTAGACCTTCATTTAGTAAATATTCTGAACCATTCCAAATGAAAAAATATCATCTATGTACCTTTGCCACATAATAATGTGGCAAGTGTACATAGACAAGTCGTCCCTGGATAGAAAATCTGGTTCTCACACCCCCAGGTAAAGATTGGCATAGGAAGAGGGCAACTTTCTAAATGCATCCCCTTCCAGAGACAATAGGTCTCCCCGGGGTGTTGGCCATATCCTTATGAACCTTTGGGAGTGTGTAAAATGTGGATATGCAGGGATGCTTGGTAGGTATGTATTCCTATAGCTCCCAATAGATTATCCTCTCGTTGATAGCTGCATCAACCAGTCTATAGTATTCTTGGTCATATGCTTCAATAAAGATAATGGGAGCTTTTTGTAACATTTTTCATTTTTTAGAATTTTTTGGCACATATTGATATATCTTTCATTGTCCGTTAGGACAATATTTCCCCCTTTATCTGATGGTTTAATAGTTATTTTGGTATTATTTTTAAGGGATTCCAATCGCTGTTTCTTTGTTAAATTATCGGCTCTGAATTTACATTTTAAAAAGACTCTATGTCCTTGGTTGTCTGTTTTACAAATAATGCTATGGTAGGGTTTTGGTTTTGTTATGTGATTTCCTACAGAACTTTTGTACTGAAGATTCTTCTTCACTATCTTCATCTAAAATTTCTATATCCCACATCTCAGTGGAGTCATTGAAACCGCTTTCCTGTAACAGCAGATTTAAATCTCGAATAGCTTGAAATTCAGCCGCTGTCAGGTTGGGTTCAACTTCATCTTCCTCTGTGGTCTGTTTAGTATACATACATTTAAATAACAGGTTCCTAGCAAACAGGTTTATATTCTTTACTGTCTCAAATGTATCTATGATTTTGCTTGGGCAAAAGGATAATCCAACACCTGCCTTTCATCCTCTGTTAAATGGTGAGAGGAGAGATTGATAATAGTCAATCCCCTTTCTCCATATTCTTTATTACAAAATGTTATATCCCTGTGTGCAACTTTGGTGCTTGTTTTGTGTTCTGTTTCCCTAAAAAAAAACGTTGATTTCTTGTGTAATGGAATCAGTTTTTTTTTTCTTTTTGTTTTGTATGTGTTTTATAGAGTTTTTTTGTGATCATTGGGGTGTTCCCTCCATGTGCAGTACTACCTTCTGTGCCACTATTGTACCGGCCACAATTACCACCAAGTGATGAATTTGCGTGATCTGTTTCCATTGCATTTTTTATTTGTTTGTTCAATTTCCCCATCTGTTTCGTTTCGCTTTTGGAAGGGACCTTTCCTCTACTGGAATAAGTGCTCTGTGCAAGAGGAGATAGGAGTGTTAGAAACAGAAGATGAGTCAGATGAATAGTTAGTGTTTTAAACATCATTATTCTTAAAATCCTGTTTTCATCATTGAAATCTCTTCCTAACATTCCACCTATACGCCCTACCTTAGCTAAAAGCAGTTTTGTCTCTCCAGTATTTTTTCTCTTTTTTGTGCAAAATGTGTTTACTAAAAATTTCTATGTGTTCTTTGAGTTTCTTCTCATGTTCACTATAAAGAGCACTTGTTTTTAAGGGAGTTAGTTGTATGTATAAGGAGTCATCAAGGATTTTTAGTTGTCACTGATACTCTTCCTGCAGTAGCATCATCAAGTTGCCTGAGCACTCATTTAGTCTACTCTCCCATTCTTTTTTCATATCATTAGTGATGTTGTCAAGTGCGGGGAAGATCTCTATCCTCAACCCTATAGGATTGATGTTTTTCTTAATATATCGTTCAAAGGACTTAATGTGACAGTGCAGGGCCGATTTTTTTTTCTGCAAGGTTTTTTTAAGAGTTAAAAAGAGCAAAATTAGATCTGACTCTACTTGTTCTTTAGATTGGAAACTTGTCTGAATGTTGGACATCAGTTCATCCCATTCATTTCCCAATAGGTCACCCATTTTCGTAATTTAAATATAACCACCTAGGGTATAACCTTCCTAGTTTGATGCAAAATTTTGTCAAACTAGAGTGTTTTTTAGGTTCTGGAAGACTTAGAGTGGTGGATAGAAGACATGTCCCACAGTCGGTGGTTCTCCATAATTCATTTGCAGCACTCTCAGAATGTAAGGACAACATGGATATGGACTCAAGCACAGAGGGTGAGAAACCATTGACTCCTATGTCTAATGTATGCAAGACTGCAGCCAAGGACAAAAAAGATAAAGTGAAGTCTCAAAGGAAGCAGCTGTTGCTGGGTGATTCAATCATAAGAAGTGTGGAGCTTAAAGAAAATGGTTTTGTGAGATGTCTCCCTGGTGCTACTGCTAGACGAGATAGAAAACGTATTATTAATATTGTTAAGCAAGCATAGCAGGAAGGGGACGTGGATGTTCTTGTCCATCTAGGGACAAATGACCTGGCTTGCAATGAAGTGTCAGAGGTGAAAAAATCTTTTATCACACTTGGTAATGACGTACAGGATTTTGCATCCACCATTTCATTTTCTGAAGTTCTGCCTGTGCATAATGTTCAGAATGATAGGCAGAGGCGCATAAAGGAGCTCAACATATGGATTAGTAAATGGTGTCAAGAGCAAGGATTTGGCTTTGTTTCTCATGATAGCTCTACTTGGAATAGAAAGGAACTGTACAAAAAAGATGGTTTGCATCTTTCTCTCAAAGGAACAAATGTACTTAGTGAACAACTCCAAGAATTTGCGAAGGAGTATTTAAAATAGGAAGGGGGGGCAAAAGAGTGAAAATACAAGAGTCCAACTGCCCCCCCGAAACAATGCCAGAACAGGTCAGAAATGCACAGAGGTTAAGAAATGATAAGCTCAGAGTCCTGTCTACAAATGCTCGCAGTTTAGGTAAAAAAATCAATGAACTTGGGTCAATAATGGCATCTGAGAATGTAGATTTAGTGGCTGTTACGGAGACATGGTTTAATGAAAGAAATGATTGGAACATAACCATACCAGGGTACTCTTTATACAGAAGAGACAGAGAAGGCAAGAAAGGAGGTGGAGTGGCCCTGTATGTGAAAGATAGCATTAAATCTAACCTAATACAAGTTGGTGAGGCCAACATAGAGTCAGTTTGGGTTACGTTGCAGTTTGCTAATCATGCAGTAACTGTAGGTGTAATATATAGACCACCTGGTCAAGTTAAAGAACTACAGGGAGTGCAGAATTATTAGGCAAATTAGTATTTTGACCACATCATCCTCTTTATGCATGTTGTCTTACTCCAAGCTGTATAGGCTTGAAAGCCTACTACCAATTAAGCATATTAGGTGATGTGCATCTCTGTAATGAGAAGGGGTGTGGTCTAATGACATCAACACCCTATATCAGGTGTGCATAATTATTAGGCAACTTCCTTTCCTTGGGCAAAATGGGTCAAAAGAATGACTTGACAGGCTCAGAAAAGTAAAAAATAGTGAGATATCTTGCAGAGGGATGCAGCACTCTTAAAATTGCAAAGCTTCTGAAGCGTGATCATTGAACAATCAAGCATTTCATTCAAAATAGTCAACAGGGTCGCAAGAAGTGTGTGGAAAAACCAAGGTGCAAAATAACAGCCCATGAACTGAGAAAAGTCAAGCGTGCAGCTGCCAAGATGCCACTTGCCACCAGTTTGGCCATATTTCAGAGCTGCAACATCACTGGAGTGCCCAAAAGCACAAGGTGTGCAATACTCAGAGACATGGCCAAGGTAAGAAAGGCTGAAAGACGACCACCACTGAACAAGACACACCAGCTGAAACGTCAAGACTGGGCCAAGAAATATCTCAAGACTGATTTTTCAAAGGTTTTATGGACTGATGAAATGAGAGTGAGTCTTGATGGGCCAGATGGATGGGCCCGTGGCTGGATTGGTAAAGGGCAGAGAGCTCCAGTCCGACTCAGACGCCAGCAAGGTGGAGGTGGGAGTACTGGTTTGGGCTGGTATCATCAAAGATGAGCTTGTGGGGCCTTTTCGGGTTGAGGATGGAGTCAAGCTCAACTCCCAGTCCTACTGCCAGTTTCTGGAAGACACCTTCTTCAAGCAGTGGTACAGGAAGAAGTCTGCATCCTTCAAGAAAAACATGATTTTCATGCAGGACAATGCTCCATCACACGTGTCCAAGTACTCCACAGTGTGGCTGGCAAGAAAGGGTATAAAAGAAGAAAAGCTAATGACATGGCCTCCTTGTTCACCTGATCTGAACCCCATTGAGAACCTGTGGTCCATCATCAAATGTGAGATTTACAAGGAGGGAAAACAGTACACCTCTCTGAACAGTGTCTGGGAGGCTGTGGTTGCTGCTGCATGCAATGTTGATGGTGAACAGATCAAAACACTGACAGAATCCATGGATGGCAGGCTTTTGAGTGTGCTTGCAAAGAAAGGTGGCTATATTGGTCACTGATTTGTTTTGTTTTTGAATGTCAGAAATGTATATTTGTGAATGTTGAGATGTTATATTGGTTTCACTGGTAAAAATAAATAATTGAAATGGGTATACTGTATATTTGATTTTTGTTAAGTTGCCTAATAATTATGCACAGTAATAGTCACCTGCACACACAGATATACCCCTAAAATAGCTAAAACTAAAAACAAACTAAAAACTACTTCCAAAAATAGTCAGCTTTGATATTAATGAGTTTTTTGGGTTCATTGAGAACATGGTTGTTGTTCAATAATAAAATTAATCCTCAAAAATACTCATTTGCCTAATAATTCTGCACTCCCTGTAGATGATCTACTAGTTGAAGAAATAGCTAAAATGACAATGAAAGGAGAAGTTATCATTATGGGAGATTTCAATCTTCCAGATATAAACTGGAAAACCAAAATGGCAAGTTCTACCAGGAGTACAGATATTCTAAATTCCCTACTGGGGTTGTCTCTGCAACAAGTGGTTGAGGAGCCAACCCGGAGGGAGGCCATTTTGGATTTGGTATTCACAAATGGGGATTCGGTATATGATGTCATTGTAGGCGAAACCTTGGGATCTAGTGATCACCAGTCAGTGTGGTTTAATATAAGAACTGTGAAAGAGTCTCAACACACAAAAACAAAAGTTTTAGATTTTAGAAAAACAGACTTTTCAAAAATCAAATTAGTCATAAATGAGTCCTTATCAGACTGGAACGGATTACATGGAGTACAGGAGAAATGGGACTACTTAAAAGGTGCATTATTGAAGGCAACAGAAAATTGCATTAGACTTGTCAGTAAAAGCAAAAAAAAGGAAGAGACCACTGTGGTACTCAGCAGAAGTGGCCCAAATCATTAAAAATAAAAAGCTAGCATTTTGTAATTATAAAAAAACCCAGAGCAATGAAGATAAGGTAATCTACAAGATTAGGCAGAAAGAGGCCAAGCAAGTTATAAGAACTTCTAAAGCGCAGGCAGAAGAAAAACTAGCTCAGTCTATGAAAAAGGGGGATAAGACATTCTTCAGATATATAAATGAAAAAAGGAAATTAAAACAAGGAATAACTAAATTAAAAACAAGGACGGAAGGTATGTAGAAGAGAATAAAGGGCTAGCCGACTGCCTTAATGAATACTTCTGTTCAGTTTTTACAGAAGAAAAAGAAGGAGAAGGACCTCCACTTGAAAGGATGACTAATGAATCGTTTGATGCATGTGTCTTTACAGAGGAAGACGTTCTAAGATTGCTGTCTAAAGTGAAGACAAATAAGTCACAGGGTCCTGATGAGATACACCCAAAATTATTAAAAGAGCTTAGTGGTGAGCTGGCAAAACCATTAACAGATTTATTTAACCAATCATTAGTAACAGGAGTCGTCCCGGAAGATTGGAAATTGGAAAATGTCATGCCCATTCACAAGAAAGGTAGTAGGGAGGAATCGAGCAACTATAGACCAGTGAGTCTGACATCAATAGTAGGCAAATTAATGGAAACCCTATTAAAGGATAGGATTGTGGAACATCTTAAATCCCATGGATTGCAAGATGAAAAACAACATGGGTTTACTTCAGGGAGATCATGTCAAACAAATCTTATACATTTTTTTGACTGGGTGACTAAAATAATAGACGGTGGAGGTGCAGTAGACATTGCATATCTAGACTTTAGTAAGGCTTTTGACACTGTCCCACATAGAAGACTTATCAATAAACTGCAGTCATTGAGCATGTACTCCCATATTGTTGAGTGGATTAGGCAGTGGCTGAGTGACAGACAACAGAGGGTTGTAGTCAATGGAGAACATTCAGAACAAGGTCATGTTACCAGTGGGGTACCTCAGGGATCTGTACTGGGACCAATTTTGTTTAATATCTTCATAAGTGATATTGCAAAAGGCCTCGATGGTAAGGTTTGTCTTTTTGCTGATGACACAAAGATATGTAACAGGGTTGATGTTCCTGGAGGGAAACGCCAAATGGAAAAGGATTTAGGAAAACTAGAAGAATGGTCAGAACTCTGGCAACTGAAATTTAATGTGGATAAGTGCAAGATAATGCACCTGGGGCGTAAAAACCCAAGGGCAGAATATAGAATATTTGACACAGTCCTGACCTCAGTATCTGAGGAAAGGGATTTAGGAGTAATTATTTCAGAAGACTTAAAGGTGGGAAGACAATGTAATAGAGCAGCACGAAATGCCAGCAGAATGCTTGGATGTATAGGGAGAGGTATAAGCAGTAGAAAGAGAGAAGTGCTTATGCCGCTGTACAGAATACTGGTGAGACCTCACTTGGAGTATTGTGCGCAGTACTGGAGGCCATATCTCCAGAAGGATATAGATACTCTAGAGAGAGTTCAGAGAAGAGCTACTAAACTAGTACATGGATTGCAGGAAAAAACTTACCAGGAAAGGTTAAAGGACCTTAACATGTATAGCTTGGAAGAAAGAAGAGACAGAGGGGATATGATAGAAACTTTTAAATACATAAAGGGAATCATCTCGGTAAAGGAGGAGAGCATATTTAAAAGAAGAAAAACTACCACAAGAGGACACAGTTTTAAATTAGAGGGGCAAAGGTTTAAAAGTAATACGAGGAAGTATTACTTTACTGAGAGAGTAGTGGATGCATGGAATAACCTTCCTGCAGAAGTGGTAGCTGCAAATACAGTGAAGGAGTTTAAGCATGCATGGGATAGGCATAAGGCTATCCTTCATATAAGATAGGGCCAGGGACTATTCATAGGATTCAGATATATTGGGCAGACTAGATGGGCCAAATGGTTCTTATCTGCCGACACATTCTATGTTTCTATATTATATAACAACATTTAAGGAAATAGACTTGTAGAGAAGCACCCTTGGTTGTCTTGAGCATGAGGATTGGGTGTTTAAACCACCCTGTGTAAATCTAAACTACAAAAAAGGCTCTTTAAACCAAGGGTGTGTTTGCCATCATCCCATTGAAGTCTACCAAAAATTGTTCCTCTATTTTGTAGGACTATAAACCCAATTTATAATTTTAGTAAAGAAAAAAAATACTATAAATTTATAAAATTGTTTACATTTATTTGGATTACATATACAAAATCACTGTTGCATCTTCATCATAAAAGCCATAGGGATTTTTTTTATATGTAATCCAAATTTATCTATAATTGCCTTTATAGTCCCACAAATAGAGAAACAATTTTTGGTAGATTTCAATGGGATGATGGCAAATACACCCTTGGTTTAAAGAGCCTTTTTTGTATTCTATGTTTACAAGTGGCAGTGATGATAAAGAAGTGAAGGGCCAAAGCCGGAGGTGGTGGAACAGAGTTCTGCCATGTTCAAGCTGATAAAAAGCCTTGGGTGCGAGGGTCACATGTAAGATATACAGGACTACTGTCACATTTTTATGCTGTCTGTGGTCCCATTTGGGAGATTTGTCCTGGTGGCAGCACAGGATGGGAGTGAATGAAGATCTGTCTTATAAGGACACCACTGCAATAATAAAAAAAATAATTTGATTAGTAAGGAGGTGGAAGGCTAGACGTTCCCTGCCAAAAATCTCCCCTGCCAGACATAGTGACAATATTTTCAGCAGGACAAGAAGTGCAGAAAAATCACCCCAAATGGGACAAATAGAAGTGGGGGAGGGGGGAGGAGGTTTGGGGGCTTAAAGAGAATGTTACAAGGAGACAGAGAAATACAGTAAAAAACAATTTAATGAAAAATAGATTACAGGGCCATTAATCTCCTTAGCGGTATTCCTGAGTGTGGCTCGGGGTTAAATTTCAGTGCAATTAGCGGTAACCCCGAGCCACACTCGGGGTACCACCAGGAGCATCGCTGGATCCTGAAAGAGGGGTTACTTACTTTATCCCCAGGATCCAGCAATGTATCCCGGCAGTGTGCGCAGGGCCGGCCTTTGGGGTGTGCGAGCTGTGCGGCGGCACAGGGCGCCATGGGCAACAAGGGCGCTGTGCGGCCAATACAGCTCGCAGAGGATCAGGCGATTCAGGCCGCACAGCGGGAGGTGAGCGGCGACCGCGGCATGGACAGGGTTAACACAGGCCGCGGCTGCCGCTTACCTCCCGCTGTGTGGCCGTGCCTCGATCGCCGTGCCTCGGTCACATCCCCGGGAGTGTGGGCGGGCGGGAGGAGGAGAAGGGGCGGGGCGAGGAGGAGCTGACGAGTGACGATCTCTCCTCTGGCGTCAGTGCAGGGAGGGAGGAGAGATCATCAGCTCCTCCTCACCCCGCCCCTTCTCCTCCTCCCGCCCGCCCACCCACACTTCCGGGGATGTGTGGGCGGGAAGTCTAAAAAAAAAAAGGCTGCAGACAACGTAAGGTAGGTCTCCTTCAAAAAATGTAAGGGGGGGGAGTCCTCTGTGTGGGGGGTCCTCTGTGTGGGGGGTCTGTGATGTAAGGGGGGGCTCTCTGCTGTGGGGGGCTATGTGTGGGGGGGCTCTATCTGAGGGGGGCTTTGTGTGGGGGGTCTGTGATGTGGGGGGCTCTGTGGGGAGTCTGATGTAAGGGGGGCTTTGTGTCAGGGGTTTCTGATGTGAGGGGGGCTATCTGATGTGGGGGGCTCCGTGGGGAGGGGGGGTCTGATGTAAGGGGGGCTTTGTGTCAGGGGTCTCTGATGTAAGGGGGGCTTTGTGTCGGGGGTCTCTGATGTAAGGGGGGCTTTGTGTCAGGGGTCTCTGATGTGAGGGGGGCTTTGTGTCGGGGGTCTCTGATGTAAGGGGGGCTTTGTGTCGGGGGTCTCTGATGTAAGGGGGGCTTTGTGTCGGGGGTCTCTGATGTAAGGGGGACTTTGTGTCGGGGGTCTCTGATGTGAGGGGGGCTTTGTGTCGGGGGTCTCTGATGTAAGGGGGGCTTTGTGTTGGGGGTCTCTGATGTAAGGGGGGCTTTGTGTGGGGGGTCTCTGATGTGTCGGGGGTCTCTGATGTAAGGGGGGCTTTGTGTGTGGGGTCTCTGATGTGTGGGGGGGGTCTCTGATGTAAGGGGGCTTTGTGTCGGGGGTCTCTGATGTAAGGGGGGCTTTGTGTCAGGGGTCTCTGATGTAAGGGGGGCTTTGTGTCGGGGGTCTCTGATGTAAGGGGGCTTTGTGTCGGGGGTCTCTGATGTAAGGGGGGCTTTGTGTTGGGGGTCTCTGATGTGAGGGGGGCTTTGTGTCGGGGGTCTCTGATGTAAGGGGGGCTTTGTGTGGGGGGTCTCTGATGTGTGGGGGGGTCTCTGATGTAAGGGGGCTTTGTGTCGGGGGTCTCTGATGTAATGGGGGCTTTGTGTGGGGGGTCTCTGATGTAAAGGGGGCTTTGTGTCGGGGGTCTCTGATGTAAGGGGGGCTTTGTGTGGGGGGGTCTCTGATGTAAGGGGGGCTTTGTGTCGGGGGTCTCTGATGTAAGGGGGGCTTTGTGTCGGGGGTCTCTGATGTAAGGGGGGCTTTGTGTCGGGGGTCTCTGATGTAAGGGGGGCTTTGTGTCGGGGGTCTCTGATGTGAGGGGGGCTTTGTGTCGGGGGTCTCTGATGTAAGGGGGGCTTTGTGTGGGGGGGTCTCTGATGTGTGGGGGGGTCTCTGATGTAAGGGGGCTTTGTGTCGGGGGTCTCTGATGTAAGGGAGGCTTTGTGTGGGGGGTCTCTGATGTAAGGGCGCTCTGTGTGTGGGGTCTCTGATGTAAGGGGGGCTTTGTGTGGGGGGTCTCTGATGTGAGGGGGGCTTTGTGTCGGGGGTCTCTGATGTGAGGGGGGCTCTGTGTGGGGGGGTCTCTGATATGTGGGGGGTCTCTGATGTAAGGGGGCTCTGTGTGTGGGGTCTCTGATGTAAGGGGGGCTTTGTGTGGGGGGTCTCTGATGTGTGGGGGGGTCTCTGAAGTAAGGGGGGCTTTGTGTCGGGGGTCTCTGATGTAAGGGGGGTTTTGTGTGGGGGGTCTCTGATGTAAAGGGGGCTCTGTGTGTGGGGTCTCTGATGTAAGGTGGGCTTTGTGTGGGGGGTCTCTGATGTGAGGGGGGCTTTGTGTCGGGGGTCTCTGATGTGAGGGGGCTCTGTGTGGGGGGGGTCTCTGATGTGTGGGGGGGTCTCTGATGTAAGGGGGGCTTTGTGTGGGGGGTCTCTGATGTGAGGGGGGCCTCTGATGTGACGGGGGCTTTGTGTGGGGGGTCTCTGATGTAAAGGGGGCTCTGTGTGGGGGGTCTCTGATGTAAAGGGGGCTCTGTGTGGGGGGTCTCTGATGTAAAGGGGGCTCTGTGTGGGGGTCTCTGATGTGACGGAGGGCTCTGTGTGGGGGGAGCTTTGTGTGGGGGGTCTCTGATGTAAAGGGGGCTCTGTGTGGGGGGTCTCTGAATGTAAGGGGGGCTCTGTGTGGGGGGGCTCTGATGTAAGGGGGGCTAAGTTATTAGTGATCATAAAAAAGAAAAGTTAAATAAAGTGCAAGAAAATGTGCGCGCGGGGGGGCGCCACAGGATTAGCTCGCACAGGGCGCCTGATCACCTAAGGCCAGCCCTGAGTGTGCGGCAGCCAGATCTTCCGCCTAATGCTTGTGACCCCCGGCTTCTGTCTCCTGCGACGTGACGCTCGCAGGGGGGTGGAACCGGTGGCAAATTCAAAAAGTTATACACACAAACACACTGATTACAATACAAAATAAAATAAATTGACATTAGTTTGCCCCCCAGTGCCCTTTCCTGCAGTTTTGCTGTACTATATATACTATGTATATATATACACATACATACATACTTTAACTTATTTATAGTTATTTATTATATTATAATTTATGATTTTGTGTTTCAAATTTTATCATAATCGAGATGTTATAAAGAAGAACGCACAGTAAAAAAAAAAAAAAAAAAAATCATATGTAAATAGTTAGTTTGGGCTGCTCATCATTAAGAATTACATGCAAAATAATGGTACCCCTTTCAGCACCTAAAATCCGAAACAATCATACCGCCAGGGAGGTTAAGTAATGAATGTGTATAGATTATTTTTGAAAAGTAAGGATACTGTTTACTGTCACTTAAATCCTTTTTCGAATTACCCAGATAGTGTTCTAAAAGTTCCCAGGTATTTCTCCCTAATGTAAACTAGAAAAATATCTCTGCGCTGGCTAAATGTGAAGCTGCAGCAACTCAAATTCTGAAAATTGAATAAATAGTAATCTTAAAAATAATGGTGTGTTGTTCCTAAGCAGTTATGACCAATTGTGATAAATTAGGACAGAAATTTAAAATAATCAACTGAATCAAAAAGTGCAAATAAATAAACGTATGCAAACTAAAATAAATGTGAACCACATGGTGCATGAATTAAATATATACACATATACTACAATAATATAAACGTATGCATAGATAAGGGTCTCAGTGCATAATATGAAAAAATCATATATTAAAGTGGTTGTAACCCCACCTTGAGAACTTTTACCTATAGGTGAGCCTATAGGCACTGCTGTATTTAGGCCTAGGCTGACAAGGCCTAGGCCTGGGGCAGCACTTTGCAGGGAGGCGACAAAAAAGGCACCCCCCGCATAAAAAATAACCCCCCTAGATCCGTTGCACTAGCTGCTAAAAAAAAAAATGGCTGCGACCAGCCCGACATGCGCACTGCGCAAGCGCCGCCGCCACTCGGGAAAGCCCGTACACGTTCGGCTATTCCCGGGCAGGCGGTGCATGCACAGTGATGTAATGGCGCCGGGCAGTGCCATTTTTGTGAGTGTGAGCCTAGGGGGTGTTTTCTAACTCTAACTGGGGGAGGGGTTTGTGAAATGACCATAGATCCGATTCTAAATCGGAGGATCACAGGCGCTCAGTTATCATTTCAGAGAGAACAACGGTCTGCTGTGTTTACAACAGCAGACCATCGTTCTCTCTCTTAGCAGGGAGCGATCACGGGTGCCCGGCAGGCAATTGTGGCCGCTGGCCCCGTGGATTGGCATCCCTGCTGCCTAGTGGGGGCCCAGAGCGTGCGCTCGCTACCAGGAGCGCTCCCACGAACCAACGTTCCCATCCAAAACAACAAAATATACAAGTAGGCACTTTGTACCCACTTTTAATGTACAGAGAGGAAGAGGGGGAGCCTAAAGAGGAAGGGGTGTGAATAAGAAGTGCTCACAGGCTTCCTATTCATTCACAAACTGAAGCATAGTAAACATAATTATGGGGTGGGGGCTCGGGCAGCAAGGGGAAGGAATAAGAGGATTGGTTTCTGCAATAAGGCAGTACAGCCGGTCCCGGACGCCCCCTTTAAACTGATAGGGCCCGGGAGGGCCAGATGTATTGCCTTATCAGGGGCCCTGGCACACTGGGTGTTTGGGATGTGCTCAGGCACACCCAGCTCAACCTCTGCGCATGTTTATGCACTACAGGTTTACTTTTATTCAACTTTTTGTGTAAGATAAACTTTCTTCTTAAAGGGCTGCTTGAGCTGTAGTGAAAGGGGAACCCTGACTGATGAAAACATAGTGTGTGTGTATAAAAGAGGGTAATTTAGGATAAAGTAGGAGATGTTTTTGGTCATTGCTGCCCAAGGGGCCTTAATTGGAGTTCAACTTCTGTATGGCTGGGGGGGGGGGGGGTAGCCCATTTCAGTGCTCAATGTTTTCTGTGAAAATTTTAAAAATCAAAATGTTTTAACATTTTAGGCCAATTTGTTTTCTGTTACATATTTTTGGTAAAAAAAAAAATCGCAAAAAGCGTATTTTCATTGGTTTGCGCAAAGTTATTGCGTCTACTAACTATGGGAAAGATTTATGTCATTTTTATTGTTTTTTGTTTTTACTAGCAATGGTGGCGATCTGCTAATTTTTCGGGGACTGCAACATTGCTGTGGACAGATCAGACTCCTAACTGACATTTTTGACACTTTTGGGGGTTCCAGTGACATTACTACAGTAATCAGTGCTAAAAATATGCACTGTCACTGTAATAATGACACTGACAGGGAAGGGGTTAACAGTATAGGTGATCAAGGGGTTAAATGTGACCCTAGGGGAGTGATTCTAACTGTGGGGGGGGGGGGGGAGCGTGGCTTCTGGGATTACCACAGAGACATGTGATCCTATATAGAAGGATCACATGAGCTCTGTGATCATTTCAGGGAGAAGGACGGTCGGCTGTGTTTACAATAGCTGCCCGTTCTTCTCTCTCAGCGGGGAGCGATTGCGGGTGTCAGGCGGCAATCAGAGCTGCCTGACACACGCATTGGCTTCCCCGCTGACGATCGGAGGCGGAAGCGCGCCGGCGGCGGCGCACGCTCGCCCCCTAGCTCCTCCCAGGCGAGCGAAGTAGACCTACGTCGTTTTGCCTGTACGAGCCCCCCTGCCGCAGTAAATATAACGTAAGCGGTCGGGAACTGGTTAAATGTGAAACATCAGGGGTCTGTTTAGATCACTATTTTTTTACCAAAACCCGCCAACAGGAAAGCAAAAGAATGAAAATAAATATTAAAAAAAAAAGAATACAATTCTAAAAAAATAAAACAAATAATAAACACCTATTTACATGTGCTTCCTTCATTTCTGATATTACTGCAAAGCATAGTATCACAGCCGTGGCATGTGTACGCACCTAGCCACTGCTTCTGCTGCTTTGGTTTTGAGCTTTGGGGTGCATACCCTAATGCAATAGGCAGCGCACACCTATGTTGTAGTGAAGTCAATCATTCTAAAAAACCTTTGTAACAGAACAGCAAGTACTATAAGGTGCCAGGACAAGACTTTACATTTATACGGTGACCCAAAAGTATTGCCAAAGTAGCTATGTACATTTAGTTTTTATTAAATTCTTAAACAGATTAAGAAAAAGTCATGCAGCTTGTTTTTCTTTGGCAGCAGTAGCTGAGCAGAGCTTCTCTAAACCATATAGCCAGCCCTGGAGCTGGAGCCAGGGGTGTCGGAGCTGTTCTGGAGCCAGAAATGGCGTGATGAAGCAGCCCTAGACCCAGAGCTTGGGATGGTGGAACAGTTCTGCAGCTAGATCTGCAGGTGCTGGCACATCCCTGGAGCCAGAGCTGGGGGTGTTAGAGCAGCCCTGGAATCAGAACTGGGGGTGTTGGTAAAACTTTGGATCCAAAGCTGGGGGTGTTGAAGCAGATCTGTAGCCATAACTGGGGGTGTTGAAGTAGATCTGTAGCCATAACTGGGGGTGTTGGAGCAGCTCTGGAGCTGGATATTGCTGTGTTGGAGGAGTACTGGAGCTGCTGGTGTTGGGGCATCCCTGAAGTCAGAGCTGGGGTAGTTGGGGCAGCTCTAAATCCAGAGGTGGGGGTGTTGGAGCAGCTGTGGAGCTGGAAGTGTTAGAGCAGCCCTTCTGTCAAACTGGATTTGTTGGTGCCGAATCTACAGCCAAATCTGGGGTTTTGAGCAGCCCAGAGATGGATCTGAGGATTTGTTTAGGTGCAATCCTGGAGCTGCTGGACACCGAGACGCCAGAGCTAGCAAACATGCAGCACGTCCAACCCTACTTCCTATCCCAATATGTCCATAGCTCCCAACTGTCCCTAATATTTGAGGAACTGTCCCTAATTTAGAACGAAGTCTCTCTATCCCTCTTTCCTCCTCATTATGGTATGATCTATATAGTTGTATATAAAATGCATGTTTTATCTTTCCAAAAGTTTTTCCCAGTGCTAAATCTTTCATCCTATTTCTAAATTGCTGCTGTAGCCCTGCCCCCTGGGGAGTGGCTAAGTACACACACATCCTCTTCACTTCTGTTGCTCTGAGTGTTGTCCAACCCACTTGACACTATCGGCTCTGACATTCTGAATAATTAGACACAACCAGATTGTGGTAAAGAATCAGATTTACTTATCTTTAACTTGAGTTTAGTAAAATGCACAAACAGTTTAATAAAACATTCAATACAAGAATCTCAATGATAAAAGAGATCCTGAATCCTCAGCCTAAGACTGGATGAGATTCAGCACTCAAGATCTAAAAGAACAATCCCAACATATATATATATATATATTATTATAAAATGGGCATGACCAGACGACGCATCCGACATCACGTGACACGGCGGAGGACCTACCCGGAAGTATCTGGGCTGGCGTGGAGTGAGCCCAGCGGACTTTACGAGTGTGGTTTCCTACTGGCCGTCTTGTTGTGACAAAGAGCCTGCTTTATAACTACCCATGTGAGTGCAATACATTTTATTAATAAAGTATATCTTTACGGTATTTCACTATTGGAGCAATTCTTCTTTACATAATACCACTTAACCGAGGGGAGTCTATGAAGGAGATCTTTAATGTGTATGCAGCAGTGGTGAATAGTTCAGGTTTCTTCATGTACACCTGCCACATCAGCTTATGAACCCTGCTTATTTTGCTCCTGTGTGAGAACACTTGAGCAACTACATTTGGTGAGTTGCCACTTCTACTGACCTCTCGGTGTGACACTTGGTGGTGGTTGAAAGGTGATCCGGTATTAACATCACGATCCCTTGGATGTTCTATGGACATTATAAGGACTTTGCACCCTATTTAGAGTGTTAATGAAGTAATATCTTTCTATGCTTACTGATTTTATACTCTGAGTCATATCATTTTGACTTTTTGCGCTACTATTCTTTTATATATAAACAATTAAGCATTGTAATAAAAAAAAATTGTAACATAACATATTTGTAAACATTTTTAACTTTAAAAAAATGTAAAAAACAATTAAAAAGGGCTAATTCACACAGGTTCTCTGTTAATGTTTGTGTCCGCTAATAATGATTTTAGTGTATTTTTAGTGAAAATATCGTCATGACATATTCAGGGGGGCCCTGCCAGGTAGGCTGTATGGGCCCCATGGTTTCTAACAGCAGCCCTGTCTGCATTTATAAGTGTAGATAGCCATGAAATACAAGTGTGACTTATATACTGTAATACATCAAGATGAACACAAGATGTCACTATTACCTCATTTTATAAAGTGTAAAAATCCTCAGTTTTTGCAAACATTGTAAATTCTTGTAACTTTGTGGTGGCTAAATGAATATACTGTGAGCAGCTGTTTCAAAATGAGTCTTTGGGGAGTCACAAGGTTCAGGTTTATTTGTCTTTTGTTCTTTTAATCTTTACTAGCATTTTTTGTCATAGACTCTTAGATATGGGAAATGCCTCACCATCATTGATGATAAACATGTATGATATAAACAGGGCAGTTTTGGGACCAAAACAATCAGATGTTCACATATATGACATGATAAAAGTGTAACTCCAGCCAAACCTTCATTTAACCACTTAAGCCCCGGAAGATTTTACCCCCTTCCTGACCAGGGCCTATTTTGTGATTCGGCACTGCGTGACTTTAACGGACAATTGCGTGGACGTGCGACGCTGTACCTAAACGAATTTGACGTCCTTTTTTTCCCACAAACAGAGCTTTCTTTTGGTGGTATTTGAACACCTGTGCGATTTTTTGATCATGCGCTATAAACAAAAAAAGAGCGACAATTTTGCAAAAATAACAATATTTTTCACATTTATTTTATATGAAAGTCCCCCCAAAAAAATGTAAAAATCAAAATTTTTTAACATTTTTGGCCAATTTGTTTTCTGCTACATATGTTTGGTAAAAAAAATCACAATAAGCATATTTTGATTGGTTTGCGCAAAAGTTATTGCATTTACTAACTAAGGGAAAGATTTCTGTCATTTTTGTTGTTTTTTTTTTAACGCGTAATGGTGGCGATCTGCGATTTTTTTTGTGGAACTGCTACATTGCGGCGGACAGATCGGACGCTTGACTGACATTTTTGACACTTTTGGGGTTACCAGTGACATTACTACAGTAATCAGTGCTATACATATGCACTGTTACTGTAAAAATTACACTGGCAGGGAAGGGGTTAACTTTATTGGGGAAGGAGGGGTTAAGTGTGTCCCTAGGGGCGTGATTCTAACTGTGTAGGGATGTGGCTTTACATGTAACAGCACAGATCAACTTTCCTACATAGCAGGACCGTATGATCTCTGCTGTTACACAGGGAAGAATGACAGGCGGCTTTGTTTACATTAGCCGCCTGGCTTTCTCCCTTCACAGCGGATGATCGCGAGTGACCGGCCACATGCACGGAGGTGTCCGTGAACAAGCCGGGGCGGGAGCGCGCCTCCGGGGGCGAGCGCTCGCCCCCTATTGGCTTACAGGATAGTGACGTACCTATACGTCACTTTGCCTGGCCGGCGCTGACCACCGCAGTATATGTGCTTGCGGCGGTCGGCAACCGGTTAATGTTGTAGTATCAGTGTGGAAGGATTATAACTTTGCTCAGATTTTTAAAGCTGTTTTCCTAGGTAAATAATTTCCCTTCATTCCTACAGCCCTGGGCACTGTGGTATCATGTGAGGTGGGGAGAAGGGGGGGAGGGGCACTGCGAGGAGATTGGGGGGGGGGGGTGATTTGGAGGGTGGCAGGGGATAAGAATTTTTCTAGGAGGGGAAATTAGAGGAGGGGTGCTAGGAATGGTGATTTGGGGAGATTTGTATTGGGGGGCGGGAAGGATTTGTGCTAGAAGGGGGAATTTGGGGAGGTTTGTGCTAGAAGAAGTGAAATGGTAAAGGGAGGAGGGGATTTGTGGGGGGGGGGGATTTGTGCCTAGAGGGGGGATAGGGGGGAGAATTTGAGCTGGGGGGGATTTGGAGTGAGGGAAAAGGATTTGTGCCCGGAGGGAAAATTTGATGGATAGATGATTTCTACTAGGTGGGGTATTTTTTTTTTTTTGGGGGGGGGGGGGATTGTTCTGGGAGGATTTGGGAAGAGAGAGGATTTGAGCTTGGAGGGGGGGTAAATATTTGTGCTGACAAAGGGGGGTTTCAACAGGGGGTCAGATTTGTACTGGGAGGAGGGGGAATTTATGCTTAGGGAGTAAGCATTCCGATTAGTGCTTTTTTTTTGGGGGGGGGGGATTTATGCTGACACATAATGCTCATACATCTTGGGGGGCACAATTTGGTATGTTTGCCCTGGGCTCTAGATTACCTTGTTCTGGCACTGGCTACATGTGTGCTACTTCTGTCCATTGAGTGAATCATACAATAAAAAAATGCAGGTCTAGACCCAATGAGGGGTTGATGCCCATTACCAAAGCTATACCAGCCTGTATTGTATTATTTTTTACCAGAAAGCCAAGAATTCTAGGAAAAGGGTCAATGGGCGGCACAGTGGTGTAGTGGTTAGCACTTTCACCTAGCAGCAAGAGGGTCGCTGGTTCGAATCCCAACCACGACACTACCTGCCTGGAGTTTGCATGTTCTCCCTGTGCCTGTGTGGGTTTCCTCCAGGTACTCCAATTTCCTCCCACACTCCAAAGCCATGCTGGTAGGTTAATTGGATCCGATTCACACTGGGACAAATGGATTTTTGTAAGAACTTACCGTAAAATCCTTTTCTCTTAAGCTCATTGACAGACGTAGTCTTCTTGATTCTCAAGAGCTGGGTTATGTTGTCTCCGCAGGAGTAGGACTAGGCAGAATGACAAAACGTTCTGGCTCCACCCCAGGGGGCAGTCCCTGAGGGTATATCCTCCCTCTCTCTGCTACAGGGAATCAGTTCTGTTTAAAGCAGTACAGAGAATTTAACCCAACCCAACTCAATGATAGAGGGGCGGGTACTACGTCTGTCAATGAGCTTAAGAGAAAAGGATTTTACGGTAAGTTCTTACAAAAATCCATTTTTCTCTATCGCTCATTGACAGACGTAGTCTTCTTGATTCTCAAGAGCTGGGACATCCAGAAGCAGTGCCACAAATGAGGGGTGGGATTGACAAAATCAAATCCAATCTAGTAGGCCCAACCGGTGCCAAACTAGAAGTTTTAAAGGCTCATTATAAACAAAGAATGAGACTAAAGAAAAATTTTCCAACGGAAAAAACCCTCGAGGTAGACCACTGGTCTCCTCAAATTGCGGCCTGCAAAACCTTGCGGCCAAATGAGGCATCAGACGATGCCATTACATCAACTTTATAATGTTTAGAGAAGGTATGCACCGACGACCAGGTAGCCGCCTTGCACACCTGGACCACTGACGCCTGATGGCGAAAGGCCCATGACGCACTAAGTGCCCGAGTGGAGTGCGCCTTAACAGGGAACGGGGGCTCCCGACCCTTAATAGAATAAGCCTGTACTACCGTCTGTCTGATCCATCTGGAAATGGTCGCGGCAGATGCAGGCAACCCCTTTTTGGGTCCATCTGGGATCACAAAAAGTGAATCCGTCTTGCGAAACGAGTCTGTCGTTTTCAAGTATACCCTGATCGCCCGGACCACATCCAAGGAGTGCAAAGCAAATTCCCGAGGATGACTGGGCTTAGGACACAGGGAAGGTAATACAATTTCTTCATTCAGATGAAATTCTGAAACCACTTTTGGTAGGAAGGATGGATTCGGACGAAGAACCACCTTATCTCTATGAACCACCAGATATGGTGAACGACAAGATAATGCGGCCAGCTCTGACACCCTGCGTGCAGAAGTAATAGCCACCAAGAAGGCCACCTTCTGGGACAACGTGGGTAGAGGAATCTCCCTAATATCTTCAAAGGGAGGTTTCTGAAGAACCGACAACACTAAATTAAGATCCCAGGGGGGTAACGGCGCGTGCACTGGCGGAGCCAGATGTCGCACCCCCTGGATGAAATTCCGCACCAAGGAATGAGTAGCCAAAGGCTTCTGAAAAAAGATGGCTAATGCTGAGACCTGACCCTTGATAGTACTCAAGGCCAGTTTCTGCTCAACCCCTTGTTGCAGAAAAGCCAATATTCGACTAATCGAATAAGACCGAGGACGGAACCCCAAAGGTTCACACCATGCAATGTAGGACTTCCATGTGCGATGATAAATCTTTCTGGAAGTCGCTTTCCTTGCTTCAACTAGAGTAGGAATAACTGAAGCTGACAAACCTTTGTCCTTCAGCACCTGGGTCTCAATAGCCAGGCCGTTAAAGCCAGCGATCGTAAAGCAGGATGGAAGATCGGTCCCTGAGACAGTAGATCCTCTCTGAGAGGAAGTCTCCACGGGACGTCCGCCACCAGTCTGACCATGTCGGCGTACCAAGCTCGACGAGGCCAGTCCGGAGCTACCAGGATTACTGGGATTCCTTCCTCCTCTACCCTGCGAAGAAGTCTTGGCAGTAACGCGAGAGGAGGGAAGGCATATATTAGCTGGTATTGCCCCCACGGGGCGATCAGTGCGTCTGCGGTTTCTGCTAGAGGATCGCGGGAGCGAGCCACGAATCTCTGAACTTTCCTGTTGAATCGTGATGCCAACAGATCCACATCCGGGGTGCCCCACCGTAGGCACAACTGGTGGAAAACGTCTGGATGGAGGGACCATTCCCCCTGATCCAGGGTCTGACGGCTGAGATAATCTGCCTGCCAATTCTCCACCCCCGGAATGAACACCGCAGAGATTGCTGGAACAAATCGTTCTGCCCAGCGAAGAATGCAAGCCACTTCTTTGGCCGCTCGGACACTCTTGGTGCCCCCCTGGTGATTGACATAAGCCACGGCCGTGGCATTGTCCGACTGGATCCGAACCGGGCTGCCCTGGAGCTGCTCGGTCCAGTGAATCAGACAAAGTCTGATCGCTCTCAGTTCCAATACATTTATCGGTAATCTGGATTCTTCCGGGGACCAAAGTCCCTGGGCAGATAATTGACCGAGAATTCCTCCCCATCCGGATAGACTGGCATCCGTGGTCACTATCGTCCAATATATTGGCAGAAATGACTTTCCCTGGCTGAGCATTGGAGACCGAAGCCACCAAACCAGAGACTCTCTGGTCTGTTTGCTCAATCGTATCTGATTGTCCAGGGATTCCGGATTCCGATTCCATCTGAGGAGAATCTCTTGCTGAAGAATTCGGGTATGGGACTGGGCAAATGGGACTGCTTCGAATGAAGCCACCATCAACCCCAGAACCCTCATGCAAGTCCGAAGGGAAGACCAGCTGTTGGACAGTAACAACTGGACTGCTGATTGAATCTTTCGAAGTTTCCCTACCGGAAGAAACACTCTTGTCCTGACTGTGTC
The DNA here is from genome assembly GCF_965119305.1 of Pelophylax lessonae. Classification (NCBI taxonomy): domain Eukaryota; kingdom Metazoa; phylum Chordata; class Amphibia; order Anura; family Ranidae; genus Pelophylax; species Pelophylax lessonae. Next base: position 630,731,869 of record NC_138769.1, on the reverse strand, counting down.
TAGAATTAGACCCAGATATTCGAGCCTCTGGGTGGGAACCAGAAAGGACTTTTGCTGGTTCACCAGCCACCCGAATTCCTGTAAAGAAATCATAGTAATTTCTATGTTTTGTAGCAAGGTCTGAGGAGACTCTGCATGAAGCAGAAGATCGTCTAGGTAACCTAGAATCGATATACCTCTTTGGCGCAGAAGTGCCAACATTGGGGCCAACACCTTTGTGAAGACCCGCGGAGCCGTGGCGAGACCGAAAGGTAACGCCACAAACTGATAGTGGTTCTCCTCTACGGAAAAGCGTAGAAAACGCTGATGTCCTGCGAAAATGGGAATGTGAAGATAGGCGTCCTTGATGTCTATGGACGCTAGGACATCCCCTGGATGCAGGAAGGCTGCTACCGTGCGAATGGACTCCATTCTGAATCTTCTTATGTTGACGAAAGAATTGAGTGCTCTTAAGTCCAGAATTGGACGCACTTTGCCCTCTTTCCTGGGTATTGTAAACAGGTTTGAATAAAACCCTTGAAACCGTTCTGTCCAAGGAACGTGGACTACCACTCCTTGTTGTAGTAGATCTGTGACTGCTCTCCGCAGATCTTCTAGACGATCCGGAGATAGTCGGATATTGGAAGGGAAGAATCGCGCCGGTGGGAGAGATCGAAACTCGATCTTGTACCCTGACTTTATGACTTCGCAAACCCATTTGTCCGGGATTCTGGAAAGCCATGGATCCGGGAACCGGCGAAGACGTCCCCCCACCCCAGTTATGGGTGGGGGCGCACCTTCAGGCTTTGGATGGTTTATCTTCAGGTCTGGAGGGGGCGGGCTTTTGCTTGCCCGACCAACGACCCCTGATGCCTCCTGCAGGAGGCTTGGAGGACTTAGTTTTTTCACCCGCTGGACGAAAAAACCTCTTGTGAGCAGAAAAAGAAGGCCCTCGTCTTTGACGAGTTCCTCTACCTTTAAAATTTTGCGGTAAAAAGGTGCTTTTTCCACCGGTGAGATCCTTAATGATCTCATCTAAGTTGGCTCCAAATAGACGTTCTCCTGAAAAGGGGATATTAGCCAATGCTTTTTTGGAACCTTGGTCGGCTATCCAACCTTTTAGCCACAGTGTACGCCTGAGAACCACTGCTGAGACTGATGCTCGCGCCATTAATGGAGTGGCGTCTAACGCCGCATCACATACAAACTGTAACCCCTGTATCATTTGTTCCAACAAATCTGATACCGCCTGAGGGACTTCTTCTAAGTCCCGGCGTAACCACTTAGTCCATTCAGTTACAGCCTGTGAAACCAGACCAATAGCAATTATTGGCCTGAAAGCTGATCCAATCAAGGAAAACATGGTGCGAGACATAGCTTCTATCTTGCGATCCACTGGATCTTTAAAAGACGGAGCGTCTTCCAAAGGAATAACCGTGGCTTTATTCAATCTAGCAATTGGTGAATCCACCACAGGTGGTTCTGTCCATTTCTTAATAAGGGTTTCCTCAAACGGATAACGCCTGTCAATGCGTTTGGAAATATTAAAAGTGCGTTTTGGCAGACGCCATTCTTCATCGATTGGATTGCCAAAACATTTGGGCAATGGAAAAACCTTTGCCACCTTGATGCGCTTTTTAGTCCCAAAAGGGATCTCAGTTTCAGCTATTTCTGATGGAATACCCTGTAACCTTAAAGTCTCTTGAACAGATACAATGAGTGCGTTTACCAACGCTTCCTCTCGGGCTATGGCTGATGCCGAAACATCCTCCTCACTGTCTGAAGAGACAGGACCCGAGACACCAATACCAGATGAAGTACCTGCAACTGCAGAAATAGGCTCAGAGTCTGAATCCGAGGTTTCAGATAATAAGGGGTTAGGCGGGGGTCGCTTTCTTGCGCCCTGTCCCTGACAAGCCACTTCCACCCGGGACACAAAAGTTTCCATAATGGCTGACAAAGATTCAATTGTCAATGGGGTGCTGGAGGATCCCGCAGACCCCTCGAGGGGATCCGGAGGAGATACATGAGTGGCAGGGTCCATGTTAATACAGGACACTTTTGCCAGCAATAAACAAAAAACTTCTTTTTTTTTTTTTTTTTTTGTGTGTCTCCCCCTAGCGCAATAGCGCCCCTCAGAGTACCTGCTTCTCGATCCCAGAGAGAGAGAGAGAGAGACCCCCAAGGCTCACCAACCGATGCAGTGCAGTTTCCAACAAACTGCAGCCAGCGTCTGTCTTACACAGACTGGAAGGAGCTGTTTGCTTTTTCCCGGGCAGAAGGCGTGGCTCCGCCCCCTGTGTACGCCTTCCGGCGTTCCCAGCCCTCCACGAGGAAGCTGGGCTCACAAAACATGGCCGCCCCCATAGAAGAGACATAAGACTCCAAAAACATGGCGGCCGGCGTGACCTGAGGACATACATGCATTCGGTCTACGGCAAAATGGCGGCGGACCGCCGATATCGTCTTCCCAGCACATCCACCTGCACTCTGCTGAGAGGTGACATATGGATCTACAGAGATACACTGCACATAAGGTAGGATTATACCTCCTATGTTTGCTGTAATGTTACAGTCTGCTGGGTAGAGTGTTAGCTCTTGAACCAAGTCCACTTCCCACAAACACATGCTGTATTACAAGGGGGACTTGTAAGTGTCAGATATATACTGACCATATATGGAGGGGCCCATAATATATACTGCCTCATAAATGAGGAAAAAAGGGAACGTTTTACTCACCATACCGAACCGACAGGCACCCTCTCTTCATAATACCCTCTCCACCGAGGTGGGGGTTTGTGGACGCCTCGACTCTCTGGTCCTGGCGTCCAAGCGAGCTTTTAACTCGCAAAGTCAGTCCCTTTACTGGGACTCCGTCGCGGCCGACTCAGCGCACTGGTCTGCACGCGCTTTTAGGCAGAGACCGGGGTGACCACTGAATCTCACATCCAGCCCGTCGCCCGGCCCCGCATACTTACTTGAATATGTCGCGGCCGACCAAGCGCAATGCCTGGTCTGCACGCGCTCGTAGGCCGGCTGGGGTGACCACAAGTGTCGCCCAGTCCGGCATTTTTGCTTGAAGATCTCACAGGAAAAAAACACTGGAGAAAACTACCTAAAAAATTTCTTTTTCTTAAAGAAAAAAAGTCTTGCCAGGACCAAAAGATCCCAGCAAGGAACTTAGGTCCTTACTCCTGACTAGACAGAAAAAAACTGATTCCCTGTAGCAGAGAGAGGGAGGATATACCCTCAGGGACTGCCCCCTGGGGTGGAGCCAGAACGTTTTGTCATTCTGCCTAGTCCTACTCCTGCGGAGACAACATAACCCAGCTCTTGAGAATCAAGAAGACTACGTCTGTCAATGAGCGATAGAGAAACATAGATTAGCACAGGACCCGTTCTAATAGGAGCGACACAAGTCGCTCCGACTTAGAAAAAGGGTCCTGTACTACTTTGGAGCGACCGTAAGTCGGGTCGCCTGTATGTGAACCGGCTCTAAGGGACCTTAGATTGTATGCTCCTTGAGGGCTGCGTAAATTGACAGCGCTATATAAGTACCTGAAATAAATACAAATAAATAAATAATCAGCATCACCATTAATATTATTATCTCCAGGGATGACAAATACTAGCACTGCACTGTGTTTTTTTTTTTTTTGGTAATAATAAAATCAAGTGCGCTAAACAGGTGTAATGGTGCTCTTCAAACAGGGAACACTAAATGATGCTTTAGCCTCGGTTCACACTTATGCGATGCAGGAAGGCTGCGAATTCGCAGCCTGTTCCCGCATCGCACACGCACCCCCGGCAGTTCACACTGCCATATGCGATACGCTGGGGGTGTCAATGTAATCTTAACGACACCCCCAGTTTGATCGCATATCGCAGTGCGATCTTGCAGTTCGCACAGGAGCGGATCGCACAAGTGTGAACCGTTGTGCGATCCGATCCTGATGCGGCTGCAAAAATGCGTCCTGTGCGTGTTTGCTCCGGGTGCGATGCGAATTTAGCCATACAAACTGTATGGCTAAACTCGCACCGCACAGCTGATCGCATGTAATGTCGGAGCAGTGCGCTCCGACATTACATGCGAACCCGGCACTCGCATCAGTGTGAACCGGGGCTAAATCAAAAAGCAAATGTTGAATCATATAACACAGCAAACAAAAGAATGTGTTAATCAAGACAGTGTAAAAATCTTCTAAGACTCCAGAAATAATGGTGCACAACACCAACAAAAGAGTGTACACAGTTTCAAATGCAAAATAAAGTCCAAGTGAAAATGATAAATGTCCGTGATAAGTGACAAAGCAGAACAACAGTGCTCCGGGTAACAGCCAAAAAACAACTTGATGTGTCTGATGTCCCGCCACCGATACAGACTTGCTTCTTACCAGAGCTTATTAATAAAAGGGCATTTAGACAGCCAAATCCAATGTGAAAACACTCAAGTAGTGGAGAAAATTGGGTGAATATCTTCCCACAGAAGGGTGGGTAAGCCTCTTTTTTGGACATTATTTTGCATTTTCACAATTTTCTATGGTTGCAGCTTTACACAGGTTTTAATCAGTGCACCTTTTACACTAGCCTGTGTTTTTTTTTACATTTACAGCTTCAAGCCAATATAACATATGCTAGGCACTATCTCTCCATTAGGTGGCACTATGGGCTCAAGGAGACACTCCTCTAGTGCATAGTTATACTTTTGTGACAGCAGGGTTTTTGGTTTAATAAAAACAATCATTTTGGTCAGAAACAGATCTTACATCCATCAGTTTAACTTGAAAATTGCTATTTCTTAATGCAATCGCAAAAATATGATGGTGGGAAATTCTCATATGTCTTAAAGCTTATCTAAACCCAAAAACAAAAAAAATGAATATTCCCTTTACATGTATTGGAGACAAATAAAGGCAGGATTAATTTTTTAAGTAGTCCAGTCTGGGTGGCTACTGTGGCAGCCTCCACTGATACAGTAAAGATAATAATGTAGTCACCCCGTGACAAGAAATTGTTGTTAACAGAATTACCAGGTGAAAAGAAACAGGAAAAAAGCATAAAAAAAGAAAACTAGTTGGAGCAACCAAATGTAAGGACTGGTAGGCTGCAAAATATATTACAGTTTGTTTTTTTAATACACTTAAAGAGGAAGTAAACCCTCCTCGGACACTTTTACCTATAGGTAAGCCTATGATAAGGCTTACCTATAGGTACTGTAAATATCTCCTAAACATGTACCGTTTAGGAGATATTTACCTTACATGCAGCCAGTGACGTCACTGGCGCATGCGCTCTGAAGGAACGGCCGCTGGTGCCGTTTCTTCAGAGACCTGTGCCGTGACTGTCGGTTCCCGCGCGTGAGCGGGAGTGACGTCACCGCGGCTCCGGCCAATCAGATGGCCAGATACCGCGAACCCGGAAGATGGGCGACTGGACATGTCGCCCGTCATACAGGTAAGTGATCTGCACGGTGGGGGCTCGTTCTAAGGTAAGTATTGCATAATGAGCTAGTATGCGATGCATACTAGCTCATTATGTGTTTCTCTTACAGGTTACCATAAAAAAAAAACTTTGTACGGGTTTACAACCTCTTTAATTTATTTATTTATATATATATATATATATATATATATACAGTATCTCACAAAAGTGAGTACACCCCTCACATTTTTGAAAATATTTTATTATATCTTTTCATGTGACAACACTGAAGAAATTACACTGTGCTACAATGTAAAGTAGTGAGTGTACAGCTGACAGTGTAAATTTCCTGTCCCCCCAAAATAACTCAACACACAGTCATTAATGTCTAAACCGCTGGCAACAAAAGTGAGTACACCCCTAAGTGAAAATGTCCAAAGCTTCAATATTTTTGGTTGCCACCATTATTTTACAGCACTGCCTTAACCCTCTTGGGCATGGAGTTCACCAGAGCTTCACAGGTTGCCACTGGAGTCCTCTTCCACTCCTCCATGATGACATCACGGAGTTGGTTGATGTTAGAGACCTTACGCTCCTCAGACGCCCCACAGATGCTCAATAGGGTTTAGAGACATGGAGACATGCTTGGCCAGTCCATCACCTTCACCCTCAGCTTCTTTAGCAAGGCAGTGGTCATCTTGGAGGCGTGTTTGGGATCGTTATCATGTTGGAATACTGCCCTGCGGCCCACTTTCTGAATGGAGGGGATCATGCTCTGCTTCAGTATGTCACAGTACATGTTTGCATTCATGGTTTCCTCAATGAACTGTAGCTCCCCAGTGCTGGCAGCACTCATGCAGCGCCAGACCATGACACTCCCACCACCATGCTTGACTGTAGGCAAGACACACTTATCTTTGTACTCCTCACCTGGTTGCCGCAACACACGCTTGACACCATCTGAACTGAATACGTTTATATTGGTCTCATCAGACCAGAGGATATGGTTCCAGTAATCAATGTCCTTAGTCTGCTTGTCTTCAGCAAACTGTTTGCAGCTTTCTTGTGCATCATCTTTAGAAGAGGCTTCCTCCTGGGAAGACAGCCATGCAAACCAATTTGATGCAGTGTGCAGCGTATGGTCTGAGCACTGAAAGGCTAACCCCCCCCCCCACCCCTTCAACCTCTGGATATGACACTGAGCACGTGCACTCAACTCCTTTGGTCAACCATGACGAGGCCTGTTCTGAGTGAAACCTGTCCTGTTAAACCGTTGTATGGTCTTGGCCACCATGCTGCAGCTCATTTTCAGGGTCTTAGCAATCTTCTTACAGCCTACGCCATCTATATGTAGAGCAATAATTCTTTTTTTCAGATCCTTAGAAAGTTCTTTGCCATGAGGTGCCATGTTGAACTTCCATTGACCAGTATGAGAGAGTGAGAGCGATAACACCAAATTTAACACACCTGCTCCCCATTCACACCAGAGAGCTTGAAATACTTATGATTCACATGACATCGGGGGGGGGGGGAAATGGCTAACTGAGCCCAATTTGGACATTTTCACTTAGGGGTGTACTCATCTTCGTTTCCAGTGGTTTAGACATTAATGGCTGTGTGTTGAGTTATTTTGAGGGGACAGCAAACTTCACTGTTATACAAGCTGTACACTCACTACTTTACATTGTAGCAAAGTGTCATTTCTTCAGTGTTGTCACATGAAAATATATAATAAAATATTTACAAAAATGTGAGGGGGGTACTCACTTTTGTGAGATACTGTGTACACATTATCTCACAAAAATGAGTACCCCCCTCACATTTTTTTTAATATTTTATTCAAACTTTTCATGTAACAACACTGAAGAAATGACACTCTACTACAATGTAAAGTAGTGAGTGTACAGCTTGTATAACAGTGTCAGTTTGCTGTCCCTTCAGAATAACTCAACACACAGCCATTAATGTCTAAACCGCTGGCAACAAAAGTGAGTACACCCGAGGTGAAAATGTCCAAATCAAGCCCAAAGTGTCAATATTTTGTGTGGCCACCAATATTTTCCAGCATTGCCTTAACCCTCTTGCACATGGAGTTCACCAGAGCTTCACAGGTTGCCACTGGAGTCTTGTTCCACTCCTCTTTGAAGATGTCACAGAGCTGGTGGATGTTAGAGACCTAGCACCTTCCATTTGAGGATGCCCCACAGATGCTCAATAGGGTTTGGATCTGGAGAAATGCTTGGACAGTCCATCACCTTTACCCTTAGCTTCTTTAGCAAGGCAGTGGCTGTCTTGGAGGTGTGTTTGGGGTCATTATTATGTTGGAATACTGCCCGGCCACTCAGTCTCTGAAGGGGGGGGGGGATCATGCTGTGCTTCAGTATGTCACAGTACATGTTGGCATTCACGGTTCCCTCAATGAACTGTAGCTCCCCAGTGCCGGGAGCACTCATGCAGCCCCAGACCATGACACTCCCACCACCATGTTTGACTTTAAGCTAAACACACTTGTCTTTGTACTCCTTACCTGGTTGCTGCCAAACACGCTTGACACCATCTAAACCAAACAAGTTTATCTTGGTCTCATCTGACCACAGGACATGGTTCCAACAATCCATGTCCTTAGTCTGCTTGTCTTCAGCAAACTGTTTGCGGGATTTCTTGTGCATCATCTTTAGAAGAGGCTTCCTTCTGGGATGACAGCCATGCAGACCAATTTGATACAGTGTGCAACTTATGGTCTGAGCACTGACAGGCTGACCCCCACCCCTTCAACCTCTGCAGCAATGCTTGCAGGACTCATACGTCTAATTTCCCAAAGGCAACCTCTGTATAGGACGCTGAGCACGTGCACTTAACCTCTTTGGTAGACCATGGCGAGGCCTGTTCTGAGTGGACCTGTCCTGTTAAACCGCTGTATGGTCCTGGCCACCATGCTGCAGCTTCAGGGAAGATCGGCAGGCACTTCCTTGTACAAGAAATGTGCATATATTTCAGAGAAGTACTGAATATATACAGTATGTATACACAGGTTCTAAATATATATATATATATATATATACACTACCGTTCAAAAGATTGGGGTCACTTTGAAATGTAATTTTTTAAAGAAAAGCACTGTTTTTTTCAATGAAGATAACATTAAATTAATCAGAAATACAGTCTAGACATTGTGGTAAATTACTCTTCTAGCTGGAAACGGACGATTTTTAACCACTTTAAAACCGGACGATTTTACCCCTTTCCTGGCCAGGCCCTATTTTGCGATTTGGCATTGCTTTACTTTAACGGAAAATTGCGCAGTTGTGCGACACTGTACCCACAAATAGAGCTTTTTTTGTGGTATTTGATCACCTCTGCGATTTTTAACTTTTGCGCTATAAACAAAAAAAGAGTGACAATTTTGAAAAAAAAAAAAAAACAATATTTTTCACATTCTGCTATGTAACATTCCCAAAAAAAAATCTAAAAATATAAATTTTGTAACATTTTAGGCCAATTTGTTATCTGCTACATATTTTTTGGTAAAAAAAATCGCAATAAGCGTATTTTGATTGGTTTGCGCAAAAGTTATCACGTTTACTAACTACGGAAGAGATTTATGTCATTTTTATTGTTTGTTTTTTTTACTAGTAATGGCAGCGATCTGGGATTTTTTGCAGGACTGCGACATTGCGGCGGACAGATCGGACCCCTAACTGACCTTTTTGACACTTTTGGGGGGACCAGTGACATTACTATAGTAATCAGTGCTAAAAATATGCACTGTTACTGTAATAATGACACTGACAGGGAAGGGGTTAACCCTATGGGTGATCAAAGGGTTAAATGTATGCCTCATGCTTACTGACGTGTGGGGGAGGTGGGGTTCTGTGACACAGACAGAGATCGCAGGTTCAGGTATGCTGAATCCTGTGATCTCTCCCTGTCTGTCACTGAGAAGATCCGCCTGCTTTGTTTACATAAGCAGGCTGGTCTACTAACACTTTCCCAAACGATCGGGGAAGGGAGGCGGCGATCGCCGCCTCTCCTCCTCCGGCCCGACTCCCGCTGTGTCTAAACCCAGCGGGAGCGAGGCTCCGGCAGCATGTGTGCGTCGCCGAGACCACTAGGAGTCCAGCGACATAGGTCTGCATCGCTGGACCCAGGGGAGCCGCACTGTCGCTGTAGGATTACTGTGAGCAGTCGGCAAGTGGTTAATGGAATATCTACATAGGTGTACAGAGGCCAATTTCCAGCAACTATCACTCCTGTTTTCTAATGGTACATTATGTTAGCTAATCGTGTTAAAAGGCTAATTGATGATTACAAAACCCTTGTGAAATTATGTTAGCACAGCTGAAAACTGTTGTGCTGATTAGAGAAGCTATAAAACAAGCCTTCCTTTGAGCTAGTTGAGTATCTGGAGCATCAGCATTTGTGGGTTCGAGTATACTCTCAAAATGGCCAGAAAAAGAGAACTTCTTCTGAAACTCGACAGTCTATTCTTGTTCTGAGAAATGAAGGCTATTCCATGCAAGAAATTGCCAAAACACTGAAGATTTCCTACAACGGTGTGTACTACTCCCGTCAGAGAACAGCACTAACGGGCTCTAACCAGAATAGAAAGAGAAGTGGGAGGCCCTGGTGCACAACTAAGCAATAGGACAAGTACATTAGAGTCTCTAGTTTGAGAAATAGATGCCTCACAGGTCCTCAACTGGCAGCTTCATTAAATGGTACCCGCAAAACGCCAGTCTCAACGTCTACAGTGAAGAGGCGACTCTGGGATGCTGGCCTTCTAGGCAGAGTGGCAAAGAAAAAACCATATCTGAGACTGGCCAATAAAAGGAAAATATTAAGATGGGCAAAAGAAAACAGACATTGGAAAGAGGAAGATTGGAAAAAAAGTGTTATGGACAGACTAATCTAAGTTTGAGGTGTTTGGATCACACAGAAGAACATTTGTGAGACGTAGAACAAGTGAACAGATGCTGGAGGAGTGCCTGATGCCATCTGTCAAGCATGGTGGAGGTAATGTGATGGTCTGGGGCTGCTTTGGTGCTGGTAAAGTGGGAGATTTGTACAAGGTAAAAGGGATTTTGAATAAGGAAGGCCATCACGCCATTTTGCAACGCCATGCCATACCCAGTGGACAGCGCTTGATTGGAGCCAATTTTCTCCTACAACAGGACAATGACCCAAAGCACACCTCCAAACTATGCAAGAACTATTTAGGGAAGAAGCAGTCAGCTGGTATTCTGTCTGTATTGGAATGGCCAGCGCAGTCACCAGATCTCAACCCTATTGAGCTGTTATGGGAGCAGCTTGACCATATGGTTCGTAAGAAGTGCCAATCCAACTTGTGGGAGGTGCTTCAGGAAGCGTGGGGTGAAATTTCTTCAGATTATCTCAACAAATTGACAGCTAGAATGCCAAAGGTCTGCAAGGTTGTAATTTCTGCAACAGGAGAATTATTTGATGAAAGCAAAGTTTAAGGACAAAATTATTATTTCAAATAAAAATCATTATTTCTAACCTCATGGATAACATGAAATGTATATATATGTTTTTTTTTTTTTTGCTTTTTTTTTTGCCAAGATGTACACCTAGGGTTATTTAGTCTTTATATATATATTTTTTTATATATAAAATGAAACAGGAGGAGCTATAAAACTACTCCCAGGTATCCAGAAATGGTCAACCTGACTGTGGCCTCACACATACTGTACAGTATATGCTGCATCACGAAGGTGGACTTTAGTGCCAGGCTGCCGCATATAAACATCCACTGATCTGTGCTGGCAGCACTCTCACCTGGTGCTCTCAGTCCATACTTTGTGGTTACTGTTTTACAGTCAGGAGCTGGGGACAGGTTCATGATCACGTGAAAGCCAATCACAGTGATAACTTTATGAGAAAGCCCACTCCTAGCATTGCATATCAGCTAAAGGGCCGGCAGCAAGCAGGTACAGTAAAGCAGTATTAAACCCGAAAGCAAACATTTATTATATCCTTTATTTTTACCTGGTGATCTGGCCAGTTAAGCCCCGTACACACGTACCGATTGTCGGCCGAAAATGTTCGGCCGGCGAACGATCGGCCGATTTTCGGCTTGTTAGTATGATGCTTCCAACAGCCGACAGCGCACTTTCGGCCGAACAGAATCTGTCGTGCAAGCATTAAAATTTTTGTATGCCGACACCAGAACGGCCGATTGTTCGCCAGTCAGTACAGATTTCGGCCGACAGACAGCAGATTTGCAAGACTGAGCATGCTCAGAAAAGAAAAAAGACCAGGAAAGTTAACCATCACATGACATCACTTCTGCAGTCGGCTGTTGTTGGCCGACAAAATTCGTGTGCAGTCTTTTGCACTTTTCAATAGACAAGACAGCCCTGGACAAAAGACGGCCGATCGTTCGGCCGACGATCGGTACGTGTGTACGGGGCTTTAGTCTGCTGGCTTTCAACAAACAAGCTGTCCTGTAGATGTAGCAATTGGAATGTTGAGACAAACCATTGACCACTGACAGATGTGCTTTCAAGGATCAGCTTTTATTCATTTAAAACCTTTATCCCAAAAGAAAACAAACTGTTTGCTGTAACTGCTTGTGTAACTGCAGACTGAGCTAGAGTTCAGCTGCAATTTGTTAGTGTATCTAAATCTGCTAGTATATCCCCCCCCCCCCCAAAAAAAAAAAACAATAAAAAAAAACAAATGTAGCCACCACATCTAATGGTTGGTAAGCTGTAATATATTACATTTCTGGTTTTGGGATTAATACTGTTTTAAGGCAGAGAGATCTTGCTATTGGAGAAAACAAAACATGTAGGGAGTCAGAGATGAAGGCCTTGTTCAGACTAGCGATCTGCATTTTTTTCATCCTCTGACTGGCTACCTACGAATTTACATAGTGGTTACTCAGGTCCATCCACATTGTCATGGGTGAGATGCTTTGTAGTTTGGCAATTTTAACGGCATATTCCTTTTTCAGCAGGCATTGCACCCACTGAAGTCAATGGAGCTGCAACATACTGTAATTGTATGCCAGCAGCTTGGCACGCTGTTGCAGTGCACTATTAAACTGTAATAAAAAAATAAAAGACATTCAGCAGGCTGCAGGATTGCCTCCTCACCTGTAAATATCAGGTCAGCAAACCTCTGTAAAGCAATCCACTGCAGATGATTTTTCAGAGGTGTAGTAAACTCTACTGCCAGTGTGAACTTAGCCTGACTCACATGATCAGACTCCAACTAGAAGTACAAATGGGTGACCTGACTCCTTAGTTTTCCAATATCATAAAATTACCTTTATTTAGTCATTTTACTTGTTTTCCTCTCAAACATAGATAACCAGAATGTTTGTCTTGTATGTAATATCTGAAAGGGTTAAGACGCTGCTCTGCCTTCCCAGTCTGGTCTGCTGATCACCAAAAACAGCAATTAACCTTTGTGCATTAAGTGGCCTAATATCTGTCTGGGTCCTGTTTGTTTTTGCTGCTTTGAATGAAATGTTAGACTGAGAGCAGATTTTACCCTGGGTGCAGGCTTTACTTTCCCTACATCCAAGCCGGTAACACTGAACCCAATAATAATAGTAAAGATTAGCTCACAGGACGAATCACCATTCTTCATGTTATGTATGACATGTAGAGAGTCATTGTTAGCTTAATGTACAATCCCAGCATGCCATGGGTTAGCAGTATTAAACCCCAAAACAAACATTAATTATATTGCAGCTTTCCCATTCTTAGATGTGATGACTGCATTTGTTTTCTTTATTAGGCTTTCTCTCCTTTGTTTTCACCTGGTGATCTGGCCAGTAAGGCTGGCCATACACTATACAAATTTCTTATTCAATTTCCTTTAGATTTACCTTCAACTATGTAGTGAAAGGGGCCTGTATACAAATTGAAAGTGTTTACGTTTGACCTTACATTATGTACCGTATATACTCGAGTATAAGCCGAGGCCCCTAATTTTACCACAAAAAAATGGGAAAAATGATTGACTCAAGTATAAGCCTAGGGTGGGAAATACAGCAGCTACTGGACCCAACTGAACTACCACGAGACCCAAAACAGGGGCTGCAAGCATGGTACAGGAGATTGCAGGGCTGCGGGCATGGTACAGGAGAATGCAGGGCTGCGGGCATGGTACAGGAGAATGCAGGGCTGTGCGCATGGTACAGGAGAATGCAGGGCTGTGCGCATTGTACAGGAGAATGCAGGGCTGTGCGCATGGTACAGGAGAATGCAGGGCTGCGGGCATGGTACAGGAGAATGCAGTGCTGCGGGCATTGTACAGGAGAATGCAGGTCTGTGGGCATTGTACAGGAGAATTCAGGGCTGCGGGCATACTACAGGAGATGCAGTGCTGTGGGCATGGTACAGGAGAATGCAGGGCTGCGGGCATGGTACAGGAGAATGCAGGGCTGTGGGCATTGTACAGGAGAATGCAGGTCTGTGGGCATTGTACAGGAGAATTCAGGGCTGCGGGCATACTACAGGAGATGCAGTGCTGTGGGCATGGTACAGGAGAATGCAGGGCTGTGGGCATGGTACAGGAGAATGCAGGGCTGCGGACATGGTACAGGAGAATGCAGTGCTGCGGGCATGGTACAGGAGAATGCAGGGCTGTGGGCATGGTACAGGAGAATGCAGGGCTGTGGGCATTGTACAGGAGAATGCAGGTCTGTGGGCATTGTACAGGAGAATGCAGGTCTGTGGGCATTGTACAGGAGAATGCAGGTCTGTGGGCATGGTACAGGAGAATGCAGGGCTGCGGGCATGGTACAGGAGATGCAGTGCTGTGGGCATGGTACAGGTGTACAGGTACAGGTGTACCATGCCCACAGCACTGCATCTCTTGTAGTATGCCCGCAACCCCGCATAATGGCAGGTAGTGCGGCTGTGGAGGAGTCTCACTTACCTGTTCCTGAGGCGTGTTAGATTTAAAAATGGTGCAGCCCGGCGCCAACACGTCACCGCCATCGCTAGGGAAAGCTTGTATACGTTCAGCTATTCCCAGGAATCTGGTGACTACGCTGGCCACTCCATTACAGACAGAATACCACCTGACTGCTTCTTCCCTAAATAGTTCTTGCATAGTTTGGAGGTGTGCTTTGGGTCATTGTCCTGTTGTAGGAAGAAATTGGCTCCAATCAAGCGCTGTCCACTGGGTATGGCATGGCGTTGTAAAATGGAGTGATAGCCTTCCTTATTCAAAATCCCTTTTACCTTGTACCATCACATTACCTCCACCATGCTTGACAGATGGCGTCAGGCACTCCTCCAGCATCTGTTCACTTGTTCTACGTCTCACAAATGTTCTTCTGTATGATCTAAGCACCTCAAACTTAGATTCGTCTGTCCATAACACTTTTTTCCAATCTTCCTCTGTCCAATGTGTTCTTTTGCCCATCTTAATCTTTTCCTTTTTTTGGCTAGTCTCAGATATGGCTTTTTCTTTTCCACTCTGCCTAGAAGGCCAGCATCCCAGAGTCGCCTCTTCACTGTGGACATTGAGACTGGCGTTTTGCGGATACCATTTAATGAAGCTGCCAGTTGAGGGCCTGTGAGGCGTCTTTTTCTCAAACTAGAGACTCTAATGTACTTGTCCTCTTGCTTAGTTGTGCACCAGGGCCTCCAAATTCTCTTTCTATTCTGGTTAGAGCCCGTTACTGCTGTTCTCTTTCCGTTAAAGTAACGCAGTGCCGAATCACAAAAAATGGCCTGGTTATTAAGGGCAGGGCAGGACTGGGGATAAAAACCAGCCCTGGAAATAATTTCATACCAGCCCCATAACATGATTATACCAGCCCAACAGCATAACGTCACCTCACCCTGTTTTCAGGTGATCATAGATTGTATTACATCCCCATCTATAAAAGAGATATGGAGCGCATACCGCTCGTCACTAAGATTCCCAATATACCCTCTGTATCCCCTTCCAGTAAACGTTCATACTAGTGATCGACCGATATCGGTTTTTCGTTGCCGATACCGATCTTTTAGTCAATGCATAATTGGTATCGGAAGATATTTTTGTACAATTAAAATGTTTTTTTTTTTTTTTTTTAAAGTACTTTTGTGGAGGGATCTGGGAGAGGAGGAACCCCTCCTCTGCACATAAAAGCATTCAAAACGCCAAGTTTGGCTGTTTTGAATGCTGTCATTTTTTTTAATCTGGCGCCAGACAGTACCCTGAAGTGATATTACTAATGACATCACTTCCGGGGTTTTGCATGAAGACCCAATCAGAGCCGAATGCGGCTTTGATCGGGTATTAGGCGGCCATGCAGGCTGGTTCCCCGGGTCTCCCGGTGGGACGGGAGACCCGGACGAGCCGCGGAAGGCTCCCCTCCCGCTCCTTGTAACGACAGCTGAGTGGCTTCTCAGCATCGGTTGTCATTATAAACAGCTGACCGTAGGCTATGGACGCCGGTACCGGGGTGACGCCTCTAGCTGCAGGCATCACTCCGGTACACGCACTTTCCCGAAATATCTGCAATATTGGCCACCTTGGTGGCCAATTCCGATATATCGGGGAAAGTGCATATCTTTGCCGATAATCGTGTCTAACGTAGCACTGAGTCTCTAAAGCAGGGGTAGGCAACCTATAAAAGATGGAGATCTACCTGAACAACATTGAAGAGATCAAAGATCACCGGGGTGCAGAGCTACCTTTTTTAGCATCCCCTTTTATCATTTATTTTTTTTCAAATTAACTAGCAAATCCATAATAAAAATTAAAGATGGCATAAAGAAAACCCTGAAAAAAACTACTAAAACTAATGTCACTGTAAAAATATAAACTTCGCCTACCTTAAAAGTTAGCTTCGGTGAGAATCTCGTCATTCACTTTCATTCACATTTTTTTTGTCTTGTCTGGGGGGTAATTGGTTGCCCCCACAAGTCAGATGCCGGAGTCCATCATGAAGGCAGAACATCTGGTACTGCAAGCTGATTTTCTTGATTAGTTTCAAGCCTAGCTATCTGCTCTGATTTCTGGCCAGTGTCAGTAGTATGTAGGGCAGTGTACAGGGGTCAGTAGTATGTAGGGCAGTGTACAGGGGTCAGTAGTATGTAGGGCAGTGTACAGGGGTCAGTAGTATGCAGGGCAGTTTACAGAGGTCAGTAGTGTGCAGGGCAGTGTACAGAGGTCAGTAGTATGCAGGGCAGTGTACAGAGGTCAGTAGTATGCAGGGCAGTGTACAGAGGTCAGTAGTATGCAGGGCAGTGTACAGAGGTCAGTAGTATGTAGGACAGTGTACAGAGGTCAGTAGTATGCAGGGCAGTGTACAAAGGTAGCATATAGGGCAGTGTACAGAGGTCATCGATATGTAGGGCTGGGGTCAGGAGGGCAAGGTTTACGGGGTAAGGGGGCACAGTACTAGGGGATCAGAAGGGCATGGTGCAGGGGGGGTCAGGGTATTGGGGGGTCAGGATGGCTGGAGTGTCAAGATGGCATAGCACCGGGGGGACAGGAGGATATGGTATTGGGGGGATCAGGAGGGCTGGGGTGTCAGGAAAACTGGGGTGTCAAAAGGGCATGGTGCTATGGTGTCAGAAGGCCATGGGGCTGGGGGTCAGGAGAGCATGGCACTGGGGTTCAGAAGGGCATGGCGTTGGGGGGGGTCAGGAGGGCATGGCACTGAGAGTTCAGGAGGGCATGGCACTTGGGGTCAGGGGAGCATGGAGCTGGGGTTCAGGAGGGCATAGTGCTGGGGGTTCAGGAGGGCATAGCGCTGAGGGTCAGGAGGCACTGGGTGTTCAGGAGAACATGGCGCTGGGGGTCAAGAGGGTATGGCACTGGGGTTCAGGAGGGTATGGCGCTGGGAGTTCAGGAGGGCATGGCACTGGGGTTGAGGAGGGCATGGCACTGGGGTTCAGTAGGGCATGAGGCTGGGGGTCAGGAAGGCATGGTGCTGGGGGTCAGGAGGGCATGGCAGGGAGAGCTCAGGAGAGCATGGCCCTGGGGTTCAGGAGAGCAAGGCGCTGGGGGTCAGGAGGGCATGTCGCTGGGGGTCAGGAGGGCATGTCGCTGGGGGTCAGGAGGGCATGTCGCTGGGGTCAGGAGGGCATGGCGCTGGTGGTCAGGAGGGCATGGCGCTGGGGGTTAGGAGGGCATGTCGCTGGGGGTCAGGAGGGCATGGCACTGGGGGTCAGGAGGGCATGGCGCTGGGGGTCAGGAGGGCATAGCGCTGGGGGTTCAGGAGGGCAAGGTGCTGAGGGTCAGGAGGGCATGGCACTGGGTGTTCAGGAGAACATGGCGCTGGGGTCTGGAGGGCATACCACTGAGGTTCAGGAGGGCATAGTGCTGGGGGTCAGTAGCATGGCACTGGGGGTTCAGGTGGGGCATGGTGCCGGGGGTCTGGATGGGATGGCACTGGGGTTCAGGAGGGCATGGGCATGGCACTGGGTGTTCAGGTGGGGCATGGCACTGGGGGCCTGGAGGGGATGGCACTGGGGTTCAGGAGGGCATGGGCATGGCACTGGGTGTTCAGGTGGGGCATGGCACCGGGGGTCTGGAGGGGATGGCACTGGGGTTCAGGAGGGCATAGGCATGGCACTGGGTGTTCAGGTGGGGCATGGCACTGGGGGTCTGGAGGGGATGGCACTGGAGTTCAGGAGGGCATGGCACTGGGTGTTCAGGAGGGCTGGGTGTTAGAAGGGCACAGATGTTTTTTACTGCAGAGTGGGGTAAAGAAGGTGCAGTGGCAAACCCACATGACATGTCTTGGCTCTGTTACCTTCCCACCTGCCATCACCCAAAGATGCCTTGGATCGGGGAGGAGGGACTGTGGGGATGAGTGCGGAGGGAGGGATCATAATCAGCGTCGGCACGCCCGTGACAGTTACCAGTCACAGCCTCCCTTCACTCAGCCAGTCAGTTTTCCCGCCACGCCAGCCGCTGAGCCGCCCGCCCCCGTGACCGTCGGCGTCGTGACGTCATGCCGCTCACAGCGGCTGACGTCACGCGAGTGGACCCCAATGCTTAAAGCGGCGCTGCGACTGTGTCCTTAAAGCGGCGCTGCGGCTGCGCCGGCCCTTAAAGCGGCCCCAGGGCCGGCGGCCCACCGGGAAATTTCCCGGTATCCCGGTTGGCCAGTCCGGCCCTGATTAAGGGGGCAAATCCTTCTGGTCCAGATTTGATTAAATAAGTCTCGTTCACCTGTCTGGGAGTTATGTTACCCCAGCAAAGAAGACTGCTGAGGATAGAAGTGCCAGTAATCGAGCAATGAGGAATAGTGCCAAAGCCAGACATGGCATTGGTGGAGGGATGTATAAGATGTGTGCCATAATGTGCCAAATTTGCTGTGCATACTTGCACATTCTGGTGAGAGCTCCTGGGGGCCCGGGAAGTTGTGCGTGGTTTAGTTCTACTTTAATACTCAAAAAATCATTGGTTAAACTGATAACTGCTTTGTACCACTATTTTCCATTATACTTCTTTCCAAAATAACAAATGACACACATGTATTCCAAGCGCTTTAGCAAAGGTCCCACAAATGCATATAGTTAAATCAGTGACGGATAACGAGCTGCTGTCACACATATACACTGGAAGTAGTGATAAAGCAAAAATAGGAAACCTGGGCAGCGCTCAAAGCTTGCAATATTCAGGGTCAGGTGACTTGATAAAGCTCATGCGGGCAAAACGCGTTGTCACAACAACCAACTACGTCTGTGGTCCAAGCCGACTCCGTTTGGCTCTTTCCTTCTTCCTTCTGGTGGCCAACTCCCGTGCAATCGGTGGCACGCCCAGTCTGGAGATACCATTCTTTTTTTTTTTTTTCCCCAATACTTTAATTTAAGGGAACACATGGATAGTACAGATAACTCAACAGAGATATAACGACAATGGTACATGCACATGGAAAGGTCAGCACAACAAGACAAACCATTACATGCAATGTGTATAGCCTAAAAATTGGGGGCTACCTATAGCGCTTGCTAATTGGTTGTGTAAACATAAATTACCAAGTGCACACAATAATTAATTCGCATTAAAATAAATTCATAAATAATTACATAATTATATAGGTAAATAAGTAAGGTAGATGCATAATTATATAGGTAAGTAAGTAAATAAATAAGTGAAATTCAATATATTGTGAATACAATTTATAAAGTGCTATGTGCTTATTGTCCCAATGAGTGCTCAAAAAAGTTCATATATAAAGTCCATCAAAAATCATATGGTGACTTTAGTGTAAACAGTTCAGGATTGTTTTGGTAAAAAGTGCAAGTGCTCTGTGCCCGACTTCCAGATGGTCTTAGGATGACACTCGGTTTCCACCGTGAAGAGTAACAGAAATGCTCACTCACCAGAGGGAATGGGTCTTATACACCTTATGACACTAAGACCGGACATCGCTTGTTTGGCCACCTGGGCCAGGAACGGTCCCACTCTAGGGTCCAGCAGTCTCAGCCCTCACTCCTCTCCATCCATGCATCCGACCGGGTGGGGAACAGAAAGAAAGCTCCAGATGGTGTGATATCATTTAAAAATATTTATTTGTTTCCAAGGTAAAAAGATATAAGCCAATATAAGCCAACATAGGCAAATAAAAACAGCGTAGACCGTCACAGACAGAGCCCTAGAGTTGAGAGCGGTGAACACCATATGCGTTCCATTCAGCTCCCGTGACGTCACAGCGTGCAATGGATGCAGATCAATATGTGGGAAGGAGAAGGGAATGGAGTGGTAGGAAATGAAACCAGTCGTATCGCCAAACTGATAGAACTAGGAGCCCCACCATAGCGCACGCCAAGTGAAGGGGTTTAATTCAACAGAGCTTTATATTCCTCAGAATAGACAAATTTGTGCCAGTAGAACCACTTTTTAAGGAATTTTTCCAGCATGCCCTTCTCTGTGGCCACCAGGTCTTCCATCTCATTGATTTTAACTACTTTTTCAGCCAAACGGCTATAGACGTTGCCTACTTCTGCTTCCAAATCAGTGGAATACTGGAGACACCATTCTGCAGCCCAGATTATTCTCTTTACAGAGATTCGGAGGATTACGAGGACTGGCACGTCCATCTTCATTTTGTCTTCCCCTTATTGGAATACAGTGGAAGTTTTTATCTCAGCCCTGACACTGTGACATTCGGTACTTCTTACTTTTAATTGCTTGTATTCTATTTTTTCAAAAAGTAAGTCATGTGACTTTTTTTATGGAATAAAAATTAATTATTTGGTCACTTGCTGGACAATTTTGTATTATAATAAATAACAATCAGTGGTGGTAAAAAAAAAAATTAAAAAAGGTCACCCTGATTATTGCAAGCTTTGAGCATTGCCCAGGTTTCCTATTTTATCCAAAATAACAAATGCAACTATTCTGAGGTTGGATGAAAAGATTAGTGCTGTAAAACACTATTGATAGTTAAAGTATACCAAAAGGCAAACTTTTTATTTTACTTTTGGATTGAGTTCTGTGAGATTAGATTCACTGTCATGTCTTTATGCTGTCACATCCTGTCTGTGTCCCTGTTAAAGAGATTCACTCTCTTTAACAATTGTCCTGATCATCAATATGCTTGAGAAAAAAAGAGAAGGAAAATCTAAAATTTTGGAAATATTATCTCGGATGGATGAGGGTGTGAGTTGCCACCATCCCATATATCTTGGAAAATTTATAAGTGTAAAACATGTGCTCTAAATTTGGGATTTTAGAGGCAATAGTCCATTATTTCCCTTAAAATTCCAAATTTAGAGGAGGTGTTTTATTCTTATAAATTTTCAAATCTCAAATTTTGAGTCGACACCAGAACAGGAATAGAGGGGAAATCCTCCAATGGGGACACCCCCATCTTAATGACAACATATAAGAAATTATTTCCCTCATTTTAAAAGATATCCTTCTCACAGATCAGAAAAATTTGAGAGAAAATGCAGAACTGTGACTTTTTCCCTTACTGTTATTACAGACATTAGATGTCGGTTGGGCACAAAGGTAAAATCCTATAACAAATGTGTGTAGGTATCTGCTGCCCTCTTCTGTCTGAATTTGTTAATGCCTGTAAATATATTTTGTATGCACTTCCTGTCCCTGGATTGTTGGTTTTGGAACCCTGAAAGGACAAAGTGGAGAGAGAGAAAAGTCTCAGTCACATGTCCTGTCCATGCTGCTAAACGCCAAGCCAGAAGGGAGAAGGGGCAGATGCAAGTTTATGAAAATTGTAATATATATAAATCCGCGCTTAGGATATTAGTAGATTCCTTATCAGTAATGGCTGCTGCCCACCTGTTAAACTATATTTCCAAAGATATATAGTGTGAAATGGAAGATCAAAGGAGGTGTGTGGCGCTGCCAATGTACTATATCTTCTGTATACTTAATCTTCTATACACGTCTCCAAAGGTGTCAAAGTGCAGAATAAACAATCTCAAATATAATAAAATATGAATGGTGTTAAAAAACTCGTAAAGTGCTGAGTGCAATAATCCTGTGCTATGTGTATTATAAATGAATCGATGAATCCGTGATAAGTGACCCTATTGGGTAAATAATACTAAAAAATTACTACCACAATATCAATCCAATCTAGTGGTAACCATGTGCCAACACAACTTAAAATATAAATATATAAATAGTGATATACTGATGATAAAGTTGATGTGGTATAAAAATGGTGATAAAGATAGTGGAAAAAATCTAAACACCTATAAATATATAAATAGACACCTATATAAATCTGTAGGAGGAATGACATAAAACTGCGGACAACTGTATATAAAAAAACTTGGCAGCAGGTATATAGAAACAACCATAAATTATAGCAGCATTAATCAGAGTAATATAAGAACCAATTAGTCCATAAATGTTTAAAACAAGATAGGTAATGAGTCCATAGATATTAAGTGCAAACAAAGTGACTTCAGTGCAGGTGCATTTAAATGCTGCTTTGAGGGTGCCCGGATTTCAGTGACCACTCTGTGCTCCCCGCACCCTTAGGACCACACTCACCCGAGGTAGTCACCCCTGCAGGGGTATCAGGCCTTGGATATATTGCCTCTGTATCCCCTCTGTTCTACCTGGGTGGTCTCACAGATAGGGGTATGGTCCTGACCTGCCCGAGTCCTCCGTCACACTGTCCTTGGAAACTGGGGTATCCTTCAAAGACAAAGCCAGCAGTGGCAGTTCCTAGATTTCTATTGTGAGAAATTCCATGGAGTGGCTGTGAGTGTCAAGTTCCAGGGGAGCCCCACAGACTGAAATCTAGGAACTGCCACTGCTGGCTTTGTCTTTGAAGGATACCCCAGTTTCCAAGGACAGTGTGACGGAGGACTCGGGCAGGTCAGGACCATACCCCTATCTGTGAGACCACCCAGGGAGAACAGAGGGGATACAGAGGCAATATATCCAAGGCCTGATACCCCTGCAGGGGTGACTACCTCTGGTGAGTGTGGTCCTAAGGGTGCGGGGAGCACAGAGTGGTCACTGAAATCCGGGCACCCTCAAAGCAGCATTTAAATGCACCTGCACTGAAGTCACTTTGTTTGCACTTAATATCTATGGACTCATTACCTATCTTGTTTTAAACATTTATGGACTAATTGGTTCTTATATTACTCTGATTAATGCTGCTATAATTTATGGTTGTTTCTATATACCTGCTGCCAAGTTTTTTTATATACAGTTGTCCGCGGTTTTATGTCATTCCTCCTACAGATTTATATAGGTGTCTATTTATATATTTATAGGTGTTTAGATTTTTTCCACTATCTTTATCACCATTTTTATACCACATCAACTTTATCATCAGTATATCACTATTTATATATTTATATTTTAAGTTGTGTTGGCACATGATTACCACTAGATTGGATTGATATTGTGGTAGTAATTTTTTAGTATTATTTACCCAATAGGGTCACTTATCACGGATTCATCGATTCATTTATAATACACATAGCACAGGATTATTGCACTCAGCACTTTACGAGTTTTTTAACACCATTCATATTTTATTATATTTGAGATTGTTTATTCTGCACTTTGACACCTTTGGAGACGTGTATAGAAGATTAAGTATACAGAAGATATAGTACATTGGCAGCGCCACACACCTCCTTTGATCTTCCAAGTTTATGAAAATGAATAAGCTATTTTGTTGACTAGAACTCAACTGTCATTCAACAGGGCACATAAGAGGGCCAGGAGAGTGGTAGGGAACACCAGGTGGAGTAGATGCAACTCCTTTCAGATTAGCTCTTAAAATCCTAAAACACATATGAAAAAACAAACACCCTCTCCACTTTCTGTCATCATTGCCGAGCCGAAAGAGCTGCTGTTTGGTGCCGCAGCCATCTTGCTACTTCTGGAAGCTGCTGATGCTTATGTTACAGCCTGAAGTCTAACAGCTGGACTTCCATCAAGAACTCTGCTTCAACCAGCCACATGCCTGCAGAGCTCTGAAGCCTCGCGGTGATCCTATGGAGGTCTACAGGGAGTGCAGAATTATTAGGCAAATGAGTATTTTTGAGGATTAATTTTATTATTGAACAACAACCATGTTCTCAATGAACCCAAAAAAATCATTAGTATCAAAGCTGACTATTTTTGGAAGTAGTTTTTAGTTTGTTTTTAGTTTTAGCTATTTTAGGGGGATATCTGTGTGTGCAGGTGACTATTACTGTGCATAATTATTAGGCAACTTAACAAAAATCAAATATACAGTATACCCATTTCAATTATTTCTTTTTACCAGTGAAACCAATATAACATCTCAACATTCACAAATATACATTTCTGACATTCAAAAACAAAACAAAAACAAATCAGTGACCAATATAGCCACCTTTCTTTGCAAGCACACTCAAAAGCCTGCCATCCATGGATTCTGTCAGTGTTTTGATCTGTTCACCATCAACATTGCGTGCAGCAGCAACCACAGCCTCCCAGACACTGTTCAGAGAGGTGTACTGTTTTCCCTCCTTGTAAATCTCACATTTGGTGATGTACCACAGGTTCTCAATGGGGTTCAGATCAGGTGAACAAGGAGGCCATATCATTAGCTTTTCTTCTTTTATACCCTTTCTTGCCAGCCACGCTGTGGAGTACTTGGATGCGTGTGATGGAGCATTGTCCTGCATGAAAATCATGTTTTTCTTGAAGGATGCAGACTTCTTCCTGTACCACTGCTTGAAGAAGGTGTCTTCCAGAAACTGGCAGTAGGACTGGGAGTTGAGCTTGACTCCATTCTCAACCCGAAAAGGCCCCACAAGCTCATCTTTGATGATACCAGCCCAAACCAGTACTCCACCTCCACCTTGCTGGCGTCTGAGTCGGACTGGAGCTCTCTGCCCTTTACCAATCCAGCCACGGGCCCATCCATCTGGCCCATCAAGACTCGCTCTCATTTCATCAGTCCATAAAACCTTTGAAAAATCAGTCTTGAGATATTTCTTGGCCCAGTCTTGACGTTTCAGCTTGTGTGTCTTGTTCAGTGGTGGTCGTCTTTCAGCCTTTCTTACCTTGGCCATGTCTCTGAGTATTGCACACCTTGTACTTTTGGGCACTCCAGTGATGTTGTAGCTCTGAAATATGGCCAAACTGGTGGCAAGTGGCATCTTGGCAGCTGCACGCTTGACTTTTCTCAGTTCATGGGCTGTTATTTTACGCCTTGGTTTTTCCACACGCTTCTTGCGACCCTGTTGACTATTTTGAATGAAATGCTTGATTGTTCGATGATCACGCTTCAGAAGCTTTGCAATTTTAAGAGTGCTGCATCCCTCTGCAAGATATCTCACTATTTTTGACTTTTCTGAGCCTGTCAAGTCCTTCTTTTGACCCATTTTGCCCAAGGAAAGGAAGTTGCCTAATAATTATGCACACCTGATATAGGGTGTTGATGTAATTAGACCACACCCCTTCTCATTACAGAGATGCACATCACCTAATATGCTTAATTGGTAGTAGGCTTTCGAGCCTATACAGCTTGGAGTAAGACAACATGCATAAAGAGGATGATGTGGTCAAAATACTCATTTGCCTAATAATTCTGCACTCCCTGTATATGGGCTTATGACAAGCCTTGATCCAATTTTAATTGCTACACCTAGATGGTGGCCCCATCTGATGTTTGATTTTGTTTCCTATTATGCAAACATTCCTATAATCTAAAAGTTTGAATGTGTAGCTAAATCCTTGTGGCAGGCCCTAGTGGTGGTGTGTCAATCAAACTTTGGTATTTATGACAGATAAGAGGAACGACTCCCAAACAATTTTTGGCTGAGAGTTTCCAGTGACTTCCCAGCTGAGATGATGTAGAGGTTGGTGAAAGAAGGCAGCAATGCCAGTAGAATAGAGCAGTAAAATGGTTTTGTGGCAAGTGATTATAAAGGGAAATCCATCTTTTAGCCTCTGGTGTCTATAGTCAGTGGCACGTAGTGGCAGTAGTCAGGACTTTGTGTTTTAAAAACCAGGTGAGTAGTAAATTCATTTTTAGTTCTTCTTTTTTAGGTCTTTAGGTCTTCTCTGTAAAAATGGTGTTTTCCTAGCAGTCCTCTTTCCTTTTGGAGTGTTATGTACATGCTATTCCCAGGAAGCACTGCATTAGGTCTCCCTTGTTGGACTTTGTATGCCACTGAAATTTCCACCATTGCATAAAGGGAAGTAATCTACTTGAAAAAAAATGCTGGGCTACACACAGTGGTTTTCCGAGTATATTATCAATCTTCCCTACACTTATGTGACAGAAATAAAGCTGTCACATAGAAAGCTGTATTAAGCTTATACTGGCTCCCTAAACAGAAACGTAGGTGTTGATTTACTAAAGTCAAATGGGCGGTGCACTTTGCAAAATGCAGTTGCACTCTGAAAGTGCAGTTGCTCCTGAGAAAATAATTGGTAAATAGGCAAAAGCTCTGCTGACTTCCATCATCCAATCATGTGGAAGCAAAAATGCATTTTTTTATTTTCCCTGCATGTGATTGGGTATTCTTTGCAAAGCAGAACTTTACCTCATTTGCTAAACTGGAGAAACTGCATTTGCAGAGTGCAACTGCACTTTGCAAAGTGCACCGCCCATTTTCCTTTAGTAAATCAACCCCTTAGTCCTCTGAAATTGTTGCCCTGTTCCTTCTCTCCCACACCGCCATCCTTGAGTGACTCTCAAGTGCGCAGATGTGCTGAAGGGCTCTACCAAGTCTTCAAGATGTGCAATCACGCCAAGTGATTTTGTCAGGTTGCTTTGCAGGGGGTTAAACCATGTGTACGGGTGAACCAATAAGCTGCCTCCAATACTAGTTCCAATACCTGGCAGGCAGGGCTGGGACAAGGGGTGGACAGGATTGGTTTACTGTAGATAGAGGTGCCAGCGAACTCATTTTGATACAAGGCATTTTGACAAGTGGATGACTGCTGGGGGTAGCATCCCCTAAGCTTGTACATAATGAAGGGGAGGGGGGGGTGCAGTTTGGCTTCTTTGCCAAGGGCACTGGATGACCTTGTCCTGGCACTGCAGGCAGGGGGAGGGATCACATGTGGAATTTGCACATGGGCACTTGGCAGCAACACACTGCCCCCTGGGCAACAAGGGTTGTCCATCATTCGCACCTAGGCAAGGAAGGAGAATGTGCTGTGCCACAGCACTGAGAAGGAATAAAAAACAAAAACTTTGCAGAAGCAAGGGGACAATCTCCATTTATATAAGAGGGAGCAACCAGGAAGGAAAACCGCATTGTTAAGAGTGAATGTCAACTTTAGGCGCACTCTGTGCGTTTCCATTCAAACAGACATATTTAAAATTCACAAAAATTATTAGAGACCAAATCACAGCCAAGCTGATCTTGTTCACTTTTATATCAAAAGTTGTAAATAGTCTATAGTTCTTCATTAAAGCTGAACTCTGGAAAAAACACCATTGCAGTGGGCCCCTACCCAAGCACTACAAGGGAAAAAATTCTTGTTAAAGTGGAAGTAAGCCCTCCTATCGTTTTCAGCCAAGGAAGCTGCCATCTTGGCCTCTGTTTAATCTTCATAATGCTGCACATGTGATCAGTTATGACACCGGCCATTGGACGGTTTGAAAGTTTGGTTGAGAGCACAACCAATGTGACAGTTACATTCCTGGCACATGCTGTAATGTAATGCTTTTTTTAACTGTTAAATCAATGGGTTTACTTCCGCTTTAAGTCTAGGGGTGGAGGAATATTGTGCAATATTTAACCTATTCCTTGCTCTGGAAGGCTTCAAGTGCTCACCTCTTCTCTCTAACATGCAAGGTTGCAGGCAGGCCTCTCTGTCCTCACATACAATAATGGACTATTGGTCCTGCATTGTAACTGATGATGTCACCATGCAACCACTGGCCAGAGCACATTAAAGAAGAGGCTTCAGGGGACTGGTCACACAGCACGGAAATCATTTAAACTAGCGCTGCCTTCTCTAAACCTTTTTTATAATGAACAATACAATGTAAATAAAGTGCAGAACATAAATAATAATAAACAATTCATCAATACAGATACATGATATTAGATAAAGTGCAGTGCATAAATAAATAGTCCTTAGTGCTTTCAAAGTGCTTGTGCTTGATGTATTTTGTAGGTGAATACAGTGCCACTCAGTGCTCCCCTCGTGGGTCCCTACTCACCGACCGTTTGATATAAAACAGCTTTTAGTGCTTCTGTCAGCACAGCAAATGGCTATGGATGACCTCCTTCTGTTCTTGTCCCTAGGTTGAGCAGTACAATTGGAGACTGTATAGTATAGTAGTGCAACATGCGGTAAGTTTATCCCTCCCTCCATGTTGATACGCCTTCCTCCTACTTTTCCCTACCATAACAGGTTCCTAGGAAAAAGTAGGAGGAAGGTGTATCAACATGATGTTCATGTAATTTCCTCTAGTACACAGGAAGTGACAATACGCTGCACACAAAGAATAACATAACAGGAGTAGTGGGAGCATCTTAATAAGTAGGAAGAAGGTGTACCAACATGGGGCTTTGAACACTTCCGCTTTACACAGGAAGTGACGCCATTACACATATAGAAAATCACACAGTGGGAGTAGTAGGGGGAATTGGGTGTAGAGGGATGAGTTTTTAACATAAAAGGAAAACAACCATAGGCAGCCCCAGCTTCTGAAGGCGGCCAGTAGGAGGGACGAAACGCGTAAAGCAGGAGACCGACGAGTGACATCATCACGTCCGGTGGTTTGAACGCATGCCGCGGCAGTGTCCACCACGACTATTACTGCCTAACATATCGTTTTATTTTGTATGTGTATTCACTCCTATATTTTAAATAAATGTAAATATTTTACGCTATGAGCATTCTCCTCTCATTTCTACAACACATGTTGTTGGGAGCCTGGTAACGGAGAAAAGCAGGAGGGATAAACTTACCGCATGTTGCACTACTATACAGTCTCCAATTGCACTGCTGAACCTAGGGACAAGAGCAGAAGGAGGACATCCATAGCCATTTGCTGTGCTGACAGAAGCACTAAAAGCTGTTTTATATCATACGGTCGGTGAGTAGGGACCCAGGAGGGGAGCACCGAGTGGCACTGTATTCACCTACTAAATACATCAAGCACAAGCACTTTGAAAGCACTAAGGACTTTTTATTTATGCACTGCACTTTATATTCATATATCATGTATTTGTATTGATGAATTGTTTTTTTACTATTTATGTACTGCACATTATTGAACATTGTTGAGGTATTGTTCATTATAAAGAAAGGCTTAGAGAAGGCAGCGCTGGTTTAAATTATTTTATTACAGATTATGAGGTTAATAACTTTATAAATAGCAGCAGCTTTGACACATTCACTTATTTATAGTTATATATACACTATATCCTACCGTGGGTATTCATACATTTTTCATCAGTGAGGAGGTCCTGCATGCCTGAAGAAGGGGTCCTGCGTGGCACCAAATCGTTTCTGTGTTATGCTGTGAAATGATCATTTAATACAATTTTTGGATGCTTTTTCTGAGATCCTCGTGTGTTGGCGACATATCTCATGTACTGCGTCATTCCCATTCTTTAGCCAGTGGTCGCTGCAGCACCCACTTACTTTACAGCAATTTCGAGGAACGTGTGCTTGGCAATATTTCTTTATCCTTGGAATGTGTTTGTGTGTGTGGGTGGGGGGACTGCATGGGGGTTTTTGTGTAATTCATGGAGTTCAGCTTCAAGAAAATCAAAGCATATACCACTGGTTATGTGACCCCAATAGTCCATTACCACTACCACAGCAGGAATGTGTACATTGATGGGTCTCACTTGAGAAAATCAGATGTACTGGACTTAAATTAGGGGTAGGAAACAGATATAAATGTATGACTTTGCAGCTAGGGACATGCAAATCTCCACAGACAGGAACTGTTGTGAATAATCTGTGTGCTTGCAAAGGAATTTATTGGTGTTGTATAAAATTAATAAAATTCTGTCTGTCACTTACACTTATAAGTGTCTGATTATGGTTAGTGACGCCAAAATGGTTGTACTGCTAGCTGTTATCAAATAGTGTATTGCCTAGAGATCTGCACATGTGTTATTACCATAGCACCTGTCCTGGTAAAAGCTGAATGTTAACCAAACCCTCTACCCTACTGCTGAAAATAGTATAACCCAAGTACTAAATAAAATAAGAAGAAATCACTTAAGGCCTTCATCTAACATCTTCTTCCTCTGCCACCCATGCTCACACATCACATTATTTGATAAACATTCATAAGAATACCTGTAGCTCAGGTGCATTGAATGCATTTGGATCATACCTCTCTTTCTGATGACCAGAATTACTATACCTATACAGGTCAAGAAACATTTTATTACTATTAAGGCCTCATTCATACAGGGAAATTTGAAACGTGCCCCATGCAGGGGGAAACGCAGGCAGTGCCATCTTAAGAGCATTAAAGGGCCGCGGGCAATGCAGTGCACTGGAGCTCTGCCTACACAATCACCCATGAGAATAAAAATGCAAATTATCAATACGGCGATATTTATTGGTACAGCAGTGTCAGGCAATGACAGCTTCCAAGTTCGGCAGCTGGGTCTGGTGAACACACACACGGACGGGAGTCAGACTCGACTGTCCTGTGTGTGCCTGTTCCCTTGGAGGCAGACAGGCATTACTGCAGTTGTGGGCTCCCCCTCCATGGCCCAAGTGGCCTGACAGCAGCGCAGGGCCGACAGGCGCTTGCCACCTACTAAGTTCGTCGGCGGGATGCACACGGGAATCAGGACTAATGCTTGGCTGAGGCTGCTTTGCTGGGCAGGTGGGGCCCCGCAGGCAAGTGGGGCCCCCGGGCAACTTCCCAGTGTGCCCATTTGGTAAGATGGCCCTGTATGCAGGTGTTTTATGCATCTCCATGCCAGCAGTCCCATGGCTGTCATTTGGGATGCATCGTCTGCACAGACGCTCCCAATGTGCCATCCATGCTTGTGCAGATGTACACAGGATGCACCCAGGATGAGTTCGGGGATACGAACCTGCACCCACACTGAAGTAAGGAAATTTCATTGCAGCAACTCAAAATGGTACTTAGTAGTTTATATAGCCCCTACGTGTATGTATGCATGCCTGACAACGTCAGGGCATGCTCCTAATGAGATGACGGACAGCGTCCTGGAGTATTTCCTCCCAGATCTGGACCAGGGCATCACTGAGCTCCTGAACAGACTGAGATGCAATCTGGTGGCGTCTGATGGACCAAAACATATTGTCCCAGAGGTGTTCTATTGGATTTTGGTCAGGTGAGCGTGGGGGCCATTAAGTGGTATTAATTCCTTTATTCTCCAGGAACTGGCTGCATACTCTTGCCACATGAGGCCGGGAATTGTCATGCACCAGGAGGAACCCCCACTGCACCAGTGTAGGTTCTGAAAATGTGTCCAAGGATTTTATCCCGATACCTAATAGTTGTTAGAGTGCCTTTGTCTAGCCTGTAGAGGTCTACTCTTTGCGTCCCTCTTTGGATATGCCACCCCAGACCATCACTGACCCACCACCAAACAGGTCATGCTGAACGATGTTACAGGCAGGATAACGTTCTCCTTGGCTTCTCCAGGCCCTTCCAGGTCTGTCTCATGTGCTTAGGGTGAACCTGCTCTAATTTGTGGAAAGGACTCAGGAGTGTGCAATGTACATATTGCAGCTATCAGGAGTATGTAATGTACATAGTGCAGGAGTTAGGAGTAGGAAACATACAGAGTGCAGTGGTCCGGCGTGGGTAAATTACACAGTGCAGGGGTAATGTCTGGGGTCAGGGGTGGATAAAGTACATAGTTCAGGGCTCAGAAATGTTTATTGTAAAGAGTGCAGGGGTCAGGAGTGTGTAATGTGCATAGTACCTGGGTCAGGAGTGGGTCACGTACAGAGTGGAGGGTTTAGGAGTATAAAATGTTTCGAGTACAGGGGTCAGGAGTGAGCAACTCACAGAGTGTAGGGGCCAGGAGTGGGCAATGTACAGTACAAAGGGGTTGATTTACTAAAGGCAAATAGACTGTGCACTTTGAGAGTGCAGGTGCACTCTGCAAGTGCAGTTTCTCCAGAGCTTAATGAATGAGAAGAAGCTCTGCTGACTTCCACCATCCAATCATGTGCAAGCAAAATGCTTTTTTTTTTTTCCCTGCACGTGATTGGGTATTCTTTGCAAATTAAGCTTTACCTCATTTACTAAGCTCTAGAGCAACTGCACTTGTGCACAGTCTATTTGCCTTTAGTAAATCAGCCCTATAGTATAGCTTGCTGAGTGGTTGCTAGGGGTTACAGCATCTTGCACATTATCAGTTACATTGCCACACTCAATAGGGGGAAAATTTACACCCGCAGTTGGGGGTGGTAAAGACATATGGTTGAGGATCAATTTTACCTACCCTCCAACTGTTCCCCCTTAAACTGCAAAGGCAGAGGTCAGGGATGTACACATGTCATGGCTATAATGCTTGGCATTGTGGTATGGCAAAAATGATCTTCCCTGCTACCCCTCCCTGAATTTTCTCTTGCTGAACTCAACCCATTCCACTGAATGGGGTTGTGCTGTATGCAATGCACATGGCTGCAGCGCAGTGATGCAGGTTTTTTTGGGGTTAAAACGGGTGGTGAGGAGGCAACATAAAGCCTCCTCACCACCTATCAAACACTTCTGAAAAGCAATTCACCTCTGATCACTCTTCAGAGGGCAACACAAGTGTAAATAGGAGCCCTGTTTACAATTGATGTTGGGGGGGGGGTAAAAAAAAAAAACAAGGTTGAGCCACATTTTACTGCCACCCAATAGTTCTACTTACGCTGTGAAGGGGGTGTACATGCCATGCCCAAGATGCTTTGCATCGCAGTGCTGCAAAAATTGTCGCCGATGTTGCATTCAATTAAATGGGGGCTTCTGCAGCGACGTGCAGTGCACTCATTCGCAATGCACTGGTGCGGGACTTAAGGGGTTAAAATAGGCAGTGAGGCAGCAATATAATACCTCTTTCCTGCTGGTCAAACACCCTCTGAAGAGCGAATTAAACCCATCAGAAGGCACCGCACCGTGTAAATGAGCAATTAGGTTGTTTAGCCAATCAGGTGTTTTCTGCCAGTGCAGCAGAGCCCTGGGGGAAGAGAGGGTACTCTTTACTTCGGGGTACCACTAAGTAATCTTGTGGTCTGCAGCAATTATTAAAAAATAATTCCCTGGGCCCCATTTGTTCATCTAGGGGCCGGGGGCAGGAACGGAACTATATGAAGTTTTTTTCGGGCACAGCAGAGTAACCCTTGCACGGTGCACCAAAAATCATTCAATCCATGTGTTGCAGTTCTAACCAACTAAATGAAAGTTCTGGCCTGCCCCAGCGGATTGATATAGAAAAGGAGGTTGGAATTTTCCTTTTATTGTCAGAACCATTGCTACAAGGATTACTCTGCCTGTGCCAAAACAAACCCTCCCGTTCCTGTTCCCTGACCCCTTGCTAAACAAATGGAACCCAGGGGAAGTCCTTTGTAATTGCTGCAGACAGCAAGATTACTCTGTGATGCCCTGAAGTAAAAAACTCCCTATGCCACTGGGCCCCCTGCTGAATGGCAGGTGCCCGGGCCCCGTACAGGAGGGCTGGCTCTACTACTTTATCGGCAGCCCTGATTGTGTCCCTTTATCTGTGACACACCTGGAAGTGTGGGATGCTGAATATGAACATGTATTATTAGACATGTGTGGTATGACTCGGTATGACATAATGGGTATGTGGTTTATTAGTAATAGGGTGATAGGGGACAAAAGGGAAGATTAAAAGTGAAAGAAAAGGAGAAAAAAAGTGGGACAATGGAGTCTAGGTTTGCGGGGGTGCATAGGAAGTAAAGACAAGGGGGATAAGGGGGGATATGTAATGGAGGGGAGTGTGTTTTGGAACCATGGTGGAGGTCCAGTAGGCAAGTGATGTTTTTTCCCCTTTAATATGTCTAAATAAAAGACAGTGGGATTCAGTAAAATCGTGGAAATATTTGCAAGGTTGCC
Organism: Pelophylax lessonae; assembly: GCF_965119305.1. Classification (NCBI taxonomy): domain Eukaryota; kingdom Metazoa; phylum Chordata; class Amphibia; order Anura; family Ranidae; genus Pelophylax; species Pelophylax lessonae. The sequence continues at coordinate 630,698,013 of NC_138769.1, read as the reverse complement.
TGATTTTTAAAAATGTGCTATGAGTTTTAGTAAAGGGTAACTCCACTTTCATGGGAAAAATATAGCAAATAAAAAAAATAATAATAATATAGCATAAACAATTGTGACACAAGTCATATTGTAATTGAATGTTTTTAAAAATGAACTTTCTTTTTCAATCTGCAGCCGCTGTAGTTTTCTGTAAAATGCAATGCAATATGGCTACCTGGAGGTGTTCCGTACACAAAATGTATATAGAACGCCCCCCAGAAACAACATTTCCTGCTTGTGTAATTGGCTCACTTATATTTCCAGAAGTCTACAATAAGATACAAGTCCAATTTTTGGTATCCAACAAAAAATTTAATTTTTGGTGAGATACTCCTAATAGGAAATCACATCTAAAGGGATGAAAACCCTTTAACTTTCCTCATTAGAGCCTAGCAGGTTCAGCAGCTGATTATGAAACCACTCCCATTCGACTCATCGGTACAGGGGCACAGAAAAACAAACAGGGATTTAGTCAGAATAACAAAAGGTAGGAATATGCAACAAATTTTGTTAAAAACTTGCAATGTACAGAGATCACCCAGAGGGGAATGTTTTTTCTCAACAAAAGTGGAATTACACTTTAAGAACTACAGTTCATTTGTTATTTGCCATCATACCATTTAGTCTGTTTTTTTGACTTCTGCAAAGCTGAGATTGGTGGATTTCCAAGCATCAGTTTAGCAGCTGTGAATAAGTGGGTTAACAAGGTTCTCTAGTAAGGGACAAGTTGCACATGAGGATTGTTTTGATAAGATTGTATACCTCGAATCCATTGTGACTGAGCTGTTTATTTGAATTTTTTCAACAATATATCAATTACAGATGTTAGCAAATGACCTTTTCCTTCTATTGAATGTCGCCAGGCACACAGGTTTCAGCAAGTGGTCAGAGGATGGAAGTTTTTATACTGTATATAAGCATAACCTGAGAATACATAGAGGATGCAGACATGCTTTAAGGCACTGCAGATGACTACTCAATAAACCTAAAAATACATTTTAAGTAAGTTTACTCCACCTCTACAATTGTGCTCATAAGTTTACATACCCTGGCAGATATTATGATTTTTTGGCCATTTTTCAGAGAATATGAATGATAACACAAAAATTTTTCTTTCACTCATGGTTAGTGTTTGGCTGAAGCCATTTATTATCAATCAACTGGGTTTACTATTTTTAAATCATAATGACAACAGAAACTACCCAGATGACCCTGATCAAAAGTTTACACTTCTTAATACCGTGTATTGCCCCCTTTAACATCAATGACAGCTTGATGTCTTTTGTGGTATTTGTGGATGTCCTTGAACCGCTACTATTCTCAATCTATACCTCCTCCCTGGGTCACCTAAAAGCCTCCCATGGCTTCCACTACCATTTCTATGCTGATGACACCCAAATCTACCTCTCTACCCCTCAGCTCACCCCATCAGTGTCCTCCCTCATCACTGATCTACTAACAGACATCTAAGCCTGGATGTCTCACCACTTCCTCAAACTGAATCTATCTAAAACCGAGCTCATAATATTTCCTCCTCCACGTGCCCCTTCCCCCGAAATTCTCTGTCAAGATCAATGGAACAACTATCAGTCCTTCCACACATGCCAGGGTGCTAGGGGTAACCCTGGACTCTGCACTGTCCTTTCAGGCTCACATCCAATCCCTGTCCAAATCATGCCGCCTTAACCTCCGCAACATCGCTAGAATACGGCCCTTTTTAACCAATGACACCACCAAGCTTTTAATTCACGCCCTGGTTATCTCTCGCCTCGACTATTGCAACTCCCTCCTCATTGGATTACCCTTACATAGATTATCCCCCTTCAATCCATAATGAATGCTGCTGCAGACTTATCCACCTTACCAACCGTTCAGTGTCCTCCAACCCTCTCTGCCAATCCCTTCACTGGTTTCCACTCACCCAATGAATAAAATTCAAAGTGCTTACAATAGTTTCCAACCATCCACAACTCTGCCCCCAGCTACATCACTAACCTGATCTCAAAATATCAACCAAGCCGCTCTCTTCGGTCCTCCCAAGACCTCCTGCTCTCTAGCTCCCTTGTCACCTCTTCCCATGCTTGCCTCCAGGATTTCTCCAGAGCTTCTCCCATTCTTTTGAACTCTCTACCCTAATCTATCCATCTTTAGACGATCCCTAAAAACCCTTCTCTTTAAAGAAGCCTACCCGGCTACTAACTAATAACACTGTTTCACTTGCTCCATCAGCTCATCCCCCACAGCTATTACCTTTTGTATCAATTGACCCTCCCTTTTAGATTGTAAGCTCTAACAAGCAGGGCCCTCGGATACCTTTTGTTCCAAATTGTATTGTAACTGTAATGTCTGCCTTCATTTTGTTAAGCGCTGCGCAAACTGTTGGCGCTATATAAATCCTGTATAATAATAATAATAATGAGGCTCTTTATCTTCTCAGATGGTAAAGCTGCCAATTCTTCCTGGCAAAAAGCCTCCAGTTCCTGTAAATTATTGGGCTGTCTTGCATGAACTGCATGTTTGAGATCTCCCCAGAGTGGCTCAATGATATTGAAGTCAGGAAACTGAGATGGCCACTCCAGAACCTTCACTTTATTCTGCTGTAGCCAATGACAGGTCGATTTGGCCTTGTGTTTAGGATCATCGTCATGTTGGAATGTCCAAGTACGTCCCATGTGCAGATGAATGCAAACTTTCCTCCTGTATTTTTTGATAACATACTGCTTCATCTTGCCATTAATTCTGACCAAATTTCCTGTGCCTTCGTAGCTCACACATCCCTAAAACATCAGCGATCCACCTCCTTGTTTCACAGTAGGAATGGTGTACCTTTCATCATAGACCTTGTTGACTCCTCTCCAAATATAGTGTTTTTATGGTTGTGGTCAAAAAGCTCAGTTTTGGTCTCATCACTCCAAATTACTTTGTGCCAGAAGGTTTGAGGGCTGTCTCTGTGCTGTTTGGCGTATTGTAAGTGGGATACTTTGTGGCATTTGTAATGGCTTTCTTCTGGCGACTCGACCATGCAGCCCATCTTTCTTCAAGTGCTTCCTTATTGTGCATCTTGAAACAGCCACACCACATGTTTTCAGAGAGTCCTTTATTTCACCTGAAGTTATTTGTGGGTTTTTCTTTGCATCCGAACAATTTTCCCGGCGGTTGTGGCTGAAATTTTAGTTGATCTACCTGACCGTGGTTTGGTTTCAACAGAACCTCTCATTTTCCACTTTTTGATTAGAGTTTGAACACTGCTGATTGGTATTCTCAATTCCTTGGATATCTTTTTATATCCCTTTCCTGTTTTATACAGTTCAACTACCTTTTCCCACAGATCCTTTGACAATTCTTTTGCTTTCCTCAGGACTCAGAATCCAGAAACGTCAGTGCAGCACTGGATGAAAGATGCAAGGGTCTGTCAGGAGTCCAGAAACTCATTGACCTTTTATACACACACACTAATTACAAGCAAACAGATCACAGGTGAGGATGGTTACCTTTAATAGCCATTCAAACCCCTTTGTGTTAACTTGTGTGCATGTTATCAGGCCAAAATCATCAGGGTATGTAAACTTTTGATCAGGTTATTTGGGTAGTTTCTGTTGTCATTATGATTTAAAAAGAGTTAACATGGTTAATTGATAATAAATGGCTTCAGGCAAACACTAACCATGAGTGAAAGAAAAGTTTTTGTGTTATCATTCATATTCTCAAATATGTAAACTTATGAGCACAACTGTATATAAAACCAATATACATGTATATAAAACCATAAAAATCAGAACTTTTTACTCCATACTACCACTCCACTACATTACTTTGTAACAGTGATGACAGGTGGGAACATATTAAACGTAAGTTCTTCAGTCCGCAAGGCGGTGAACAAGTTTTGTAACTAATGGCTGCTTCATTGGGAGTATAGTGTGGAGAAGTGGAGAAATCTACAATAAACATAGATAGTATAAGTAATCACAATTAAAATGATATGTATTCAAATATGTACAGTTCCATATATACTAAAACATTTCAAGATATAGGCAAATTCTCTTAACAAAATCAGTAACATCTTACCACAACTTTGTTCAGAAAGCTAAATTAAGTGAGCGCTCGCGACCTGAAGAACCTATGTTTAATTTATTCACATCTGTCATCACTGTTAAATAGTGACATAGTGGTGTGATAGTATAGAACAATAATTTCCAAACTGCGATCCACCTGCCAGATGTGGCCTCTTGTTTGCTCTTATACTGCCCTTGGGGCACTTTTTCTCACACTGATATAAAGCACTTTTCCACCCCCAATGATGGGGCACTTTTCCTTTTGCTGGTACCAACAACGGGGCACTATTCCATCCACTGAAACCAACAATGAGTCACTATTCTTCCTACTGACACCAGCAATGGGCCACTATTCTTTCCACTGACACTAGAAATGGGGCACTATTCATCCCACTGAAACCAATGATGGGGTACAGTGCCTCTCACTGATACCAGCAATTGACAACATTACCCCCACCAATACCAATGATGGAGTACTATTCCTCCTCCTACTGACCACAGGTGCTATATAATTTTCTCCCACTGACAACCAAGCCTGAGGCATTTTCTTCTCCCACTGTAATATGGCCCTTAGTTTATAAAGTTTGAGACCCCTGGTATAGAGTAAAAAGTTCTTGTGTAAAACTTTTATTGTTATGGCTTTATATACATATCTTACATAGTTACATAGTTAGTCAGGTTGAAAAAAGGCACAAGTTCATCCGGTTCAACCAAAAAAAACAAAAAACAGTATTGAAAACCCAACCATACAATCCCATATCCACAATCCTATACCCATTGTTCATCAAGCGGAAGGCAAAAATAAACCCCAGCAAAGTATGATCCAATTTGCTACAGCAGGGGGAAAAAATTCCTTCCTGATCCCCTAAGAGGCAATCGGATATTCGATAAATATCTATTGGGTTTTATATAGAAGTGAAATAAACTTGCAGTATGTAAAATGCATTTTTGAGTTAACTGATTTGTCTCCTGTGGTGCCCTAAAAATCCATATTACGGTTTGGAACATCTATGTATTGGTTTGTGCTATATGGGATGGGGCCCCTTTCACCAGCTTATGTAATCATTGAATGCTGGATAACCATATACTAAGATTACAATCATTTTTGAATATACCGTATATACTCGAGTATAAGTCGACCCGAGTATAAGCCGAGGCCCCTACTTTTACCACAAAAAGATGGGAAAAATGATTGACTCGAGCATAAGCCTAGGGTGAGAATGCAGGGCGGCAGGCATGGTACAGGAGAATGCAGGGTACCTGGCATGGTACAGGAGAATGCAGGGTGACTGGCATGGTACAGGAGAATGCAGGGTGACTGGCATGGTACAGGAGAATGCAGTGTGGCTAGCATGGTACAGGAGAATGCAGGGTGGCTGGCATGGTACAGGAGAATGTAGGGTGGCTGGCATAGTACAGGAGAATACAGGGTGACTGGCATGGTACAGGGGAATGCAGTGTGGCTGGCATGGTACAGGAGAATGCAGGGTGGCTGGCATGGTACAGGAGAATGCAGGGTGGCTGGCATGGTACAGGAGAATGCAGGGTGACTGGCATGGTACAGGAGAATGCAGGGTGACTGGCATGGTACAAGAGGATCCGGGGCTGTGGGCATACTACAGGAGATGCAGTGCTGTGGGCATGGTACAGGTGGACCATGCCCGCAGCACTGCATCCCTTGTAGTATGCCCGCAGCCCTGCATAATGGCAGGTAGTGCAGCTGTTTCACTTACCTGTTCCAGAGGCGCCTTCATTTTAAAAATGGCGCCGCCTGGCGCCGACACGTCATTGCGCACGCGCAGCCGCTGCTCGTATACTTTCGGCTATTCCCGGCCTGTCCCGAGCGGCGGCGGCGCATGCGCGGTGACATGTATGCACAGGGCGGCGCCATTTTTAAAGCTTAAGCACGTCGGAGCGGCCAGGGACTTTTTTTTTCTTCTTGACTCGAGTATAAGCCGAGGGGGACGTTTTCAGCACAAAAAAATGTGCTGAAAAACTCGGCTTATACTCGAGTATATACGGTATTAATTTGGCTGTCTCGTCTAATAGTATAACCTAATCTCATAATAGCTCTGACATGGATAATAAAACAAATGTCCAAAATGGTTGGGAATGTATTCTCTTTGTACATACTACACCAAATCCTAAAGTTGGAACTCATACTTGAGTTTCCTTCATTCATCCTAACTTCCGAGTTAAGTCCAAGAGGTGAGAAAAGCTGAAGCATTAATTCTAAAAGACACTTTTGTCCCTATGGGCAGCAATCTTGTGTCTGTGGGACAGCCTAAGGCATTCCTGCATGACCGGTCTTGGGAGAAAAAGTGATCGGACAGGTTAAATACTGTCTGACACTGTCTGTAATTGGTGAAGCCATGTCCTCCCCTCCCATATTCAAAGCAGGAATGATTATGAAACCAGATCCCTCCCATATGGGGCTCTAAATGCACCAGAAGACATCAGGAGATGCCAGATTGTGCTAAAACATCTGATTATTCTGTTTTTCTGTTATGTCTATAACCAGCTTTGGTTGTTAACAAAAGAAACCAACCTGATTTCTCACCATTTTCTCCTCAGCAAATACGTTACAGCCTATTGCAGGGGACAGTTAAATATTTATATTTGAATCAGTTCTATCCTGAGAAGACCTTAACTAACCAACCTGACTCTAGGTCAACGTCTCTTTAACTTTGTCTTGGCTGTCCATTCACTCCATCAATTGCAGGAAGGTGTTACCAGCAGGTTGAATAACACAAATTAGCGATGCACAAAAGCAAAGACCTTGTTTCCAAAGAATCAGTCACAGATTAGGAAGAGGAGGAGCAGCAAGGAGGGCTAAGAATGAAGAGAAAGTACCTTGTCACACAAAAGAGAAGGAGAATTGGGGTGGATGAAAGGGGAGAAAGGCAAAGACAACATCCTGTAGGATAGGTCTTCTTCCATATTCATGACCCAAATGTACCGGATATTCTGGAATCTGCTGTATGTGTAATTCAGGAGTCCAGTCTTCTGTCTCCAGATGATGGAATATGGACAATCTCATAGACCACAAAGAACAATATGCTCAGTTAACAAGCCTTAAAATACCCCACTTTCCCAAACGATTTACTAAAACTGCAAAATGCAAAATCTGGTGCAGCTCTGAATAGAAACCAATCAGATTCCAGTTTTTTTTTTTTTTTGGCAAAGCTTAAAAAAACAAGCTGAAGTTAGAAGCTGATTGGCTACCATGCACAGCTACACCAGATTTTGCACTCTCTAATTTTAGTAAATAAACCCCATTGTTTATCATATAATTAAAGTAGGGCTTAATGACAATAATTTGATTATTAATCATATTAATAATTTTAGGTTTGTATTTTTTTAATATGTTATTATCAAAAGTGGGTTTTAATTTAAAATAAATAATGGTTATTAAATGGACAATATAAAATGAGCTAAAACTATCATATCTAGCAAGGTTACCAAACACCTTCCCCAAACAGGTGGATAAAGAAAATTCGTATAGTAAGACTAGGCTCACACAGTCGTCCTATCATCTGCATCCTATGGTTTTTTCAAACAACAAAAAGAGTGGAAGAGAAGGCAAGACAGCATGAATATTTGTAGATCTCTGCGCACTGAGACATGAACTGGCCTTATGAAAAAAAGCATTGCAAATAATACACATCGTTCTGTTCATAAGGTCACTATTAATATTATTATATTATTTTAAAATGTGACATGTTATATTATATGTCAATCTGTCTGGAGTTTGGTTAAGCAAGATAGAATGTACATTTTAAAGTATAACAACTGGGAAAATCAATATGTAAATGTTGCATTACAAGTAAATAGAATTGCCAGCTTTTATCTTCTCAAGTGCTAATTCATTCTTATATTAAATATCTGGTGATCGGTCCTGACTAAATTTGGTTTCGGAACACAGTTTATATCTTGGGTTCGCCTCTTATGCAGTGCACCATCTGCATCCAAAAGAGTCCTAGACAGGGTCTCCTCTCCATTTGCACTGGGCAGAGGTACTAGGCAGGGTTGTCTCCTGTCTCCTCTGCTCTTTGTGCTTGCCATTGAGCCGCTGGCTGCCCTCATAAGAGCCAACTCCCTAATCACAGGGTTTCACTTCCACCAAATCCACAAAAAAATCATGCTATATGCAGATAACATGTTACTACTACTAGGGGACATTAATTTGTCTCTGCAAACTGTCATGAATACCATCCTTGACTTGGGCCAATACTCTGGCTTGACAATTATTTGGACCAAATCAGCGCTGCTCCTACTGAATAGTGATTCCACACAACCAATAGCCCCCGCTTGTCCCATAGCCATCACAGATAAATTTAAGTATCTGGGGATATATGTGACTTCCTCTCTCTTAGATTATGCCTCACTAAACATTGCTGTAATACTAAATACATTTCGAGATAAAATTAGAATTTGGAATAAACTGCCAATGTTGGTTTAAGGGAAGACGAACCTTATCTCCTTTATCCCTTACATAACTCCCCTATCTTTGTCCGTTAAAAAACGTTTAGAATAGTGAACTCCATCTTTAGAACCCTGCTCTGGGGAAAATGCACATTAAGGATTAAATTGGAACAATTGCAAATGCCTAAGGATAGGGGGGTCTTGCCCACCCTAACCCCTGGCTATACTATGTAGCAGCACAAATGCAGAAGCTAATTGGCCCTAGATTTGCTGCTGCACTGACAATTGTGGAACACATTCCCTCCACGACCCGTATTATGCTTACCCATATCCAGAAAGTCTTGGAGGGTCTTGAGGCTCTTAGCTTTGCCAAACCAAATAAACTCCTGCCGATATAAGGCCTCATTCAAAAGATATAGAACAAGGCTAAATATATGCAACATGTCATTGGGTTTACAAAGTATAACCCGATCCTAGAATACTAATTACCTGGAATTACCTAATAGGTCCATGGTACTCGGTGGAAGGTATATGGGATTGAAAGTATGTCCCAGATTTTTAAGGAATGGCATCTTTCCCCTACCCCTATTTTCAACTTAATACAAATGGCTAAAAGCTCTGAAGGTTTTATTTCCCAATGTTATAACATTGTTACTGTCTGAATTTCCTAAAGGCCACCCTAACAGGGCAACTTTGAGCTGGGAGAGAGATCTGGGGCCAGTGTTGGGTGACCAATTGGGGGAAGCATATCAGGCTGTGGTAACCTGTTCTTTAAATGCGGCCCAGAAGCTTTATCAGCTTTATATTCTTCTACGTTCTCATTACACTCCCCTGAGGCTTTAAAAGATGGGTTACGGCACAGAACCACAATGCCCTAGATGTAAAAAAGACCACGGTGACTTAATCCATCTACTATGGCGATGTCCCAAACTACACCCCTATTGGGGACAGATTATAGACACATTAAACATGGTGTTTACGTTAAAAATCCCACTGGACCCTAAATGCTGTTTCTTGAATATTCTAGAGGGTGTCATTGAGGATGACCATTCCAGGAGATTAGTGGGAAGGGCCCTTTTCCATGCCGTAGACTGCTCCTATTAATGTGGAAATCCCCAGATCCTCCCTCACATAAGTCTTGGGTGTAAGCAGTGGAAAATGCATTACTTCATGAACGCCATATCTCTACAAGACGTGGTTGCCCAGGTAAATTTGAAAAGCTATGGGGATTGTGATTAGATACCCCTGGACTCAGCCCCCTGGAACTTGTATACCAAAGATTGTTTATGTGCCCAAACAGACCATAAAGATTTAAGGTTACTTCAACCAGCTGTATATAAATAACTATATATTTGGTGGGATGGTGGTATGGTTGGACTGTGCTGGTACATTCTTTGATATAACTGCGAGGATATGGATATATATTGTTGTTACTGTCTCTATCATCAATACTCTTGAATATGTAAACTGTAACACTTTTTACTTTACTGTATTGTGTTGGAGTGCTATGTTACCTGTTTAATACAATAAAATTTTCCTGATTTAAAAAAATATCAGGTGATCCGGCCTTTTACACAAGGTGAGTACACCCTTTCACTTGCAATGAATTTACTGTGGAGGCATCACCCTATGTAGCGGCAAACTTTTGTATGTTGTGGAGGAGGGTTACTGCTGATAAGTTAACCCTCATCATCCCTGCCAATCAGAGCAGGACACATATCCACCAGACCTGAAAAAAGGGCTCCAACAGGGTGCCCTGCATTTTTCTGGTTTCAGTTCATCGTGTCCCTCACCTTGAACAAGATATTGTGAACAAGAATCGCGAAAAGTGTCAGAATTTCTTATCTCTATGCTGGTTATCATTCAATGCCTCAGAAAGCATTGAAGCCATAACATTACATGACAGCCATGGATCCAATTCTCAAAAGGAGGGGTCAGCAATAGCAACCTACTTAATTCTCTTATGACAGTTATACCTTAAGGGAACCCTGTCACTAGACCATTTATTTAAAAAAAACAACAAAAAAAATTTCCCTTAAGATTATATGTGATTTTAAAATATTTTATGCATGTTATTTATCTTTCAAAGCCTGCCTTGTGTAGACATCCTAAATTTCTGAGACTGCTGATGGCCCTCACCATCTTGGATGAGATGTCAGCAGACTCAGAGCTGTCACTCAAGTGGAACTCTATAGTATTTCCCTCCATTCCTTCCCATCATCTACATAAAAGGTTATTTAGGGAGGTGTAGGGAGGGGCAGGGGAGCAGGGCCAGCACATAGAGTTATTAGACACTCCCAGAAGAGAAGATAGCTATGACATGCTAAGAGGGTGGGGGCTGTGCTGGGGAATTGACTCTTCTGGGGTAGTCATATTTACTAGCAAGTACAAAGCATATTATAAGTGAATAAAAATGAATTATGGAAAGGAAAGCACTGCTAATAAACAAATAAAATGCTTACCATTTATCTGCCCCTTTCCTGCAATTATTTTGAGTTCTTCTTGAAGTTGGTGACACGGTCTCTTTAAAGCTGAACTCCAGGAAAAAGAAAAAGTCTCTCTTGTAGTGAGATAACCCCCACATTGTAAGGGTTAAATGCTCATTTAGGTCTAGGAGGCCGTAAAAAGCAGTTTTCAAAATGTGATAGCTTTGTGGAAATAACAATTATGCATAGATTATGTTAGTGTGATTTTTAGTTTTCTGTATTGGCATCTTTATGCCAGTCATAGACAGGCATATGTATCAGATAAAATTTGAGAAGCTCAGGTACAAAGGGGAAAGCTTGAAGTAAGCATCTAAAACAAATAATGTATCTATATTTGCTTTAAATAGTCCCTCAAACTTTTACTTTCCTTTAAAATGATTGTAATGATATAATTATTCTACTGGATTATATAGCCTAATAGAATTGTACAGATGAAAAACCAAGACATGGCTTTCTGAAACCATCAATATACTTACAAATAAAATTTGAGGATTATAGTAATCTGGATGTCATTCCAGGAAGATGAATTGCAGCTAAAACCTCTGGTTTAATCAAAGGATCCTAGGGAAGGTTGGTTATTTTATTAATGAATTATGTCTAGGTTTAGTAATTCGCAAATAGAGTTTATCTACAAAATTCAAACAATCCATCGGCCAATTTTTTCTTCCTCCCCAAAGTGATACCAGTCAGGTTCAATGGACTTTTCACATAGACAGAGGGCAGTGAGCATATGAGCCTTCTGTTATGTTGATGGCACGCTGTATGAATGCTTATATGAAGTACCCAGAGAGGGGGTTCCCAAATACAACAGGGCTCTTAAAACATCAATCTATTATAGGCACCAGGCTCTGCCACATCTGATGGCTCTAATGCCTCGTACACACGCAACGATTGTTGGCCGTGAATTTTCGGCCAACATCCAATCGGCCGATTGTCGGCTTGTTAGTATGATGCTTTCCGACAACCGACTGCGACTTTTCGGCCGAAAAAAATCTGGTGTGCATGCTATAGTACAGTACAGTCAGTACAGATTTCGGCAGACAAAAATCAGATGAGCAAGACTGGGCATGCTCAGAGAAGAAAAAGCACACGGAAAGTAAACCAGCACATGACATCACTTCTGAAGTTGGTTGTTGTTGGCCGAGAAAATTCGTGTGCAGTCTAGAGCACATTTCAACCAACACAACAACACTGGACAAAAGACGGCCGATCGGTCGGCCAACAATCGATGCGTGTGTACGAGGCTTAAAAATGCAAATTTGCATTTCCTACAGCTCCTATTTCATCTCTAGGTCTACACTAATCCAGAAGCTCTACTCATCAACTACTCCATCTTCCTCCCTGGTTATCAGCAATTCTCTGGCGCTTATCGATTTCTTTGAAACCCCATTTCCTATGCCATGAAAGACCAACCCCCCAAGTCTTTAAATACACCCTCAAAACCAATGTTTTTCAGGAAGGCATACAACACCAATCCACAGCCTTTCCCCATATATTTTCTTGTATGCCTAAAACAGATACTGTTCCATATGCTGGCAACAAATGTTCTTACATTCTGTACTGTATATGTTCTTTTTCCTCAATTTTATATTTGAGTGTGTGTGGGAAAGGATCCTTTAGCAGAACGTTGTGTGTAAAGGGCTGCTGGGTATAAGAATATCAAAGAGATACATGGAACATGAATCAGCTCCAGGCACATTACAGTCCCTGCATCCTGTTTATCATGATCGCCCTGCAGTGTCTACAATCCTGAGCTTGTACAGTGAGCATGTAATGACAGAGAAACCTTCATTTCCATTTCCTCCTCACATCACCCTTTAATTAGTTATTTAGCAGTATTTTTGCTTTGTGTGTTTTTCTTTGTGTATAATGTTAACCAATTAGCAATATAAAATTGTGAACACTATAGTTGGATCACATGGTAAATACGCTGTCATATGCTAGATATACATTCTAAGGTGACATAAACTTTGTTTCAAACTGCCAGGCAGCCCAAAATAAATTTCACTCAACATGCCACTTTAATTTACTTTCTTGAAGATCCCAGGACCACCTCCAAACAATATTACCTTGTGTGTGTAACAGTTATTAAAATAATCTGCAATTTTTCAGGACCTCCCTTTAGAACTAGGGACAGAAACTGAGAGTTTTCATTTCCTCAAATTTTTGGCAAGAATTGGCCAATTTCAGCTGTATATTTCCATTTTGGCTAAATGTGTTGGAGTCATTGGTAAAGGCAAAATTAGGGTTTTTTAAAGCAGTACTTAACTCAAAAATTGGAGTTTGTCCACACAAACAGCGTACTGATAGCAGAAGAAAGCAAAGTGATAATGTCAACAGTGTGTTGCTGCTCCAGCCTAAAGGCCCGCACACACTTGATGGAAATCGGACGAAATATCCTTCGACTTTTCTCTCTCTTGCTCAGCGTTCATAACCGTTTTTAGTTGACAGTGCATAAATGTTCACGAAATTTCTCGTCCGATTTTTTATTTTTTTTTTGGTACATTTGTTCCTAGACTTCCGGGTTGTCAGCAACTTCAGATCATGCGCGGCCTTTCGTATCGATTTTTCACGGACGTACTGCATACACATTAAACTAAAATTGGTCGTCTGGGGACGGACGATAAAAATTTTGGTGTTTGTCCCTCCCTTTTTTTCGTTGAAAATGTTGGCATCGGCTGCTGAAAGTTGTGTACACATTAGCCGAAAATTGTACGAATTTACCTCGGACGGGAATTTTCGGCAGATTTTCTACTAGTGTGTACCCCACTTAAGGCAGGGCAAGCTATATTATTCCTACTTGGGGTTACACTGGCTGAAATATTTACAGTGGAAGTAAGGGGTGCATATGTCACAAACTCCATGATGAAGATATCCTGTGAAAGGTAATAGTCCCCAAACAAGTGCATTGTTTGCGGAATATTATGTGACATAGGACATACCATTGCAAAGTGAAATTTCATCACATTCACAAAGCTCTGGGGAAAATTCCCATGAAAAGTACAACTTCCCTTGCAAAGTGGACAACCTATTTTCTTTAGTAAATCAACCCCATGGAATCTAATAATTAGATGGGTAAAGAAAAGACATTTTGGAATAAAAATGAGAAATGTTGAGCTTTCCCATTAGATGGACAACTTACAACAACCCCCCCCCCCCCCCCACCACCACCCCCCAACCACCACAGCATAAGAATAGGCCAGCTCTGTAGGCTGGGACACATCAAAGCCTTGAAGAGTTCAGCTTGAAAAGACTGGAAATATCCTAAAGTTCTTATCTTGTCCCTGCTTGAGGGAAGCCATAAATTCCACAAGCTTATTACATTATTCTCTTGGTTACCCAGTGTACTGACCAAATGTTTTATTGCCATATAATCACAACCTTGCCAACAAAAGCCCTACTGGTAGCACTCAATAAAGTGTAACCTTTTTGTTGTTGTTTGCTATTGTGACACTATTTACTAAAAATCTATCATCAGGTGAAAAGATGCATCAGAACTTTTAATTTTTTTTCATGCATTATTTTTTTTTTTAAATAGGCAAAGAAGGGATCCTAAGATGCCATCCTGATTTGGCCGGGAGAGAACTAACAAGTGGATCATTAACAATAGAATCCCAGCAGGAGCAAAGACAAGCTGGTCTCAACACTCTTACAAGTGCTGAACAGGAAACACTTAGCCTCCTAAATTCTCAATACAAGACCAAGTTTGGATTTCCCTTTGTCATATGTGTTAAAATGTCAGAAAAATATAAAATTATGGAGGAAATTCACTCTCGCCTTCAAAATAATCCATCGCAAGAACTTCTAAAGGGCATTGAAGAAGTTAAGAAGATTTGTCATTTGAGGGTGCAAGAGTTGACCAAAAGTGTTCTGCTGCCTACAAAGTTGTAATTTTTTTTCTTTAATTTTCCCAAAAAAGTGTAATCAAAAGTATTACCTTTTTTTAATCCATACTTTAGAAATACAATAGTTAGACACAATAGTCATTAAAAAATTTACACTGAAATATATTTTGAAATCTGGATGTGTTTATTATGTCAGTGTAGCGAGTTCCATACCAACTTTTTTTTTCCCCATTCATGCATGCTGGGAATTGTAGTTTCACATAGGTTGTATCATTCTCTTTCTCTAAAGTGCAATGTGCTAAACTGAAGGTCAGGAAAATTATTGATATAGTTAAAATAATGAGGGTCAATGCTTTTTTTTTTAATGTAAGTAGCGATCCCCTATTTAACATACCTCGAGTGTTGGTCTTTATTTAGCTCCTGCCATACCTACATGCAGAAGCTCCAACAGCTACTCTCATAATGAGAAAAATATATCAATTTTAACTCTTAAATGAGGAATGTTTGCTCTACTTTTGACCAGGTCGCTGAGATCTGATGACCAGGGGTACATTGCACATACCTAAACAGTAGACTACAGGTCCTTAAAGTGGTTCTGTACTATGTTTTACTTCTGCAGGTGTAATAAGTGTTCTAAATGTTTGACCTCGAGGGAAAGTGCAGAATAGTGACATAAGAAACCCTACTCCAACATACCATGCTCTTATTTGTAAGTGCCTTGTCTTTGAATTTTAGGGTTTTGTTCAAAGCATAGGGGTTACTATATAGCTGCAGTCTTCTTTGCTTATGTCTGCATTTTTGTGTCTGCAGACAATTTCAATAAAACATATTAAAAAAGGAAAAAAGTTTGAGATTTGTATTTATGATAGATTGGTGAGGGGCAAGTATAGAGGCCTTTATCACGGGACAGTCAGAGAGTCTAAAGTTGGCCATACACTGATTAAAATTCGGCCGGTTTAGCAGGAACTAGCTCAATTTTAATCAATGTGTGGCCATCCTTGCTTGCCAGAAGTTTATAATTTGTTTGACTTCTGTAGATGGGACATGTTGGAAAATTTTCCATCGATCAGTGGCTACAGTCAATTCTCTGGGGGGGGGGGGGGGGTTCCTCCATTCAGCTCGTTTGTGTTGATGGAAGAACCTGTAGGTTTGTTTCATTCTGCCCACTGGATGAACAAGAAAAAAAAAATTAACAGTGTATGGTCTGCAGGCTGAACAAGGGGAATCAATGGATTCTCCCATCTACGCTAAATAGATAGTGGGGATTGATAAATCTTCCCTGCTAGCTATTGTATTCTAAAAGTTGCTTCTCTTGTGCCTGTCACCATTCCTGAACAGTGCCTACATCTGATTGACTGCAGTCAATGTTCGGCTTGGAATTTTATGCTTGGCTTCATCAATTTTTATATTAAATTTTATCAAGCCAGGTGGTGCCTACAGGGCCTCCCAATGTTTGAATTTCAGCTGATACTGCAGAATTTAGCTGAAATCAGAGCAATGTATGGCCAGTATAAGAAAGAAATGTATATACTCACATAGTGTTTGGAATGTCATAATATTTCCACAATGAGATCCTAGGTATTAGGTCTACCACAAAAAGTCAATCCATCTCTCTGCTTAGACCCCTTGTGGCATGGAAAATACTATGCTTTCAGGGATGAATGCCTGGAACACAGAGGAGCTGTATTCTGTACATTCATCCCTGAAAGTATATGGTCCTGAATGTGAGTACCACTTGGCACAGTGTTCAGCCCCATCAAGCTGCAGCTTGCCATAGATTTTGGCAGGCAGCAGGTAGTGGTCCTCTCCCTCCCAGGCATGCTAAAACTCAGGGAGGGATGCACAACAGGTAGATGTCTCCCTCAGGGCCTATAAAGCATTGTCAGTACACATAGGGGTTGATTTACTAAAGGCAAATAGACTGTGCACTTTGCAAGTGTAGTTGCTCCAGAGCTTAGTAAATAAGAGAAAACTCTACTGACTTCTATCATCCTATCTTGAGCAAGCAAAAATGCTGTTTTTTTTATTTTCTTGCATGAGATTTGGTATTCTTTGCAAAGTGAAAATTGACCTCATTTACTAAGCTCTGGAGCAACTGCACTTGCAGAGTACAACTGCACAGTCTATTTGCCTTTAGTAAATCAACCGATTCAACGCGAATCAATGCGATTGCTTAGAGCTGAATGCACATAGGGTGCTGTACATGGGGTATGTGGTGAGTACAATTTTCAGCAAAGTGGCAGGAAGAATTGATCAATGCATCAACCACAGACATATTGCCCTCCTGCAGGATATTATTGAGCCCACGAATGGTAAGAATGGGCACTTTAAACAACTGAGAACACTGTATCAGAATCACTTAAGTAGAATTTTTGAAGGAAAAATGAAAGTATATCTGAAGCCAAATTTTTTTTTTTAGTTTTGTATAGAGTGGTGAGGGGTTATAAACTCTGTCCGTTTCCCATTGTTGTCTGGGAGAATCACACTTTCTATTTGTCCTGATGACCATTGACAACAGTATAGAAGTGACAGAAAATCCAAATTTTTGAGATGTTCCAAGAACTTGAATAAAGGGGAAATCTTCCAATGGGGACATTTGTCCAACAGAAAGTGAAAGAGAATCTCCACAAAGGCACACAGCTGGCAAAGAAAACCCTGACAGTGGTTTAAAGTGTAACTAAAGGCAAAACTTTTTTCAATTTTGGATAAAGTTGAAAGGTACTGACACCTGTCAGATCTTTTTTTGCTGTCTGTACCCCTCTTAGCAAGAATCACCCTCTCTATTTGTCTTGTGTACCACTATCACTAAGAGTAAAGGTTAAAGGAAATCCCAAATCTGAGTTGTCCCCAGAACAGGAATAGAGGGGTAAACTTCCAATAGGGACACTAGTTCTGGTAGTTAAACCCAAAACAACCGTGTTTGTGTTAACTAAAAAAATAGCTGCAAACACAATTGTGAGATATTTTCCACCAAACAATATAATAAATGAAACGTGTTCCACTTAGAAGCAATTCATAATGATCCTTGAATCCATAAGAATAAAGTGCAAATAAAGTTCAATTCATGGTGCAAATGTCCAAAGTAGAAAACAGTCCATTGTAGTAGAAATAACGGTGATTCAAAAGGCCAAACAAAGATAGGTAAGTCCTTCCCTCCACCGTGCAAGGCATGCCCAAATGATATTTACTCTTACCAGATAACCTGGACCCCCTGAAATCAGGAAGGTCAAACAGATGTTTAGGGACTTATCCCTTTATAAACATTCCAGGCGGTAATCACCAGTCTCACGAGCTGTGCCACAGTATATGCCTCGGGAGAGGAATAGCCAACTCCAAGGATGCAATATGGATAAAAAACGCGATAGTGTAAAACCTTAACACAGATTCTTTATTTAAAACAAGTATCTACCCACATTCAATTGAATTACGTGCGCATATCTTGATTTAATTTAATTTAATTGAATATGAGTAGATACTTGTTTTAAATAAAGAATCCGCGTGCCTTGCACGGTGGATGGAAGGAATTACCTACCTTTGTTTGGCCTTTTGAATCACCTTTATTTCTACTTCAGTACAATGGACTGTTTTCTACTTTGGACATTTGCACTATGAATTGAATTTTATTTGCACTTTATTTTTATGGATACTTGGATCATTATGAATTGCTTCTAAGTAAAACACCTTTCATTTTCTACACTAGTTCTGGTGACTACCAGGGATTCCCTTACTTTGGAGGAATTTGCTTTTACGTTCTGTTTTGCCTTTGGTGCAAGAAGTGAAGGGAATTCTCCCCAATGGGACACAGATGGCAAAATAACCCCAAAAAACAAAATAAAAATGAAAAAAAAAAAAAAACTGACAGTGGTAATGACCCTCCCTTACTCTATCCTTTGATTCTATATTAAAATAGTTCTAAGGCAGATTTATCAATAACTGGCTTCCTCTCTGATTTATCAACATACAAAATATTGTGTGTCAATTTTTTTAAAAAATTCTAATCCTAAAAAACATTTCTCACAGCAGCACTGTGCTGTTACATGTCCTCCTTAGCTCTCCTTTTGCGATCTAAGGAGAGCAGCAGGAGGGGCTGAGATTCCCCTCTGACGTCAGCCAGCCAGCAGAGGGAGGTCACGTGACCACACACAAGTGCTGTGCAAGATAGGATTAGAATTTAGTAAAAAAAAAAAAAATGGACATATTTTACTTTCTATATTGATAAAACAGAGGGAATGCAAGTTATTTTTAAATGTTACTTTCGAACCACAGGAAATAGCAGCAAGGGGGGAAAGAGAGACTCAAAGTAGAGAGCGTGATGACGGAGGCACGTAAACAGATCACGGTATCATGGATCAGGAGTCATGGTTACCATGATCAGCACACACAGGGGGACACAGGAACAGGCAGAATCAACCAAGAATTTTAAATCATACAATGGGACAAATTACACTGCAGAAGCATGATGCTATAGATGATGCCTTAAAGGAACTGAAGCTTTTTTGTTTCCTTTTAGGGTTACAACCGCTTTAAACCATTTCCTACTTAACCACTTGCCGACTGCCTAACGCAGATCTACGTTGGCAGTCAGCCCCTCACAGGCAAAGCGACGTAGGTGGTCTCCCGCGCAGTCACGCACCCCCCCCGCGCATGTGACCGGCGGACCCGATGTCCGCCGGTCACTCTGCGATCGTCGGGGGAGAGGGAGAAAGTCAGGCGGCTTGTGTAAACAAGCCGCCTGTCATTCTCCCCTGTGTATGAAGGATGATCATACGGTTCTACTATGTAGAACCGTTGATCACTGTTCATACATCTGAAGCCACAGCCAATCACAGTAGAAAGCACGCCCCTAGGGACACACATAGCCCCTCCCTTTCAAAAAAAGTTAACCCCTTCACTGCCAGTGTATTTTTACAGTAACAGTGCATATGTATAGCACTGATTACTGTAGAAATGTCACTGGTAACCCCAAAAGTGTCAAAAATGACAGTCAAGGGTCTGATCTGTCCGCCGCAATATCGCAGTCCCGCAAAAAAAATCGCATTACGCCATTACGCGTTAAAAAAAAAACAACAAAAATGACAAAAATCTTTCCCTTTGTTAGTAAACGCAATAACTTTTGCGCAAAGCAATCAAAATACGCTTTTTGCGATTTTTTTTACCAAACATAGGTAGCATAAAACAAATTGGCCGAAAATGTTAAAAAATTTTGATTTTTACATTTTTTTTGGGGGGGAATTTCATATAAAAAAATGTGAAAAATATTGCTATTTTTGCACAATTTACACTCTTTTTTTGTTTATAGCGCATGATCAAAAAATCGCACAGGTGATCAAATACCACCAAAAGAAAGCTCTGTTTGTGGGAAAAAAAGGACGCCAAATTCGTTTAGATATAGCGTCGCACGACCGCACAATTGTCCGTTAAAGTCACGCAGTCCTGAATCGCAAAATACCCCCTGGTCAGGAAGGGGGTAAAATCTTCCGGGGCTTAAGTAGTTAAGCCAAAATTTAAAAAAATTGTTCTGGCTTTGGATAATTAGGAAATATAAAAAAACATATAGAAATATATAAAAACATATAGAAATATATAAAAATATATAGAAATATAAAAAAGGCCAGTGGTTTACAACCGCTTTAACTTTTCATATTATTTTCCAAAAAATCTGGGCTATTTAATAAATGGAACTCAACATATCTGAAAATGTACACTGATGGGTTCATTCTGGGGTAAACATGTTCTTTATCAGGATTAGACAGATAAATTGAGGATGATTGTTTATTGGTTGGTATAAAAACAGCACTTTGTATTTTGCTTTTTTCTAATTATGTATGTCCCATGGGCATTTTAGTGATCACAGGCCAAAACACATTTTGGTGCCTTAAATATTAGACCTGTTTTGGGTATAGTTGACCTGCTGATTCCAAAATGGCACCAATTTTCCCACTCTTCACGCTGGTCTTCTGTTAAAAAATCTGGATATTTTACAATATAGTGTTTTATTCAATCCCCTGGCAGCATGAAAGGGAAACATAAAAAAAAGTAGCCATAGCCGCTACGGTGCTCAATCTGCAAAAATAAAATGATATGAGTGGCAATATACCTTCTATGCAATTATTGAATAAAACAGTTATTAACACTTTAGAATCCAATGTTTCTGATGTAAAATTACAGTTGGAAATATGTAAGCACTCTCAGTATTTCTGCTAACTTGTACACAAAAACACAAACTAGGTAACAGAAAAACAAATTGATTAGCAAGATCTTTTCATTAAATGACAATAAAAATTATATCAATTTGACCATATCTAAGAAACTAGAGCTGATGCATTTTTCTAAATCAGTATCCCAAATAACGCCAATAAATGGTCTAAAAGCAAGGCATGAAGAAAAAAGATTTTTTTTTTTGGGCTGTGAATATACTGTACATTTATTATTACCCAATTTTTATCTTCATTATTTGTTTCTGGGAGCTCTACAAAGCTTGGTTAGCTTTTTGGAAAAAAAAATTTCAGCTGAAATATGACCTTTCAAAATATTATAGGATGATATAGAAAAAAAAATAGCAAATGGAAAAAATAGCCAGCTGTATATCTTAACAGGGTGTGAGAGGTTTCAGATGAAACACAGGAAACTTACTTAAAAGATACATATTTGTTTAGAGGGGACTGGACAACACCAGATGAATGAGCCAAGGCTAGACAAAGTTTGCAGTTTAGCCAGGATGTTTAAATACCTAGGTTAACCCTCTCCTGTTCTTTTATATTGTTATCCATGCTGCACCCTTTTATATTCCAGCTCAGCAAACATGTGTTTACAACTGCTCTGGCAAAGACGGAAAAAATCCAGTAAATTCTTCACTGTAAAATGCTTGAGCACCCTTTAGTGATGTAGTAAGGACCTCCATCGCCACAAGAGAAAAGGTCCCTTGTAGCCTCAGAATGGGCAGAAGAATTTTGAAATTAAAGTATAACTCAAAGTCAAAAATTTTTATTTTTGGATGGAGTTGAGAGGAAATGGAACCCCGCTTAGGTTTTTATTGTTGTTTTTGTCCATGTTGGGGAGATTCACCCTCTCAATTTGTTCTATTTACTGGATTCCCTTACATGTCCTATTTTGGCTATGGGACAGATGTGAAGGAAAATCTCCCCAATGGAACACAGGTGGCTAAAAAATAAAATACCTCCCTTATGCCTTTTGTTCTACTTTAAGGTGTGTAAAATCATTTTTGCCATAGACCTAAATAAAGAATTAAAAAAAATCTAACAACTACTTATTGTTTTGTGATCTGTGTACCTATAATTGTTTCTTGTATTAAAGCGGAGTTTCGGCCTAAAAAAAAAATTTCAATAAAAATACCCCCGGGACAGTCAGGGCTAGTGCATTTCAGTAATGATAGCCTCTGAACTGTCCCCGGGTTCACTTACATTTTAGAAGAAATACTTACCTTGAAAATGTCTTGTCCAGCGCTGCCATCTCAGGTGTGGGCCACTGAAGCCAGAGCTTCCTCTTCTGTGACGCTGGAGTCCCAGAATACTCTGCACCGGCCCTGCTCATCACTTCCGGGGCAGGCGCGTCATCCCTGCACAACTTCTGGGCATGCCCAGAAGCTGTTTATCAGGGAATGACACGCCTGCACCAGAAGTGACGAGCAGGGCCGGTGCAGGTGCATTGACTCCTGGGAGCGATGACGTTCAGCTCCCAGGAGTCAACGCAAGCAGGAAGAGACGGCGCTGGCTGCGGCCGCAGAGGGAGGAAGTGGAAGGAAGGTAAGTATATTTTCTTCAAAAACAAGGTAAGTAAAGCAAAAAAAAAAAATTATTTTTCAGGTTACTTAGAGCAAGCGGATGTCAAATTTTCGTTTTGAGGCCGGAAATCCGCTTTAAGGAGAGTGGGTTCAATTGAATAACTTAGCACCACACCCCTAAGTAATACGAAGAACAAACAAAAGGAAGGATGGATGGGATTTTAAGCAGTCCTGAAACCTTTACCCTTAAAATAAACTCAAAAAGTATATGAACAAAACCAGAATTTTTTTGTACAATCACATTAAAATATTTTGGGGTACAACCTCTAAAACCATAGATCATATGCACAGCGAACCATTATCAGCTACACAACTCCAAAATACCTCCCTCCCATGCATCAGTAGGTATAATTCCATACAGCATCAAAAAAGGAATTTGAGCAGATATATATCTGTTGGGGAAGTGTGAATATCCCAACGCGTTTCACAGTTTTAGCTTCCTCAGGAGTTCATGGAATGCAACTGAATATGGCTGCTGGGGAAGAGAAATAGCAAATAATAATACATGTATACAAATCAAAACAATATATATAGTCAATGCAACTACACTTATAATCTAACTAACATTCAAAAGAGCGTTCCCCAAAGGGATACAGCTTAATCTGGTAAAACCCCCCAGAATTTACGACTGTGGAGGTAAGGGGCAGAAGATGGAATAAATGCGGAACCAAAACCCAGCGATCTGGCCAAAAACCAAGAGGGCAGTACATAGAAAGAAAGCGGTCAAAAATACCAGGTAAGTATAAGCCTGCTTAAAATGAAAATAGAGACAATAAAACTTCATATGAACCCCCCCCCCCAGCAAAAAAAAAAAAAAATTTCATCATGTAAATAGGATATCACATGATAACACATTATACCTTGCATCTAGCGGGTATCTAAAACCTAGGCAATGTTCCACAAAGCAATGGCAAACCTAGGCAATGTTCCACAAAGGTGTGGAAATAAAAAGGCATCTTAATGGCATAGAGCAACCCCAAGCATCAAATAATCCATTAGCTTAAAATACAAGCCTCACACCTGTACAGAAAACATCAGTGGGACAAAATATAGTATGTCTCCAGACAGCCAATCCACCCCATATCAATTCACCATCATGGACAACTGCATGCACATACCTGTAAATACACTGGAAGTTACAGCTTTTGTTGTACATCAGCAGAGCACCAAGCAAGTGGCCCTCGATGCAAACCCTTCGAGGATTATATAGGGGAAAGAAGGCACCATTTAAAATCCCATCAATTATTCCCTTTGTTTTTTCTTCTATTTATATTGCTCTAATATCTAACTCAGACCTTTCACATAGGTCCCTGAAGTTCACAATCTAATGACCCTGCTGCATTCATTCACATACTTGTGATTCATTTCTGAAGGAACCTAGGAACCTAGATAGTATCCAAATGGGATTCACACCAAAGACCCAGAGCTGCAAGGCAAGAATGCACACTCACTTAGATGCTGTGCTGCATTAAACCAAATAAATCAGAAAGTTTTGGGTTGGAATCAAGGGCACCAACCCAGGTCAAGACTTGGAATCATCTCTAGCAAATAGTAATGTCTATGCAATGATGCCATATACGATTATTGGTTGCAATTACCACTTCTGCCTGGAGTTTTGGGTTACATCTTTCTATGGACACTATCTGCTCTTCCTGTGTTTGTATGGGTTTCTATCTGCAATGACAAAAAAATACTGATTGGTTAATTGGCTACAACTCAAACTGATTCAAAAGTATGCATAAATGTGGTCGTGATAGTAGATTTGCAAACTTCTTTGATGAACAGCCATTGATGTCAATCTGTGAACTCTGTAAAGTGCTATTTTATAAGGTTGGACTATATACAGTACATATGGGTAGTGGTATATCTAGGGATCTAGCCAACAGAGGATCAGCTTATTCTTGCTCTGCTTTCCTGGCACTGCACAGCACAGCTTGTTATCACAGCAGAGACTACTAGCACAGCACAAGGTGGGTAGGCAGTGAATATGGATTAATGGTGGGATTTTCTTAGGTGTTAGATGTAGCCGTGCCCCCTTGAGGGTGTCTGGATTTCTCACCTTTTCGGGTCCCCTGGATTACCGATAGAAAATTCATGCAGAATCTTAGCACTTTACTTTCTGGCTCAGTCAAAGAACAGTCTAGTAGTTGTTTTGTTGTTTTATTTTAGATGAGGATGGGAGAAGGGATGAGTGGGATCAGTGCTTTAAGTGGGCCGGTATGCACTGGTACTCAGTACCGCCACTTCCAAATGTGGCTCTTGAGCATACCACCACCTCTCCGTGCGCTTTAGCATACCAGTACGCTCATTTTGGACATCTGCGCCCTCAATTGCCCCACCCCAAGAATTTTTCCCACTCCAGAGACAGACCAGTCACCACCAGTGAGTCCCCCTGCTCCGGAGTCCCAGCCCAGCCCAGGGGGAGTGCTCTGTGGGAACCCAGATGTGGGGTGGGGGGGCGACAAAATTTATAGGCTATAATAGAGTACCGGCACCTCTTTTGGGCCACTTAAAGCACTGAGTGGGATACTCCAACACTTGAACTATTCACAATGCTGAGGACTTCTAACTGGGAATGCGGCAAGGCCGCAGTTTCATCCTGCCACTAGATGAATCTGAAGTGATGTTCTTTAGCACTTATCTTCAGGGCACTCGCCTAGTACCCCCGTTCTCTCCACAAGCTGACACCCATTCTCTGACTACTCTAATCCGGAGTGGCCCCCTTCCTGGTCAGGCCCTTAGACACGATCCCCTGTACTCAAGATACTGCTTTTCAGGTTCTCCAGTGTCTCCACTCCTCCTAGTCAGCACTCCTGGACCTCAAGAGTTCCACACTTCTGGCTCACCAGGCTGACTACCTGTGACCATACACCAACCCCTGCAGAAGAGGAGGCTGCCGCCACCCTCCCTCTGGGACTCTGCTCATCAGCCAAAGACCCTGAGCACATGTGATCCTGGCCTTTATACCACACCCCACAATACACCAAGACAGCAGTCTGTGCCAATCACTGGGGCTGTATCAAAGCCTGTGTGCCCATTGGTCAGGTTTCCTCCAGTATGCAATGTGCCTCCCCATTGGATCAGTGTGGACACTCCCTCAGACCACATGAATCACATACTGAGCACATTGAGCAGACCTAACTCACAGATCGTGCTCCCTGTTAAGCAGAGTGCAATATAGAATTTACCTGCTGCTCCTCTGATAGGCAGACAGAGCCAAAAACTATACTCACTCTCTAGCACCTACCTAGGAGGGTGCTACATAGACAACACATTTTATTTAGGTGTTAGGCTAAGTGTTAATGTTAGTGTTAAGCTCTCTCTTTGGAGGTTAAGTATTGGGGGAAGTTAATTGATAATGGTTTGTTTTAGGGATTGGAAAAAGCGTTAAGTGTTCAAGTTGGGGAAGGTAAAATCTGAACTTGAACAGCTAGGAGATAGGAATTTTTGGTGGATATCATAGTTACATTGTTAGGTTGAAAAAAGACCAAGTAGTTAAATCAACAGAAAAATTTCCTCTGCCAAAAAACTCCTTTACCATGTGCTAGCTGGTTTTCTATTTGTTTACTGCTTGTTGCATACTATGTGCAGTTCAGTGTGCACTCTCGACATCTGTGAGAGCAGGGAGACGCATGCAGATAATGAGGAGAGGCTGCGGGCATTTATTCTGTATGGAAAACATGTAGTAAGAGAACAATTTTGGATACCACTGCTGACCACTCCTGACCCGGAACAAGTGCACAGATCTGGAGTTCTGCCTATGTTTTGGATATACTTGCTGCATGCTTGTTCTGGTTTATATCTAAAACATCATTGACACCAGAGATTGCCAGGCAACATGTATTCTTGCAGGTAAGTAGTCTAAAAGGCTACCTATAGCGCTTGCTTTAAAATAATTGCAATAGAAGTGAATATGCTAAATTTCATAAAATTTATATATATAGCAAATATAATGTGTAAAGTAATAAATAAATTAGTAGATCATAATTCCGTATAACATTAATAAATATAAATCCAAAATTCAAAAAAGTCCAATAAATATATAAAGTGAATCCTTTGTGAAAACTTCCAAATAAAAAAAATCCAATAAATGTGCAATATAAAGTGAGTCCTTTGTGCAAACTTCCAGACAAAAAGTGCAAGTGCTCAGCGCGATGATTACTCAGTCCATCTACGTAATAATCCTAATATTTGTAATATCACCATGACAAAGGTAAGATTCAATCACTTAGACGTTGTGGGTCATGTGTGCCTTATAGCACCATGACCAGTCAAGCTTGTATAGCCGTCCAGGCTAAAAGATCTTTATGGCTTGCTTCAGGTGGATAAGGTGTTGGGATCTCCCTCTGTCTCCTGTCCCCTCGTGCCAGAAAAAAGATATGGAAAAAAGGAGCTCCAAATAGTGTGATATCCTTAAATATTTTTATTCCCAATTGGGCAAAATTATATACAAAACTTCGTGCAAATAAAAGCAAAAAATAGCAAAAACAGCAAAAGTTAATGGTAAAAAAGATCGGGGTATGTTCCTCCCGAATGCAGCCCTGGTATGGCCGCTTGTGACCGTGTGTTTCAGCGCAAGCCGATCAGCATGGAAGCAAGCGAGAGAACTTCCGGCTTGCGTTCCACCTACGACACACGTCTCCACGCTGTGCGTTCCAACTTACGCGTTTCGTCACTTCCGGGGACGTCTTCGGAGTACATGTATTCTTGTTTCCTTTAGTATTAGGAGAGAGGGGCCGTACTGTGAGCCAGCTATATTACATTGCACAGTGCTGTCGTTCTAACACTTTCTGACAAGATGAGAGAACATCGGGAGCAGACTGATGACCTCAATGCAGAGTTAAAGGTCAACATCAAATTAGCAGACTGGGGGTGGGTTCCTGACCAAGCTGTGCAGTTTCACTACAGTGAATAATGTAAGCTCAGTGAATGGGTTTGCTATCTGACAGGGGTGTCTGGATAATTTTAAGAAGATCCTTTGGTAGGTAAGGTGTATTTTCTGTTTATTTGCTTGTCTACAGTCCAGCATTAAAGTGTTACTAAACCCACAACAGTAAAATCAGTCTCTATATGCAGTAAAGCATGCTTGTTATACTCACTGTGGAACCTAAGGGGTTACGCCCCTGCATTGTGTAATAGGCTATGTGATCCTGTCTCTCTGATCCTCCCCTTCTTCCACTGTCCCCAATCCATCTCCTGATAGAGCAGAGGCTAGGGGACAAGCTACACATGCTCAGTTTGGTGTATATTGCTAGACAGTTTTTCTTTTTCTTGGGAGAGTGCATGTTATCAGCACAGAACCAATCAGTACTGCTCAGACAGAGGGTCAGGGGTTCTGCATGATCAAACGACAGAGCACAATGAAAACCCCTCCTACAAGTTTTAACCAGACACTGATAGAAGTTACAAGAATGCTATATACTGCTGATATGAAAATGTATTTATCAGTTTATATTTAGTTAAATAATTGCCTTTCCATGTTCTGTGTACTGTGGGAGACCAGATATAGTGAATGCAGGTCCTGGGTTTAGTAACACTTTAAAGAGTAAGTCAATTTTTGTCGAGAAAAAAACCTTCCTCTCTGGGTGATCTATGCACATTGCAGGAATTTTAACAAACTTTGTTGCAGATTCCTAATTTTTGTTATTCTGAAGAAATAGCTGTTTGTCTACATCCATGTGCTAAGTAAATCAGTATGGAAATGGTTTTATAATTATCAAGCAGCTGCTGCACCTTCATGGCTCTGATGAGGAAAGTTGCAGGGTCTGCGTTCCTTTAGATGTGATTTTTCTTTTGAGAGCATCACACCAAAAATGACATTTCTGTTGCAGAGGATGTGTAAAATCTGACTTGTATCTTTGTGTAGACTTCTGGGAAAATCAGTAAGCCAATCACACAAGCAGGAAATGTCATTTCTGGGGGGCGGGTTATGTACACCATCTGTGTACAGAACGTCTTCTGGTTGCCATACTGCATTAAATTTCACATAAAACGACAGTAATGCAGATTGAAAAGGAAAGGTCATTTTTAATGATATTCAAATACAATATGACTTGTGTCGCAATTATATACGCTATATTATTTTTTTTTATTGGCTATTTTTTTTCCCCATGAAAGTGGAGTTACCCTTTAAAGGTAAAGTGGTTCTCAAGCCTTAAAGTATAACCAAAGGCAAAACTTTTTCTTAGTTTTGGATAGAGTGGAGAGGGTTTAGAACACCTGTCAGTTTGTATTGCTGTCTGTGCCCACGTTAAGGAGATTCACCCTCTTTATTTGTCCTGTTTACCTTTATTGACAGTGAAAGTAAAAGAAAATCCCAAATATTGGGTTGTCCCCAGAAAAGTAATAGATGGGAAATCTTCCAATGGGGACGCTAGTTCTGGTGACCTGGGTGTCCCCAAGGAATTCCTTTAATTTGCAAGGATTTCCTCTCATTTCCTGTTTGGCTATGGGACCGGAAGTGAAGGGAAATCTCTGCAATGGGACACAGATGGCGAAACAAAATCTAACAGGGGTTATAACTAGGGATCGATCGATTATCGGCAAAGCCGATATATCGGGGGCCAATATGCACTTTCCCCGATATATCGGAATCGGCCCCTGAGGTTACTGATATTGCCGATATTTCCGGAAAGTGCATGTACCAGAGTGATGTCTGCAGCTGGAGGTACCGGCGTCCATAGTCAACGGTCGGCTGTCTTGTAATGACAACTGATGCGGCTCAGAAACCGCTCGGCTGTCATTACAAGGAGCGGGAGGGGACGTCCCCCCCTACTGCTGCCTTCCGCGGCTCGCCCGGGTCTCCTGTCCCACCGGGAGATTCAGGCAACCATCCTGCACGGCCACCGTAGAGAAGACCCTATCAAAGCCGCATTTGGCTCTGATTGGGTCCCATATAAAAACCCAGAAGTGATGTCATGACATCACTTCCGGGTACTCGGCGCCAAATTAAAAAAAATTACAGCATTCAAAACAGCCAAACTTGGCGTTTTGAATGCTTTTAAGTGCAGAGAAGGGGTTTGGGGTCTTTTAGATCCCTCCCCAACAGTACCTGTCAAAAAATAAATAAATAATTAAATTAAAAAAAAAATTGATATATGAAAATATTGGCCAATTGATATGCAAATGACCAAAATATCGGTATCAGTATCGGCAATTAAAAAACGATATCACTAGTTATAACCCTCTCTTACTCTACTTTAAGGTTGTTCACCTTAATTCTATGCATTAAGAAAAACCTTCTCTGCTGCAGCTGCCCCTACGACCCCCCCTTTCCTTACCTGAACCCATCTGATCCAGCGATGTGCATGAGCGCCGCGGCTCCCGTCGCTATCTCTCCCCTCATTGGACAGATTGATAGCAGCAGGAGCCATTGGCTCCTGCTGCTGTCAATCAAATCTGGTGACAGGGGAGCAGCAGTGAGACTTAAGACCAACCACGTAGGGTGCCCCCAGGGTAAGTGACTTTCCCTAGGGTCACCTGATGAAGAGGAGGTGCCTGTAGTGCTGGTGGGGTACCCCAGAAGAAGAGGATCGGGGCTGCTCTGTGCAAAACCTTTGCACAGAGCAGGTAAGTATAGGCATGTTTGTTACTTTTACGGAAAAAAAAAAACAAAGCTTTAGAACCACTTTAATTTGTATCATGTTTAAGAAAACCTTAAGCAAATCATCTTCTTGCAAGATTTGGGGTAATCAGCATTCCCTAGGATTTTGCCAGATGGATAAAGACATCACCCTTACCTAAACACCATTGGCATAAGCTGAGGGTAAGGTATGTATGCTGAATAACTTTTTTCTGTACTTTTATTTATTTAATGTAAGGTCTACTTTAATGCTGGCCATACACTATACGAAAAATCATTCAAACACATTTTCGAAAAAACGAACACTCGGCCGTACCATCATGTAATGACCGATAAATCGTTCAATGGACATAAATCAATCAGTTTTTTGTTTGTTTTGTAACATATACCTAGTGCAAATAGTTTGGACGAGAAACACATTAACCTTTCAATTTATCGTTCGTTCAGCAGAAAATTTCCAAACTTGTCAGTTTTTTCGGCCCAAAAACGTCACAACTGATTACTGATTTGTGCCCATTAACTGCCTGAAAAACGAAAGAACTGTCCAAATGACCGAATTTCGTATAGTGTATGGGAAGCATAAGACAAGCCATGTAATATTGCACTGTACAGTACACACCTCATGGTGTCACTTCTTACTTTTACAGTCCCGACCCATCTTTGTAGTGTGCAGCTGGATCCATTCAGTGCTGAGGTCCACCGGAAGGTCTCTCAAGCACAAAGCACTGCATCGTGGGATAGGGGATGGAGTTTGCACATTAACCCCACCTGAAAGTTTCAGTTGTTCTGGGAGTTCCAGCAGGACTTTAGTAAGCTGAGCTAAAATTGTAAAAATAAGATTTGGAGCCATAGACTCATGTAGTGTTAATTGCTTTGTCACAACAAGCTTACTTTAACCCAGGGGTGGGGAACCTTTTTTCTGCCAAGGGCCATTTGGGTATTTAGAAAAATCATTCGGGGGCCGTACAAACTTATCAACTTAAAAATGTGCCTGTTATATTTGGTCAAAAATGTAATTAACTCACCCCTAATGTGATGGCTGCAACTACTTCTCTTTGGTGAGGTGTGTGATGTTGGCTGGTATTGATGATGTTGCTACTCGCAACTGGTTTTCCAGGTTTGCGTCGGTCAGTCTGGAGCGCAGTTGATTTTGTGGTGGTAAGTTTTGAAAAGAACTGCTGGCGGGTAATGCTGGCTGGTACTGCTGTGGGTACTGCTGGCTCAGGCTGGTACTGCTGGCTTTTACTATGCTGTGGGTACTGCTGGCTGGTACTGCTGGCTCAGGCTGGTAGTGCTGTGGGTATTGCTGATTCAGGCTGGTACTGTGCTGTAGGTACTGACTTGGGTACTGCTGGCTCAGGCTGGTACTGCTGGCTGGTACTGCTGTGGGTACTGCGCTGTAGGTACTGTTGTGGGTACTGCTGACTCTGGCTGGTACTGCTGGCTCTGGCTGGTACTGCTGTGGGTACTGCTGGTTCTGCTGTGGGTACTGCTGATTCTGGTTATACTGCTGTGGGTACTGCTGGCTCTGGCTTATACTGCTGTGGGTACTGCTGGCTCTGGCTTGTACTACTGGCTTTGGCTGGTACTGCTGTGTGTGCTGCTGGCGGTTAATGCTGGCTAGCAGCGGTGCTGCGCTGGAGGAAGAGGCGATGTGTCCTGTATTGGTCACAGGCGGAGTGCATTTGATAGAACTATACAGGAACTATACAGGAAGCATTGGCGCCATTCTGACAGATCAGCTGAGAGACACAGACTCAGCTGCAAAGGGGGCCGGACCAAATGACTTCGAGGGCCGCATACGGCCCCCGGGACGTAGGTTCCCCACCCCTGCTTTAACCGCATGCCAACCAGCCGCCGTTATACGGCTGCAGGTCGGCAGGTTCCTGGAAACGCCACACCTGATCGCCCATTAACCAGCGGGGAAGCCGATCTGCGGAGCACACAGCAGACCATTGTCCTTTCTGGAATGAACACAGAGCGCCTATGATCCTTCTAGGATCACAGGTCTCTGTATTGATTTCACAAGCCCACCCCCCCCCCAGTCATAAAATACCCCCTAGGCTCACACCTAACCCTTTGATCGCCCCTGGGTTAACCCCTTCCCTGCCAGAGTCATTAATAAAGTACCAGTGCATATTTGTAGCACTGATTACTGTAGTCACTGGTCCCCCCAAAAGTGTCAAAAATGTCAGTTAGTGGTCCCATCTGTCCGCCGCAATGTCGCAGTCCCGCTAAAAATCGCTGATCACCGCCATTACTAGTAAATAAATAATAATAAAAGTCATATAATCTTTCCCCTAGTTTGTAGATTTGATAACTTTTGTGCAAACCAATGAAAATACGCTTATTGGGATTTTTTTTACCAAAAATATGATTTTTACATTTTTTTGGGGGGGAATGTTATATAGCAGAAAGTGATTTTTTCAGAATTGTCGCTCTTTTTTTTGTTTACAGCGCACATAATAAAAATCGCACAGGTGATCAAATGCCACCAAAGAAAGCTCTATTTGTGGGGAAAAAAGGACATCAATTGTATTTGGGTACAGCATCACAGCACTGCAAAATTGTCCGTTAAAGTAACGCAGTGCCAAATCGCAAAAAATAACCTGATCATTAAGGGGGAAAATCTTCCGGTCCAGAAGTGTTTGACACCAAATATATGGAGATTGCATTGCCTATAACATGCTATTCTTAGCTGCATACATATGACAGTAATTTGAAATTTACTGTAGAGAGAATCATCATTTAAAGTAGACACACAGTGATGACAAGTGCTGCATCAGTCATTCCAGAAAAAGGTAACAACAGAGGTATGGAGGGCTTACAGCATGCCTGTGGCACCACTTACAAGCAGGTCGATTTCACAAAGCCTTTTATAAAATGTCCTATTCTTACAGAGCTAGAACAGGTTTAATGGAAAGGGTATGCAGAAGAGCTGAATCAAACCATGTCTCCAAGTACAATAAAGTAGATATAATATACAGTATATATTTCTTTAGCTAGCCTATGTTTTTTTTAGCTGTATCTTTCTACTCCAAATCTCATGCAATACTTACACAGGTCTGAAACAGCCTCTAGCTGCAGGCATCAACCCGGTACAACCCCTTGAAGCCGAGGCCCCATATTTGTGTTATGTCCGTGGGAAGGGGTTAAATTTAATTTGCCACACTCAGGCCTGATTACTGCCAGACCTGTTGAATCAAGAAATCACTTAAATACAAGCTATCTGACACCTCCTCTGAAATCATTGGAGCACTGTGTAATTGTTTTGGCTCTTCTGGGTCTCACTGGCTCCAGGCTCAACAACTTCCCTCTGTCTTGTAGTGGATTGTGAAATGTACTTAGTTGCAAGAGGCAGATCCCTGGCCTGAATATTTATGTAGTCTTAGCCAATCCCTGAGAGGGAGGAGGGCATAAATAGTATTGGGCCTGGAACAGCAGGATTCTTGTTCAGGAGGAGAAGACCTCAGCCTGCAGGGCTGCTGCCCTTCTGGGCAGTGTAGCTGAAGTCTGCAGAAGTTCGCTGAGATCCCTGCTCAGTGAGAGCTGGGGGCCTATTTTATGGAAATAGCTGAAGCCAAATTGAGGGGATTTACCAAGGATTTGGCCTGGAGATTTACAGGAGAAGTGTCTGGCCAATAGTGGATGGAGTCATCCAAGTATACGGGAACATTGTGAGTATAGGCCTGAGTGTAGGATCCTAGTGACTGTTCGCTGCTTTATTCCTTGAGCATCTGCTCCAGTGCTGCTAAATTGGGACCTTTCCTTTGCTTGACGTCTCAAGGTTATTTGTTCTCTTACTGTCTTCCAAGAGGGGAATTATCCCAAACATTGTAGACAAGGCAGAGTGTCTTCTAGTTTCTTTGAGCACTAAATTCAGACTATCTCAAAGCCCACCCTGCATCCCAAACAAGTTCAGCGAGCAATAAAGCATAAAAAGACATTCCTTGCCTGGTCATTGAGTTGTGAGACTGTCCGAGTTGTTGTGTGCCTGTCTCCTTGTACACCCATTGGGGAGGAGAATGTAGGGCAAATCAGCGTAGCCTATCAGGGGCCTTTGCTGCTGGTGGAAAAGAAATATACATTCTGAAGTACAGCTCTCTCATTTGCAAATTGACCTGCCTAATGTGGGGTGGAGAATGCAGTTATGAGAGAATGGATGAATAAGATTCAATAGATGTCAGAACCAAAGATTAGCTAAGAATGAAAAATGTATGTTCATTAGATCATATATGAAAAATGGCAGCAATTACTGCAAAGGAGAGCCAACACTAAGTAGAACATCTAACACTTAGTAGAAGAACCAGCACTCAGTGGAAGACATGGTACTCGGTAGAAGACTCAGCACTCTGTAGAAGACCTGTTACTCAGTAGAGGACCTACTTCTCAGTAGAAGATCAGTTACACAGTAGAGGATATGGTACTCAATAGAGAACCTGGCACTCAGTAGTAGACCTGGCACTCAGAAAACTCAGGACTCAGTGGAAGACATGGTATTCAGTAGAAGTCTCAGCAGTTTGTAGAAGGAACCAATACTCAGTACAGGATTTAGCACTCAGTATAAGATCTGGTGCTCAGTAGAAGACTGTGCCCTAAGTAGAAGACCTGGTACTCTGAAGAAGGCCGGTCGCTGAGTAGAAGACCTGGTACTCTGAAGAAGACCGGTCACTGAGTAGAAGACCTGGTACTCTGAAGAAGGCCAGTCACTGAGTAGAAGACCTGGTACTCAGAAGAAGGCCGGTCACAGAGTAGAAGACCTGGTACTCAGTAGAAGATCTGCATTCAGTAGAAGACCTGGTACTCTGAAGAAGGCCGGTCATTGAGTAGAAGACCTGGTACTCAGTAGAAGATCTGCATTCAGTAGAAGACCTGGTACACAGTGTAGGACATGGCAAGCAGAGGAAGACCAGAACTTGGGACAAGACTCAGCACTCAGCACATGCACTGGGGAGAAATTGCTGTACTTTCTATGTCATTACTGTTTATTGCATATGGATATGTTCAGTTAGGAAAGATGTTCATCAGAGTGTAAAGTAACTAGTCCATCATGTTTCATTAAGTGATTAGGTTTCATGAGGGACATAATCGGTGTTGCCAACCATCAGTATTTTTACTGGCAGCCCGTAAAAAAATGGGCACTTTTCTCCTGCCAGTAAATGCCAGTGAAAGGAAAAGCCTGCCAGTAAAAAATGTCTGCGACGCTGGGCTCGAGCTGCCTGAGACCATGCAATTGCCTGCCACAGTGTGTTTGGGTTGTGCTGGCGGGGGGCGGTCTGGCGGAGGCGGTGCCTGAGCGTGCTGTGTGATGTCATTGTGCAAGGGAGCTGAGCTAAACAGCCAGAGCCTCATATGCATGTCTGCGGGACGGGAGCAAGCCAAGACGGAAGCTGGACTGTCAGTTCTGTTTGAACTGGGATGGACGGAAGGGCCCGTCACTGTGACTCAGTAGGGGACGTGTCGTGTTGTCATTGAGGTCACTGTGAGA
Source organism: Pelophylax lessonae (assembly GCF_965119305.1). NCBI lineage: Eukaryota > Metazoa > Chordata > Amphibia > Anura > Ranidae > Pelophylax > Pelophylax lessonae. The sequence continues at coordinate 630,662,304 of NC_138769.1, read as the reverse complement.
GTCAATTTCACGTGTGTGTGTGTGTGTGTGTGCCTGCCATTCTAATTTCTTGCCCTCCTGAGCCCTGTCCCTGAGTAACTTACTTACTATATTGAAAATAAAAAAAGAAATCTGTTTTTGTTTGTAGCCTAAATAATAAAATTTGCACATAAAACTGTAATTTTGTAACTTTTGGAAATGCCAGTAAAAATTTGGCTGTGCCAGTAAATTTTGGGTGTTGTGTCAGTAAATTTCAATCTGGTAGGTTGGCAACACTGATAATAATAACTTTTCTCCTGAGTGATGTTACTCATGAACATTGCCATAATGACTAAATTGTGATATCAAATGTGATCTTTACCTCTCCTGTAACACAGCCTATGTACCTTCCACTAGTAGCCATCAATTCACAGAACAAGCATTCCACTGCAAGTCTGATTTTACCTCTCAGCTCCCATGAGGCAAACCATTACTTGTTAAAGAGGAAGGGGCTGAAATATTAAGTATGATCACTATTCATATCAATCACCACTAAACCTCATACGAATGGTAGGAACTAGAAATGATTCCTACACTATCATGTGGCAACTTGGCATTCTAAAGCCTGGTAAACACTATGAGTTTTTTTTTTTTTTTTCATTCGACCCACCTATCTTTCCACAAATAGGTGCATTAGAAGTGAAACAATGGGGTTGATTTACTTATTTTACTAGAGCAAAATCTGGAGCAGCTGTGCATGGTAGCCAATCAGCTTCTAACTTCAGCTTATTATACTAAAGTGATTGTAAAATCTCGTTTAAAGAAAAAAAAAAAACAACATGTTATACTTACCTTCTCTGTGCAGTTGGTTTTGCTTAGAGCAGGGGTGTCAAACTCCCATTTCATCACGGGCCGCATTAGCATTATGGTTGCCCTCAAGGGGCCGGTTATATCTGTAGGATTAGATGTCCAGAGCACCCCATGTCCTGGGGGGGGGGGGGAGGGAAAGAGGAGCCTTTGTACAGCTGCACAGAGGAGTGCAGGATCTGGCAAAGGAGTTCTGTCCTCTCTGCTGTTGACTACAGAGACAAGGTGGGGGCAGAGATAAGGTGCCGCAGCTGCAGGAGAGGTGCGAGGGCCACATGAAATGGCCTTGGGGGCCGTATTCGGCCCCCGGGCCTTGTGTTTGACACCTGTGGCTTAGAGTAACCTGGATCCTCCTCTTCTTGGGTCCCTCTTCACTGCTCCTGGCCCCTCCCTCCTGCCGAATGCCCCCACAGCAAGCAGCTTGCTATGGGGGTACCCAAGCCGAGCTGCAGCTCCGCATATCCATTCAGAAATGGAGCTGTGGTTTGGCCCCACCCCTCTCTCTTGATTGGCTAATTGACTTTGATTGACAGCTACGAGAGCCAATGGCACTGCAGCTGTGTCTCAGCCAATCAGGAGGGAGAGTCCCAGACGGCCGAGGGACTCGTGGACATTGTTAGACAGAGATGGGGTTCAGGTATTAGGGGGTGCTGGGGGGGGCTGTTACACACACAAGGCTTTATCTTAATGCATAGAATATATTAAGATGAAAAACCTTCTGACTTTACAACTCCTTTAAGCTTTGGCAAAAAAAAAAAAAAAACCTAGAAGCTAAATGGTTTCAATGCAGAGTTACGCCAGATTTTGCAAGCTCCAGTTTTAGTAAATCGACCCCAATGTGACTGACTACCTTATGATTAATATGCCCCAATGAACATTTTTTTATTATACGCTTGTTTTCCTAAAATCCAAATCTAATTATCCACTTAAGTTGTAATGGGTTTCCATGTACTTATGGTCATACATTTTGTAACATACATCACTAAACAAATGAATCCTAAGAAATATACTGAGGGCTGGCCCAAGACACACGGTATTGCTGGAAACTTTATGGCTGCTTTAAAAATGTTTGAAAATATGATTGTAGCAATAAAATCAAGAAAAGGATTTTTCCTCACGGTTTGTATAGAACTGGAGCTTTAGGAAGAACCTTCTTTCCTCTGCGGCCTTTGTTGTTTCCTTGTATGTTCTATTTATTTCAAACACTGAAAAACTCATCGCCATTTTCCACTAAGGTATGGGCAAGGTGCCTATTTTAGAAAACACAACTTAACCACTTTACCACTAAGCCTATTTTTGACACTTTTTGTTTACAAGTTTAAATCAGTATTTTTTGCTAGAAAACTACTTAGAACCCCCAAATATTATATATTTTTTTAGCAAAGACTCTGGAGAATAAAATGTCGGTCATTGCAAAATTTTTTGTCACGCGGTATTTGCGCAGCGGTCTTTAAAACGCCATTTTTTTGGAAAAAATTTGAAAAATCACATTTCACTGCATTTAAAAAATACTCAACAGTGAAGTTAGCCCATTTTTTTATATATTGTGAAAGATGATGTCATGCCGAGTAAATAGATACCCAACATGTTACGGTTTAAAATTCCGCCCCCCCCCCCCCCCCGTGGGATGGCGACAAACTACGGTCAATAGAGATCTCAATCTGCGACGCTTTAAATTTATTTAACGGTTACCAGTTTAGAGTTAGAGTGTAGCTCTTTTTTTTAAATTATTGCCCACGCTCTGGCGATCGCGGCGATACCTCACATGTGTGGTTTTAACAGCGATTTCATTCGCGGCTCGACTTGCGTATACGTTTTTTTTTTGTGCGCGAGCTAACGGTGACGGGGCCGGCTAAATTTTTTTTTTTTTTTTCCTATTTATTTTTTCTTTTTTTTTAACTTTATTACAGTTTTTTTTAGAAAAAAAAAATGTGATCACTTTTATTGCTGTCACAAGCAATGTAAACATCCCTTGTGACAGCAATATGTAGTGACAGGTACACTTTATGGAGGGATCGAGGGTCTAAAAGACCCTAGACCCCTCCACTACACTTCCCTGTATGCAAAACGCAGAAAACGGCATTTTTGCATACAGCCGTTTTTCAAATCTGCTCTGCCGCCTTTTGCAGCACAGTAACACGGAAATGACGTCATGGACGCCGCCTCCGGGTTACGTCATCGGAGACCCGATCGATGCCATTTCCGGCATTCATCGGGACTCCATCCAGCCGGCGGACGTGCCGGCTGGGTGCTCGGGGCTCCCGGTGGGACGGGAGCCCCGAGCAAAGCCACGGAAGGCGGCGGGAGGGGGGGGGGGGCGTCCCCTCCCGCCCCCCCGGGTAACGATCGAGCGGCTCCCGAGCTGCATCGGTCATTACCGACGGAAAGCCGACCGTCGGCTTCAAACCACGGTACCGGGATGATGCCTCTAGCTAGAGGCATCATCCCGGTATAACCCCGCAAAGTCAGCCGACGTAGGTCTACGTGGCTAGACGTTAAGTGGTTAATAGGGATCTTTCCATCTTTCTACATACACGTAAACTGACAAATCTGGTGTGCACTATCAATGTCCAAACTCATTTTACAAAGTATTGTTATCCCGAAGCATTGATTCCTATTGAACAGTCCATGCTGAAATGTTGAGAGTGACTATAAGGGGCTAATTCTGTCGTACAATTTGCAGAGGTTCTGATGTTACCACTGAAAACCAATGGAAGTGCTTTTCATGTTACAAAGTATTTTTAACAGACCGCCAAATTCTGGAATATCGGCATATTCATGTAAGCTTACTGTGGAGTGTGTGTCTCAGTCTCCAACACTGAAAATGACTAATGGGCCATACACACTATAAGATTTCCTGAAGACTTTCTCCTTTAGATTTACCAAAACCATATAATATGAGGTCAAACCTAAACACTTTCAATTTGTATGCAATCTGGCAGGCCCATGCACTACATAGAAAAGGTAAATCTAAAGGAAATCTAACCACAAAAGTTGGATAGTGTGTATCCAGCTTAAGAATAGCAGCCTAAAGTGTTACTTAAAGTGGAGTTCCACCCTATTTTTATACTTACCTCCATCTTCTCGCTCCGGGTCACCTGAAAAAGAAATGGATAATCGCATATTTTTTTTTTTTTTACTTACCTCGTAGCGAAGAAAAAATACTTACCTTACTTCCTTCTTCCTCCTTCCTCGGCCGCGGCCCGTCGTCACTTCCTGGCTCTGCAATGATTCCTGGGAGCTGGACGTCATCGCTCCCAGGAATCATTGCGCCTGCACCGGCCCCGACGTCAGTTCCGGGTCGCGCGCGTCATCCCCTTCTAAACAGCTTCTGGGCATGCCCAGAAGCTGTAGAGGGATGACGCGCGCGACCCGGAAGTGACGTCGGGGCCGGCGCAGAGCATCGCGGGACCAAAGAAGGCGGAAGAAGACGCCGAAGAGGATCTTGCTGGCTTCAAGCTGCCCACATCTGAGATGGCAGCGCTGGACAAGACGTTTGCAAGGTAAGTATTTGTCCTAACAGGTAAGTGCAACCCGGGACAGATCAGAGGCTAGCCATTGTGGAATGTACTAGCCCTGACTGTCCCGGGGGTAATAAAAAAAAAAAAAAAAAAATCCAGTGTGGAACTCCGCTTTAACCCACAACTGTAAAATCAGTCTGTATCTGCAGTAAAGCATGCTTGGTAAACTCCTCCTACAAGCTTTAACCAGACACTAATAGAAGTCACAAGGCTATAACTGCTGATGAGAAGATCTTTAGCAGTTTAAATTTACTAAAACTATTGTATTTCCATGTTCTGTGTACTGCGGGAGACCTGATATAATGAATACAGTGTCCTGGGTTTAGTAATACTTTAAGTATTAATAGCTTAGCACTATTGGCATTACGTAGCATGATAAGTAGTACAAACTGGCATGATTTAGTAGCAAGAAGCACTTAAAGCGTAACTCTCCTTTTGTTGAGAAAAAACATTCCCCTCTGGGTGATCTCTGTACATTACAAGGATTATAACAACCTTTGTTGCAGATTCCGACCTTTTCTTATTCTGAAGGAATCTCCCTGTGTTTCTCTGTGTCTATGTGCACAGTGAGTTTAATGGGAGTGGTTTCATAATTATCAATCAGCTGAGCCCCTGCAAAGCTCTAATGAGGAAATCTGCAGGGCCTGTATCCCTTTAGATGTGTTCCTATTGGGAATATCTCACCAAAAATAACATTTTGAAGTCTGACTTGTATCTTAGTGCAGACTTCTGGGAAAATCACACAAGCAGGAAAAGATGTTTCTGGGGTGTGGTCAGTATACATTCTGTGGACAGAACACCTTCAGGTAGCCATATTGCATTGCATTTTCAAAAAATTACAGCGGCTGCAGAATGAAATGGAATGGTCATTCAGTAACAATATGATTTGTGTCACAAATGGTATACGCTATATTATTTTTTCCCCCTCAAAAGTGGAGTTACCCTTTAACCACTTAACGACTAGCCACGTAGACCTACGTCGGCTGGTTTTAAGGGGTTATACCGGGATGATGCCTCTAGCTAGAGGCATCATCCCGGTACCGTTGTTTAGAGCCGACGGTTGGCTTTCCGTCGGTAATGACCGATGCGGCTCGGGAGCCGCTCGATCGTTACCCGGGGGGCGGGAGGGGACGTCCACCCCTCCCGCCACCTTCTGTGGCTTTGCTCGGGGCTCCCGTCCCACCGGGAGCCCCGAGCACCCAGCGGGCACGTCCGCCGGCTGGATGGAGTCCCGATGAATGCCGGAAACGGCATCGATCGGGTCACCGATGATGTAACCCGGGGGGGGGGGCGCCCATGACGTCACTTCCGGGTTACTGTGCTGCAAAAGGCAGCAGATTTGAAAAACGGCTGTATGCAAAAATGTCGTTTTCTGCGTTTTGCATACAGGGAAGTGTAGTGGAGGGGTCTAGGGTCTTTTAGACCCTCGATCCCTCCATAAAGTGTACCTGTCACTGCAAATTGGTGTCACAAGGGATGTTTACATTGCTTGTGACAGCAATAAAAGTGATCAGATTTTTTTTTTTTTAAAAAACCTGTAATAAAGTTAAAAAAAAGAAAAAATAAATAGAAAAAAAAATAAAAAATTTAGCTGCCCCCGTCACCGTTAGCTCGCGCACAAAAAAAAACGTATACGCAAGTCGAGCCGCGAATGAAATCGCTGTTCAAACCACACATGTGAGGTATCGCCGCGATCACCAGAGCGTGGGCAATAATTTAAAAAAAAGAGCTACACTCTAAACTGGTAACCGTTAAATAAATTTAAAGCGTCGCAGATTGGGATCTCTATTGACCGTAGTTTGTCGCCATCCCACGGGGGGGCGCAATTTTAAACCGAAAAATGTTGGGTATCTATTTACTCGGCGTGACATCATCTTTCACAATATACAAAAAAAATTGGCTAACTTTACTGTTTAGTATTTTTTAAATGCAGTGAAATGTGATTTTTCAAATTTTTTCCACAAAAATTACGTTTTAAAGACCGCTGCGCAAATACCGCGTGACAAAAAATTTTGCAATGACCGACATTTTATTCTCCAGAGCCTTTGCTAAAAAAATATATATAATGTTTGGGGGTTCTAAGTAGTTTTCTAGGAAAAAATACTGGTTTTAACTTGTAAACAAAAAGTGTCCGAAATAGGGCTGGGGGTAAAGTGGTTAAAGTACAACTAAAGGCAAAACTTTTTTTTCGTTTTGGATAGAGTGGCGATGGGTTAGAACTCCTGTCAGTTTTTATTGCTGTGTGTGCACCTGTTAACGAGATTCTCCCTCTCTATTTGTCCTGTTTACCTTTATCATTGAAAGTGTAAGTAAATGAAAATCCCAAAATTTGGGTTGTCTCCAGAAAAGTAATAGATGGGAAATTTTCCAATGGGGACACTAGTTCTGGTGACCTGGGCTCCCCAAGGAATTCCCCTAATTTGCAGGGAGTTCCTCTCACTTAACTGCTTGCTGACCGCCGCACGACTATTTACTGCGGCGGTCAGCCCCTCACAGGCAGAGCGACGTAGTACTACGTCGCTAGCCTGTGAGGGTCTAGGGAGCGAGCGCGTGCTCCCGCTCCCGCGCTGTCACGGACCCCCCTGCGCGTGTGACCGGCGGACCCGGTGTCCGCCGGTCACTCGGCGATCATCGGTGCAGAGGGAGAAAGGCAGGCGGCTAATGTAAACAAGCCGCCTGTCATTCTCCCCTGTGTAAAAATAGTGATCATACGGTTCTGCTATGTAGGACCGTTGATCACTGTTCCTACAGCTCAAGCCACAGCCAATCACAGTTAGAATCACGCCCCTAGGGACACACACCACCCCTCCCTCTCAAAAAAAGTTAACCCCTTCACTGCCAGTGTAATTTTACAGTAACAGTGCATCTGTATAGAATTCATTACTGTAGAAATGTCACTGGTAACCCCAAAAGTGTCAAAAATGTCAGTCAAGGGTCCGATCTGTCCGCCGCAATGTCGCAGTACCGCAAAAAAATCGCAGATCGCCGCCATTACGCGTTAAAAAAAACAACAAAAATGACAAAAATCTTTCCCTTTGCTAGTAAACGCGATAACCTTTGCGCAAACCAATCAAAATACGCTTTTTGTGATTTTTTTTTACCAAACATAGGTAGCATAAAACAAATTGGCCGAAAATGTTAAAAAATTTTGATTTTTACATTTTTTTTGGGGGGATTTCATATAAAAAAATTTGAAAAATATTGTTATTTTTGCAAAATTGACGCTCTTTTTTTGTTTATAGCGCATGATCAAAAAATCGCACAGGTGATCAAATACCACCAAAAGAAAACTCTGTTTGTGGGAAAAAAAAGGACGTCAAATTGGTTTAGGTACAGCATCGCACGGCCGCGCAATTGTCCGTTAAAGTCACGCAGTGCCGAATCGCTAAAAAAAACCCTGGTCGGAATGGGGGTAAAATCTTCTGGGGCTTAAGTGGTTAATGTTTGGCTATGGGACAGGAAGGGAAGGAAAATCTCTGCAATTGGACACAGATGGTAGAAATAAACCTTATAGGCTTACTTGCTCTATCCAAAATTGAAAAAAGAAAATTGCCTATAGTTCTACTTGAAGGATGCTTTTAGGTGCCATGTGCTGCAAAAAAACATAATTTACATGCCCTGTAATTTCCAAACCTGGGAAATTCAAATTCAAATGTTAATCTCACACCATACCCTGCTTTCTACTAAGAGTAGCTTAGTGACCAATTGACAAGCAATATCATTACATCATGTTAGGGTTGCTAGAGCTCCAATTCCAATTTCCCATTTAATATGGTATACATCCTGAACTGCGGCTCCAAGAAGGTAGTATGTACAAATTCCTTGTGGGGTCTGGTTAGCTTACTCTATGTTTTGTACTGACAGGTTCATTTTAAAGCACACCTTTCTTTAATTATGAAACTATTTATCTATTTAAAAAAATTCAGTGTTCTCATTGCATCCCGGTTTATGCTATCACAATTACCTCTTACTGCTGTAGAAATGATCAAATTGCTAGTGCAATTGGTGATTTACTTATGGGTTGACGAATCTGAACAAGTAGCCGAAAAATGTGCATCAATAATTTATTTTCTAGATGGATAACCACCAGTTAGAACTTAGCAAACTGGTCTGTGGTTCTCACATATGGGTTTGCACATTATCAGATAGATAACAGAATTCCCATCTGCACTTTTAGATTTGTCTATAAACCACTATCAACCTTTCCTCTCAAATATATATGTCTAATACAAACAATTTCCTACACTATAAAATATAAATATATGCTGGGAGAGATCTCCCAATAAACTTGCATACCATTGCATCGCACCATCACTGGGATCCAGTGGGAATTTGCTCCCATGAATGATGTCATAATGGAGGACATGTGTGGCTGAGAGCTCATTTCATTCTTTCCATATAAAAGGAAATGACCACAGAGACTTTTATACAGGTGGTCTCAAACATGTGGATTTGTTACTATTAATTTTACTCCAACTCTGAACAACAAAGGAACACGTCAAGTCTACATGTGGAGTATATTGGATCTAAACAATAACTGAACCCTGTACTCAATATTTAAGTCTTGGTTTTTTTACTGAATGTTCAAAAAAAATTATGTTTTTTTATGTATGCAGTGATCAGGAACTTCCACCTTCCGAACCACCATTTGTCTCCGTCCCTCAGAGCACCTTTCCTTGGTTCCTCCCCTACTTCAGTCCCAGTAATGCCCCTTTTAGAGAATACAGAACCAAGTATCATTTTGTAGTGCTAAATAATTTGTATGGAATTTGTTAATAGTAACAAGAAAGGCAGTAAAATAGATCCTCTGTAGCTAGCAACAATGAACAACCCTAGCAACAATAGATCCACCCAGCAACAATAGACTCCCAATAGCGAGCATCAAAAGACCCTCCAGCAGCCAAGAACAATAGACCCCTCCTTCAACAGTAGATCCTTCACAACAACGATTGTCCCCCAGCAACATAAGATAGATCCCCTCCAGCATCAATAGATTCCCAAGCAGCCAGCATCAATAGACCCTCCAGCATACCCCAGCACCCCTTGCCATTGCATACATTCAGTGCTGGAACTGCGTTCCACCGTGTTCCTGCGGAAAAAAAAGCCTAGTCCACCCCCAGGTTGTTCTAGGAACTGGGATTGCAAAGTTCTCCAGGCTAACAGAACAATATTCCAAATATTATAGGGTACCTGAAGACTTATAATGGCCGCACACAAGACTATTTTCCTTCAGTTTTAACCACTTTCAGCCAATTTAAAATTGCAAAAGCAATTAGGTAGATTGTGGTATCCTAAAATCAATATTTTATATAGCAGGGATTTCTATAGATTTAGTCATTAATTTGATCATTTTTACGAAGGTGTTTGCAGTTGTTAAGGCCAGCATGAGAAACATTATGTGGATGTCACATATTCGGATCTGCACTGAAAATAGAACAAATTAAGATGAAAAGTCTGATTGAATTGGTGGCTGTAAGAAAACAGAGTAAAGTTCTATTCTATGAGAAAGGTGGTTGAATGACCATGATTGTGGAAACTCTCTAACTAGTGAGGCCCTATTGAAAGATCATAATGGTGCCCTCCGACCCTCCAATTTCCATGTTTTTGGTAGTCACATTGCTAAATCCTATATCCCTAAGCTGCCCCAAACCAGCTGTATGGCTGCAGTCAAATTCTTGAATGACAAAAATAAAGAACAAGGATGAATAGACAGGACTATGTACAATGCCAATGACAGAGTGCTAGTTCCTTTTTTATTACCATGCGATATTTGGCTATGGTAATTTTAGCTGCAGCTTTCAGAATAACGCTTAATGCCTCAGGCATGGAAGAAGAAAGACTCAAAGTAAGAGAAATTTCCTGTAGGACAGGGATGACGAGATGCTGACTTTCAATCCAATGAGAATAATATCAAGAAAAGACCATCTTGTATCTGTGGGTACCTTCAACTCTAGGCTATGGGTACAGAGGGGTTGGAGAAGACAACTGGAAACGTGACGTCATGAAGCCCAGCTGCTCACATTACATTCCATACACTACATTATCTCTTTTTATTAATGACACAGCTTCCAGTGAACAGAAGTGGAAAAAGTTGACACCTCCATTATAGCACATTAAGGGCTGAAAAGGACAGTAACGGGTTTTGAACAGAGGATGCAGGAGTGGCCTGCAGCTTTTGTACTAAAGTGCCCTGCCCAATACAAAGGCATTAAATACAAGTGACATTAGATAAAAGTATTTTTAATAGCTATCTTGTTTTAACATGAATGTCTGCTTTTTAAATGAAAAGTAGATATTCTCCAACCAATATCTGTATATCCATTGGTAAATTAAAGTGAAATGTGCAGCCATAATGCTACACACATATAAAAAAGTATGAGATGCCTGGGAAATTTGAAGGCCAATGCCTTATTTACTGACATTTTTAGGATGCTTTAGTAAATCTGCCTTTTCATGTTTGGGTGGGCACACCATCATCAATCCCCTGCTAACATTTTGTGTCCTGTAGCAAGTTTTCTCCACAATTGTTCATCTCTTCACCCTTTTCCCAATGCCATAATGATTGTTCCGATCTCTCACAGCCGGATTCACCAGCTATTCTATATTCTGTAGAATCCATCATGGAGCAGGATACCATCAATTGGCTTTGTAAAGGTTGCAACACTTTTTTTTTCCTCAAAAATCTTTTTTTTTTCATTGAGATTAAAGAAGAGGTGCATAGTACAACATAAAGAAAGAAGAATGTAACATAGAGTAGCAGTGTTCAGATACATAGCAATTGGGGACTTTAGGAATGCAACCATTGAACAGAGGAGAAATTACAACTGATAGTTATAATTGAGTAATGCACTTCATGGGGACAACGGATGAGGGATCCGAGACCGTAGAAGGGGCCCAGTAATATGTTGTAATGGGATGGGGTTGTCTTGTTGGGGGAGCTGATTTATAAATGAGCCGGTGAGTTATTGCCCCCTCTATTATTGCGGTGTAGTTTTTTCTGCCAGTGGGGCAAAAAGAGGGCCATGGACAGGAGCGTGGTACAGTGTAGTGTAGAGAGAATCCTTGAGGGGCGTGTTACAGAGGATGTATATGGATGGGTGGTTTTCCTTTTGCTTTTAGTAGGCAGTGAACTTATGCTGGCGAGAGGTGCTAATAGCAATGATTTTGTTGTACCTGTAGTGTTCAGTCGGAGTATAAATAGGGGTTACATGGTGGAGGAAAGGGAAAAGAAAAGAGTAGAGGAGAGAAAAGAAGAAAAAAAAGGGGGGGTGGTCGGAGATAAAGGAGGAGAAGGGGAGGGGAAGGGAGGAAGGTAGGGGAAGGGGGAATTAACACTTTTAATTGACGAATGTGCAGAACATGTAACATATTCAGCAAAATGCTCAACATGAGCACAATAGTATATAGAATATAGGTAAACCAATATAGATCAAGGTATTTGAGAGTACATATACAGCTTCGATTGGATCATTAAACCGTAAAGGAAACAAAAGATAGGTCAAGGCTATACATCTGTGTACATAGAATCAGCATTTGGAGGACTGAGTTCTAAAAGGTTAACATACCATACCCCAAGTAAGTGGACCCAGCAATTTATGTTTTCCTAATTACTGGAAATAGTGAGAGGGGATGAACACCATACGTCCCATATTTTATTATATTTCCTAGGGAAACCTCTATGATCGTGCACAAGTTTTTCAAAGGGCAAAACCTGATTCACCATCTGAATCCATGTATGTATAGATTGAGGATTGGGTAAAATCCACTGGAGTGTAATAGCCTTCCTAGCCAGAAACAGCATCTCTTTCAGTAGAACTCTATGATACCTCTGCCACTGTTCCTCCTCTAAAATACCTAAGAGGCATATTCTAAGAGTGCATGGTACAGGTAATGATAAAACTGAGGACAAAAGATCTATTACTTGCTTCAGGTAGCGAGCTATAACAGGGCATATCCAAATTACATCTTCAAAATCAGCATTTGTGGTGTTACATCTCGTGCAATTAGAAGTGGGCATGCAATGCATAGCGTGTAGCCTCACCGGTGTAAAAGGTTGCAACACTTAACACAACAAGAACTTGTGGAGATAACATGGTACTGGAGTACCAAAAGACAGGTTGGGGTTTAACTTGGTAGTAACCATTCAAAACTGAAACAGAATTCTGAATGGAGTTCCTCACAGATCAAAGAAAGAGGTAGATTCCTTGAGCTAGGAGAAAAGACATTCACTGCATTGAAAAGGGGCTTATTCACAAGCCACTTGCTGCATACCTGCAAACAGAGCTCTCCATTGTTTAAGAGCTCTTCATTTTACCTGTAGCTTACATTATTACAGTTCACTAGTACATCACTTCCTAATTTACACATAAATCTATAAAATGATGATAATGCTATTTCTTTCTTAAATAATGTTCCCATAAATAAGTATGACGGCACAATCTAGTCCTCCTTTTGCACTTCCATGGGGGAGTCAGGGCCTGGACACTCTATACAATCAAATACTGAACTCGCCCAAGCTTTCCTATTTATGTTGCTGGAAAGGGGAAGGGAATAGTAGACACACATTGCCTGTACACCCCACCCCATGAAAACCTAAGGGCCAGCAGAAATACCAAGGTGCAACTGGTATATCCTTCTCTAGCAGAAACTCTGCAGAACCTCATTTTCTAGCTAGGGGACAGCAATAAAGCAATGTCTCTCTGGTTCAGTGAGTGAGAGATTTGTATCATAGGAAAAGGCAAGTGGTCTCTTATGTAGAAAAATATATACAAAGTATATTTCCTGAGCCAAGTTTAGGGTAACCAGTAAATGTGAGGAAATGTAAAAGCAATATATAATATAAAAATAGGTGAAAAGATATCTAGAAAAGCAGCTGCTGTAAAAAATGAGTAAATGCCAAAGAAACGGTCTTCATAAAAAAGGCCAAATACAGCGCTTGCTAATTAAAATAACAACTAAGATCCTATAAATTACAATTACCAATAAAAATGAACCTGTGTTTGTAAAGTGCCAATGTGTCTCCATAAATACCACTTAAATAGTAAAAACATATTAAGTAGCATAAAATTGAATATGATTATGTATTAAAAGACATAAACGTGACAGTGAATCATATGCTAGTATGCATAAGTGACTGTGACTATAATAAATAACATCAATGAGCATAACATCAGTGATCTTTAAAAGAGATAAAGGTTATATATATAAAAGTCCAACAATAAATAGTAATAAATGCTCAGGCAATTAATGTCCTCAATAAGTGAATATCCACAAAAAGTGCAAGTGCTCTGGCTTGATTGTTCAAAGTATCGATTGCTTGTCCCAAAAGTGAATAAGATGGGTCACTTACCAGATAACTTGGGTCTTATGTGTCGTATGACACTAAGACCATTCAGGCTTTGGTGGCCCCCTGGGCCAAGTGGCTTTTCCTTTTAGGTGGTCCTGTAGGCTAGTAGTGGCTCCTCTGGACTCCGGGATATAATATTCAAAGGTAATGAAATTCACTCTGAAGACGTCACCGGAAGTTATGAAACGCGTGAGTTTGAACCGCCTAAAGTCATCACGCTACCCTAGTTGGAACGCAAGCCGGAAGTTAGCCGTGATTCCGCGAGGAGGACGCGCAGCCCGCACCGCTGACCACCAGGGATAGTGTGTATGTGATTTTTATCTTGTCTAAACCCGATGGATGGGCAATAAAACTTCATTAAGACTTTATCACGCAATTTGGAGCCTTTCTTTTCTCCTTTTCATTACCTTTGAATATTATATCCCGGAGTGCAGAGGAGCCACTACTAGTCCACAGGACCACCTAAAAGGAAAAGCCACTTGGCCCAGGGGGCCACCAAAGCCTGAATGGTCTTAGTGTCATACGACACATAAGACCCACGTTATCTGGTAAGTGACCCATCTTATTCACTTTTGGGACAAGCAATCGATACTTTGAACAATCAAGCCTGAGCACTTGCACTTTTTGTGGATATTCACTTATTGAGGACATTAATTGCCTGAGCATTAATTACTATTTATTGTTGGACTTTTATATATATAACCTTTATCTCTTTTAAAGATCACTGCTCATTGATGTTATTTATTATAGTCACAGTCACTTATGCATACTAGTATATGATTCACTGTCACGTTTATGTCTTTTAATACATAATCATATTCAATTTTATGCTACTTAATACTTTTTTACTATTTAAGTGGTATTTATGGAGACACATTGGCACTTTACAAACACAGGTTAATTTTTATTGGTAATTGTAATTTATAGGATCTTAGTTGTTATTTTAATTAGCAAGCGCTGTATTTGGCCTTTTTTATAAAGACCATTTCTTTGGCAAGTGGTCTCTTATACCTAGAATTGCTCTCACCAATCCAGGCTGGTCCAACTATCTCCTCCACTCCACACATCTACCAGGTGCTCACCCAGCTTGTTCCTGCTGCAGATCCAAAATCTCGACAAGAGCAACGATGGAACATCTGGTAGATATTGCACACATAATATTTCCACTCACAGACAATAGAGCAACAACAAAATGCCTTAAAGTGTTTAAGGTAAAAAAACCTTCTACTGTCTGTCCCCATCCTCTTCTCTAAATACTGAGTACCTCAGTCCTTTATTGATGCAGCGCTGTGCCCTCAAGCACAGAGGCAGCAACAGAAGCGGTTTGTTGGTGACCCATGCTGTATGTGTCTATGGATGCACACAGCCTGGCTTGGGAGCGTGCCCACAGGAGTGCCCCCATAGCAGCCGGCTTGCTATGGGGGCACTTGTAGAGAGGAGGAGCTGAGAGTGCAGTCGGGTGGACCCTAGATAAGGAGGAAAGGGGTTACTCTGTGCAATACCATTGCACAGTGTAGGTAGTATAAACCTTTTTTTTATTTTGGAAAAAAAAACCTGTAGCCCTTATGGCTTTATGGCAAATTATCCGATGGAACAAGCATGAAATTTTTCCTCGTACGATACCAGGTCATACGATTTTTGTTTAATCAGTACAGTTGTCATTTAAAAAGAAAGTACAAATACACTACAAAACAATAGATCACTTCCTAATTTTTATTCTATCGAACGAGAATTTTTGTAACTTTAGTAAACTCTTCATTTGCGATATGAGACTAGCATGCAAAAAAAAAAAAAAAGGCGGTCAATCATTCGTCCGATAAATTCATTGTGTGTACTAGGCATTAGTATCACTTTTAAACCTTACTTGTTTCATACTAAATAATGCTTAAAGGGTTAGTTCACCTTTACCAAAAACCGCCTATCCAGGTAAGGGGCACCTGTAAAAAAAAAAAAAAAAAAAAAACTATGCAGTTTACTAAAGTAAGATAATGCCCTTGCTATAGGTGAAAGCCATCTATGTACATCTAGAAACCTGGCCAAGAAACTCCCAGAGATGGAAATCCCTCATCCTGCCTTGTTGCTAGGATGTTGCTAAGACACTCCCAGCTATTACTGCCCACCCCCATAATCACAGAAGCAGAGGAGGCTCTCAAACCACTGCACATGTATGGTCCACTGTTCTGTCGCAGTACAGCTGACTTTAGAGCTACTGTGATGGGGAGAGAAAGTGCATGCAAGCAGGGTTTGAAATGGAGAAACAGCTCACTCCTGTGATGGTGTGGGCAGTGTTATTTTGGCAGCAAATTTCAATTTAGTTTTAGTCTTAGTCTTAGGAATAAAATGGCATTTTAGTTTTAGTCCCATTTTAGTCTTCTGCAAGTGTTTTAGTTTTAATCGTATTTAGTCGACTAAAACTCCAGTACATTTTAGTTGACTAAAACTCATTTTAGTCATCTATAATCGAATGGGTGTAGTTCAATTGTAATTTGTAATGCATTATTTAAGCATTTCTCTAAAATTTCCAAACTCATTATATACTACTGCTGGTCCTGGAGTGAAAAATCGAATATGTTATTATTTATGGTACTAACCTTTGAGCATGCACCAGTGTTAATTTTGGCAGCAAATTTCGATTTCGTTTTAGTTATAGTCTTTTGACTAAAATGCCATTTTAGTTTTAGTCATATTTTAGTCTTAAGACTAAAATGCCATTTTAGTTTTAGTCGTATTTTAGTCATCTGAATTGTATTCGTTTTAGTCATATTTTAGTCGACTAAAATTGTGTTAATTTAGTAGACGAAAACGTTTTAGTCGGTTTTAGTCGACGAAATTAACACTGGGTGTGGGTGAAAAGTAATAACTGGGAGTGTCTCAAGCCTCGTACACACGCAACAATTATCGGCCGACCGATCGGCCGTCTTTTGTCCAGTGTTGTTGTGTTGGTTGAAATGTGCTCTAGACTGCACACGAATTTTCTCAGCCAACAAAAACCAACTTCAGAAGTGATGTCATGTGCTGGTTTACTTTCCATGGGTTTTGCTCTTCAGATTTTTGTCTGCCGAAATCTGTACTGACTGACGGAAAATCGGCCGTTCTGTTGACGGCCAACAAAAATTTTATAGGCTGCACACCAGATTTTGTTCAGCCGAAAAGTCGGAGTCGGTTGTCGGAAGCATCATACTAACAAGCCGACAATCGGCCGATCAGACGTTGGCCGAAAATTCACGGCCAACAATCGTTGCGTGTGTACGAGGCTTTAGAAACACCTTAGCAACAAGGCAGGACTGGATTGGACTATCTCTGGGAGTTTTTTAGCCAAGCTTTGGGAGCTACATAAATGGCCTACACTTATAGCAAGGGCATTATTTCACTTTGGTCAAAGCCGCACAGTTTGTTTTATCCACAGACACCCCTCACCTGCATAGGTTTTTGGTAAAAGTGAACTGACCCTTTATTCACAGAGGGTATGATTAGGTGCTATTCGACCTGAAATGTGTAAAAGTTTACCTTATTTTGAAATTTTGTTTTCTCCAAATGAAAACATTTTATGTGCAGGATCCACCAGTTGAGCGATCATCAGCCTTTTGAAATCACCAGAATCTCTACTGTGACATGGACCTGAGCAATTCTCTAAGCTCTGCAATCAGCTTTTCCCTCTAAGAGTCAGCCAACACCACAAAAGAGAGATGATTGGTTCATCTGTCCGGAAATGGCTATACAGACGAGTCTCATCTTATATGTTTAGTGTAATTTAAGCACCCAATCAATCAAAGAGCCAGTTTTATATTTTCTTTTTTTTTTTTTCTGAACTGGTATACTGTAGATGTTTAGTATGAGCAGTTATGCAATAAACTAAAGTGTGAAAAAAACAAAAAAAACAATAGTGAAAACATAGTAAAAAAGTAAAAACGCTATAACTGCACAGTACTAGCAAGTCGAACAAGTCCTTGCTGTCTGTTACAAGACCTGATTTGAATACTTTGCATGTTTCATGCAAAGAAATCTTATGACTTTAACTTTGCATCACTTTGCAAGTTTCATGTCTATTTCGCTATATGTTGTACACTTTGCCTTCGGACATCTCTACTTTTCTGCTAGGTAAATATGCAAAGGCAGTGAATATATTTACTAAAGACAAGATACAACACTTACACCTGGACTCCAACCAAACAACAAAATCCAGTTAAAATACATAGATGTGAAGTGCAATTCTGTTCAGCTAGACTTATGGTTCACACATCTTTTTCACACCGCATAACCAGACAAGTGATACTTGTTTTAGCTTTTTTACTTGAGGTACCTTTCTTGATCATTGCACAAAAGGTCAGACAGTGAGATTATTTTTCCCTTCTCCATTATGGTGTACGTTTAGTAAACTGAGATAAGCCGAGATCTGGATGATCACGGCTTGTCTCAGAGCATTGCAGGTTTAAAATACTGAGAAGAGTAGTGGAGAACATAGTCTTCTCTTCTCATCTCAGTACACAAACAGCTTGCATTCACTGCAATAGAAACGGCCAGTTTAGAAACACATGATGTCACCTGATCACTGTGCTTCTCTTTGAAGATCTCCTCTTCCTACTTCTCCAGCTCAGAGGTGGAGATAGCAGGAAGAAATAGGAGATCTCTGCTGTGAATGTCCCAGTGCCCAAAAGTGAAAGTAAAAACTCTCCCTACTGCAGTGAAATATACATCAACAGCAGGTTAGAAACACATTAACTATACAATCACATATATATCTGTGTGTGTGTATATATATATATATACTGTATGTACTGGTGTGTATGTATGTATGTATATATATATATATTTTTTTTTTTATTTCAGGTACTTATATAGCACAGTCAATTTACGCAGCGCTTTACATATACATTGCACATTCACATCAGTCCCTGCCCTCAAGGAGCTTACAATCTAAGGTCCCTAATGCCTCGTACACATGTACCGATCGGCCGTCTTTTGTCCAGGGCTGTCCTGTCCGCTGAAAACTGCAAAAGACTGCACATGAATTTTGTCGGCCAACAACAGCCGACTGCAGAAGTGATGTCATGTGATGAATAACTTTCCGTGTGTTTTTTCTTTTCTGAGCATGCCCAGTCTTGCTAATCTGCTGTTTGTCGGCCGAATTCTGTACTGACTGGCGAACAATCAGCCGTTCTGGTGTTGGCCAACAAAAATTTTAATGCCTGCAGGACAGATTCTGTTCGGCCGAAAATGCGCTGTCGGCTGTCGAAAGCATCATACTAACAAGCATACAATCGGCCGATCGGTCGTCGGCCGAATATTTACGGCCGACGATCGGTACGTGTGTACGAGGCATCACTCACATACATACACAGCAGGGCCAATTTTTTATACAGGATCCAATTAACCTACCAGCATGTCTTTGGAGTGTGGGAGGAAACCAATCTGTCACGATTCAACCACGCCCACGGCGACTAGCTAAACGAGACGTGATGAATCGTGACTGGGCAGTATAAGGGGATAACGGAAATAAAGAAAATTCCTACTAAAGGCTCGTACACACGTACCGATTGTCGCAGAAATGATTCGGCAGACGACCGATCGGCCAAATGTAGGCTTGTTAGTATGATGCTTCCGACAGCCGACAGCGCACTTTCGGCCGAACAGAATCTGTCGTGCAAGCATTAAAATGTTTGTATGCCGACACCAGAACGGCCGATTGTTCGCCAGTCAGTACAGAATTCGGCCGACAGACAGCAGATTTGCAAGACTGGGCATGCTCATAAAAGAAAAAACACAGGGAAAGTTAACCATCACATGACATCACTTCTGCAGTCGGCGGACAAAATTCGTGTGCAGTCTTTTGCACTTTTCAGCGGACATGACAGCCCGGGGACAAAAGACAGCCGATCGTTCGGCCGACGATCGGTACGTGTGTACGGGGCTTAAGTAATTAGATTGGTTGCAATACTTTCACAGCCTGCACTGCCTTCGGTCACCACTAGAGGGAGACTCCAGTCCAATCCAGCTGGCTGACCACACACAGGCAGATACAAATCTTACATACAATCTGATGCACTCTAAGGGTTGGGGAGCAGTCTAGCAATTACCACACACTACTAGGATTCCTCCAGCTATCCTACAAGCCAGAACCCCTGTGTTGATCACTCTTCCCACTGTCCCCACACCCACACACCACAAACGATAGCCTGTGGTCTGGTGTACAATCTGCATGCAATCTGCCAACATACAGTGCAATTGCATACAGATTGGCATGTATGTATGTATGTACTGTATGTATGTGTGTATATATATATATATATATATATATATATATATATATATGTGTGTGTGTGTGTATGTGTATATATATATTTATATATACTGTATGTATATATACCGTGCATGTGTGTGTGTGTGTATATATATATTTATATATACTGTATGTATATATACCGTGCATGTGTGTGTATATATATGTTTTCATGTGTCAGAACATGTCATTACGAGTTCTTTTAAACTTTAGTTTCACTTTTTAAATTTAGCAGTGCCTGTAATCTCACAAAATCTCGCGAGATTACAGGCAGTCCACCCAGTTATACAGAGATCACGGCAGTTCTCAGAGAAAAAACTTCTCCTCTGATCACCCTGTGAGAAGTGAAGTTCTCACCCTTCTAAACTGGGTGCCAGAGGAGATATTTTTTCTCTGAGAACTGCCGAGAATTGAACTGAGAGAAAACTTCTCAGTTTACTAAACGTACACCTATATCTTTTAACCTAATATCCTCTTCTCCCAACTAATTACCATATTCCCTTCCCTCCCCTGGTGCAAAAAATGTTGTATCCTGTAGTGGAATCAGTGGTGAATTATACTTCCATTTTCCTCTAATATATATTATGTCCCAAATTTTTAGTGCTTGTCGTGTAATGATATGTGTGTTGTTTTTCAACTTTCTATATTTTGGTGGGATCCAAATAATTTTACCCAATTGTGTACCACTTATTGTGTTCTCAATTTTAACCCATTTTTTTTTTTTACTCTCTTTTTTTCCCCATTCCAACACCGTGTAAGAATTGATGCTTGATGATATTTTTTAATGTCTTTTACTACTACTTAATGTTGTGTATTTTATCCTTGGTTTTTTATTTTTCCAAACAAATTTAGTTATCAGTGATTTTAGTGTCTTAACCTCCCTGGCGGTATGATTCTGTCAGGAATTCTGTTCCAAAAGCGGTACAATTCTTTTCATGGAAATTTGGCGTTATGTATTATAGGCCTACAATTCTTAGTAATTACTGACTTAAACCTGACCAAAACAAGACTCTAGTAGACATCCCAGATGTGATAAATTTGAAACACAAACAAGTGAATTATAATCGAATCAATAATATTATTTTATTATTTAATATATAATATATATAATAAAATTATATTATTGATTAGATTATAATTCATGTGTTATATATTATATATATATATGTGTGTATATAGATATATATATATATATATATATATATGTGTGTGTGTATATATATATATATATATATATATATATAACGCATGAATTATAATCAAATCAATAATATAATTTTATATATATATATACATATATATATGCATATATATATATATATATATATATATATATATATATATATATATATATATGCATATATATATATATATATATATATATATATATATATATATATATGCATATATATATATATATATATATATGCATATATATATATATATATATATGCATATATATATATATATATGCATATATATATATATATATATATATGCATATATATATATATATATATATATATATATATATATATGCATATATATATATATATATATATATATATATATATATATATATATATATATATATATATATATATATATATGCATATATATAATATAAAATGTGTTATGTGTTTTGTGCAACGTTTTTTTTTTTTTTTTTTTTTGACTTTCCCTCCCTAGTTCCGCTCCCATGCAGCATTGCTGCTGCAGGGAACGGAACTAGGAAGTCCTCCTACCGACAGACGAGCGGCGGAGATCTCGGCTGGCGGTCACAGCAATGAGAGCTCATCGCTGGATCGCCAGGATAAGGTAAGAGACGCTCCGCTGCGCTGTCTGCACGCTCTGCCCATTGACCCCGAGCGTGACTCGGGGATACCGCTAATAGCAGAAAATTCCTACCCCGAGTCACGCTCGGGGATACCGCTAAGGCGGTTAAAGAAAGCATGTGGGATCTGTATTGGTATCATTTGAAATTTATACAATATTTTTGGGAGGATCGCCATTTTTATGATGTTAATTCTTCCCATCCATGATATAGCTCTTGAAATTAATCTATTTATTTCTGTTTTTATTTCGTTCAGAAGTGGGATAAAGTTTGCTTTATATAATTTTTCTGGGGTTGGTGTTAATTTAATTCCTACTATTCCTAGGTATTTTAATTCCTCTCTTCTCCACACAAAGGGGAATTCATCTTTTAGCCTGTTTCTCTCCTGAGTACTCATTTTAATACTTAATATTTCAGATTTTGTTTGATTGATTTTTAAATTTGATAGTTCTCCATATTGCTTGAAGATTTTAATTATATTTGTCAGGGAGATCCTTGGGTTGGAAATGTAGAGCAGCAAGTCATCGGCAAATGCCGCGACCTTATGCTCTACCTCCCCAACAACTACCCCACTGATTTCTGGGCATTCTCTTATTGTTGCAAGCAAGGGTTCCAGAGAGATGACAAACAGCATTGGTGACAGGGGACAACCCTGTCTCGTTCCGTAATACATTTCAAACGGTTCAGACAGTGTTCCATTTATTTTTATTTTTGCTGAGGGACGGCTGTACAATGTACTAATCCATGCCATTATTTTGGGTCCTATACCAAATTCCTCTAGGGTTCTTAACATGAACTCCTAGTTGACCCTGTCAAATGCTTTTTCAGCATCTATTGACAGTATCACACTCGGGGCTCTACTTTTCAACATTTGTTCCATCAGTAGAATCGTTCTAATCCCATTGTCCTTCCCCTGCCTACCAGGTATAAAACCTGCCTGATCATCGTGAATCCACTCCTCCTTCAACCCTTTCATTCTTGTTGCTAGTATTTTTGTAAACAATATGGTATCCGCATTCAAGAGAGAAATAGGTCTATAACTTGAGCACAGCGTTGGGTCTTTCTCTTCTTTTAAGATAACTGTGATCGAAGCTAAAAGTGCTTCTTTACTCATATTAAATTGGGAACCCAGTCCATTCATATACTCTTTCAACCTTGGGACTAAAAGATCTTTATATTGTTTATAGTAACTAATGGTAAATCCATCCGACCTTGGGCTTTTTCCTGCGGTGGTATCTTTTATAGCTTTTTCTATCTCCTGTTCTGTAATTGATGCCTCTAGGAGTGTTATTTTTTCTTATCTATTTTTTTCATTTTTGCTTTTTCCAAGTAGACTTTAATCTTCTCGTCTCTATCAAGATTATTTTCTTGTTTACCCACGCCTCTTACCGCGTATAGATTACCGTAATATTTTTGAAACTCCCTTGCTATCTCCGTAGTCGAATGGACTAATTCCCCATTTTTATTTCTGATCTTGTCTATGAAATGTATTGCTTTTTTTTTTGAGGATCCTTGCCAAGTTTCTCCCAATCTTATTACCCTCCACATATTTCTCTCTTGCTACTCTGTTAAACTCCTGTCTAGTTTCTTGTTCTAATAGATCTTTTGATTCCTCTTTTTTCCTTTCTAATAGGGGGATTGATTCTCCTTTAATTATTATTATTTATTTTTTTTGTTTTTGTTCTAATTCCTATACCTCTCTCATCAGTCTGGCTATATTTTTCGTTCTTTCTTTTTCTTTGTGCTCCTTTTGAGATTAGAATACCCCGCATGTATGCTTTTTGTGCTTCCCATATAATGTTTTTGGGTGTTTCATCAATATCATTATTTTGGAAATAAAATTCCAGTTCTTTCTCTACTTCCCTTCCCCATTTTTTACCTCTAATCAGTTCCTCATTGATTTTCCAAGTGCTCATTTTAGATAGTTCTTTACCCATTATCATTTTTACTGTAATGGGAGAGTGATCTGACCAGGTCCCAATCCCAACCCTCGCTTCTGATACTTTTTCGATCCATTGATGTTCTATCAAGAAGTAATCAATTCTTGAGTATGTCCCATATATATATCTGGTATCGCGATGTATTATCCATTTTTGGATCCAAGCTCAGGTTGAGGTCCCCGGCCAAGATCACTCCTCCTTTTTTGAAGTTTGTTAGTTTCCCCAAGATCTTCCCTAGGAAAGCTACTTGTCCTTCATTAGGGCTATAAATATTTGCTAATGTGACCTCTTCTTCATTTAATTTCCCTTTCAAAAAGAGGAATCTCCCCTCCGGATCCACCAACCTGTCTTCAAACACAAATCTGACCCCTCTGGCGAGACCAATAGCCACACCACTTGATTTTTTTTAAAATGAGTCTGCATAGAACCAGATGGGGTGGCTCCGGAATATAGCCTGATATTTGATGCATGTGTGATATGGGTCTCCTGTAGGAATATTATATCCAAATTTAGATATTTCATTTCCCCCAGGATTTTTTGTCTCTTTATGGGTGAATTCATTCCTCGTACATTATATGACATAAAATTCACTACATCCATCTCTTTATATTAATTTTCCTAGGATTATATCTCCGGGAGTATGATCCCTTACTAGGGAACAAGGATTTTTGATTTTGTGAGCGGGATACTTTTACATTATCATTTTTCCTACTTCTTCCCTCCCTCCCTCCTCCTCCCCCTCTCCCTCCTCCCCCCACCCCCCTCCACTCCCTCCCTCCTCCCCTCACCCCCCCCCACTCCCCCCTCCTCCCTCCTCCCCATCCCTTTCCTTGTCTTTGTGGGCACCTAGATCTCTCTTGGATAGTCGATTTACCTCCCCTCCATTTCAATCGACATTCTCCCAGGGTTGAGCTCTGCCTTTGCTTGCCCATCCCTTCCTTCTTCCCTATACTTGGGATGATGGTTAACGCAAGCTAATGCCTCCCTGGGGCCGTCCACTTGGATCTCTTCCTAAGTTTCCCTCTTGTTTCCTCCCCCCTCCTTCACGTCATCCCCCCATCCCCCCCTCACTCGGATGTCCCCCAGACCAGTCCCCAGTTCTTAATTTTTTTCCTTTGTTTTCTTATTTTTCTTTATTTTCTCTTGCCACTGATTTTCTTCCTCTGATTCCTCCTCCGGGGTCACTTGGTCTGTCCATCCAGGAATTTCCATTGCTGGTATTTTTAAAGCCTCACAGAAAGTTAAGGTGTCTTCTGGAAACCTCAGCAAGACCGTCTCTTCGTACTACTAGTCCCGGTGGGTGGCTCCAGAAGTACTGTATATTTCGTTTTTTTAAAACTTCCACAACCAGTTTTAAGATACGTTTTCTATTGATTGTTCCCTGTGAGAGATCCGGGAAGACTTGTAGGTCTACCCCTTCATATCTCATTATTGGTCTATCTCTCATTTTTTCCCAGATTTGAGCTCTTAATTCATATTTGTGAAATCTCGCTATCACATCTCTTGGTTTTTCTCTTGGGGCATTCAGAGGTTTCCGTATTCTGTGGGCTCTTTCAAATTCTATTTTGTCCGTGATTATATTTCCTAAAATCGGGTTAAATACACTTTCCAGCATTTCTTCTAGTTTTTCTTCTTTATCTTTTTCCGGTAGTCCTCTGATCCGCAAGTTCTTTCTTCTATTTCTGTTCTCTTGATCTTCCATCTTCTATGACATATTCCTCTGTTCTAGCTGCATTTTCTTCATCTGTTCTTTTAATTTTGTTAACTTTTTCCCGTGGGTATCTATCTTAGTTTCTGTTTCCTCTACTCTTATCAAAATGTGTCCTAAGTCTCCATATAAAGTAGCCATTTCAGTTTTAATTGATCTCTCTAAATTAGAGAACATTTCCATCATTTCTGATTTTGTAGGGGGTTGGTCCTTAATCCTTAGGTCTTCTTCCTTCCCTGATTCACTATCTCCCATTGTTTATGTACTCTCTCTAGATAGGTCTAGACTCTCCTCTCCTGTTGCTCCTGATGCTTTTGGTCCTTTAGTCTTTTTATTTCCTTCACTATTTTGTTTTGGCCTTACAACTGGTTGACTTTCAGATGTTCCATTTTGCCCTTTCCCTTCCTGAGTCATGTACATTTTGATAGTCCCAGAACTAGCCGTAATTTTTGCGGGTTTCCCCGTCACCTCCTTTGTCTGTTTATTCTTCATTTTAGACATAAGGATTCCTTTAATATGTGACTAGTATTTATAGCTTGTACTCATGCTTTTTCTTGCACTAATTTGACCCAGTGGGGTCTAATGGGTTAATTCCCTTGGTTCTTCTCCAGTGGGGTTAAGTAAATGACGAGAGCCGTGTAGCTCCAAATTCCTTCTTATTAACCCCTGCTGATCCCTAGAATTTTCCAGGTAGGAGTAGGGGGAAGTATTATGTCGTATGCTCTTTTTATATCTCTTTTCACAAAAAGAGGGTATAATCGTCACCTCTTTTAAGATGAACAATAGCCAAGTAAAAAACAAAAAGAAGAAATAAGTCCATCTGCATTTATAGCAACTATCCAGAGAGAGTTATGTTGGTTACCCCCCTTTTTTTTTTTTTTTTTTTTTTTTTTTTTTTTTAATAGCAGGAAAAAATGGTGATATTGTAGGCTTCCCTTTAAAAGTTATGTCTGAATATTCTCATGCAGTCTTTTCGAAACAGCCTGTAATAGATACCAATCCTATAATGCGTAGGAAAGTATACAGAGTATATGTGATAGAGACCTCCAATGAGTCCACCTTTTATAGGGGGTCCCGTAAGATCTTTTGTATAGGGCCCTCCTATATTTCTTCTGCAGATTTTTTCAAGGTGGTCAATGTCACAGTCCTTAAGGGGTCTTTAAACCTAGGTATGAGTTCTAGAAAACAGCGTTTTTAGTAATCCCTTTCCCTCCCAGGAGCAGTAATTTGCCCCTCAGCGATCAGCCGATGTTAGGAAAAAAATGAATCCATCCTGTTGCACTACAGACTTTCAATACTTCCCCACTTAGGGCCACCTGGACCACAAACACCCCAATAGCAGGTCAGCGGGAAACAATAATAGGGGGGCTCACTTGTTGGGTCCTCTCCCTAATTGGTGGACTATGGCATACCCCTCCTTAGAATAGGGGTACTGTGCAAGACAGAGGAGTTCATATCCTAGCGTTTTTCAAACAGTCAATATCTCTCCATTAGGGGTTTGATGAGGTTTGCTTTAGGCAAAATATACAGTTTATATGGGTCAGAGGCCAAAAAAAAAAAAAGTTGAAAAAGTTGGGGAGCTTTCACCCTCTCACCAGTCCCTTGCGACTTAATCCAGATCGCCTCCCGTGCTGTATGATTAACCGCTCTTTTGCTGTGAGTTAGGCCAGCTATCCGGATGCCGTTTCATCTCTCAGCCAAGGATCCGTCTAGTGCTGCTCTCTGGTGGCAGGCGGGGCCTTTACCCTCTCAGTCATTGTAGCGGCTATCCCCGAGTCGTTTGCTGCTTCCCCGGTATTCAGCAGTGTTCAGCTGGTTCGGCAGTATAGCGTATCCGCGGGAGCTCTCCTGGGATCTGACCGGAGCTAGTGAGGAGGGGCAAGGGGTTCTCAGGCTAATCGCTCATGGGGGCTGGAGGATCTGGAGTCTCCACAAGCATTCCTCTGGACGGCGTTCCCCGGCGCTCTAGCGTGCACTCGGAACTGGCGCCATTGACAGGCTCCTCCCCCCCCGTTCCCACATCGCTGTAAGTTGCGGGCGGGGTGTTTGTGGACAATTTAATGGAGTGAAATATAATTGTGTGCAGGTGGTTTAAAAAAAAAAAAAGGAATGATATACTCCGAAAGAAAGAGTATTTAAAGTAAATACAGGGTCTTTTTAATTGCATACAAACCTTTCATCTGGAGCAGAGATGAGTCTGGGTGTCCTCTGAATGTATCTCTATCCATACTTTAAATTGTGCTTTTATGTTTTACTCCAATCAGTTTCAGACCAGGTTATTTCACTCCCTATAGCACACATAACCAAAGGGGTGACATCAGTGCCCTTAGAAGGACACATGTCCATATTTCCTTAATATCACTTGACTTTGAGGTTTGGGTAGAGGTGAGTTCAGAGGGCACCTGAGCTCATCTCTAAACTGGAGAATTCAGATTCAAAGGATTGTGGTCTCAAGGAAGGACATATACACACTGGCATTTCTCTTTTCATAATAAAATGGCAAATTCAATTGTGAATGTTTTTTCAATTTCGGCTGAAGGGAGTTGCTGGCATATATAATGGAATTATTGAAGGAAATCTCAACGCGTTCAAAAGACTTAATTTTGTTTGCGTTCTGATTGCTCACATGTGTCAATGTGTTTATCACTTGGGTGGAATTAATGAAAGAAAACACCAATATTTGTTAGAAAATACTTTATTTGGATCAAAGTAGTGGAGGAACTACTTTAAAGTCGCTGTGACTTTAGGTCACACATATATGAACGGTACTCATTGGGAAATATGGGTTGTGATTTGTCATGTGACTATGGGGTCCAAAGTCGCATGATAAGTCACACAATTGTGAATGGGGCCCAAGGGTCCATGCATACCGGCTGTGTCTGTGTCAGCTCTGCATAAGTGGAGCTGACACGGACGAGCCATTCACCTGCTCAGCGGGGATCAGTGGACAGATTCCCCCCTGAGCAAGCAGATTCCTAGAGGAGTCTGCCCCATGTGAAAGGGGTCTAAAACATAGCTTAACCACTTAAGCCCCGGAAGATTTTACCCCCTTCCTGACCAGGGGTTTTTTTGCGATTTTTTACTGCTTGAATTTAACAGACAATCGCGTGGTCGTGCGACGCTGTACCTAAACGAATTTGACATCCTTTTTTTTCCACAAACAGAGCTTTCTTTTGGTGGTATTTGATCACCTGTGCGATTTTTTGATCATGCGCTATAAACAAAAAAAGAGTGTCAATTTTGCAAAAATAACAATATTTTCACATTTTTTTTATATGAAATTCCCCCCCAAAAAAATGTAAAAATCAAATTTTTTTAACATTTTCTGCCAATTTGTTTTATACTACATATGTTTGGTAAAAGAAATCGCAAAAAGCGTATTTTGATTAGTTTGCGCAAAAGTTATTGCGTTTACTAACAAAGGGAAAGATTTTTGTAATTTTTGGTGTTTTTTTTTAACAAGTAATGGCGGCGATCTGCGATTTTTTTTTTGCGGGACTGCGACATTGCGGCGGACAGATCGGACCCTTGACTGACATTTTTGACACTTTTGGGGTTACCAGTGACATTACTGCAGTAATCAGTGCTATACATATGCACTGTTACTGTAAAAATGACACTGGCAGGGAAGGGGTTAACTGTATTGGAGAGGGAGGGGTTAAGTGTGTCCTAGGGGCGTGTTTCTAACTGTGATTGGACATGGCTACTAGTGTAAAAACAGAGATCAACGGTCCTACATAGTAGAACCGTCTGATCTCCATTTTTACAAAGGGGAGAATGACAGGCGGCTTGTTTACATTAGCCGCCTGCCTTTCTCCCTTCCCTTTGAACGATCGCGAGTGACCGGCGGACATCGGGTCCGCCGGTCACACACACTGACTTGTTAGGGAACGAGCCGGGGCGGGCGCGCGCCTCCGTGGGCACGCGCTCGCCCGCTATTGGCTCACAAGCTAGTGACAGGCTAGTGACGTACCGGTACGTCACTTTGCCTGGCCGGGGCTGACCGCCGCAGTATATGTACTTGCGGCGGTCGGCAAGTGGTTAAGGCATAACTTTTTTTTTTTAGTTTTGCATAGAGTGGAGAGGGTTTAGAACCCCTGTCACTTTGTTGTGCTGTTTGTGCCCCTGTTATCATCGAAAAAGGAAATCTCAAATTTTGGGTTGCCCCCAGAAAAGTAATAGAGGAGAAATCTTTGATTGGGGGTAGTTGTCCTGGTGACCTGGGAGGCCACAAGATATTCCCTTAATTTGCAGGGATTTCTTCCTGTTATAGCTATGGGACAGGAAGTAAAGGGAAATCTCTCCAATAGGAAAAAAAGCTGACCAAAAAAAAAGAAAGAGTTTTGTCTTCAGAGATCATAGGTTTTATACCCATATATAAAGAAAAAGTAGTAATTTAGGATTACTCACCTCCTCCCCCCTCCCCCATTTTAAACAGGTCCTTTACTTAGCCGCAGAGATAAGCTCAGTGTTCTATAATAACATTCATTGCAATTTATTGATTCACCTGCAAAACAAGCTAATCTTGTCCAATGCTGCTTGATTTTGTTAAATAATAATGTCAGGTTTCCTTGTCTAAGTGCATAAACCTTAAAACAGCTAGCTTTTTATATCATCCAAATTCACACCATGTACCTGTCATGAGAGAGACATGGGGAGCTTTACTGGAGCAATCAGAGATGTACGTTTATGAAAATGTGAATTTTTTTTCTCAGTCCACTTCTCGGCAGTTCTCCGAGGAAAATGATCTCCTCTGGCACCATGTTTATGAAGCGGAGAACTTCACTTCTCACAGGGTGAACAGAGGAGAACTGTTTCCTCCGAGAACGGCCGAGATCTGTATACAAGTGAATGGGCCGCCTGTAATCTCGTGAGAGAGCCTGTAAGGCCCCTTTCACACATACGGTCCGTTCAGTTCATCAGTTCAGTCACGTCAAATGTATCAGTTTTTCATCCATTTTTCATCAGTTTTTCATCCGTTTTTCGTCAGTTGTCATCAGTTTTTCATCCGTTTTTCGTCAGTTGTTATCCGTTTTTTCATCCGTTTTTCATCCGTTGTCGTCCGTTTTTCATCCGTTGTCATCAGTTGACATCAGTTTTTCATCCGTTGTCATCCGTTGTCATCAGTTGACATCCGTTTTTCATCCGATCCGTTTTTTTGACGGATGAAAAATAGGGCATTCATCCGTTCAAAAAAACGGACATTGACGGAAGTGGATGAAAACGGATGTTAACTGATGATCATCAGTTGTCATCCGTTTTTACATAGAGATGCATTGATGTCCGTTTTTCATCCGTCAACGGATGGATGAAAAACGGACAAACGGACAGCATGTGTGAAAGGGGCCTAATACTCGTGAGTAATATATATATACTGCATACATTTTATATATATATATATATATATACACACATTAAATATATATATATATATATATATATATATATATATATATATATACACATGTATGTGTGTGTATATATATATATATATATATATATATATATATATATATATGCATAAATATGGCAGGGGGACATGATTACAGTGTTGGGGGGTCTGAACGAGGAAGAAGGATTCCAATAATCTTCCTTCTTCCCCCTCAGTTCTCCCCCGATTCCGTCTTCTCTCCCCGATTCACCACCTCCAGGCTGGTGAATCTGGGAGAGTGAATTCTGGCACAGATCACCAGTGAAGTGCGGAGATCACAGCTTCATAAGCTGCCTGTTTCTGTGTCAGTCAATGACAGATTCTCCATGTGTAGAGATGATCAGCGGAGAACATATTCTTTCCCGATCATCTCTGTTTTATAAACCGATAATGATCCGAGATGAGCTGCGATCAGCAGGATCACTGCTCATCTCGGTTCCATAAAAGGACACCAGACAATTTTGACAATAAAATCTAGAAGCTGATTGGTTTCTATGCAGAGCACAAAAGCTTTCGTTTAGTAAATCTCCCCCATGGAGACTACCGTTGCTTCTATAAATGTTCATAGCCTGGCTGTCCTGGGGATCCTCTTGCCTAAAAATAAGCTTGGGTTTGGTCCGAACTTCTGGCCATATTGGGTCAATGATGTCATGAGCACCCCCAGCGTTTTGAGATTGCGTAGATGCGGGTCAGGTAATGCCCTAGTGACAGTTGATTGGGTGTCAGTGGGCCCAGACCTTATTCTTATCCAATACTTTGAGTCTTTGACCTAGAACAAGTTTGCAGATAAAGACTTTTCACTTCTGGCTTCTGACTCTACATTTCCTGGGTTACTGAGTTTGTAGAAGCCTTGCAGCCAGGAAACTAGCATTTTCAGATGAATAATAGCAGCGTCTGTGTTTCTCTCAAATCAGGTTTACCTTAAAACATTATCTACAGTCTTTTTTTACAACACCACAATTATTAAAGTGTTACTAAATCCACAACAGTAAAATCAGTCTGTATATGCAGTAAAGCATGCTTGTTATACTCACTGTGGAACCTAAGAGGTTAATCCTCTGCATTGTGTAAAAACGCTGTTTGATTCTGACTTCTCTTCTTCCACTGTCCCCAATACATCTCCTAATAAAACAGAGCATTGGGGGCACTCTGCACATGCTCAGTTTGGTGTGTATTGCTAGAGAATTTTTTGGGAGAGTGCATGTGATCAGCACAGAGCCAATCAGCACTGTCCAGACAGAGCGTCTGGGGTCATGCAGCCTCATAGGACAGTCAGAGGAGAATGAAACTCTTCCTACAAACTTTAACCAGAATCTGATATGAGTTACAAGATCGCTATATAACAAAAGGTATTTAGCAGTTTATATTTACTAAAATAATTGTATTTCCATGTTCTGTGTACTGTGGGAGACCAGATATAGTGAATGCAGGGTCCAGGGTTTACTAACACTTCAACAACAGCCTGCACAACAAATTGTGTTTATACACTGTACCTAAACCCTAACAAATGGCAGTCCGTTTGCTAAAGCACTGTGCATTATAAACAATCGCCAGTTCTAAATCAAATACTGTTTTCTCCTTTTTCATTCTTAGTTGCATCTCAGTACAGCTGATCTCTTACAGCCTCTTTACAGCTAATTCTGGTCTACATACACTCTATTTCTCAGGGCAGATTTGCTGATGATGGCAAGAGAAGATCATATTTGCATAATCTCCAACAGGAGTCCTGCTTGAAGGCACTTTATTAGCACCCACGGACTATTAAAGAGGAAGTAAACCCTCCTCTGACACTTTTACCTATAGGTAAGCCTATGATAAGGCTTACCTATAGGTACTGTAAATATCTCCTAAACATGTACCGATTAGGAGATATTTACCTTACATGCAGCCAGTGACATCACTGGCGCATGCACTCTGAAGGAACGGCCGCTGGTGCCGTTTTTTCAGAGACCCGTGCCGCGACTGTCGGCTCCCGCGCGCATGCGCGGGAGTGACGTCACCGCGGCTCCGGCCAATCAGATGGCCGGATGCCGCGATCCCGGAAGATGGGCGACATGTGCAGAGGTGGGCGGACGGCACGGCGGGGGCTCGTTCTAAGGTAAGTATTTCATAATGAGCTAGTATGCAATGCATACTAGCTCATTATGGGTTTCTCTTTCAGCTTGTAAAAAAAAAAATTAACAGAGTTTACAACCTCTTTAACAGGCAGCACCGTCCCCATTATGTGGTCAGAGGGACCCCTGGGCTAAGAATCGTCCTGTGGACATTTGCACAGACTGGGCACCAGGATATGGCCACCTGCATTTTGCACATTGTTGTTAATTGATTGCACCTTTTTGCACGCATGCACTTTGTATAATTGCCCTGATTTTCACATTGTTTTTGGTAGAAGCACTGAATGCCACTTTTTCAATAAGGTTTGTGTGCAGAGCAGCAATTGAAGCACTGTAGCTTTATTGGTATCAGGAAGTTTTTGTGTGCATAGCAATACGTATGTTTCATTTTATTATATGCACTTGGTATTTATGATTGACACCAGTTATTACTACACACATTTATATTATTGGGTTCACCAAGCCCATTTATAGGCATTAGAGACACGCAGTTTGTCAGCAATTTTTTTTTTTTTTTGATCACCGGCAGCGCCATTTTTCACTTGCAAATCAGCACTGTTAAAATATTGTGATCCCCGCGCTATGTACGTGTGGAATGCGTTTACAAGACTGCTGCTGGGATGTAAGGTGTATATTCCTCTAAGGTATTTTTATGTGTGTACACAGCACTGTCTAACCATAAAGTGCTTAATATTATTTATTATTATACAGGATTTATATAGCGCCAACAGTTTGCGCAGCGCTTTACAATATGAGGGAAGACAATACAGTTACAATACAATTCAATACAGGAGGAACTAGAGGGCCCTGCTCGCTAGAGTTTACAATCTAGAATATGTATCTATTCATTATTTGTGCAGAAACATAATATTTAAATCACAATACATAATACTTTTAAAAAAGTGCAATGTAATTCGGTTTTTATTATTAAAAAAACATACAGGGCGGCACAGTGGTGTAGTGGTTAGCACTTTCACCTAGCAGCAAGAGGGTCGCTGGTTCAAATCCCAACCACGACACTACCTGCCTGGAGTTTGCGTGTTCTCCCTGTGCCTGCGTGGGTTTCCTCCAGACACTCCGGTTTCCTCCCACACTCCAAAGACATGCTGGTAAGTTAATTGGATCATGTATAGAAAAATTGGCCCTACTGTGCATGTATGTGAACTAGGGACCTTAGATTGTAAGCTCCTTGAGGGCAGGGACTGATGTGAATGTGCAATGTATATGTAAAGCGCTGCGTAAATTGACAGCGCTATATAAGTACATGAAATAATAATAATAGTATAAAAACCAATTGCTTTAGTCCATACACATAAGTATCTATCTCTATTGCAACTATATACTCCGAAAACAGTACATATTTTACCCCCAAAGCCTTATATACAATCCGTACATCAGGTTACAAAGGGTTTTTTTCCTATTCCATCCCTGGACCATACAAATCCCCTTATTTTTGCATTACATGTCCACCTCTGCCAACAACACTGGGATGTAAAAGCTATTTACAGCTAATTCTGGTCTACATACACTTTATTTCTCAGGGCAGATTTCCTGATGGTGGTAGGAATAGATTATCAGAAGAACACAGGAGCACTATTAGGAGGCAGAGGCAGAGTGTTGTCACCCAATAACAGGAAGTGCCTGTGCAAAGATTTTCACATCAGGATTGCCAGGTATTATTTTAATGGAAGCGACCAGTTTAAAAATATTGAAAATTACTTTTAAATACATTAACACAAATTAAAAACTCATAGAGTTTAGCGACTGGGGTTAAATATTCTTTTAAGTTCTCACTTTTCTTTCCGATCAAGACGGCTGATCATAATGTATTACTGAGCTGCACTCAGTTACAAAGCAAATGTCAGTATGTACAGTATGTTAGTACAATATTATGACAAATTCAGTCTAGACATATACATTTTATAGGTACTAACATGAATTTTGTTGGGTTAGCCCAGAAAAAAATATATCCTAAATTTATCTTTAGCAACATTTTACAAATGCTATCACTATCTGATGTGGTAATTCAAATCACATATCCTATATCTCAGACAGATAGCTTACAAACAGTTATATATGTATGACTCCCATGTATAACTGTGGAACATACCTAATCTTTGTAGTTCTGGCTGCAGGTGGGACTGTGAATGAGCAGTAATGGAGACTGCCAATATCAGAGGTATAACCAAGATCTCTCTAAAACAGGATTTATATAAAATATACATCCTTTTTTCTGAAATACACGACCTCTAGCCAGAGTTGTATAAAGTACTCAAAACCCATACTTGAGTAAAAGTACAAGTGCTCGATCAAAAAGTGACTTGAGTAGAAGTACTAAAGTATTCAACATTTTTTGTACTTAAGGATTGCAAGTAGTTTTTTTTTTTAATTTTGGTACTCAAGTACTGAAAGTAAAAGTACCAGTAGTTTTGAAAAAAAATTGCTACTCAAGTACTGAAAGTAAAAGTACAAGTACTGTGTTATGTAGTTATTAAAGAAAGAAGTCAAAAGTTTGAACATCATATTGTTTTTTATTATTTCAAATGCAGCTTTTATTTATACATACAGTAGCTTTTATTTTCATATGCGCTGATAATACACATGTTTTGAGCTTCATGAAACCTGCCATCTACTGTTCTGGCAGTGGTAATTTTTATAATTGTAACGAGTAACTATGCAGCACAAAAAAAAAAAATATTGGAGTAGAAGTATTGAAATCATTGAAAAAATGTAGTGAAGTAAAAGTGGAAGTAGGAGAAAAAAATTCTACTCTAGGAAAGTACAGATACCGCCTTTCAGTACTTAAGTACAGTAGTGAAGTAGTTCTACTTAGTTACTATACATCTCTGCCTCTAGCTAAGCCTCTTACTTATTCACCTATAGCAGGACATGTACCATGTAAAATACACTGGACTATGGGCAACATTGATCAAAGGCAGTTCTATAATATTTCAATAACATCTTCCACTTGGCATAATGAAGACTGTAATATAGGAAGAGTAGAATTATAATGGGATTGATGGGACATAGTTCTAACAGATAAGAGTGGCAGGTTTTGCTGCTGTTATTGCTGATTTCCTTATATGAACTCCTTAGTGGAGGTGCAGGCTTCACCTATTCTCTATAATAAATCCATTACTTTTATCCAACGTTATGCACCTTCGGTTTTGGAGAAGATGGAAGATCATGGTTAGCATGGAGGGATTCCACCAAATAACTTTATGTAAACTTTTATATCTGTAACTCTGGAGCTTCAAAATTCATCATCACATATCTAAAAGATCGGCTTTAATGACAGCAGATGAGGTGGGACTGTCTCACTGAAAAAAACTGCAAAAATAAAAAATCGAATGTATTAAATTCACTGGGCTATAACAACTCTGTGTCATATATATGTATGTATATATATATATATATTTTTTATAACTTTTCATGTGACAACACTGAAGAAATGACACTTTGCTACAATGTAAAGTAGTGAATGTACAGCTTGTATAACAGTGTAAATTTGCTGTCCCCTCAAAATAATTCAACATGCCGCCATTAATGTCTAAACCGCTGGCAACAAAAGTGAGTACAACCCTAAGTGAAAATGTCCAAATTGGGCCCAAAGTGTCAATATTTTGTGTGGCCACCATTATTTTCCAGCTCTGCCTTAATCCTCTTGGGCATGGAGTTCACCAGAGCTTCACAGGTTGCCAATGGAGTCCTCTTCCACTCCTCCGTGATGACATCATGGAGCTGGTGGATGTTAGAGACCTTGCTGTTTGAGGATGCCCCACAAATGCTCAATAGGGTTTAGGTCTGGAGACATTCTTGGCCAGTAAATCACCTTTACCCTCAGCTTCTTTAGCAAGGCAGTGGCTGTCTTGGAGGTGTGTTTAGGGTTGTTATCATGTTGGAATACTGCCCTGTGGCCAAGTCTCCGAAGGGAAGGGATCATGCTCTGCTTCAGTATGTCACAGTACATGTTGGCATTCATGGTTCCCTCAATGAACTGTAGCTTCCCAGTGCCGGCACCACTCACGCAGCCCCAGACCATGACACTCCCACCACCATGCTTGACTGTAGGCAAGACACACTTGTCTTTGTACTCCTCACCTGGTTGCCACCACACATGCTTGACACCATCTGAACCAAATAAGTTTATGTTGGTTTTATCAGACCACAGGACATGGTTCCAGTAATCCATGTCCTTAGTTTGCTTGCCTTCAGCAAACTGTTTGCGGGCTTTCATGTGCATCATCTTTAGAAGAGGCTTCCTTCTGGGACGACAGCCTTTCAACCTCTGCAGCAATGCTGGCAGCACTTATACATCTGTTTCCTAAAGACAACCTCTGGATATAACGCTGAGCATGTGTACTCAACTTCTTTGGTCGACCATGGCAAGGGCTGTTCTGAGTGGAACCTGTCCTGTTAAACTGCTGTATGGTCTTGGCCACTGTGCTGCAGCTCAGTTTCAGGGTCTTGGCAATATTTTTAATATTTTTATAGCCTAGACCATTTCTTATGTAGAGCAAAAATTCTTGTTTTTTAGATCCTCAGAGAGTTCTTTGCCATGAGGTGCCATGCTGAACTTTCAGTGACCAGTATGAGAGAGTGAGAGCGATAACACCAAATTTAACAAACCTGCTCCCCATTCATACCTGAGACCTTGTAATACTAATGAGTCACATGACACCAGGGAGGGAAAATAGCCGAATTTGGACATTTTCACTTTTGTTGCCAGCGGTTTAGACATTAACCACTTCCCACAAACTGTACATAGGCTAACAGAAGTGGTTGTACCGGGATGATGTAGGGAAGCTGATGTAGTAACCCGGAAGCGACGTCACAACATCACTTCCGGTTTACTCAGCTGCTAACGGCGCCGATTTAAAAAAACTGTCAGTATTCAAAAACACAGAAATCAGCATTTTGAATACTTTGAAGTGCAGTGGAGGGGTTTGGGGTCTTTTAGACCCCCTATCCCTCCATAAAGAGTACCTGTCACTGCCTATTACTGTCACAAGGGATGTTTACATTCCTTGTGATAGCAATAAAAGTGATAGTTTTTTTTTTTTTTTTGTTTTTTTAAAACAGTGCTAAAAATAAAAAATGTAATAAAATAAATAGGAAAAAAAATGTTAAAGCGCCCCTGTTGCCCTGAGCTCATGCACGAAAGAAAACGCATATGTAAGTCGCGCCCACAAATGAAAATGGTGTTGCAACCACACATATCGCTGCGATCACCAGAGCAAGAGCAATAATTCTAGAAAAATACCTCCTCTGTAACTTTAAACTGATAACCGTTAAAAATGTTTAAAACGTCGCCTATGGAGATTTTTAAGTACCGCAGTCTGTCGCCATTCCACGAGTGTACGCAATTTTAAACTGTAACATGTTAGGGAGCTATTTACTTGGCATGACATCATTTTCACAATATACGAAAATATTGGACTAACTTTACTGTTTAGTTTTTTTTTTTTTAAATGCAGTAAAAAAAAATTCTAAAAAATTGCATTTAAAATAATTCTGCGCAAATACCGGGTGACAAAAAATATTGCAAAGACTGCCAATTTATTCTACAGAGTCTTTTCTAATATATATATATATATATATATATATATATATATATATATATATATATATATATATATATATATATATATATATATATATATAAATATATATATATAGTGTTTGGGGGTTACTTTCTAGTAAAAAAAATACTGATTTTAACTTGTAAACAACATGTGTCAGAAATAGGCCTGGTCCTTAAGTGGTTAATGGCTGTGCGTTGAGTTATTTTGAGGGGACAGCAAATTTACAATGTTATACAAGCTGTACACTCACTACTTTACATTGTAGCAAAGTGTAATTTTTTCAGTGTTGTCACATGAAAAGGTATAATAAAATATTTACAAAAATGTGAGGGGTGTACTCACTTTTGTGAGATACTATATATATATATATATATATATATACACATATATATATGTATAGCTCATAAAACACACATCTCTAAAGTCTCAAAATGCCCAACAAGCGAAATCCTATTCATTTCAGTGACCCCTGTTCACATGAGTGTTTTCTTGCCTGAAGCAAAACGCCTGAAGCTCAAAAAAAGTACATGAGCTTCTTTTTTGGCAGATTACAAGTCAATGCCTGCAAAAAACACCTGAAAAACACTTGAAAAAAATCCCCAAAAAACATCTGAAAACAATACGCTCAGGTGTGAATGAAGCCATAGGCCATAGGCTCCATTCACACCTGAGCGTATTGTTTTCAGACATTTTTTGGGGATTTTTTTCAGGCGTTTTTCAGGCATTTTTTGCAGGTGTTTTGGAGGCAGTCATTGACATCTAACAAAAACGCTTGTAATCTGCCAAAAAAGAAGCTCATGTACTTTTTTTTTTTGCTTCAGGCAACAAAACACTCATATGTGAACAGGGGTCATTGAAATTAATAGGATTTCGCTTGTTGGGCTTTTTGAGACTTTGAAATGTGCATTTTAGGAGCTGAAAAACGCTCAGGTGTTCCTAGGAAAACAAAACTAGCTGTGTGCAGGTTCCAGTAATGTCATATGTAGAAGATTGTCGATGTAAAATCCCAATGCATCGCTAACACGTCAGTCTAGATACAAATAGGACCTTGTCTTGTCCCGGCATTACACAATACTGATAGAGTTCAATAAAGGAAATTGTTAAAATAACATTAATTAAAAAAACAAACAATAATAATAATAACAATAATATTAACAATAATATCAATAACAATAAAAAGAAGAAGAACAAACAATACATAATAATGATAATAATACCAATAATTAATAAATCAATAACAATATAGATAGTAAATATGGATGTGCCACAGTTCTATGGAAAAAAATATTAACCTACACTTTGCATTTATGATGACAAAAGCAATCATGATTGGCTGAACAATGATCATAACTCTTATCACCGGTACAAATTACATGGGAACCAGTCTATGTACAATAAGTATCCCTAATGTATGTAAGATTCCCCAGCAAACCCACTTACCGACAATTGAATCATATAGAAACCCAGCAAATGTTAGGAGGATGGAAGTGTAAGAATCACCAGAGCTAAATATGTCCCAAGAAAAAATGTTTAACTGGGTTACTTGGAACGAAATGTTTATATATGTGACAATGAGAGAGGAAGAAATAAAAAAGGGTGAAAGAGAGAGAGAGAGCGAGAAAGAAAGAAAGAAAGAAAGAAAGAAAGAAAGAAAGAAAGAAAGAAAGAAAGAAAGAAAGAAAGAAAGAAAGAAAGAACAAGAGATAGAGGGAGAGAAAGAAAGAAAGAAAGAAAGAAAGAAAGAAAGAAAGAAAGAAAGAAAGAAAGAAAGAAAGAAAGAAAGAAAGAAAGAAAGAAAGAAAGAACAAGAGATAGAGGGAGAGAAAGAAAGAAAGAAAGAAAGAAAGAAAGAAAGAAAGAAAGAAAGAAAGAAAGAAAGAAAGTTGCATCTACAATTTACACCTATACAAATACTAGATATATTTAATCACTCCCTATTGCTGGTGTAATGTGCAGTTACAATGACAATCTACTATGACGAGGCTTTGCAGTCCCCTATATGGATACATATAGCATATATTCTATGCTCATAGTGGGGCACAGGCTAGGCTGGGCTCTGTAGTTCTCCTCCCTGGCACAGTTTTTGTGGGTCCAGCACTAGGTGTGTGGACTGATTGAGCTCTGTGAACCCGTGATTGGAGGGTAAAGTGCAGAGGTTTGTCATGGAAGGAGGAAGCTCTTAAACAATAAAGACTGGAGTATTCTGTGTGATCAGGTCGCTGCCCTCTCCTTATCTCCCTTCACATGCAAATGGTGACAAGGGGGGCTCCATGGGGCGCTGACGTCACCTGCCATTGGTGTGCTCTTACTAATAGAGCCCTGTATAGAGTGAGTGGCGGCCAATGGAGTGACATGTCTAGGAGTGTCTGAGTCGGAGCCGTCCAGGAACAGAGCTGGGAAGGAGCACAGTGCAGAGGGCATGAGTGCAGTATGCAGCTAGCTGGCAACCGGCTGCCACCATGTATGTCAGTTACCTCCGAGGAGATAAGGACGTTGGCATGTACCCTGGATCTATGAGAGGCCACCCTGGGCTCCAGAATTATCCCACTGCCCCCCAATACCCTGATTATGGGGGATACCCAGGACTGAGTTTAGAGTCTGCAGCACCTTCTTCTGGATCTTCACCCTGGATCACACCCTATGGGCCCCCCAGGGACGACTGGTGCCACCCTGCCTACTCATCAGGACATACTCCCATCAACCCTTCACCAGGGGGCAGCCTGGGCTACAGTCCTGTGCCCGACTACCCAACTGGACAGAGCCAAGGGCCACCCTGTGTTGGGGTGCTGCAAGCTGGGCATCAGCCTCCAGTCTCTCCAGGGGTGGCAGAGAGCCACAGGAGGCATCACTATGAGTGGATGAGGAAGCCGGGCACACATGGGAACTCAGGTGAGGCGCAACTCTTATCTCCCTACTATATAGCTCATATATAGATTCTAGAAATCAATGTAATATAGGTGTATTTATTTATTTCTCCATTTACCGAAACAAGTATAAAGCAAATCATAATGGTGTTCTATTACATTGATATATTTTTCAAACATTTTATTTTTATGTCATCTGATTAAGAATCAATTATACTATTATACTTGTAATAAAGACACCTATATTGGATACCTTCAAGTATAGCTTACAATGCTGAAATATATAAAGCAATATATACTGTATGTATGTATGTAGATAGATAGATAGATAGATAGATAGATAGATAGATAGATAGATAGATAGATAGATAGATAGATAGATAGATAGATAGATAGATAGATAGATAGATAGATAGATGATATGCTGCATTGATGGATATATTAATATAAGGATAGATAGAGATACATAGAGGATAGATGGATTGACAGATAGATAGATAGATAAACAGATAGATAAATAGACAGATGATTGATAGATAGATAGATAGATAGATAGATAGATAGATAGATAGATAGATAGATAGATAGATAGATAGATAGATAGATAGATAGATAGATAGATAGATAGATAGATAGATTATATGCGGCGTTGATGGATATATTAATATAAGGATAGATAGAGAAATACATAGAGGATATATGGATAGACAGTTAGATAGATCCATAGATAGATAGATAGATCGATAGATAGATAGATAGATAGATAGATAGATAGATAGATAGATAGATAGATAGATAGATAGATAGATAGATAGATAGATAGATAGATAGATAGATAGATAGATAGATAGATAGATAGATAGATGATATGCTGCATTGATGGACGTATTAATATAAGGATAGATAGAGAGATACATAGAGAATAGATGGATAGACAGATAGATAGATAGATAGATAGATAGATAGATAGATAGATAGATAGATAGATAGATAGATAGATAGATAGATAGATAGATAGATAGATAGATAGATAGATAGATAGATAGATAGATGTGATTTGGTTTTATAGTAATGAGATCCCTCATGCAGTAAATGGATGGATTATATCATGTTGGGTTTTCCAGCTCAGCAGTCTTTGCAGGCTAGTAAAACACTTGAGAAATCGCTTGTCCTGTGCTTATATGGCACTTAAAGATTTTTATAACCAATTAGAATGTCATGAATCGTGGCCCCCACCGTTGACATTAGTTTCTGACTCATTAAGCTGATATGTGTGAGCCAATAAAGCTGAGAGCAGATACTAGCCCGGGAGATTCGGGTTTCAGGCTCTGCCAGGCATGCTCTAGTGCTTGCTGATGATAAAGGTGATGTAAAGAGAGTCATGAAGCGGTTGCTCAGAACACCCACTGACTTATTTCTGGGGACTCCGCTTCTGTCCCCTCCCCATACACCAGCCGCTGGATTCTGGTGACCTGCGATTTGCGCAATTCTGACAGATCGGGAATGGGCGATTGATGTGGTGCCTTTTACATTAGAAAGGCTAAAGTCCATATTTCTGATGTAGATATAATTACCCCGGGCAATGCGAACCTCTGTGATCTTATCAGCTCGCCTATGACATAAATAGGTGTATTGTATTCTGAATAAATTAAGATACTCGTATGGGCGATAAGAGCATTGATTGTATTAACCGAAAGGAACAAAGTATAGAGATGTGCAAGACAATCCAGTAAACAGTGCCATGGTTACGTTTTCAATGGACAAATTAGGGCAGATAGAATTTTAATAACATTAAAAAATTGACGCAACATGCGCCACAATGGTTGCGCCACAATGAAATCAGCATTGTCCCAGCTGCGATAAGAAGTCTCGTTTGATGGTGAAGGTGGGGAGGTGATGGAGTGTGAGGGGCGGTGAAGGGAAAGTTGAGGGCTCGGTGTAAACTTTTCTTTTC
The DNA here is from genome assembly GCF_965119305.1 of Pelophylax lessonae. Taxonomy (NCBI): domain Eukaryota; kingdom Metazoa; phylum Chordata; class Amphibia; order Anura; family Ranidae; genus Pelophylax; species Pelophylax lessonae. The sequence continues at coordinate 630,618,905 of NC_138769.1, read as the reverse complement.
TGATGTCCTCTGAAGAGGCGACAAAGTCAGGCGCCCTCTCCCTTGTCATGGTAATGCCCCCTTGGAGCTGCAGGCTGATTGCAGACAAGAGTGGACAGGCTGGAATTCTCCAGGGACCCATCTGTCATGTGTGCATAGCTTTGATATACACCTTGCATCCCATTGTCTTTCCTGGTGACCGGAAAAGGGCAGACAACATTGCAGTAAATAAAGATTTGTGGCGCAGGCTATGTAGCAATTGGCCTTCCCAATATGTGCCCATCTATAGGGATTGCTTAGACTTGCTAAGAGCAATGTGATCACAGCAATTTAACTATGTATAATGTTATATATACTACACATTATCGTGCTTATTTACAGCATATATATATATATATATATATATATATATATATATATATATATATATATATATATATATATATATATATATATATATATACATATATATATATATATATATATATATATATATATATATATATATATATACTATATTTTTCACACACACACACACACACACACATATATATATAAATTAACCATCCTAATATGTACCTATCTACTGGAAGGGTTAGACCTGCTAAGAGCAACGTGATCAAAGAAATTCTAACTATGTATAATTATATATATATATATATATATACATATATATATATACATATATATATATATATATATATATATATATATATATATATATATATATATATATATATATATATATATATATAATGTAATATGGACTGAGAGAAAGTTATACATAGTAAAGAACACTTCACACTTAAGTATTTTTTTGTGTGTTTTTGTATTTTTACATTTTTATAAAATAGAAATATACATTTTGATAATGTAGGTTTTATATTGTGTTTTGATTAAAAATGCCCTCATCTGAAAAAAAAAAAAAAACTTAAAAAACTGAATGCAAAATATTGCCTTAATTTATTTATTCTTTTAAATTTAAATCCAACACAACCTGTTTACAGTATATATTTCAATATTATAACTGTACTTTTATTTATGGCCTCATACTAGTGGTTGGGAGTAGGGAATTTGTACCCCCCCCCCCCTTTAGATAGTAAGCTCTAAGAGCAGGGCCATCCTGCCCCATCCGTATTGAACAATATTGTTACTGTACTGTATTGTACTTATATTTCTGGCCTCATACTAGTGGGGAGTAGAGAATTTGCATCCCTCCCCCTCCCTTTAGATTGTAAGCTCTACTGTACTGTATTGTACTTATATTTCTGGCCTCATACTAGTGGGGAGTAGAGAATTTGCATCCCTCCCCCTCCCTTTAGATTGTAAGCTCTACTGTACTGTTTTGTACTTATATTTCTGGCCTCATACTAGTGGGGAGTAGAAAATTTGCACCCCTCCCCCTCCCTTTAGATTGTAAGCTCTACTGTACTGTATTGTACTTATCAGCGCTGCATAAACTGTTGGCGCTATATAAATCCTGTATAAGTAATAATAATAATAATAATAATAATAAAAATGGTCCCTATGTGAATACAATTCAATGCCTAATCATGTGCAGGAAATTTGGGAAAAGCACAGGATTTTGCCTAATAAGGATGAAGTAAACACATCTTTCTTTAGTACATCTCTTGTGCATTTCAGTAAAGTATCATATCTACTGGTCTTGCCCTACAGCCAGGTTGGAAAAGTATTTTAATATGATTACTGAAAGCTAGGACAGTAAATACCCTTAGGGGAGTCTGAGACAGAGAAGCTCTATTGAGCCAACAAGAAAATCAGCCATATTTCACTGTCATTTTTCCATACCATCCCATTTGAATATTTTGGGAGGTTATTCAAACTTGTGCCTGAGAAATCGCTGCTTATGTAAATGTAATAGCCAGGGGATGAAAGCTGAGGCCGACATTGGAGGTAATTCAAACAGAGAATGTCTGTGTTCTAAAGGATCCTCTTTGATAAGCTCTGCTTGTAATCCATTGTCTGAAGCTGTGTCCTCCATTCATTAGCACTGCCCAGTTCCCTCTGATCCTGCTTGTCTCTGCACAGGGGGCCTTTGTAGAGCTTTGTTAAGATCTACCTGATGAGAGAGAGCCTGGCAGGCATTAAACACCTTCTAGATCAGATAAGCTGGGTACTAGAAGTTCCTGATAGCACCACAAAGCTGACATGACTGCGATAGGGCAAAAAAAATAAAAAAAAACAGCACAAAATGCCATATAGACCTGACACAGCTACACATAGCTTTGGGGTGACTTGTATTTCTATACAGCTGCATGTAACAACACATTTCCAGAGCTGGCCTTATTACAACATCAATAAAACAAACACACTGATCCCTAATAAAAATAAAACCAACTGCCAATATCTACAAAACACTCATTAATTAAATATATACAACAGTGCATTACTAACAACACAACATTACAAAGACTTTTAATAGATGTGTACAATAGCGCTTTGCTAAATATCATTACTTAGAATAAACAACACATTAATTAAAACGTGTTACATATATACAATAGTGCAATACTAACAACACAAAATTACAAAACCTAATACACGTGTACAATAGCACATTACTATCAATACTTACAATAAACAACACAAAATTACAAAGACTAATGTGTACAATAACACATTACTAAATATCAATTATTACAATAAACAACACAAAATTACAAAGACTAATGTGTACAATAGCACATTACTAAATATCAATACTTACAATAAACAACACAAAATTACAAAGACTAATACATATGTACAATAGCACATTACTAAATATCAATACTTACAATAAACAACACAACATTACAAAGACTAATACATATGTACAATAGCACATTACTAAATATCAATACTTACAATAAACAACACAAAATTACAAAGACTAATACATATGTACAATACCACATTACTAAATATCAATACTTACAATAAACAACACAAAATTACAAAGACTAATACATATGTACAATAGCACATTACTAAATATTAATATTTACAATAAACAACACAAAATTGCAAAAACTAATACATGTGCACAATAGCGCTTTACTTAATATCAATACTTACAATAAACAACACATTAATTAAAGCGTGTTACATATATACAATAGCGCAATACTAACAACACAAAATGACAAAGACTAATACATATGTACAATAGCGTATTACTAAATATCAATACTTGCAATAAACAACACATCATTACAAAGACCAATACAAATATACAATAGTGTATTAGTAAAAACCAATACACACAATAAACAACTCATCAATAAAACGACCAATAAATATTTACAACAGTGCATTACTAAATATCAATACATATATATAATAAACAAAACATAATTAAAAATACTAATAAATATATACAATAGTGCATTCGTAAATATCAATATATACACTAAACAATACATAATTAAAAAGACTAATTGATGTAATAACAAAACAATATACGAGGTTGCTACTAGATAAACAAATATTCCATTTGCTTACAAGACTGTTACATAGCTAAAACACAGTCATCATTAGCTGCTAAAGTAATAAAAGGTAAAAGACTCCTAAGTAAATAAATTATAAAATATAAACAACTGATCACAAGCAATTGATAAGTTTGATTATATTATAGTATATAAACTATAAATGAATACTTCTGAAACATTAACCAATAGATTGCATACAACCTGATCACATTATAATGAATACGCGAAATATACACAGTATACAAATGACTCAACAAAATGTGTTACAACAAAAAGATATATAAATGAATATATGTTATGTGAAATATATAGATTTGTCTATATTATAAGGCGAGAGGATGGAGTTTACTCCAATAGCACCCACCTTAACAACGCAAAATAATTAGAGGATATTTTAGCAATACATATATGAATATTAATTTTAATGATAAACACAGATAAAAAAAAAAAGTAAACAAAGTTTCTATTTACATATTAATTGGATAATTGGAACATTCTCAAACACTTTAGTAAATCAGCCTCAAAATATCTATTTGGGTTAGGAGGCAACCTTTGGGTTCCTAAGATCTGCATGGTAAAATCTATTTCAAATCTCTGCGATCAGTTCCATGTCATTGAAGTGTCCTGTTGCATTCTGGGTAAAAAGAAGGGTCTGCCATGCAGGTACAATTCCATTTATCAGCATGCCTGAGCGGTGCTGTAAATTGTGGTTTTCAGATGTCCTGGGTGCTAATTGGCCCTTTTACAGCACCCATCATATTAACGATGATTAGTTGGAATATGGGTGTCATTTATATGGCTGTGTGGATTGCAGTTTTCTTTAAATAGAACTGCAAACGAGCAATTGCCGCATTTCACATAAATAATGTGTTATTCTAATGAAGTAAATTGAACACTGCATTAATAGAAGGTGAAGTGTCGGGGGAGCACGTGCTGCTGGGACTGGAAGGTGGAGTCCCTGGGACTAACATATCCCATAATCACAGCAAACCATTTATTCACCACTGACAATTTAAAACGCATCAATAAGTTACATCACTATATTTATCATCAGTAATATTAGCATTGCATAGCGCAACAAAATAATACTAGTAATATAAAAAAGATAACTTCTTAATACATTTTCTCCTTCTCCTTCATATTAAATAAAAATAACAAGAATAGGAATTATAACAGCTACTAATACTACTATTTCTCTACTTCATCAGTAGTATTATAAATTAATGCATTGCACCTGTAATAATAATATATCGGTAAAATGGACAATAGTAAATCGTTTTACATTTTTAATTTTAATTTCAGTGCAATTCACAAATTCACAATAAAAGAATGCTGTAAACAATATTATTATTATTATTATTATTATTATACAGGATTTATGTAGTGCAATAGTTTGCGCAGTACTTTACAACATGGGGGCAGACAGTTCAGTTTCAATACAATTCAATACAGGAGAAATCCTAGAGCCCTGCTCCTTAGAGCTTACAATCTAAAAGGGAGGGTCAAGTGATACAAAAGGTAACTGCGGGATGAACTGATGGAGAAAATAAAAGTACAGATGTTAGGTAGAGGCAGGATAGGCTTCGCTGTAGAGATTATTCTTTATTATTAATTCTTATGTTTTTTAATGTAAATATAAAATAAATAAATATAAAAAAAAACATTTAAAAAGAACGAAGAAATGATTAAGTCACTTCGAATATCCAGCATGTTTTTTGTATTTCCCTAATATTTATTAAGCTCCCTTGATAATTCACTGCCTTATTTTTATACCTAGTCTGTGCTCATATCAGGTAACCCAATCGGATTTTAATGGTTGTATTTTTTAATATTACTTATATTAATAATACAGAATTAATTAATTTTTCAAAATTATCTGAGATTTTGCCAGTCTCTGAGTTCGTTTTACACACCCAGTTAGATTCTGGAGAATTTGAAAATTCCCTTAAAAAATTAGTGGTTTCCCCTTTGATTACGATAATATTTTCACTCCATACCCAATCAGATTGTGAGGATTTTTTTTAAATATTTTCTTTCAGAATTTTTGTCATATTTTTTTATAATAAATATTTACCATAATTTGTTTCAGTCAAGACTGTGTTAATTTCAGATAGACAATGAGATTAGGGAATTTTGAAATGCCGACAATCTGTTTGGGTATAGGTAGGTTGGAATAGAAATCAGTGGGGTATTTATTGGGGCATTGCAGGATTAAACAGGGGTCATCAATATGCCATGTTGGTGGTCCAATAATGCTGGCAGGGGTTTTGGCCCATGTGTCATTCTGGGACAGTCTTTAATTAATATTGTGCTCTTGTACAGGAGGGAAGACCCGGACAAAGGACAAGTATCGTGTGGTCTACACGGACCACCAGCGGTTGGAGCTGGAGAAGGAGTTCCACTACAGCAGGTACATCACCATCAGGAGGAAGTCGGAGCTGGCGCTCAATCTGGGGCTCTCTGAAAGACAGGTATGACAATCAGGGAAATGAATGTGGTCTTAATGCACCTGATAAGGGGCTCTGCAGCCACAGCATTAACCATGACCTTTCTTTCCTGTAATGGAAAGCTGACAAGTCCACATTAATCAAGGGGGTCCTGTATGGGATTGTTCTGCATACCAGCACACAAGCAAAAAAATAACTCAATACATTCATTTTGTGAAATGTGACCTCAGTGGCGGCTGCAGAACCTCTCCAATATAAATATATTCAAAGAATCCAGTTAGCACTTACAATTTAAGTAATTTTGTTGAGACTTTTGCAAAGTATATAACTTTTTTACAGGTACCTGAATTATTTGCTAGAGACAAAAGTATTGCAGAAAAGGTTTCTATATTTTGTATCTATTGCCAAAAACCAACTAGGATGTTGGAAAATAAAAAAGAAATATATACATTAGAAAATTCACATTCTATAATGTTAGAATCAAATACAGGAATATAAAATTAAATATTTTCAATGTCTATACTGTTAGAATCAAATACAGGAATAAAAAATTAAATATTTTCAATGTCTATACTGTTAGAATCAAATACAGGAATATAAAATTAAATATTTTCAATTTCTATACTGTTAGAATCAAATATAGGAATATAAAATTAAATATTTTCAATTTCTATACTGTTAGAATCAAATACAGGAATATAAAATTAAATATTTTCAATTTCTATACTGTTAGAATCAAATATAGGAATATAAAATTAAATATTTTCAATGTCTATACTGTTAGAATCAAATACAGGAATATAAAATTAAATATTTTCAATTTCTATACTGTTAGAATCAAATATAGGAATATAAAATTAAATATTTTCAATGTCTATACTGTTAGAATCAAATACAGGAATATAAAATTAAATATTTTCAATGACTATACTGTTAGAATCAAATATAGGAATATAAAATTAAATATTTTCAATTACTATACTGTTAGAATCAAATATAGGAATATAAAATTAAATATTTTCAATTTCTATACTGCTAGGCTGGCCATACACTATACAATTTTCCTTGATCAATTTTCCTTTAGATTTACCAAAACCATATATAATAAGGTCAAACCTAAATACTTTTAATTTTGTATGGAATCAGGCTGGCCCTTGCACTATACAGTCACTCTTAGGTAAATCTAAAGGAAATTGAACAAGAAAATTGTATAGTGTATGGCTAGCCTTAGAATCAAATGAATAAAACAACAGCAATAAAACAAAAAAAAAAAAAAAAAAAAACAAGAACAAAAAAAAAGCTTTTAATTAATTGAAACCCTTCTAGTTGTTAAAGTTAACATGGCCGAAACTGAAGAAAAGGGCGTGTGATGCTTTGTAATACTGATGTTGCTTTTCTGATAACCTGATTAATTAGAATTGCAGTTGTATCTCTGTGATGAGACCGAATTGCCACAATAATTATTATTTTCTTTTCTATTATTATTGTTGTTGTTGTTTTGTATTTTTTTTTTTATTTTTGCCAGAATTTTTTCCAGTGCTTTGTAACAGAGCATGCAAGAGATGTGTATTGGTAAGAAGGCAGAACAAAAATTGAACACAGGGTTACACATATATGAATCTGGAAAGTCCCAGACTGGTATCTGTGCAATCCTAGCATTTACTAGTGTGCCCTAGGGTACTTGTGAGCTGGTGGGCGCTGCTTAGCAACACTCAGCTTTTAGATAACAGCATTATGGCTTGCTAGAAAGTGGGTATTTGCTTTAACCACCAAACATCCTCAGCTCCTGGCACTCACCTATATACTGTGCCCACCATTGCCCATGGATATATAATAGCAGTCTGGAGAAACCAGTGGTTTGAAAGGAATGTTTGTTCACCTAAATACCACTTGTACAAAAGATCTTTTGCACATGATGCTTACAATGTCACAAAAAAAAACAAAAAACCCATAGTCCCAGAATTTATAGTCATATAGAGGTTGATGTTCTAAAACTACAGAGTGCAAAATCTGGTGCCGTTGTGCATGGTAGCCAATCTAATTGTATACAAAAAGACATTATAAAATACATTGCATATCATGCACATAGAGTTAGCCAATAATATCAGAAAACATCTTTAGGGCATCCAGCTGGAAATGCCACAGATATGTAGAAGTAGGGTCAACGCATTTCACGGAAATACCACTTCCTCAGGACCTCGTCCGCCTTACTTGTATTCACATACAACAAAATGTATAGTTAAAACACAAAACCATATATATCTTGGCCAAGTTCCTCCTGCTGAGTCTTTCACACTAAACTGCAGAGCATAGATGTGAACTCGCTACATAGGAAATAACAGGATTTCTACTTGACATGCATTTTCATATAACAAAATGCAAGCATTTTTTCTGCATCAAAATGGACAGGTGTGAATAGGCTAAAGTGATAATAAAGGCTTGGCTTTAACAAAAAAACAAAAAAAAAAAACAAACGTCATACTAACCTGCTCTGTGTAGTTGTTTTGCACAGAGCAGCCCTGATCCTACTCTTCTTGGGTCCCCCGCCAGTGCTCCTGGCCCCTCTCTCCTGCCGAGTGCTGGGGGCACCCGAGCAGGCTCGCTGCTGAGCTGCTGCTCTGTGTGTCTATTCACAAACAGAGCCATGGCTTGGCCCCACCCCCTCTTTCTCCTCATTGGCTCACTGGCTGTGATTGACAGCAGTGGGAGCCAATGGCGTCCACTTCTGTCTCAGCCAATGAAGAGGGAGAGTCCCAGGAGAGCCGAGGCTCTCGTGCACATTTCTGGATCGCGATAGAGCTCAGGTAAATATTAGGGGGGCTGGGGAGACTGCTGCACACAGAGGGTTTTTTTATCTTAATGCATAGAATGCATTAAAAACCTTCTGCCTTTAGAACCACCTAATACTGGTGCCTGTTTTTGTGGAGAGTTTCTCCTGATAGTCTCCAGGCTGAATCATTTAATGGTCTCCGGTCATTTGAGCATGAGTGGGTCACCTGGTAGCCGAGACTGTCAAATGATTCAGCTAGGGTAACTTTGTGAGATCCCTCCACACAACTAGACACTGTTAATTCACATTTGCAACATATTGGGGTGGATTTACTAAAACTTGAGCACTCAGAATCTGGTGCAGCTGTGCATGGTAGCCAATCAGCTTCTAACTTAGGCTTGTTCAGTTAAGCTTTGGCAAGAAATCCTAGAAGTTGATAGGTTTCTATGCAGATCTGTACCACATTTTGCATGCTCCAATTTTTGTAAATAAGCCCCATTGCGTTCAGGACCAATCATCTGCTCTAAATGCAGGTGACCACTGGATGTGCAGATACATATACAAACAGGGTCAGAGAGCCGTGGCTTCTGTCATCCTGTCATTGCTTTGTGCAAGTTTTCATCCTAGCACTTTAAACCACTTCCATACCGCTGAACGTCCCATGATGTCCTGAGCTTTCAGTGGAGATATCTGAATGATGGCTGAATAAAGGCATCAATCAGATATTTTTTTTTCTGCCACGATTTCCTGCACCATAAAAACAATCATAGCAGCAGTTCAGCCACTTGAGTGTTTTTACAGGCAGCGGGAGGGGACGTGTGTTCGGCTGGAAAGCCTAAGATTGTTTTTTTTTTTGTTTGATCTCAGGCTTTCCAGCCTAGAAGTGAGTTGCGGGGTCTTATAGACCCCAGATCTTTAAATAAAGAGGACCTGTCATGCTCTATTCCTATTACAAGTGATGTTTACATTCCTTGTAATAGGAATAAAAGTGATAAAAAAAAAGTAAAGTGAAAATGTAAAAATAAAAATATTAAAATAAAATAAACAAAAAAAAAGGGAAAGTGTAAAAATAAAAATATTAAAAAAATAAACAATTAAAAGAATAAAATAAATTAAAGCGCCCCTGTCCCCTTGTGCTCGCACGCAGAAGCGAACGCATAGGTAGGTTGCATCCGCATATGTAAACGATGTTCAAACCACACATGTGAGGTATCGCCACGAACGTTAGAGCGAGAGCAACGATTCTATCACAAGACTTCCTCTGTAACTCCAAGTAACCTGTAAAGAATTTTAAAGCGTAGCTTATGGAGATTTTTCAAGTTTTGCGCCATTCCACGAGTGGGTGCAATTTTGAAGCGGGACATGTTAGGTATCTATTCACTCAGTGTAACATTTTCTTTCTCATTATACAAAAAAAAATTGGCTAATTTTACTGTTTTGATTTTTTTTAATTCATGAAATTGTTTTTTTTTCCAAATAAATTGCATTTGAAAAATTGCTGCGTAAATACTGTGTGACAAATAATTGCAATGACTCACATTTTATTCCCCAGGGTCTGTGCTAAAAAAATGTATATAATGTTTGGGGGTTCCGAGTAATTTTCTAGCAAAACAATGATAATTTTTACATGTAGGAGAGGAATGCCGGAATTCGCCCGGTATGAAAGCGGCTAAATTAACCCTTAACTTATTCCTATAAAATTAACCATTAACCTTTAAAATAATCCTCAATTTTAACCTTCAGTCTGACTTAAAATAAACCCTGAGATCCTAGCCTAACACTTACATTTTTTGTCCCAAAATATTAGGGCTAGGCTCACATTATGTCAGTTTCCCTACAGCCGTGTTTGCGCAGACACAGGAGCGCAATCATTTGAATGGGTTTCTGTCCAAGCAGGAAATGCAATAAAAGGTCCCTGACCTTTTTCTAAAACTGCAGCCACAGGAAAACTGCATAGTGCTATACGTTTCCTAGTAGGAGAAATTGTGCTGTAGTTTCCAATGTGTGGGGGTGCCTTTAGGAATTATTGACACGCCTGCACATCTGCTAACAGCAGCTCGATTATGCTACAGGTGCTGTTAAGCATGTGATTTCCATGTAGTCCCACACCCGCTTAGGTCTGAACCTAGTCTAATGAATAGTGGAAATATTTTTTTTTACTTTTTTGGTGACAAAAGTTTCCATTAAGCAGAGGTACAAGCAGTGCCGGGACAAGGTCATCCAGTGCCCAGGGCAAGGATGCCAAATTGCGTCCCCCCTTCCCTTAGGTTTAGGGTCAAGGCGCCCCCCCCCCCACCCTGCAATAAACCATTGCGCCCAGGGCAACTGTTCCTCCTGCCCACCCCTTGTCCCGGCCCTGGGTACATGTGGCAAGAGGCACAAAAGTGAAAAGAATCTTGGGACTCTGTTCTAGGTGTACTTTTTAAATGTTAGCTTTTTTAAAGAAGTACATGCTATAATCCTCATGTTTCTATTATGCGGTTAAAACTTCTTGTTCATGTATACATTTTCTGGTGAAAAGAATAAATTCTAATTTATCCGTGTCCAGATTTTTGCTACAATGTGTTTAAATAACATATAAAAAATAAAAGCAAAAGCCACATTGTTTAACTTGGCTGTTCAGTTCAGAGCTTTAAGTCCCAGTTCACACTAAGGCGACCTGTGAGGCGACCTGGTCGCCTGACAGGTCGCCGTAGGTCGCCTCCCATAGGGAAGCTGTGGACCCGTTCTAATAGGAGCAACACAAGTCGCTCCGACTTAGAAAAAGGGTCCGGAGCTTCTTTGGGGCGACCAGGAGGTGACCGCCATAGACTTCAATGTTATGAAGTCCATGGCGGCCGCTCCGAGGTCGCGGCGCGCTGCTCGCACCGCGACCTCCGAGGTCACGGTGCGAAGTAGCGTCGCCCCTATGTGAACGGGGCCTTAATGTGGCAAATTCAACATTTTTTAGTGCTGCTGTTTTAGGCGTTTAGTGCCGATTCACACTAGTGCGATGCCAGACATCGCATGTGCTTTGCACCACATTGCTATGCAGATCCCATGCGATATCTGTGCGATACGATTTACGCTATACAAAATGTATGGCTGAAATCGCATCGCATTCACATCAAAATGGTGCAGGAGCCTTTTTTTGGTTTGCCCAGTGTGCCTAATTTGAAGCCTAATTTGCAGATTGCACATCACAGATGCGACTGTATGGAATGGCACTTTGGGGAGAATTCCTCCATCCAGCTAAGTTGCGTGGATGGGGATATCCATTTTTTAGTCATCTGTGGCCAGCCTTAAGCCTGGTACACTGGTATTAGCCTGTTCACCAGAAACCAGCTGACATTCTGCCCATGTGCACCTCAGCCTGTCCTGCAGAAGCCAACTGAATGGCCGACTGGCATGAAACTGGCATGGTGGATGGTCATGCTATATGGATGCCAATGGCTGCCAGCGCTTATTGGTGTGTTCTGGTGGGGGGAGGGGGGTTGACAGAATACAACAGCTCAGCGAAGGGCGGGGGGTTTGCTGTGCTAACATTGCATAGTTAGTACAGCGAGCTTCTTCTGACCGCCTTCATTTTTTTTTTTCATTCAGCCTGCTGGGTTGAACGAAAAAAAAAAAAAATTATAATGTGTACCAGGCTTTAGGTCTGCTGTTAACTACAGAAAAAAAAATACTTTTTTATAAAGCAACTTTTGTCAACCTTAACCCCTTGGTGCTGGCCCTTTAAGGGGTTTGCTATGCCAGAGGAGGGTCAGGGTTTAAGGCCACGTGACAGCCAATCACGGCGGTCACATGATCAGCAAAACTCCTGATCACAAGTGATGAACAGGAACTTTCCATGCACTGCCAGTCACTGTGCCAGGAGTGGGCAAGACGCGCACTCTCGGCACAGCATTTTTGCCACTAATGCACACAAAGATGCGGCCGCTCGGCACCAATGCCCGGCCGCCGATAGGCCGCATATTTGCGTGCGCTTGGCGCCAAGAGGTTCATAACTTGAAATGACTTTCCACTTTCACTGAACCACTGCCAATAATTACTATATCCACAACTATTCATACATTAGCATGATGGTCAGTGGGGAAAATATTTAATATCTTTGTGGTCACTGGGAAGAATGCCCTCCTCATAGATAGCCAAAAAAATCATTTGTGCAGTGGCTACTATTCTGAGAGACAGAAAGTGCTCATTGCTCAAAGAACCCCTACCAACCTCTGGAGAAATCCTAGGGCTGCATGGAACCCTGGCTTACCAAGGCTGGTATGGGCACACACATTGCAAAGATCTTTTCCATATGCCATCTGCAACATTAGCCTGTATTTCCTACAGTGGTCAGAACATTTCCAAAAAAAGGCCACAACAGCCCAGGTTTGGCTACCTTTACGAGAAGAAAAGAATCCACAGACCTGGCCACTGAGAGATGGTTGTACAAAGATGCACCATTGTATTGTATCCACCATGGTAGAGGTGACCCTTGCAAAAATGATGGGAGCATGCAAACTCCATGCAGCAGAGGATATTAATTCAACAACGTGAATGTAAGGCAGGCCATACATTATACAATTTTCTTTCCTTCAACCACAGGTTGCTCGATTCACTGATCAACATAGTCAGTATTGATGGGGGAATCTCTCCCACAGCACTATTGTGTTCTGCGAGCAGGGAGCATGGGGAGCCTTCCCCAAATGGCAGAATACAATGATCACTGCAGCTGGCTATAGCTGTCCGCAGTGATCGGGTGACAAAAAACCAACAGGCTGGTTGTACTGAAGTTGATTGATGGATAAACTTCAGTACAACCAGCCTGCCCTTAGACAGGTTGAAATTCAGACGGTTCTTGCTGAATCGGCCAAATTTTGATCCATCTATGGCGGGCAATAGTAAACAAAATGAACCTGTATTCACTTTGAATAGCCAATCACGTGTCATTACTTTTGGGATCACTAAAGATGTATAACTTGTACCATTGCTAATTATATGGCTAGAGTAATAATAAGGTAAAAATATGAAGAAAGGTTGGTGTCATGGCCAAAGTATCTGACATATTGTTCACTTTCAGGTGAAGATCTGGTTCCAGAACAGAAGAGCGAAAGAACGAAAGATTACCAAGAAAAGAATCCAGCAGACTCAGACTGGGCAAAATGGACAGGATAACCTGAGCCCAGTGCCCTCCATGGGTCACATGATGTCCCTGTCTGGCACCAATGTGGGTCCAATGACAAATGCCGTCACTCAGTGAAACTTTCACGTTCTTTTTTTCTGACTGTGAAACAGAAGCCCTTCTTCTCCTGACCGGATTGTCAACCTTGGAAATGCGCATCAGATGGTGTGGCGTCTAGCTGACCAATTGTAGGTGGAGCTGTGAAAGAGCCAGAGTGCTGGCAGCTCAATGGAGGACTAAAGGAGACATGGGCATTTTTATGTGTGGACTGTACTTTAGAGCCATATCTGCCCACCTTTGTCAGGGACATAAATCACTAGGACTTTAAAGGTTTGGGACAACAGCTCCAAATTATAGACCTAATAATTGCATATTTGTTTTTTTACATGATATGGACTCTACTCAGGAACTAAACATTACATTCATTTTACTCAAAGAGGTAATTGTTGGAGCTCATTACAACCCCATAATCCCAAGCACTGAATGGGGAAGTTGTTTTTTAAAGTCTAGGGGGTACTTTGACTTTTCTGATACTTCTTATTGGGGTAGGGGGTGACCGCAAATGCTGTGATCAGAGATTTAATGATACTTGTTGTTTTTGTGTTTTGTACAATGTCCCTGCTAATTATTAGCTTGAGTTTAATTTGACAACGTTTTGTATTTTAAATTATTTGAACTTTCGCGGGAGATGAGGAAATAAAACCATTTTTTCTTTAAACTTTTCTTGCTGCAATAAATAAAAATGAGGTAACTTAAGCCCTTTCTGCTTTTGTAAGGAACAAATGCTGGGCAGGCATGATGCTACTTGTGCAACAGTTTGGAAATTCACCGCTGAATAATTGGATGATTTGAGTATCTTCACTCAATAAACTGTAGCTGTGTTCACTTTGATTATCCATTTATGTGCAGAAGAAATAATAAAACAGGAATTTGCTTTTTATATGATTGGATAGTTAAAGCTAATCTTCACTCTTTACTAGGTGAAGATTGGTAAAGTGGAACTTCACTCAACCAATCAACATTGATTATTTTTAATCCTCATGCTGCTGCAATTGGTAAATAGATCGGAAAGTATATCTTATTTACTTGTTTAAAACTTTTTTTTACATTTCTTTGGTTACTTCCTGGTTTCTTGCCTAGGCAAATGATGTCACGCATCCCAGGAGTCTTCAGGAGGGGAGGAGGAGGGGAGAAGGAGGGGTTTTCTCAGCTAAGCACATTCTCTTGTATGCATACTTGAGCTAAGGGCGGGAAGTAAATGCTACATGAATCATGTGCCCTTACTCAGGATGGCCACAACTAGAAATGCTAGGGGCTGATTTTTAAAGTGATTTCCCAACAAAATAAAGCACATGGATAGATGGGGGAGTTTGCTTTGAATAATGGCGTTTTTGATTTTTGGTGCTTAGATGCAGTGAAGATCCGCTTTAAAGCAGAGTTCCGGGCACAAAATCGACCTAATCGATTTTGTGCCCATCCGCTTGCTTTGCTTCACCTGAAAAGGAATTGGATAGTTAGGATTGTTTTTTTTTTTTTTACTTACCTTGTAATTGTAGAAAGAAATACTCACCTTTTGTCACTTCCTCCCTCTGTGGCCTCGGCCCGCGCCATCTCTTCCGGTTTGCAATGATTCCTGGGAGCTGAACGTCATCGCTCCCAGGAATCAATGCGACGGCACCAGCCCCGCTCATCACTTCCGGTGCGACGCCGCATTCCCTGCTAAACAGCTTCTGGGCATGCCCAGAAGCTGTGGAGGAATGCGTCGCCGCGCCGGAAGTGACGAGAGGGGCCGGTGAAGGCGCATTCTGGGAGAAGAAGACGCGGAAGAGGACGCAGAAGAGGATCGCGCCGGCTTCAGCTGCCCACAACAGAGATGGCAACGCTGTGGAAGAAATTTTATAAGTGAGTATTTCTTCTTGCAGGTAAGTGCGACCCGGGACAGATCAGAGGCTAGCCATTGTGGAATGTACTAGCCCTGACTGTCCCGGGGGTATGTTCATTGAAAAAATGTTTTTGTGCCCGGAATTCCGCATTAACAAAAAGGATAGCAAGAGAGCCATACAAAGAAAGGGAACGAAGATCTGCTTTAACTGTGTTCATATATCAGCCTCAATATTTTTATGTTCTTTTCCAGACCCCAGAAAGAGATTCATCTATTCTAGACCCCATAAATAGTTTATTTTGTTTTTGATAAATTCTCATACACAGGGGGGGCTTTGTGCTTTCCCACTAAGGGCTGACATCAGAACATACTGCAGTTGCATGGTAGCAAGCGGCCTGGTTTCTGTGTGTTTTTTTAAACATGTGGTGATTTCAGCCCATTCAAATGAATGTACTGAAATCACACTGCACCTGGATCGCATGTGAATCTACAGAAACGCACAGTGCACACCACACCAGCCCTAATTAAAGGCATGGAAAAATACAGCCAATTAATATATCTGTTTCTATACTCTCTGCTTAGTTACTGCATGTTTAAAACCCCATACAAGATTTGCAATGCTAAATTAATTTCTATTTTTTTAAATTTTCAAATTTCATAAAAAAAAAAAAAATCCCTGGCTTTAAAGGACATTCGTTGTTCAGGCACTTCCTGTTAGTGGATGACAACTGTCTCTTAGGATTGCTCTTGTCATCCTCACAGATTTGGATCAGGTAGACTTTGTTCCTGCTCAAGAGGCCTGAGATAATGTGATCAAAGTCCCTAATCTCACCCATGCTGCTTCCTCTACCAAGAGTCCATGGCTTTTTTTATCCTCCGATGCTGAAAAAGCATTTGACGTAGTCAATTGGAAATTTTTTATCTGTGCTCTTAAAATATATTGGCCAGGGAGCAAATTTCTTAAAAGTGGATTTCTGCTATTTATTCCATCGCTTCAGCGTCTGTAATTTTCTCTGACCCATTCATTAGAAATGGAACCCAATAGGGATGCCCCTTATCGCCCCTACTCTTCATACTATCCCTGGAACCTTTTTTTATGTAGGGTATAGTATAACTGGGCTGTAGGTGGGGAAAGGCCATTAAAAAATCTCCGCTTATGCAGGTGACCTTCTCTTTTCCCGTACAACTTGCTGAATCTCCTCTCAAGAAAATTAGACTTACGGCAAGCTTTCAATCTCTCAAAATTAACTTTCAAAAGCATGGGTGTCCAACCTTTTGGCTTCTCTGGGCCACATTGAGTGTAGAGAAATTTTCCCGGGCCGCATATAAAATATATTCTATAGTTAAGGTATATAAGTAATAAAACGCTGTAGCGCCCCTCCCCCGCTGCCGACCCCCCCCAGCACTAATTTAACACAACTAGAGGATGATCTCTTCTGCCTACAGTTAGTTGGAAGCCGCTGTGGCCGTGCCCCCGACCCGACTTCCTTCCTCCCCAGCAAAAGAAAAAAATTGTCTTGGGGCAGTGGGCCGCATTGCCTGTGGTTCTGGGCCACATGCGTCCCCCGGGCCGCAGGTTGGACATGCCTGTTCAAAAGTCAGAGGCAATGAGAGTTGCACTTCGTCCAAAGATGACTCACATTCTTAAGTTTAACTTTCATTGAGCAGGTGCTTCCTTATGAGGCAGGAGGAAGGTCTATAGCGCCGTGTGACTCCAACACAGACCATCACCATGTTTCACAGTGCTTTCAACCTGGCTCAGGTGCCCAAGGGCTGGGAAACATGAGGAAGGTAAGCATGAGTATGGGGTTGGATTATCAAGATAACCTGTCACCTTGCCATGAAAGTGGCATAATTACTGTAAGGAATAATGCCTCCTGTAGATGTAGTCAGAACTCTTTATTAAATGAGGTAAGTTCTGTGTATAGTTCATTTATGGATTGTCAGGTCTGGGTTTCACAGCACCCTCTACAGGTTTACCAGTACTTGACAAGTATTTTGACCTCTCCTATCTGCTACATAGTTCAGCAGGGCTGACCACACCTGACTCATTGTTTTTCAGCAACTCCCTATCTGCATATTTATTCTTGAAATATTGCTCAGCTTGCAGTGTGCGCAGGCAGGAACTAGTGATATTTAATTACCCTGACTTGTTCTATGTAGATGTTTTTCTACTCCCAGATAATCTATGTTGAGATTAGAAATTAAACAGTGGGGTTGATTTACTAAACCTGGTGCAGCTCTGCATGGTAGCCAATCAGCTTGTTCAATTAACCACTTAAGCCCCGGAAGATTTTACCCCCTTTCTGACCAGGGGGTATTTTGCGATTCGGCACTGCGTGACTTTAACGGACAATTGCGTGGTCGTGCGACGCTGTACCTAAACAAATTTGACGTCCTTTTTTTCCCACAAACAGAGCTTTCTTTTGGTTGTATTTGATCACCTGTGCGAGTTTTTGATCATGCGCTATAATCAAAAAAATTGCGACAATTTTGCAAAAATAACAATATTTTTCACATTTTTTTATAGGAAATTCCCCCCAAAAAATGTAAAAATCAAATTTTTAAAAAATTTTTGGCCAATTTGTTTTCTGCTACCTATGTTTGGTAAAAAAAAATCCCAATAAGCGTATTTTGATTGGTTTGCGCAAAAGTTATTGCGTTTACTAACTAAGGGAAATTTGTCATTTTTGTTGGTTTTTTTTTTTTAACGAGTAATGGCGGCGATCTGCGATTTTTTTTGCGGGACTGCGACATTGCTGGCGGACAGATCAGACCCTTGACTGACATTTTTGACACTTTTGGGGGTACCAGTGACATTACTACAGTAATCAGTGCTATACATATGCACTGTTACTGTAAAAATGACACTGGCAGGTAAGGGGTTAACTTTATTAGAGATGCAGTGACTATGTGTGTCCCTAGGGGCGTGATTCTTACTGTGCAGGGATGTGGCTGTGTGTGTAACAGCACAGATCAACGGTCCTACATAGCAGGACCGTTAGATCAGTGCTTTTACACAGGGGAGAATGACAGACGGCTTTGTTTACATTAGCCGCCTGCCTTTCTCCCTTCACAGCGGACGATCGCGAGTGACCGGCGGACATCGGGTCCGCCGGTCACACGCACGGAGGTGTCCGTGAACGAGCCGAGGCGGCAGCGCGCCTCCGGCGGCGCGCGTTCGCCCGCTATTGGCTCCCAGGCTAGTGATGTACCGGTAGGTCACTTTGCCTGGCCGGGGCTGACCGCCGCAGTATATGTACTTGCGGCGGTCTGCAACCGGTTAAGGTTTGACAAAAAAAAAAAGTGGAAGCTGATTGGTTTCTATGCAGAGCTGCACCAGATTGTGCACTCCCCAGTTTTAGTGAACCAACCCCAATCTAACATACCTAGAAAGTATTGTCCCTGCATACAATACCTGGCACCCGTTCTTCCTGGTACATTTGATCTAATGGTATCCCCATACAGCACAGCGGATGATTGCAAAAAGACTTGTCAATATGTTCCTCAGATTTCAGCAGACTTCCCCACCAAATGTTTTCTCACAAAACATTTAATGGTAAGATTCGATTTTCTTGGCCAACCATTACAGTCCAGGAGACATGGCTCACATTGCAGGTTTCTTCACATCTCAGGGCAAGCATGTACTAATAAAAGGGTATGTGCATTTTAGTCGGGTAAACGGAACCTTTTCACCACTAATTTTGCTGAGTATTTTACTACACTTTGGTAAATAGCCTGTGTCACTTAAAGTGTATTTTGCAGCCAAAATTGGGATAACATTAACCTTATATAACTTTATATGTGTTACTTTGCATAGCATAGCTTAACCACTTTAAGACCAGAAGGATCCTTAATGACCAGGCCCTATTTTGCAATTCGTGCAACGCTGTACCTATAGAAAATGGATGTCCTTTTCCCCACAAATAGAGCTTTCTTTTGGTGGTATTCGATCACCTCTGTGATTTAAATTTTTTGCGCTATAAACAAAAAAAATGACGACAAAAAAACAATATTTTTCACATTCTGCTATATGACATTCTCAAAACAAGAAATAAAAAAATTTAAACTTTTTAACATTTTAGGCCAATTTGTATTCTGCTACATATTTTTGGTAAAAAAAAATCACAATAAGCGTATTTTGATTGGTTTGCGCAAAAGTTATCGCGTCTACTAATTACGGGAAAGATTTATGTAATTTTTATTGTTTTTTTTGCTTTTTACTAGTAATGGCGGCGATCTGCGATTTTTTGCGGGACTGCGACATTGCGGCGGACAGATCGAACCCCTAACTGTCATTTTTGACACTTTTGGGGGTACCAGTGACATTACTACAGTAATCAGTGCTAAAAATAAGAACTGTTACTGTAATAATGACACTGGCAGGGAAGGGGTTAACCTTGTGGGTGATCAATGGCTTAAATGTGAGCCTAGGGGAGTGATTCTAACTGTGTGGGGGCGGGGCTTGTGAAATGACCATAGAGACATGTGATCCTATATAGAAGGATCACATGAGCTCTATTATCATTTCAGGGAGAAGAACGGTCAGCTGTGTTTACAACAGCCGACCGCCCTTCTCTCTCAGCGGGGAGCGATCGCGGGTGTCAGGTGGCAATCAGAGCAGCCTGCCCGCTGCATTGGCTTCCCCCCCCCATATCGGCCCCCTAGCTTCCCGCACGCGATCGACGTAGGTCTACGTCGGTTTGCGTAGGAGAGCCACCCTGCCGCAGTAAAAAGGCGGCGGGTGGTCGGGAAGTGGTTAAAAAAATATTTAAAAAGGGCAGCTTACCTTTTTTAGATGCTCTTTTCTGGACTCGCCAGCAATGAAAAATCCTAGATAGGTCTCTGTGTTTATGAGGAGGCTGGGCAGCCATGTTTGCCATAATTAACTCTGCAGACAGAACTTCATTATCAGTTGTTTCCTGACAAAGGGTTTAGGCTTAGAAACTAGGATTCTTGCTTTGTATGTTAATGAGGACGGACTTGGGACAATTTCACTCTAAAGCCTAGTACACAAGGCCTGAATGTCGGCCGGCATCGCCCAGTTCAATAGAAACCAGCTGACATTCGGCCTGTGTGTACGGCAGCTGGGCCAACAAAAGCCGGCTGTTTGAGCGGTTTCTGTCGAAGGCTCATGACCAAAAAAGGTCTGCCAACCGGCTCCCGATCAGCTCTCTCAGCCAATGGCTAGAAGCGCTGACTGGAGGGTTCTGGTGGCAGTCCCCATTTCAGAACACAATAGAACAGCAGGGGGGATCGCTGTACTAATGTCAGATTGTTAGTACAGCGGCTCCGACCTGAGCTGTCATTTTATTTTGTTCAACTCGCAAAAAAATGGTAGTGTGTGCCACCTTAACCACTTGGTGCCCGCGCTATAGCTGAACGACGGCCACAGCACAGGCTTAAAATGTCGGGAGAGCATACATGGATGTCCTCAGATGCTCAAGCGTCCCCTGCTGTTGCGATTTGGCTGATAACAGATTCGAGTAAAGGGTCAACCCGGGCCCTTTGCCACATGACAGCTGATCACATGATGTAAACAGAAGCCGGTCATTTACTTTTTTCCCCCCTCATGCTGACAGCATAAGGAGAAAAGAATAAAGAAGATTACTGTAGGAGGGACATCTGTCCCACACAGTGACCACCAGTGCTGCTAATTAGTGCCCACCAGTGCTGGGTACCAGTGCCACCTACCAATGCCTATCAGTACTGCTAATCAGTACCCACCAGTGCCACCTATCAGTGCCAATCAGTGCCCATCAGTGCCTCAACATCAGTGCCACCTACAAGTGTCTGTCAGTGCTACCTATCAGTGCTACCTACCAGTGCCCCCTATCAGTGCCATTTAGTGCCGCCTATCAGTGCTGCCTAATAGTGCCTATCAGTGCCACCTATTAGTGTCCATCAGTGCCACCTATCAGTGCCCATCAGTGCAGCATTATCAGTGCCTAGCAGTGCTCATCAGTGCAGCCTCTTAGTGCCCATCAGTGCAGCCTCTTAGTGCCCATCAGTGCAGCCTCATCCGCGCACATCAATGAAAGAGAAAAATTACCTGTTTGGAAAATTTTGTTACAAACTATGAAAACTATTATTTTGTTTTCCAAATTTTTGTCGTTTTTTGTTTGTTTAGCAAAAAATAAAAAACCCAGTGGTGATTAAATGCCACCATAAGAAAGCTATATTTGTGTTAAAAAAAATGATCAAAATTTCATATGGGTATAGTGTAACCTGACCACGCAATTGTCATTCAAAGTGTGACAGTGCTAAAATCTGAAAATTGGGCTGGTCAGGAAGGGGGTATATGTTCTCAGTAGACAAGTGGCTAAAGGAGATCCCCTTTGAGTGACAGGAGTGCAGTTTGTTCTGCACTCCTGTGACCAATTTTCAGGAGAGAGCGATGCTGGACCGACACCTGGCTCAGCTTCTCAGTGAACTGCTGAGAGCCTGAGCTGCCCGCTCCC
Organism: Pelophylax lessonae; assembly: GCF_965119305.1. Classification (NCBI taxonomy): domain Eukaryota; kingdom Metazoa; phylum Chordata; class Amphibia; order Anura; family Ranidae; genus Pelophylax; species Pelophylax lessonae. The sequence continues at coordinate 630,596,723 of NC_138769.1, read as the reverse complement.
CGCCCCTCCACAGCTCAGCGCTCCAATGAGCGAGGAGGGGGCAGAGCAGAGAGTGGTGACTGACAGTCAGCAGCTTTCCGTTCAGGAGCTGTCAGAACCGAGCAATCAGCGGTGTTTGATCACTCGGTTCTCAGTGCAGAGGTGTCGGGGGACAGATGCAGCATCAGACCTAGGTAACATGGGGGAAAAAATCAAACCCATACTTCTCTTTTAGTGACAAATGATCATCCGTTTTTTTTTTTTTCTTTTTTACATACTAGGTTCCTTATCATAAAAGAAGAGGTTACTAAAGAAGGAAAACTGTACTTATTAAATGAAAATCGTATGAGAATTTTTTTTTGTGTTTGTCCCATTGGATAATTTTAGAGGAAAGCTGTGTACTAATGATCAGATTATCGTAGGATCTCTCTAAAAGCTGTATTTTTCCTCCAGTTTACTGATTGTGTGTATGGGCCTTAACATTGTTTAACCACTTCCATAACGCACCATTGTAAAATGTCGGCGGCAGGAAGCTTTTGTCGAGCCGGGCGGACGTCATATGACGGCGGCCCACTCTCGCCGCTACTGCGCGCCGATCAGGGATGAGGCTCGCCCCTCAGACATAGCCCATCCCCGATCAAGGTAAACAGCCAATGAAAATTGGCTGTTTACCACTTGATCGGCTGTGTCAATCACAGCCGATCACATGAGCAACTCCAGCACGAGCCGCTCGTTCTCTCTGCAATGTGCGCCCCCCGGGGGCGCGCAGCGTGGCGATCAGGGACGAGGCTCGTCCCTTGGACTGAGCCCATCCCCGATTTAGGTAAAGAGCCAATGAAATTGGTTTTTTACCACGTGACAGGCTGTCAATCACAGCCGGTCACAGAATGTCAACAGAGAACACGGTAACTAGCTGTTACCGTGTTCTCCTCCTCACACACTGATCCTGTGTGAGGAGGAGATTGTGGTAACAGCTAGTTACCGATTACAGTGCACCCCAAAACACACTGATTGCCCCCCCCCCCAGTAATGAGTACCTGTCACTAGCCCATCAAAGTACCTGTCACTTGCCCATCAAAGTACCTGTCACTAGCCCATCAAAGTACCCGAGTACCTGTCATCAGAGTACCCGAGTACCTGTCATCAAAGTACCCGAGTACCTGTCACCAGCCCATCAGGTACTCTGATGACAGGTACTCGGGTACTCAGGTACTCTGATGACAGGTACTCGGGTACTCTGATGACAGGTACTCGGGTACTTTGAGTACCTGTCATAGGGGTACCTGAGTACCTGTCATCAGAGTACCTGAGTACCTATCATCGGAGTACCCAAGTACCTGTCATCGGAGTACCCAAGTACCTGTCACCAGCCCATCAGGTACTCTAATGACTGGTACTCGGGTACTCTGATGGGCTAGTGACAGGTACTCGGGTACTCTGATGACAGGTACTTGGGTACTCTGATGACAGGTACTCTGGAACTCTGATGGGCTGGTGACAGGTACTCGGGTACTCTGATGGGCTGATGACAGGTACTCGGGTACTCCGATGACAGGTACTCGGGTACTCTGATGACAGATACTTGGGTACTCTGATGACAGGTACTCGGGTACTTTGAGTACCTGTCATCGGAGTACCCGAGTACCTGTCATCGGAGTACCCGAGTACCTGTCTCCAGCCTAGAGTGCCCGAGTACCTATCTGCACCCTATCAGATTTCCCGAGTACCTGTCTCTAGCTCATCAGAATACCCAGGTATCTCCCTGAAGCTCATCAGAGTACCCGAGTACCTTTCTGAAGCCGATTAGTGTACCTGAGTACCTATCTGCAGCCCATCAGAGTACCTGAGTACCTATCTGCAGCCCATGCCTCCTAGATTATGTGTTGGGGTGTTTGCTTTCCAAAATGGGGTAATTTTGTGGGTAATTCCATTGTCCTGGGGTTCCAGGGCCTTCAAAAGTGTGATTGAGTGTAATGAAATGATATATGTAATTTATGCTCCTAGAACACCTGCCGGTACTCCTTGCATGTTGGGCCTCTGTATGTGGCCAGGCTGTGACAAAGTCCCACACATGTAGTATTGCCATACTCAGGAGGAGTAGCAGAATGTATTTTGGGGTGTAATTGCAAGTATGCATATACCGTGTGTGAGAAATAACTTGTTATTATGACAATTTTGTGTGAAAAAAAAAATATTATTTCTTCATTTTACCAAGAATTTTGGGAAAAAATTACAACTTCAATAAACTCACCATGCCTCTTACAAAATACCCAGGAATATCTACTTTCCAAAAAGGGGTCATTTGGGGGGTATTTGAACTGTCCTGACATTTCAGGGCCTCAAGAAATTAGATAGGCTGTCGGTACATCAGATGTGATCAATTTCCAATGATTGGCACCATAGCTTGTAGACTCTATAACTTTCACACAGACTAAATAATAACAATTAATTTGGATTATTTTTACCAAAGATATGTAGAAGTATACATTTTGGCCCAAATTTATGAAAAAAATTTACTTATTTGCAAAATTTTATAATAGAAACTAAAACAAAATGTGTTTTTTTTCAAAATTTTCGCTATTTTTCACTTATATCGCAAAAAATAAAAAACCCAGTGGTGATTAATTACTACAAAAAGAAAGCTCTATTTGTGTGAAAAAAATGATAAAAAATTTGATTGGGTACAGCGTTGTATGACTGAGTAATTATCATTCAAAGTGTGAGAGCGCCGAAAGCTGAAAATTGGTCTGGGCAGGAAGGGGGTGAAACTGCTCTGTATGGAAGTGGTTAAAAATCCTTTCAGTCAGCCATGATACGTCCTCCTGAGAAACATCTAGAAGGTAAGTTATATTGAAAGATTTTTTTTTTTTTTTTAGGCATGCTGTGTGAATGGGAACACATAACATACATATAGTTTGGTTTTCTCAAATCGGATTGCAAAAGTGGAAATATACTTTAAAGTGGAGTTCTGGCCTCAAATACCTTTTTTAACTAAAAATACCCCTATAATACTAATCCATCGCCCTTTACAGAACAGCTATTCTCATACTTACAAGGTGTATAGTATTGGATTTTAGTCAAAATTGCTGTCTGAGCGTGGCCATCTTGGATGTGGGCATCTGAAGCAGCAGTGTAATCTGCTGTGTCCTTCTTCCTGATTCCAGGGACTGTTCTGGGAGTTCTTCCTGATTCCAGCCTCCTGGGAGTGATGACAAACAGCTCCCAGGATGCAATGCAAAGCGGAAGTGATGTCGGTGGCCGCGGCCACAGAGGGGGGAGAAGGAGGAAGTACAATCAAAAATGCCCTGAAAATAAGGTAAGGGACCCCTGAAAAAAATTGAAAATGCCCAATTGTTAATCAGCATAGCGAGCACTCCAGGAATCACTAAAGTTGCAAAATAGGCCGGAACTCCAATTTAATGTTATTCAGAACACACACACACAGTTAAATGAGCCAGTGTGGGGGGCACATATTGTAATGCGCTGTTAATGCATCTTTCCTGTAAGTGTTTCTAATACATTTTATATTGTTATTAGCCACTTGCCCACTGCCCGCCGCAGTTTCACTGTGGCAGGCTGGCTCGGCTGCGCGAATCGAGGTAGGGGTACGTCAGTTCGTGGGAGAGCACCTTGGGACAGCGGGGATGCTGATCCATGGGACTGGCGGCTGTGATTGCCCCGCGACCGCTCCCCGCTGAGAGAGAAGGATGGGCAGCTGTTGTAAACACAGCTGACAGTTGTTCTCTCTGAAATGTTCACAAAGCGCCTGTGATCTTTCTATATAGGATCACGGGTCTCTATGATCATTTCACAAGTCCCTCACCCCACAGTTAGAAAACACTCTCCTAGGCTCACAATTAACCCTTTGATCACCTCTATTTTAACCCCTTCCCTGCCAGTGTCATTATTCCAGTAACAGTGCATATTTTTAGCACTGATTACTGTAGTAATGTCACTGGTCCCCCCAAAAGTATCAAAAATGTTAGTTAGGGGTCCGATCTGTCCGCCGCAATGTCGCAGTCCCGATAAAAATCGCTGATCACCGCCATTACTAGTAAAAAAATAAAAATAAATAAAAATGACATAAATCTTTTCCCTAGTTTGTAGTCGCAATAACTTTTGCGCAAACTACACTTATTGGGATTTTTTTACCAAAAATATGTAGCAGAATACAAATTGGCCTAAAAGGATGAAATATTTTGATTTTTAAATTTCTTTGGGAATGTTATATAGCAGAAGGTGAAAAAATATGTTTTTCGGAACATATCGCTATTTTTTTGTTTATAGCGCAAAAAATAAGGCGATCAAATACCTCCAAAAGAAAGCTCTATTTGTGGGGAAAAAGGACATCAATTTTTTTTTGGTACAGTGTTGCACGACTGCGCAATTTTCTGTTAAAGTAACACAGTGCCGAATCGCAAAAAAAAAATGGCCTGGTCATTAAGGGGTCAAATCCTTTTGGTCCAGAACTGGTTAATAAATATAAATGCACTATTTGGAGTACCTCTGTGGTTTGTTCAAGGCTAATACTTGTTGGTCCCTGGAAAGTGTCATCTGGGCATAGTTATAAGGAGTAAAAAGATGGTGAATGTGGCGTTCGAAGGGGGAGTACGTGAACGCAGACACTGGAGTGGAAACTGCACTTTGATATCAGCAGTAAGCACAAAGACACTTTTTTGGCATGATATAAGCACCTTAATTACCTTTTATGTTGCACATACTCTGCCTGGCCAAAAAAAAGTCGCCACCTGGAATTAACTAGGCAACTAACTACACTAAGCATGCAGTAACTGTCCTATTGGATAGTTACTGCATGTGCCCAACGAATGAGGTCAGCTGACTACCTGAATATACTGAATGGCCAGGTTATTCCATCAATGGATTTTTTCTTCCCTGATGGCACGGGCATATTCCAAGATGACAATGCCAGGATTCATCTGGCTCAAATTGTGAAAGAGTGGTTCAGGGAACATGAGACATCATTTTCATACATGGATTGGCCACCACAGAGTCCAGACCTTAACCACATTGAGAATCTTTGGGATGTACTGGAGAAGGCTTTGCGCAGTGGTCCGACTCTCCCATCATCAATACAAGATCTTGGTGAAAAATAAATGCAACACTGGACGGAAATAAATCTTGTGACATTGCAGAAGTTTATCGAAACAACGCCACTGCGAATGCATGCCGTAAAAAAAGCCAACAAAATGTTAGAGTGTGTGACCTTTTTTTTTGGTGGTGACTTTTTTTTTTTTTGGCCTGGCAGTGTATAAACCCATATGAACTTTATATTCTTCACTAAGCACTTTAAATGTATGAGTTGCACATGTACTGTAAAGGGGAGCATTTATATGTATTTACATATGTAATGCATTGTATTGTATTTATGATAGACGCATTGTAGTGATATTGTTTTTGCAGATATTAAGTTGGAGGAGGTGTATTATAGTGCTTAAACTGTTTTCAGATATTTCGCAATTTGCACGTTGTTTTTTGCAGTAGTATTGTACTATTGAATACACCACATTTGAGCATTTAGGAGGGAGGTGTATTGTAGCGCCACACCAATATATTACATTTTGAAAATAGAAAAAATTGTTTGGAGAGTTGGGGTTAAGTGCTTTTTACGATGCCATCCTCAGACATTACACAATTTGTATAAAATCAAACAAATTTATTAACATGTACAAAAAGCAAAAACAAAGTATCAATTTTAAAATCACAAAAACACATTCAAAGTGCATAAAAGGGTCCCTCTATGTAGTCCCTTACACCTTTCCAGAAGGATGCCAACCGAGAACAACCTCCGAAAGAGATGAAGGTATAGACGTGCAAACTCTTAACATGTTTCGCAGTTGCCCGCTTCTTCAGGAGAGAAAGGCTACAAAAGAGGAGGACCAAACACTATAAATGGTAATAGAGAGCATAAGTACATAATATGTTATTCAATTGGTGACATTAAACTGCATATTCTGTAAGTATTCCAAAAGAAATATGTAAGGATATTTACCTCAGGAATTGAGTCAACCCAATCAGCAGACCAGAAGAGGCATGAGGTCAAAGCCCCCGGGCGCGCATGGGAGCAGATCGAGGGGACCCCTGCAGATGCTAGATATAATGCAATTTATTATGGTATTTGATAATAAAAGAAAATGGCAATGCACTATTGACGTACAGCACCATGCATGACATAAAATACATACCATGATGGCATACAAAAAGAGGGTCGCAAACTAAATAGGCGGAGGGTTGGATGGACCTCAGATGGATCTTGAGATCTTAAACAAGGATTTATATCAAAATGAGAATATCTCACTTAATTTCCACAGATTTAGTGGTGTATAGGTTGCAACAATAAGGTATTTTAAAGGGAGAAGGATATATAGAAAAATATACTAATTCCCAAACCAGACATATAAAGACCTTCATATGTCTAATTTGGGAATTAGTACAGTTTTCTATAAATCCTTTTCCTTCCAGGTGTCAACATGTAGCATTAAGACACAAGGGGGGGGGGGGGGGAGCTACTAGGTTCAGGCCTGGTCACTGACCTGCGTTACAACAGGGAAAATATATACCTGTGCTCAAATCCCAATAGCATGTACATGAACTATCAGGTGCTAATATGGTGTGACCACATATTACCACTACAAATTCTAGATGCGCCCTCTGCACACTGCTATACACCCTTTCCAGCAAACCATGCAATGAAAAACAGGGATTTTTAGTTCACACAATTGCAATACATGCTTAAGCTGGCCAACTGCGTCAAAGTAATCCCTCTTATGGCCATGTATATCTTTTCTCTGTTGTAACACAAGTCAGTGACCAGGCCGGAACCTAATAGCTCTCTCCCACCCCCACCTTGTGTCTTTATGACCCAGGTTGGCACAATGTTCACCGTAGCATTTGCAGTGGCAAAGCAGTGTAGGACTGGCCATAGGAGGGATTACTTTGCTGCAATTGGCCAGCTTAAGCATGTTTTGCAATATGTGTTATCTAAAAATCCCTGTTTTTCAGTGCATAGTTTGCTGGAAACAGTGCATAGAAGTGTGCAGAGGGTCCATCCAGAATTTGTGGTGTTATTATGTGGTCACACCCCTTTAGCACTTGATCGTTTAAATACATGTACAAGCTATTGGGATTTGAGTACAGGTATATATTTTCTCTGTTACAATTTTTTATTTCACACAATATTTGCACAGCAGTTTTTGAAACGCAAATTTTTAAGAAATATACACTTTATTGAATTTTAGTGAACACAAACACAATCTAATAGCCAATTTGGTAAAATATAAAAGATGATGTTACAGTGAGAAAATAGATACCAAACATGCCATGCCACATAACAAAACACACATAAGATAACACGGCATGTGTAAAAGTGATCCAGCGGCTGTATAGCCACTCAGATCACTTTTACATGAAAGAGAATTGCCGCCTGAAAAGAACAGTAGCGGAATCATGATTGTAATCTCAGCCATGATCCCAGTATATCCACTTCGATATGAAGCCATAGATATACACAAGGCGGTATTGAGAGGTGGTTAAATTCCCACCACTGAATACACTATCTGCATGGAGGTTGTATGTTCTCCTTGTGTTTGAGTTTCCACCAGCTGTTTCAGTTTCCTGCCTCAACTCTCGCAATTGATCATTGTTCTCCTAGTGCACATGTTTAATTCTGTGTCAGGATAGTGACACATCCAGTCACATTCTTCTGGGGCAGAGACTGACACATCTGGCTCATTATCCTTAGGGGTGTGCTCAGACAGGGTGAGGGGAGGAAGCTGGAGAACTTGATGAAAACTCAGAAAAAAACAAGAAAATAGGTTGGGATTTTTAAAGTGGTTGTAAAGGCAGAAGGTTTTTTTTTTTTTTTTACCTTTATGCATTCTACGCATTAGGATAAAAAGCCTTCTGTGTGCAGCAGTCCCCCTCAGCCTCCGTAAAACTTATCTGAGGTCCATGTAGATCCAGCAATTTTGCAGCAGTGTTTTAGCTGCCCGGGACCCCACTCCTTGATGGCTGAGACAGCAGCATGGTGCCATTGGCCCCCGCGGCTGTCCATCAAAGTCAGTCAGCCAATGAACAGAGAAAGGGGGTGGGGTTGGGTGTCTGAATGGACACATGGAGCTGTGGCTCAGCTTGGGTGTTCTTATAGCAAGCTGCTTGCTGTGGGGGCACTCAACAAGAGGGAGGGGCCAGGGTCACCGAAGAGGGACCCAAGAAGAGGAAAACACTGCGCAATGCAGGTAAGTATAGCATGTTTGTTATTTTTACCCAAAAAAAACGAGACTTTAGTATCACATTAAGGTGCTATTTGAGTCCTCAGACAAAAATGATATATAGAAACAATTACATTTATTTGTACAAAAATTAAAATCTATACACATATAGGTACATTACATATATATAACAGGGATTTTGACCATGTCTTGTTATACTGTATTCTAAGCGTATTAATATCTGCTACATGTTTCATCAAAATGGCTTCTTCAGGAAGGATTTAAGTGCAAATAACACAACATGGCTCCCAAAGGTTGCACCTAGATGGTGTTAAGGGCCAGGATGTAAAGAAGAGATAAATATCCCCAGGAGTCAAAGGGTGCAGCACCACACCCCGGGGCCCAGAGATGGAACCCCAAATCCCCTGCTCCCACTCGCCCAGGCTTTGAGACAGTCGTAGAAGGGGCACAAACGACACGGGACAATGTTAGATTAAAAACAATTTTGTGGTAAATGTGCCTGAAAAGATGATGACACCCCAAAACGATGTTAGCTCCACGTGGAGAGGCTTCCCAGGCCCTGGCCTCTTGGAGAAAACCCACACTAACTAATTTAATGTTCTTACCTTAACCATCCAATCTTGCACACAGTTGGGTCAGGTAGGTCTGCATAAGGTATGTGCATACACAAACTGCCCATATAGGTTTGTGTGGCTATATGTTCTATGGTGACCATACAAACTTTCATTATGTTTTCAAGTTGTGGAAGGACACCAGAGTGCACAGCCTCACAATCACATGTGGTCAATTTGTGAAGGATTTGGTTGTATGGCATCAAATGTGCCAGTCCAACTTTAACATGTATGGGCAGCTTAGATGTAGGGCACCTCATGCAGACCCAGGCCTCTACTAAGCTGACCATTACTCCCTCTGTTGCTATGTGTTGCTGTGTGACTAACGACTGTCAATAAACTGGCTGGCGGCAATGTGGAGCACAAGGTTTGTTTGCATAGTGGTTAGAGGTTCAAAAGTCAGCATTGTTCCGCAGCAACGGATTACATGTTCAGCCACCTCAGCAAGAATGAAATACTTGTTACCTGAGAACTCAATCACACATGTGGGAGCTATGTACTATGATCAGTTATTGGAAAAAAGACGACCTGAGCTAATAAGCTCTCTGATCACACAACGAAATCTAACATAAACCAAGATACCTGAAGACTGATACAGGCCACAGACACAACGATCTTTAACCGATTGTAGACCCCACTGCTGGTTAATGTAAAAAAGATTTTTATTGATCATTACAAGTTTTATTGATAATCAGGTTTCACTTTTAATCAGCTAGCCTTTTACATTGATATGTAAAAAATATACCGAAATGTTCAAATAAACTCTGTGCTATCAAAAGTGTTTTTTTAACCATTAAAATTACACTAAAATAAAAATTATATTCAAGTATGTATTCTCAGAGCAAAAAAGGTCCCTTCTGTTGCTCTCAGCCTCCTCCAGATCCCCAAATTCCTTTTTTTGCTGCTGTGCTCTGAATTCCAATTAGGGGGTGGCTATGTGCATTCTCCATGGTCCCACTCTATGCAAGAAAGTAGCCACCCTCTCTTGTTCGCTCCTGAGATGGACCAGGAACTATGGACTATGGCAGTGATGGCGAACCTTGGCACCCCAGATGTTTTGGATCTACAATTCCCATGATGCTCATACACTCTGCAGTGTAGTTGAGCATCATGGGAAATGTAGTTCCAAAACATCTGGGGTGCCAAGGTTCGCCATCACTGGACTATGGGATCTGTAGTGTGCATGGAGCAGTGCACATGACTACAACTAACATGCACTGCACATTCCAGATGTGGGGTGGTTGAGACGCGGCCCCCATTCTGATGAATTGGTCACATTCAGCATGTGGCACTGCCTGGCAAACACAACGAGGGGATAATTAAGCATCACAGCCACAGCATGTGTACAGCCTCATCCTTCACCTTTGCAGCTTAATGGGAGGGGGGCGGTCAGAGGGGTGGGGTAGTAAAATTGCAGCTTAAAGCGATAGTAAACTCATCCAAGAAAAAAAAAAACCTGCAAGACAAAGGCATAATGAGCTAGTACTAGCTCATTATGAAACACTTACCTTAGAACGAAGCCCCGACACAGACCCCCGGACATCACTGTGGGCGCTGACATGATCCCTCTGCGTCTCTTCCGGGTTAGGCGGCTCCGGCGCTGTGATTGGCCGGAACCGCGATGACGTCACTCCCGCGCATGCGCACGTGAGTAATTTTCCGGCAATTCCCGGCAAGGAACTCTGAAGGTCCCCCAGACCTTCAGAGCGAATGCGCCGCACTAGTCAGCGGCTTCATGCAGTGGTAATATCTCCTAAACCGTGCAGGTTTAGGAGATATTAATTGTAACTACAGGCAAGCCTTATTATAGGCTTACCTGTAGTTAAAAGTGAAAAAAAGCGGGATACTACCGCTTTAACTGCAAGTCTAAACATAACCTAAAAAACTATTTCATGAAAAGTAGATTACAGGGTCATTAAGTAGTAAATGTGTATTGCTTATTTTTGGAGAATAAAGATCTTATTTAGGTCATTTTAAGACTGATCAGTCATCAATCATAACTAACTTTTTAGGCCACATTCACATCTAGGCATTCCAGAAATGTGGGCAGAAAAGCCTGATTCTGGTTGCATTTTCAGAAATTAGCTAAACATGTGGAATGGCTCCCCAAATGCAGATAGGAGTCCCGTGTTTTGTCGCACAATAAAAAGCATTAAAAAGGCATCAAAATGCAGAACTCAACATATGCTTGGCTCAGTGCCAAAAAAAGCTACTGGAGCTACTTTGTCGGATCAATATGAATGGACACTTAGGGAAGTCAAATGAAGCGAATGGGCTTTCCTATGCTGTCATGAGACAAACATGTCAAAAACGTGGTAAAAACATTTTGACGGTTTGCATCGTGCAGGCGTGAATGGGTCCTAAAGCAAACAAATTGATTGAAAAGGGTTTTCGTTGTGTATGGCACTTGGCTGGCAGGGCTGTGCCACTTTTATTGTTGCGTATCCCAGTAAATCATGAAGATCAATACCTTTAGGATGAAACGTTGGTGTTATGTTTGGAGGTAGACAATAGAAAGTTAGAGGTAAAAACCTGAACTGCTGAGCCTACATCCCAATGACATGGAAAGGAACAAGAAGAGAAAAACCCTCCGTGGGACTTTAGGGGCTCTGGTATGGTAATAATGTCTAATACAATCTCAAATAGCTAAAAAATATATACATTTTATTTAACACAAAAAATGAAAATAACACATACAGTGTAATACATGCTAAAACTAATACGGTTGTGACAGTGAAAGCGCATACAGTATACTGTTACTAAAAGAAGCAACAATCACATGCAGCCCAACCCCTAAGGATGGGGGGTTGGTAAGGGCTGACGCGTTTCGTATAACAGGAGGATAGTTCAATCTCCTTCAAGAGTACAGGTGATTATAGCATATTCTGTAAGTATACATATAAAGCAATAAGTTTAGTACACTTGTACATGGTTTACAATAACAATAAAGATGGATCAATCCAGAAAAGACTGATCTCATGCACTGTATGCAAGGAATGCACGCACAACCGAGGATAAAAAATGATGATCAGAAAGATCGTGTTACATAACCCTCACGAAGAGCCAAAGGGAGCACCCGTCAACAAAGACCAAAGGTATTGCAATTGAACAGACAAGGAGTCACTGCTCAAGGTGGTGTAATTGCCTGATGGCTCACACCGGTGCTTGCCCCGGCTCGCCTCCGTGAAAACTTGATAAAAGAAAAGGAATTGGCAGCACTCCAGGTTGAGTCAAAATCCAGGTTTATTGACTGGACATCCAAATATGACAATCGTGACAAGGTAGACGCGTTTCACACACTGACTGTGTGCTTAATCATTACCTATAATGAATAATTAATTAATAATGATTAAGCACACAGTCAGTGTGTGAAACGCGTCTACCTTGTCACGATTGTCATATTTGGATGTCCAGTCAATAAACCTGGATTTTGACTCAACCTGGAGTGCTGCCAATTCCTTTTCTTTTATCAAAGACCAAAGGTACATGTGAAGTCTGACACACAGGGTCGGCCAGTGTCCAAAGCAGAGAGGCAGTATCACTGGGAAGGATGCTGCATGGACACAGCCTAGGGAATGTAGTACAAATGAGGATTTCATATATGAGACCTAGGAGTATATGTATGTATTGAATAGATAAGATAAGCTCAATCAAGTATAATTGAATTTTTTCAAAATTGTTTTATTATTATTATATATATATATATATATATATATATATATATATATATATTGGACTAAATAACTCCTAAATAGGGACAAAAATATATAAAATGCAATGATTCTATTGGTATGCCAATATCCCAAATAGAAAATGTATGGCACCCAATTAACAAGTCAAGGATTTACCAACTGATCAATGCTAAAATGTGTATGTGTATGTTTAGAGGTAATGTTTCAGAATGATGGCATAGCACTATGAAAGCTTAATGATAAACAATGTTACCCATAGGTGTAAAATCTATTTCCCTCCTGTCTCTCATTTAGGAATTAAATCCCTCTGTCCCCATTTCAATCTGACTTATTACCTGCTATAAAAATAAGAAAAATGCTGAATCTGCAGCACTGGATTCAAGCAAATGTAGAAGACTTGGACAATCTGAGAAGTTGGTACAATAGCTCTACTACTGCAGGCGATTTTCTTGGGCGATTTTCTTTCCAGCACGGAAAATTGCTCAATTCCCCCATCAACACAGTGATTGTTGATGGGGGATTCCCTCCAGCAGAGCCAGTGTGTTCTCCCGGTAGGGGAGGCGTATCGAGCCGATCCCGCCAGGAGAAATCAGTGATTACTGCTAGCAGTTATAATAATCGCATGTAAGATCCAACAGGCTGGTTGTACCCAAGTTGATCAATGGGTACATTAAACAAAGCAATCCCCCATAGGAATTGGGGCTTTAAGGGTAGGCAAGACACCAAAGAAGTAAAAATTATCCAATTTTATTAGACCATGTTAAAACATAAACAATAGACAATTTCACATATTTGATAAAAACAGAGGATAACAAAGCACATATACTTATGGAAGTAAAAATTTAATATAAATCCTATGGTAGTTGAACATCATGTGTAGGTATAGTCTCCATATCACCCGACACGTTTCAGGTTCATATCCTTTCATCAGGGGTGTATGATAAGGAGATTACATATGTTCATTTGTTTCTGGTAATGAAAAATAACATTATAGTACACATCATCAAAAGTCACATGTTATATCAAAAAAGAAAGTCATCTGTTGGAATCCATAATGGTACCTACCAAATGAGGTGAAGAAGGAATTGTAACTGTTGGAGGAAGGGAAAGGTTCAGATGTAGCCCCCACTGGGTTCGGATGCAATGACAGGGGGGAAGGAGGGGAGAAAATGGAAAAAGCGGCCTGGGCCAATGTCCCGAATGCTTTCTCGAAGGTCCCTCACAGCAAAGTAGGCTGCTGATGTATATTAAATTGCTGGTAAAGGCAATAAAAATCGTATGTTAACTAGTGTCATAGCTTGATAGTGCATATCATATCTCTAATAGGTGTATACATCACAGAGGGGCCTGTAGTTACCTTGTATGCAAAACCACAAAGGATGAATAAGAGTATTATGAATGAAGTGTACAGGAGATACATATTACATAACTCCCAAAATCCTGTAAGGATCCAGTCCTATAAGGTCCCAGAAATCACTGTCCCAGGTGTGGTTCTAAATAAATAAGTATCAGAAAAAAAGGAGATGATAAGCCATAGATCCCCCATAAATCAAGCAGAATTTAGCCCCTTCTAAAAGAGACTTGTCTTGTAATGCCTTGTATGATGTTCGTCATACCCTCGGGTCCTGCTCACGTCAGGCAGGACCGAGGGATATATACTGTATATGGCGCCCGAACATGCCAAAATGGGTACATTCAGTCTGCCCAAACCTGGTTCAAATCTCGGCCAGTCCCTGCTGAACTGTCTGAGATTCCAACAGTCTATGGCCATCTTTAGGTAGGATATTTTACAGACTTATAGGACTTTTAAACAAATAATTGCACCTCTCCTATTTCTAGCCTCCACCTTTAACCACTTTAAGACCAGAAGATTTTCCTGCTTAATGACCAGGCCCTATTTTGCGACTCGGCACTGCTTTTATTTAACGAACAATTACGCAGTCGTGCGACACTGTACCCAAACGACATTTTGCGCTATAAACAAAAAAAGAGCAACAATTTTGAAAAAAAAAAAAAATAATTTTTTACATACAATTTTTTACATGAAAATATTTTTCACATTCTGCTACATAAAATTCCCACCCCCCCCCCAAAAAAAAATAAAAAAATCTAAATTTTTTTAACATTTTAGGTCAAATTTGTTTTCTGCTACATATTTTTGGTAAAAAAAAATCGCAATAAGCGTATTTTGATTGGGTTGCGCAAAAGTTATTGCGTTTACTAACTATGGGAAAGATTTATGTCATTTTTATTGTTTTTTTTTTTACTAATAATGGCGGCGATCTGCGATTTTTTGCGGGACTGCGACATTGCGACAGACAGATCGGACCCCTAACTGACATTTTTGGGGGTACCAGTGACATTACTACAGTAATCAGTGCTAGAAATATGCACTGTTACTGTAATAATGCCATTGGCAGGGAAGGGGTTAATACTATTGGTGATCAAGGGGTTAAATATAAGCCTAGGGGAGTGATTCTAACTGTGGGGGGGTTGGGCTTTTGAAATGATCATAGAGACCTGTGATCCTATATAAGAGGATCGCATGGTCTCTGTGATCATTGCAGGGAGAAGTACGGACGGCTGTGTTTACATCAGCCGTCCGTCCTTCTCTGTCAGCGGGGAGAGATCGCTGGTGTCAGGCAGCAATCGGAGCCGCCTGACACCCACACTGGCTTCCCTGTTGATGATCGGGGGGTGGGAGCGCATTCGCCCCCTAGTGGCCTCCCAGGCAGATGACGCATATTAACGTGATTTTGCCTGGGAGAGCCTCACTGCCGTTGTAAATAGGCAGTGCAGCGACGGCAAGTGGTTAAAGTAGTTCTAAAGGCATATGGATTTTTTTTTAACCTTAATGCATTTGAACAGATCAAATTTTGGATGATTCCTGTTGAAATGCATTCCATGGGTGATCCCATTTGCACCAGCCACGTTGGCAAAGATCGGCCAAAAGAAGCGAACACCCCTTGCATCCAATCAGATGCAGTCATTGTTCAGGTATTCTGACAGCCGCAAGTGCCAGTTGTCAGGATGCAACAGTTGGCATTGCAGATTTGTTGCATTCACTCTGTTTAGTATGAATGGGTGAATCAAGTGATTGCTCTTGTTTTTATCAAGTATGGCCAGCTTAAGATCCCCTTCAGAACTTTGCATTGTGGTAACTCACAGAACTATGCGCCGTGCCATTTCTTTAGAATGGAACCCCAACCCACAAGTACAGTAGGTGTCAATGGACCCACTCCGCAGTGCATCACAATGAACATGCCATGTGTTGTGTTGTGGTGCCTTTAAAAAATGCAATCTTGTTTTTTGGTCCTTTGCAGTGTAATAACAGCCCATTCAAAGTGAATATACTGGTTTACAGGACATTCAATTAAAGTTTAATTGTTTGAAAATGCACAGCGCATAGTCAGTAAAATCTCAGCTCCAGCCAAGAAAAGTCTACATTTCTGCAGTCAGAGGGAGGCCTCAGGTACTGACTCAGAATTAGAATTTGTACTTATTGCCCCATAGAGTCAGGCAGGTGTGATAATATGCAGGCTTGTAACTTGCAAATGACAAGCTCCAGGGTTAAAGGTCTTCCACTATAAGATTTTTGGTTAATAAATAGCACTTGTCGTGTGACTGACAGGTTAGCATGCAAAAGTGTGAGAAGCAGATGGGAATTTAACCCATAAAGTGTAGAGGTTTTATTAGTCCCACTATCTAATTCCTGCATTCAGCGTATTTCTTCATAGCCTCTAATGTGTGTATTTTTAGATTATAATGTGAACCTGTAGTTAGGATATCATACAAAAAATTTAATTCAACTCAATTGATGTTTAAGAAAATTGAAGAATCCATAATATACAGCCATCATGTAACCAACCACTCCATAATGAGACAATTTTTTTTTTTTAGCCCACAAAACTACAATACAAAAAATAGACAGATATCTAGGTGTCATTTTTTAATGTACAGTATTTAGAACAGATACGCTTATTTTGTTCAGTGTTCAATGTATCAATTTTATTTTTTATCTATTTGATTAATATTTGTCTCCTGTCGCTTTACTTTTCTTGTCTTTTATCTTCTTATCTTGTGTATTTGTTGGTACCTCAGGCCAAAGGGGTGGGAGTTTTATGGCAAGTAATTCATAATATCAAATATATTCAAAGAATATTTGTTTTTATAGAAAGAAAAAATATATTTACATAAAATTCATATTTTCCAAAATATATGCATTAGTTTTGTGCTGGGTTATAGACCCAGGGTGAGTACGTGAAAAAGAGATGAAGGTATTGTGACATGTGTCATTTGTGACAATGATGGAATATTTTATCTGTTTCTAGGTATACCTAGAAATCTGATGTACCAATGGCTAATCCAAGGTATATCTAACATAAATAATTAATGTACTACATCTTTATTATTACAGAAACAGTGACAAAAACGCATAATCCTTGATAAAGGCTTTTTTATAAGCCGAAACGCGTAGGATACGCACCAGGAATCATCTCTGGAAAATTCCAAGCCACAAGCATGGAAATACAGAGATAAAATATTCCAACATTTTCACAAATGACACGTCACAATACCTTCATCTCTTTTTCACGTACTCATCCTGGGTCTATAACCCAGCACAAAACAAATGCATATATTTTGGAAAATATGAATTTTATGTAAATATATATTTTTTTCTATAAAAATAAATATTCTTTGATTATATTTGATATTATGAATTACTTGCCATAAAAGTCCCACCCCTTTGGACTAAGGTACCAACAAATACACATGAACTCCATTCGGGACGAAGGCAAACACTACTGATTTTTACCTAGATCTAAAACAAACCCCTTATCTTCTTATCTTTGCTTTCTGTAATAAAATAAAGAAGACGATGAGGGGAAGTTTTTTTGGTAGAAGAACAGTTTTAGGATAGTTAGAAGAAGCTTTCATAAACCTAAGGAGCCATTTTAAACCTACTCTTAAAATCTGCACTCTTAAAAGCCACCCTAATTGAACAAATAGGTTGCATTTACCAAAGTAGTGAAATTTTGTCAAAATCTTTCCATTTTTAATTTCCCATAAATTTTCAAAATTCATCAAGATTTCAAATTTTTCATCTTTGCACATCTATGACCAGTCCCTGATCTTGCCTTTTGAGTCTGGATTGTGTGACAATCCAGTATTTATAGGGAAGTTTACAACACTCCCAAAGGAATATTTTTAGGGAATATAAAGACTGGGCAAGTCAGTAACCCTGGTCTGATGGCTCCTGTTTTTCCCAGCTCCAGGAGCGATGTGCAAATAAAATGCTTCTGTTTAGTGAAAAAATGGCCAAAAATGACAGTGATACAGTTACACTGTCCAAGGAAATTCAAAAAAACTCTATGATGATTACGGCCAACTATAGGCACCTATTTGTATGAAAGGAACCCCTAGTAAAAAATAAAAAAAAAAACACTTTACCAGCAGCTATAATGGAGAAATGCTCATGCATATTACAGTAAATTTAATTTTCTCTTTCCAAATTTGCATTCACAGTTACTAATTTGTTAGTTCAGATAAGGAATAAGAAAAATTTTCCATTATGAGCCTTCACATTTTTTAATGCTGATGGTAAAAAAAAAAAGGTTGCTTTGAATTCCAGTAGATTCCAAAATGCTAATAGAAAATTGAACAAAATTCTACCACTGCATGGCCAACTTAAAGCATAACTCCACTTCTGTTGAGAAAAAAAACATTCCCCTCTGGGTGATCTATGTACATTGTACAAGGATTTTAAAAAACTTTGTTGCAGATTCCTAACTTTTGTTATTCTGAAGAAATCCCTGTGTGTTCCTCTGCGCCGAGTGAATCTAATGGGTGGTTTCATAATTATCAATCAGCTGTGGCAGCTTCAGAGCACTAATGAGGAAATCTGCTGGGCCTGCATCCCTTTAAACGTGTTCCTATTGGAAGTATCTCACCAAAAACGAAATTTTTGTTCCTGGGGATACCAGAAATCTGACTTGTATCTTAGTGCAGACTTCAGGAAAATCGGTGAGCTCTATATAAATTCTGTGTACAGAACACCTTCAGGTAGCTATATTGCGTTACATTTTCAGAAAATTACAGTGGCTGCAGATTGAAAAGGAAAGGTAATTTTTAATAACATTTAATTACAGTATGATTTGTGTCGGAATTGTATACGCTATATTGTTTTTCTTTATTTGCTATTTTTTTTTCCTACGAAAGTGGAGTTACACTTTAAGTAATAAACCAACATTTAAAAGCTTCCTCCCATTTTCTCCCCATACATTCTACATACATAGGTTTTCTATGTGGTCACGTTACCACAAAAGTGCGCCACCTTTATTTTATTATCCAATCAATGTGTCATTCAGTGTAGATTAGATTCAATCAAACGTTGTCAATCGGCCAGGATGGAAAATTATTAATGAGTTTGCATTGATTGGCAGCACTGAGATACTTTGTTAATGAAGAGATTAATCAGAAAAGAAATTGATCATTTATTGAAGTGCCCACCATTGTTCCTTCTGGTGCGACTGGTGGATGTGAACTCTCTCCCCGCCAACAATGACTTGAGGAATGGCTGCTGGTGGGTAATGTCACTGCTCCATGGAATTCATCTTTGTTGTTTGCCCTCAATATTACACAAACATGCTTGGCCAGTCCATCACCTTTACCCTCAGCTTCTTTAGCAAGGCAGTGGTCGTCTTGGAGGTGTGTTTGGGATCGTTATCATGTTGGAATACTGCCCTGCAGCCCAGTCTCTGAAGGGAGGGGATCGTGCTCTGACTTCAGTATGCCACAGTACATGTTGGCATTCATGGTTCCCTCAATGAACTGTAGCTCCCCAGTGCCAGCAGCACTCATGCTGCTCCAGACCATGACACTCCCACCACCATACTTGACAGTAGGCACGACACACATGTCTTTGTACTCCTCACCTGTTTGCCGCCACACATGCTTGACACTAGTGATCGACCGATATCTTTTTTTCGTTGCCGATACCGATATTTTGGCCAATGCATATCAGTAACGGCTGATGTGAGCCGATATTTTCGTACATTTAAAAAAAAAAATGTATTTATTTGACAGGTACTCTTGTGGAGGGATCTGGGGGTCTAAAATACCCCAAACCCATCCTCTGCACTTAAAAGCATTCAAAACGCCAAGTTTGGCTGTTTTGAATGCTGTAATTTTTTTTAATCTGGCGCCAGACAGTACCCAAAAGTGATGTCACTCATGACATCACATCCGGGTTTTTGCATGGAGACTCGATCAGAGCCGAATGCGGTTTTGATCGGGTCTTCGGCGGCCTTGCAGGCTGGTTGCCCGGGTCTCCCGGTGGGACGGGAGACCTGGGCAAGCCATGGAAGGTGGCGGGAGTGGGGGGACGTCCACTCCCGCTCCTTGTAATGACAACTGAGTGGCTTCTCAAAAAGAAGGGAGAAGCCGTGGTGACGTCACTTCCGGTCTACGGTCGAGACCGGAAGCATCGGAGTATACCGCAACGGCGGTTCTGTGTTTGTTCCACACGCATCTACCCAGTTTTAATTAAGTCTTCTGCATTTTTATTAAATATTACCCTGATTTACTGCACCATGAGAGCTCCCTCTTGTTTTTTAATGAGCGAGTGTCCCAGGAAATTATGTTATATCGAATTGAATGAGGACATCGATAAAAGGGAAAGGAATCTTTTGGTTTATGTTGCGGAGATCCATATATCCATACCTAGAAGCCTTATATTTATTGGAGGATATCTGGAGGTCCTGTATGGTGATTGATTGCATCAAAACGCTCATTTGAGTGTTAATGGAGGTGAGCGGCCATTGCACTTAATGTTGGATGTTTCTAGCTCACATACCATCGCACCTGGCTGTCACCGGAATCATTTTTTTATGTTCACTGGATTATATATGGACTTTTGTCACCTTCACTTGAATATATCAGCACCTAAATATTTTTAATATTACTTTATATACGTTTTATGGAATTTTGTGATTTTATATTTATCATCTTAAGCACTTTTTGAATTGTGCTTATCACCATTTTTTGCACCTTTTCTAGCACACTTATTATAACCTCACTTGCACTGATTAGCTCAAGTTGCATCACTGCCACTTTTTCAGCAACTCTTGTCTGGTTGCTCATCATCAGTGTGCATTTATCTAGCACTGATCACTTTATTTATTGTTTTTCTTTTATGAGCCCTTCATTCACTATTTATTATTTATGAGTGGTCACTGATCACTTCATCTTTTTTCTACTTCACCAATTATAGTTATCGTTCTGTGTTATTCATCGGCTTGCTTTTATATTATTGCTGCATCATCATCGGCTTTTTATCACCTGTCTTTTACCTACACATCCAGCTATATTTATATTTTATATATTTTTTGGTGTGGTCCACCATTCCCAAGAAATTAAGTGCTGATTCTCTCTACGTTAATATGAGTGGCTTCTCAGCCACATCGGTTGTCATTACAAGACAGCCGACCGTGCTGACCGTCGGCTATGGACGCCGGTACCGTGGTGATGCCTCTAGCTGGAGGCATCACTCTGGTACAAGCACTTTCTGAAATATCAGTAAATATTGGCCAGCTTGGTGAGCGATTCCGATATATATCGGGGAAGGTGCATATCGGCCCTCAATATATTGGCTTTGCTGATAATCGGTTGATCTCTACTTGACACCATCTGAACCAAATAAGTTTATCTTGGTCTCATCAGACCACAGGACATGGTTCCAGTAATCCATGTCCTTAGTCTGCTTGTCTTCAGCAAACTGTGGTGTACGTTTAGTAAACTGAGAAGTTTTCTCTCAGTTCACTTCTCGGCAATTCTCAGAGAAAAATTATCAACTCTGGCACCCAGTTTAGGTGGTCGAGAACTTCAATTCCCAAAGGGTGATCAGAGGAGAATTTTTTTCTCTGAAAACGGCCGTGATCCCTGTATAACTGGGTGGACTGCCTGTAATCTCACGAGATTTTGTGAGATTACAGTGCCGCCAAGTTTTAAAAGTGAAACCAAAGTTTAAAAGCACTCGTAATGACATATTCTGACACATGAAAACGTACTGAATATCTATCGATCTATACACACACACATATACAGTATACATACATATATACATACAGTGTATATACATATGTACATACAGTATATATATATACACCAGTACATACAGTGTGTATATATATATATATATATATATATATATATAGAGTATATGTATGTATATATATATATATACATACACCCATACATACATACCATATATACATATATATATATATATTTTTTTTTTTTTTAATTTTGAACCCACTGGTGCTGATATATCGGAAGAAAGAAGTCTTCTTCCTCTGATCACACAGCTTCTCCCCCTGATTCTCCACCTCTGAGCTGGGGAATCTGGAATGGAGATATTTCAGAATAACGGCTGTGTGATGTTCAGATCTCACTTTTCTAAACTGGCCGTTTGTGACAGAAACGGTCATGTACTGTGATGAGAAGAGAAGAACATGTTCTCTGCTCCTCATCTCAGCAAACTAAACGGTAACTCATCAGAGATCAGTCGTGATCCTCAGGATCACGGCTTTTCTCTGTTTATTAAAAGTACACCTGTATGCGGGCTTTCTTGTGCATCATCTTTAGAAGACGCTTCCTTCTGGGACCACAGTCATGCAGACCAATTTGATGCAGTGTGCAGGGTATGGCCAGAACACTGACAGGCTGATCCCCACCCCTTCAACCTCTACAGCAATGCTGGCAGCACTCATACATCTATTTCCCAAAGACAACCTCTGGATATCACACTGAACAAGTGCACTCAACTTCCTTGGTCAACTATGGCAAGGCCTGTTCTGGGTGGAACCTGTCCTGTTAAACCGCTGTGTGGTCTTGGCCACCATGCTGCAGCTCAGTTTCAGGGTCTTGGCAATCTTCTTATAACCTAAGCTATCTTTATGTAGAGCAACAATTCTTTTTTTCAGATCCTCCTCAGATCCAGAGAGTTCTTTGCCATGAGGCGCCATGTTGAACTTCCAGTGACCAGTATGAGAGAGTGAGAGCGATAACACCAAATTTAACACACCTGCTCTCCATTCACACCTGAGACCTTGTAACACTAACGAATCACATGACACCATGGAGGGAAAATGGCTAATTGGGCCCAAGTTGGACATTTTCACTTAGGTGTGTACTCACTTTTGTTGCCAGCAGTTTAGACATTAATGGCTGAGTGTTTAGTTATTTTGAGGGGACAGCAAATTTACACTGTTATACAAACATAAACATAGAAACATAGAATGTGTCGGCAGATAAGAACCATTTGGCCCATCTAGTCTGCCCAATATATCTGAATCCTATGAATAGTCCCTGGCCCTATCTTGTATGAAGGATAGCCTTATGCCTATCCCATGCATGCTTAAACTCCTTCACTGTATTTGCAGCTACCACTTCTGCAGGAAGGTTATTCCATGCATCCACTACTCTCTCAGTAAAGTAATACTTCCTCATATTACTTTTAAACCTTTGCCCCTCTAATTTAAAACAGTGTCCTCTTGTGGTAGTTTTTCTTCTTTTAAATATGCTCTCCTCCTTTACCGAGTTGATTCCCTTTATGTATTTAAAAGTTTCTATCATATCCCCTCTGTCTCTTCTTTCTTCCAAGCTATACATGTTAAGGTCCTTTAACCTTTCCTGGTAAGTTTTTTTCCTGCAATCCATGTACTAGTTTAGTAGCTCTTCTCTGGACTCTCTCTAGAGTATCTATATCCTTCTGGAGATATGGCCTCCAGTACTGCGCACAATACTCCAAGTGAGGTCTCACTAGTGTTCTGTACAGCGGCATAAGCACTTCTCTCTTTCTACTGCTTATACCTCTCCCTATACATCCAAGCATTCTGCTGGCATTTCGTGCTGCTCTATTACATTGTCTTCCCACCTTTAAGTCTTCTGAAATAATTACTCCTAAATCCCTTTCCTCAGATACTGAGGTCAGGACTGTGTCAAATATTCTATATTCTGCCCTTGGGTTTTTACGCCCCAGGTGCATTATCTTGCACTTATCCACATTAAATTTCAGTTGCCAGAGTTCTGACCATTCTTCTAGTTTTCCTAAATCCTTTTCCATTTGGCGTTTCCCTCCAGGAACATCAACCCTGTTACATATCTTTGTGTCATCAGCAAAAAGACAAACCTTACCATCGAGGCCTTTTGCAATATCACTTATGAAGATATTAAACAAAATTGGTCCCAGTACAGATCCCTGAGGTACCCCACTGGTAACATTACCTTGTTTTGAATGTTCTCCATTGACTACAACCCTCTGTTGTCTGTCACTCAGCCACTGCCTAATCCACTCAACAATATGGGAGTCCATGCTCAATGACTGCAGTATATTGATAAGTCTTCTATGTGGGACAGTGTCAAAAGCCTTACTAAAATCTAGATATGCAATGTCTACTGCACCTCCACCGTCTATTATTTTAGTCACCCAGTCAAAAAAATCTATAAGATTTGTTTGACATGATCTCCCTGAAGTAAACAAGCTGTACACTCACTACTTTACATTGTAGTAAAGTGAAATTTCTTCAGCGTTGTCACATGAAAAGATATTATAAAATATTTACAGAAATGTGAGGGGTGTACTCACTTTTGTGAGATACTGTGTATATATATATATATATATATATATATATATATATATGTATATTTTTTTTTTTTTTTAATATATTTTTTTTTCATAAAGTATTCACTTCCTTGATGGCCAAGTCTGATACAATTGCATCCAAGGTCTTGAAGAAGCGGTCTTGTATGTGATACACTCCTCAAACAAATTAAAGGAACACTTTGAAAACACATTGGGGTATTTTCTCCCAGATCTGGACCAGGGCATCACTGAACTCCTGAACAGACTGAGATGCAACCTGGTGGCATCGGATGGATCAAAACATAATGTCCTAGGTCAGGCATGCGTGGGGGCCATTCAACGTTATCAATTCCTTCATCCTACAGGAACTGGCTGCATACTCTCGCCACATGAGGCCGGGTATTGTCGTGCACCAGGAGGAGCCCAGGACCCACTGCACCAATGTAGGGTTTGACAATGGGCCCAAGGATTTCATCCTGATACCTTTTTGCAGTCAGGGTGTCATTGTCTAGCCTGTAGAGGTCTGTGCGTCCCTCCATGGATATGCCTCCCCAGTCCATCACTGACCCACCACAAATCTGGTCATTCTGAATGATGTTACAGGCAGCATAACATTCTCCGCCATTTCTCCAGGCCCTTTTACATCTGTCACATGTGCTCAGGGTGAACCTACCCTCGTCTGTGAAAAGCACAGGGAGCCAGTGGCGGGCCTGGCAATTCTGGTGTTCAATAGCAAGTGCCAATCGAGCTCCACAGTGCCGGGCAGTGAGCACAGGGCAAACTAGAGGACGTTGGGCCCTCAGGCCACCCCCATGAAATCTGGTTATGATTGTTTGGTCAGAAACATTCACACCAGTGGCCTGCTGGAGGTCATTTTGTAGGGCTCTGGCAGTGCTCATCCTGTTCCTCCTTGCACATAGGAGCAGATACCAGTCCTGCTGATGGGTTAAAGACCTTATACCGCCCTGTCCAGCTCTTCTCTATGCTCTTGAGACTGTGCTGGGAGACACAGCAAACGTTCTGGCAATGGCACGTATTGATGTGCCATCCTGGAGGAGTTGGACTGCCTGTGCAAACTCTATAGGGTCCAGGTATCATCTCATGCTACCAGTAGTGACATTGACCCTTGCCAAATGCAAAAATAATGAAAAAGAGTCAGAAAAGATGAGTAGGGAAAAACAATGTCAGTGGCCTCCACCTGTAAAACCATTCCTGTTTTAGAGGCCGCCTCATTGTTGCCCATTCAGTGCACCTGATGTTAATGTCAATAACACCAAAGCAGCTGAAACTGATTACCTACCCCCTCTGCTACTTAACTGACAGATCAATATCCCAGAAGTTTACTTGATTTGATGCTGTACTCTGATTAAAAAGTGTTCTTTTATTTTTTCTGAGCAGTTTATATATAAATTCCTGGTGTGTATCCCACTCACCTAAGGATTTTCTTAACTTAAGTTTGCTATATGGGACGATATCCCTGGGACATCATCTGAGATTTTTGATATTTAGTATATGTTCTTCCACTCTCTCAGAGTATATAGAGCTATTTAGATTGAGATTTATTCTGAAATGTGCAATGCCAGGAGGACAAAAGGGAAGGGGACATTTAATTGTTGATTCATTATTTAGCTTTTCTTTCTACTTTAGCTCCTAGCCTCACCTACTGAATCTTGCCTGAACTCTGTATGCTACCTAAACACCTTCCCACACATTATCTGTTATCCTGAAAGCTGACACTGCCAGAGCTGCAAACTCTTTGCTCTGCAGTTTTCTCTTTTCCCTCACTTGTATTTTAAACCAGATCAGGAGTTACCACACACACACACACACACACACACACACACACACACACACATTAGATGGGGAATTACCAAACTACAAATTGCAGGACTTGCAGTGATTTTTTATTAAGTTTATCCTGATTTATTACACAATAAACGTGCTTATGTAGAAACCTGCACACTGCCTCCCACAGAGACTTCTTGCTTTATTTTGTACAAAAATAATCATGTGACACAAAGGTAATGAGTGTTCCAATGTCTGCTCCATTCTGAAGGTGCGATGGAATGTCAGCAATGTCCCTCGTAAGTGTGAAAGGATCTCATTTTGATTCATGAATGAATTTATGATTTATGTGCATTGCTCAGTCTCCCTTCTCCTTCCTTCCTTGGAATCAGCATGTCACACTCTGGTATTCACAGGCAAATGTGCTTGGCTTTTGTGTGTTGCAGCAATGTACACATTTACCCAGCATTTCCCCCGGAGACCAGTCTGTGACCCATCTGCGGTATTCATTTGGTCAGTTGCTAACAGCAAGGGTGATGCAATGGGATTAGTTCCAGGAAAACATCCAGGAAAATATATTAAGGGTAATCTTTTGCTTTTAAAATAAATAGGGGTCTTACTGCCGGTTCACACTGATCCGACTTGTCAGGCGACTTGGACGCCTGACAAGTAGTGGACCTTGCTGTGCAAAAGGAACCGTTCTAATAGGAGCGACTCAAGTCGCTCCGACTTAGAAAAAAGTTCCTGCACCTTTTTTTTTTGCAAAGTCGGAACGACTTGCATTGACTTCCATTATGTGAAGTCGTTGCAAGCCGCGCAGAAGTCGCGGTGCAGGGGCGACTGCTTTAGTCGCCTGAAGTCGGGTCGGATCAGTGTGAACCGACACTTATAGAGCTTGGTGAGCTATACTACAGGAGTGTAAAAACAAACCCTCAGCCCTTGAGCAGGCCTCAAACCCCCCTTCCCCTATATATACACTATATTGTCAAAAGTATTCCCAGTCTTAGTCTGTTGGGTTCAATATTGAGTTGGCCCCAACCTTTATAGCTATAGCACCTTCAACTCTTCTGGGAAGGCTGTCACAAGGTTTAGGAGTGTCTATGGGAATGTTTGACCATTTTTCCAGAAGCGCATTTGTGAGGTCAGGCACTGATGTTAGCGAGAAGGCCCGGCTCACAGTCTCCGCTCTAATTCATCCTAAAGGTGTTCTATCGGGTTGAGGTCAGGCCAGTCAAGTTCTTTCACCCCAAGCTCACTCATCCGTGTCTTTATGGACCTTATTTTGTTCACTGGTGTGCAGTCATGTTGGTACAGGAAGGGGCCATCCCCAAACTGTTCCCACAAAGTTGGGAGAATGAAATTGTCCAAAATGTCTTGGTATGCTGAGGCCTTAAGAGTTCCCTTCACTGGAACTAAGGGGCCAAGCTCAACCCCTGAAAAACAACCCCACACCATAATACCTCCTCCACCAAATGATTTTGACCAGTGCACAAAGCAAGGTCCATAAAGACATGGATGAGCGAGTTTGGGGTGGAGCAACTTGACTGGCCTGCACTGGCCGGCACTTGCGCTGGTCCTGACCTCAACCCAATAGAACACCTTTGGGATAAATCAGAGTGAAGATTATGAACCAGGCCTTCTCATTCAACATCAGTGCCTGACCTCACAAATGCGCTTCTGGAAGAATGGTCAAACATTCCCATAGACACACTCCTAAACCTTGTAGACAGCCTTCCCAGAAGAGTTAATAGCTGCAAAGGGTGGGCCAACTCAATATTGAACCCTACGGACTAAGACTGGGATGCCATTAAAGTTCATGTGTGTGTAAAGGCAAGTGTCCCAATACTTTTGAAAATATAGCTGGCAAGCCTGGTCATTTACATTGGAATTGAGGAAATTGTCTTTTGGCCTATCAGGGCCCATTTGAATGTCTGAGATAAATTTCTTACTGGTTTCAATTTTCAGCACGTCAGACTTTAACCTGTAGGGCTCCCTCTTCTTCCCCATAGGCACAAACATTCACGTAACATCATCAGTAGCCATTTTTGTTTTAACTTTTTATGGAGCTCAGCAGTGCGATGCTTGTCGAATCCCCTGTGAACAAAAAAAGTGAATTGTGAAATCACAGCAAACAAAAGTGCACAAAGGGTAAATAAATGGTCCAACCTCCAAAGAGGAAGGGCCTTAAACCCTGACTCCCAGGGCACATGTCTCCTTGCATGGGCAAGGCACTCTATGGTCTACCTAGGCCAAAGCCAGGTGGACCCCACTCCTTAGGGACCTGCTGGAGCTGGTCCACAGGCATCTTGCAGATACATGGCACAGTGCTGTCTAGTGTAGGCATTAGGCTGCCCAAAGGCAGGGCAGAGGCCTCCCCAGGAATGACTCATGGGCTCATATAGAGATATCTGTCCATCCTGAATCACTCCTGGTTTGACTGTTGAGGTTTACTACGTCATCTTCTTGAGAAGAGAGAAGAATAGATCAGGTCCCTCAGAGATTCTTCTCAGCAGCTTTATTCTGTGGCAGCCCTAGAGCTTCATCATCTACAAGGAAATCCATGTCTTATCAATGCCAATCAAAGGAATAGGGGGTCAAACTACTATCTTGCCTAGAGCCCCATTTTTCCTTAATTCATCTCTGGCAGGTCCTGACTCTTACATAGTGGATTGATAAGATATCTGCTCATCTAGGGCCAGCAGAAGTGACTAGCTAATGGAAAATAGGGAATATCACACAAGAAGACTTGGATTTGTGAGGTCACATAGGCATAAGCGAACGCTTACCATGTATGTCAGAAAAAAAGAATATACTTGTAATATTTCATCACTGGAAGCTTGGCTTCAATGCAGATGCAGAATTGTGCACGGATGTGTTATATTTGGCTAGAGTAGCTAAAGTCTAATCCAGTAAAGTCAAGATTTACATTAAATGATCCAGTCTTCCAGTAAATGACCAGCTCTAGGCCAGCAATCAGAAAGTATTGATGCTGTTTGGACAACATGAAAAACAGGCAACTAGCATCTTCAGAAGGTGAACAGCAATGGCAGACTCCATATTGCTCTAGGTACTGTGTTTCTTTATCCAGTAAAAGCTAAGAGCATGATATGTCTCCTGTACTGACTTGAATTAAGAGATGGCAGCCATATAAAGTGGTTGTAAACCTGAGACATGAAATATGAACAACGTATATCGCTCTATAGTGTGTACTGGTTTCAATTAAAGTGTAATTTCTGTCTGCTGCTTTATTCATCTGCTATCAGCATGAATCACTTCTGACAAGTTTTCCTGACACCAAGGGAAAGATGGTGACAGGGGAGGGAGCTCCAGCTGATTGACAGCTTCAGCTCTGTTTCTGCGAGTGAATGTGCAATGTATATGTAAAGCGCTGCCTAAATTGACAGCGCTATATAAGAACCTGAAATAAATAAAATAATAATAATTGTGTGAAGGGGGTGTGTCTCTTCCCACCAATTAGCTCTCAGACCACTCCTCACTGAGCTCTGCAGAGTGCATCTAAACCAGGGGTGGGGAACTTACGGCCCGCGGGCCATATGCGGCCCCCGAAATCATTTGGTCTGGCCCCCCGTGCCGCTTGGTCTGTCTGTCGCAGCTGAGCTGTCAGAACGGAGCCAATGTTTCTTGTATAGTTCCGGATCCTTTCTGTCTGAGTGAGTCACAGGTGGAGTGATATCAAATGCACTTCGCCTGTGAGGAGACTGACCGAGATACAGGAACCTCTATCTTCCTCCAGCGCAGCGCCGCTCCTGAGTCTTTAGCCAGCATTTCCCACCAGCAGTACCCACAGCAGTAACAGCCAGCACTGCCAGCCTGAGCCAGCAGTACCCACAGCAGTACCAGCCAGCACTGCCAGCCTGAGCCAGCAGTACCCACAGCAGCACCAGCCAGCAGCACCCACAACATAGCAGTTCTTTTCAAAACTTACAACGGCAAAGGGTTGACTGTGCTCCAGACTGACTTAAAACCTGGAAAACCAGTTGCAAGTAGCAACATCATCAATACCAGCTAACATCACACACCTCACCAAAAAGACGCAGTTCCAGCCATCACATTAGGGGTGAGTTATTAAATGTTTGACCAAATATAACAGGCTCATTTTTAAGTTTATAATTTTGTACGGCCTCCGAATGATGTTATAAACATCCAAATGGCCCTTGGCAGAAAAAAGGTTCCCCACCCCTGATCTAAACAGATGTAGAGAAGACTGCAGATAAATAGGTAAAACGTATGTAGGATAATTTGTTTCATCTCTGTGTATCACCTGAGGATAGTCCCTTCACTGGGTATATGTATG
Source organism: Pelophylax lessonae (assembly GCF_965119305.1). Lineage (NCBI taxonomy): Eukaryota > Metazoa > Chordata > Amphibia > Anura > Ranidae > Pelophylax > Pelophylax lessonae. The sequence goes on along the minus strand of NC_138769.1, from coordinate 630,566,448 downwards.
AGCTTACAACCACGTTAACTCAAAGCCTTAATATGGACCCAAAATGCTAAACACATAATTCAGAGAGGATAGTAAATAACTGAAATGCATGTTTAGGTAAATAAGCATGTAAGAAGAATGACTGGGAAACCACATGGGTGATGTCATACTGGGATTATCCAGTGCTAGAGCAGAGTGGCTTTTGTTGATCACTACCAGTACACTTATATAAATGTAGTTTTGATATTTATTGCCCCACCAGGTGAGTAAACACGAACCAGCAGGTGTCAGATCAATGAAACTGCACATTTACCTAAATGGTGAGGAAACATTGTGCTTCTGTATATGCTGATGTGTTGCTGGCATTTCAGAAGTGCAATGTCCAGAATTTTATACTAGAAACTGTTTGCAAAGTATGGCTCCAACTTTCTTTGCAGTTTTTGTTACTGTAAAATAGTAGACTGCATACTATGAAGGCTAGCTAATAGATATAACCTGACTTGCCTCCGTTATGACTGCACAGCCTGTTAATGTATATACTGTATAAACACTGATCAGCCATAATATTATGACCACTGACAGGTAAAGTGAATAGCATTGATTGATCTTGTTACAATGGTACAGGCGGTCCCCGGGTTACAAACATCCTACTTACAAACGACTCCTACTTACAGTATCTGAAATTTGATGGGATATATTAGGCAGTAATGGCGCTTTTCCACTGCATGGAACAGAACGGTTCGGCTCACTTTTGTGCTTTTCCACTGCTGGTACCGCATGGTATGGTGTTGGAACGGTTCGGTGTGGTATGGCGGCACTTTTCCACTGCATGGAACCGAACGGTACAGCTCTCAAAAACAGTACCACCTCGATTGTGGTTCCAAGAGGTACCATACCCGGTACCATATCCCACAATCCTTTGCATGCAGTCACTACTAGCCACTGATTGGTCAGAGAATCGTTGTTATCCCACCCACTTAACTTTAGTACTACTTTAGTGGAAAAGCAAACCATATCGTACCGTACCGAACCGTTCCAACACCGTACCATGCGGTACCATGCAGTGGAAAAGCAAACCGGGCCAAGCAGGGCCGAGTAGAGCCGAGCCGGTACTTGCAGTGGAAAAGTGCCATAAGTGAACATGTTGTCCCTGAAGTTGATGTGCTAAAAGCAGACAAAATTGGCAAGAGTAAGGGTTTGAGTGACTATGACAAGGGCCAGATTGTAATAACTAGACGACAGGGTCAGAGTATCTCCAAAACTGTAGCTCTTGTGGAACGTTCCCACTCTGCAATGGTAAGGACCTACCAAAAGTGGTCCAGAGAAAACTGGAAAACCATGGACAAGGTCATAAGCAACTAAGGCTCATTGATACAAGTGGGGAGCGAAGCTTTAAATAGAAAGGTGTCAAAAGGCATTACAGCTTGATGTGTATGGGGCTATGTACCCGCAGACTGGTAAGGGTGCCCATGCTGACCCGTGTCCACAGCCAAAAGTGCCTACATTGGGCACGTGAGCATCAGAACTGGATCACGGAGCAATGGAAGATGGTGGCCTGGTCTAGTAAATTGCATTTTCTTTTGCATCATATGGATTTCTGTGTATGTGTGTGTGTGACTTACGGTACCTGGGAAAGAGATGGCACCAGGATGCACTATGAGAAGTCTGATCCATGGAGGAGCCACTTCACAACTTACAACACTTCAAAGATCTGCTACTGATGGCTTGGTGGCAGATACCACAGCATAACTTCAGAGGCCTAGTGGATTACCTGTGCGATTTTTATTTTTTGCGCTATAAACAAAAAAAGAGCGACAATTGTGAAAAAAAAAAAACAATATTTTTCACTTTCTGCTATATAACATTCCCCAAAAAAAAATTAAAAATCAATTTTTTCACCCTTTTAGGCCAATTTGTATTCTGCTACCTATTTTTGGTTAAAAAAATCCCAATAAGTGTATTTTGATTGGTTTGCGCAAAATTTATCGCGTCTACAAACTAGGGGAAAGATTTATGTCATTTTTATTTATTTACTTATTTATTACTAGTAATGGCAGCAATCTGCAATTTTTAGCGGGACTGCGACATTGTGGCAGACAGATCGGACCCCTAACTGATATTTTTGACACTTTTGGGGGGACCAGTGACATTACCACAGTAATCAGTGCTAAAAATATGCACTTTTACTGTACTAATTACACTGGCAGGGAAGGGGTTAACCTAGGGGTGATCAAGGGGTTAATTGTGAGCCTAGGGGAGTGTTTTCTAACTGTGGGGGGAGGGACTTGTGAAATGATCATAGAGACATGTGATCCTATATAGAAGGATCACAGGCGCTCTGTGATTATTTCAGAGAGAACAACGGTCAGCTGTGTTTACAACAGCTGACCGGTGTTCTCTCTCAGCAGGGAGCGATCGTGGGTGCCTGGCGGCAATCAGTGTCCCTGGTCCCGTGAATCGGCATCCCCGCTGCCTAGTGGGGGCAGAATCACGCCGGCGGCGGATTGTGCTCGCCCCCAGGAGCGCTCACGCAGTTCGCTGTACAGGTATGGTGATTCGTACAGCCGAGCCAGCCTGCGGCAGGCAGTCAACAAGTGGTTAAATTACAGGCCACCTTCCATTGCTCTGTTGTCCAGTTCTGATGCTCCCATGCCCACTGTAGACATTTTTTGGCTGTGGACGCGGGTCAGCATGGGCACCCTGACTGGTCTGCAGCTACTCAGCCCCAAATACAACAAACAGCGATGCCTTGTGTGCCCTGGCACCTTTCTATCAGAACCAGCATTAACTTTTTCAGCAATTTTAGCTACAGTAGTAAGCCCTGGCCGCCCATGACCCTGTCGCTGGTTTACCGGTTATCATTACTTGGACCCCTTTTGGTCGGTCCCAACCACTGCAAAGCAGGAAATTCCCACAAGAGCTGCAGATTTGGAGTTGCTCTGGTACAGCCATTACAATTTGGCTCTTGTCAAAGTCACTCAAATCCTTACATTTTGCCATTTTTCCTTTCAACACATCAACGCCAGGGACAGCATATTCACTTACTGCCTAATATAGCCCACCCAGTTTAGATGTCATTGTAATGAGAAAATCAAGGTTATTCACTTTACCTGTCAGTGGTTATAATGTTATGGCTGATCGGTGTATAACCACTTGCCGACCACGCACTGGTAGCATTACTGCTACAGTGAGGTCCGGCTGTGCAAAATCATGATTCTATTTGTCCAGGTGGGGGGTGCTCTTGCTGTGCTGTAATTGGTCACAACATAAGCCGATCAGTGGGTGCCAGCCAATGGATGACCCTTGGCACCTACTGATCAGTGAGGGGAAGACAGGACAGAGCTCTGTCAATCTAAGCACTACAGAGCTCTGACTTGTCAATGGGGATGTGTCTGTTTTTGTTTCCCTGCAAAGCAGTTAATAAAACCCATAACATCCCTTAGTAAAAGCAGCTCACAGTACATACATTATACATAGATGGGCACACATTTAACCCTTTGATTGCCCTAGATGTTGAACTCTTCCCAGCCAGTGTCATCATTACAGTGACAGTGCATATATTTAGCACTGATCGCTGTATTAGTGTCACTGGTTCCCACAAAGTGTCAAAAGTGTCAGTTAGGATTTTTTATTTTTTTTTTAATCAAAGCTAGAGATGGCAAAATTAGTCACAATTCTGCAAAAAAAACAAAAAAAACAATCAACTTCCAGGTTTTACAGTATTGCTAAAGCTTAATTCAGCAAGCTGAGGTTAGAAGCTGATTGGTTTCTCTGCAGAATTGTGACTCATTTTGCCCTCTCTAGCTTTAGTAAATAAACCCCTTAGTGTCAAATTGCCCTTCATACTGTTTCAGCCCCGCCATAATTCGCTGATTGCCGCCATTACTAGTATAAAAATAAATAAATACAAATTCTAGTATATATCCTATCGTTTGTAGATGCTATAACTTTTGTGCAAACCAATCAATATACACTAAGGGCTCTTTCACACGGGCGGCCTGTCCGCTCTCATCCGATCCGATCCCTGAACGGATGGAAAAATAGGGTTTCCATCCGTCCGGATTTCATGGAGAGGATCGGATACGGATGGCAGTGGATGTCAGCGGAGGTGTCTCCGCTGACATCCGCTGCCCCATAGAGCTGCATGGAGGATCCGATCAGATCCGCCTAAAAAACTGACAGGCGGATCTGATCCTTAATGCAGCTCTATGGGGCAGTGGATGTCAGCGGAGACACCTCCGCTGACACCCGCTGCCCACCGTATGCGATCCTGTCCGTGAAATCCAGACGGATGGAAACCCTATTTTTTCATCCGTTCAGGGATCGGATCGGATGAGAGCGGACAGGCGGTCCGCTCTCATCCGATCCCCCATAGAGAGCAGCGGGGCTCTGACACCTCCCTCTCCGCACTGCAAGCGGAGACGGAGCGGTCATCCGCCGGCTCAGCAGGGATCGGCGGATCGATCCTCGCTGAGCAGCACGGATCCGCCTGCGGACCGTGTGAAAGAGCCCTTACTGTGATTTTATTTTTGTTTTTTTTACCAAAAATATGTAACATAATACATATTGGCCTAATGGCCTGGACACACGATCCGAAAATCGGACGAAAATTAACGCTTGTGAAAGGATCGGACGATAATCGGATCGTTAGTACACAGCTTACGAGAGGCGATCACGACAGTTCACCCGATATTATCCGGTCGTGCAAGCATAAAAATTTTGATTGTATTATAACACATCGTACGATAATCGTATTATCAGTATGTTGTTCGTCCGAAAAAAATGGTGAGCAGTAGACAGCGCATGAGCAGTAGACATCATTTTCCCCTCACACGCTACAGCGTGGTTACGCATACCGGAGGCTAAGAATTATCGAACGAGAAAATTCGTATCGTGAGTAACCTCTCCCGTTAAGCGAATATTATTGAGAGCTGCTAGAATACGAAAAATAACGGATGGAACGTCGCCCGATTTTCGGATCGTGTGTACTGGGCATAAATGTATGAGGAATGTAAAATTTTTATTTTTTTATTGGATATGTTTTATAGCAGAAAGCAAAAAATATTTTTTTTTCCATAATTTTCGTTTATAACGCATAAAATACAAAAAAACGCAGTGGTGATCAAATACCACCAAACTAAAGCTCTATTTGCTTGAACAAAATTATATAAATTGAATTTGAGTACAGCGTTGCATGACCGCGCAATCGTCAGTTAAAGTAATGTAGGGCCAAAAAGCAAAAAATAGTCTGGTCACGATGGGGGGGGGGGGGGTAAATCTTCCAGAGGTCATGTGGATAAAGAGGATTTTATCCCTATTTGGCTGCAAAAAGTGGCGTGTGTAGGCAATTCCCAAACAGATGTTCCGTTTATGAGCAGTAGATGGCAGTGTTGTATCGCGCAGCATAGAAGTGAACGGAGCTGTCATGCTGGAGATGGATGAGCTTTGTATGGGGCAGTAACATGTCCCTGTAATTTCCTAGTCTGACAAAGACTCTGCTACTGTATTCAAAGGGAAAGTGTGAGTGTGAAATCAGGGCCATTGATATGGAGGTGTGAGGAGACTTGGGGCAGCCAGGGGACATCCTGGGGACACCTCCTGCTAAGTTGTCACCTCTGCACGAGCCTGCACAATGGGAGCAGAGAAGGTGTGATGGCAGGAAGGTGCTGTCCCCCTCCCCCCCCTGTCACCTGCATGGAGAATGATACTCATGGAGACCGAAAGTCTCCCATCACTCCTGGGAAAGTCAGCTGGGAACATTTGTTAGCAGTCCTACCTTCACTAGAGACTTCATTTAGATAATGACCAAGATATAGAAACACAGCGAGAGATTTATTACTAATTCATTAATTAGCCACTTCTGGACCAGAAGATTTTCCCCCTCAATGACCAGGCCATTTTTTGCGATTCGCCACTGCGTCACTTTAACTGACAATTACGCAGTCATGTGACGCTGTACCTAAATAAAATTTATGTCCCCCCCCCCCCCCCCCCCACAAATAGAGCTTTCTTTTGGCAGTATTTGATCGGCTGTGAAATTTAAATTTTTTGCGCTATAAACAAAAAAAGATGGACAATTCTGAAAAAAAAAAAACAATATTTTTCACTTTCTGCTATACAACATTCCCCCCAAAAAAATCTAAAAATCAAATGTTTTCATCATTTTAGGCCAATTTGTATTCTGCTACATATTTTTGGAAAAACAAAATCCCAATAAGCGTATTTTGATTAATTTGAAAGTTATCGCGTCTACAAACTTGGGGAAAGATTTCTGTTATTTTTATTTATTTTTTATTTTTTTTACTAGTAATGGCGGCGATCAGCCATTTTTTTTAGCAGGACTGCGCTATTACGGTGGACAGATCGGACATCTAACTGACATTTTTGGGGGTACCAGTGACATTACTACAGTAATCAGTGCTAAAATATGCACTGTTACTGTAATAATGACACTGGCGGGGAAGGGGTTAACACCAAGGGCGATCAAAGGGTTAAATGTATGCCTAGGGGGTGTTTTCTAACTGTGAGGGGGTGGGGCTTGTGGAATCATCACAGAGACCTGTGATCCTAAATAGGAGGATCACAGGCCCTTTGTATTGATTCCAGAGAGAACAACAGTCTGCTGTGTATACAACAGCAGACCGCCATTCTCTCTTCACGGGGAGTGATTGCGGGTGCCTGGTGGCAATCGTGGCCACCGGCCCTGTGAATCAGCTTCCCCACTGGCGAAATAGGGGTGTGGCGTGCCCCCAGGATCGCTCCCGCAGCTTGCTGTACAGGTACAGCGATTCGCGCAGCCGAGACGGCCTGCTGCAGTATATACACAGCAGGTGGTCGGCAAGCGGTTAATATAATTAACCACTTTACCACCAGAGGATTTTGCTGTCTTACGTCTGGGCCACTTTTTGCGATTCGGCGCTGTGCGACTTTAACTGACAATTGCGCGGTCGTGCGACGCCATACCCAAACAAAATTTACGTCCTTTTTTTTCCCACAAACAGAGCTTTCTTTTGATGGTATTTGATCACCTGTGCGATTTTTACTTTTTGCGCTATAAACAAAAAAAGAGCGTTTATTTTGAAAAAATAACAATATTTTTCACATTTTTTTATATGAAATTTTTGGCCAATTTGTTTTCTGCTACCTATGTTTGGTAAAAAAAATCAGGATAAGCGTATTTTGATTGGTTTGCGCAAAAGTTATTGCGTTTACTAACTACGGGAAAGATTTCTGTCATTTTTGGTGTTTTTTTTTTTTAACGAGTAATGGCGGTGATCTGCGATTTTTTTTGCGGGACTGCGACATTGCGGCGGACAGATCGGACCCTTGACTGACATTTTTGACACTTTTGGGGGTACCAGTGACATTACTGCAGTAATCAGTGCTATATATATGCACTGTTACTGTAAAAATGACACTGGCAGTGAAGGGGGTAATTTTATTGGAGAGGGACTGGTTAATGTATGCCTGGTGCTTACTGACGTGTGGGGGGGGGGAGGTGACTGAGTGACACAGGGACAGATCGCAGGTTCAGCTATGCTGAACACTCCGATCTGTCAGTCCCTGTCACTTAGGAGATCCGCCCGCTCTGTTTACACAAGCGGGCGGATCTCCTCACTCGATTTCCTGACGATCGGGGCGAGCAGAGGCGATCGCCGCCGCTCCTCCCCTGGCCCGACTCCCGCTGTTAATGAAAACAGCGGGAGCGCGCCTCCGGCGGCGCTCGAACGCCGCCTACAGGGGGATGAGTCCAGCGACGTAGGTCTACGTCGCTGGACGGGAACGAGCCACTTTGCCGCAGTACGCTCCATGTGAGCGGTGGGCAAGTGGTTAAAGGAGAGTTACTGAGCCATTAATCTTTTTTGTGTTATTTGCACACATGTTTAAAAATTTTAGCCCTAAAGATGATGTAAAACCCCCAAGCATTACATATTTTCTGAAAGCAGACACCCTAAAGAATAAAATAGTGGTAGTTATAGCAAACACAAAATTTCATCAAAAAACACACTAAAGGGAATTTTAGGGCAAACGCAATAAATGACCCAATATTTCTGGTAATATTTAAAGAGGAAGTAAACCCTCCTCTGACACTTTTACCTATAGGTAAGCCTATGATAAGTCTTACCTATAGGTACTGTAAATATCTCCTAAACATGTACGGTTTAGGAGATATTTACCTTACATGCAGCCAGTGACGTCACTGGCGCATGCGCTCTGAAGGAACGGCCGCTGGTGCCATTCCTTCACAGCCCTGTGCCATGACTGTCGGCTCCTGCGCACGTGCGTGACGTCACCGCGGCTCCGGCCAATCAGATGGCCGGATGCCGCGATCCCGGAAGACGGGCGACTGGACATGTCGCCCGCCATACAGGTAAGTGGGCGGCACGGCGGGGGCCCGTTCTAACGTAAGTATTTCATAATGAGCTAGTATGCGTGTTTCTCTTACAGGTTGCAAAAAAAAAAGTTGTATGGGTTTACAACCTCTTTAAAAGATGAGGTTGCGCAGAGTAAATAGACTCCCAACATGCCAAACCTTTAATTTGTGTGCACCCATGAAATGGCGACATACTTTAGTACCCTATATTTTCTATAGGCGATGCTTCAATAGCCCCCTATAGGTATGAGTTTAGTGTTACGGAGGAGGTCTTGTGCTAGAATTATTGCTCTCACTCCGGCATGTGCAGCGATATGTAACATGTGTAACATGCGTATTGCAATCGACATTTTCCCAGGTAGGTGCCCCCAATGCATACATTTACATCTGTAGGTGCAGATATGTGGATGTGGGGGGCCTCAAAAAAATTTTTTTTGGGGGGGGGGGATTTTATGTGCTTGGGTGTAACTACATTTTTTTTACTTTACTTTTTTTCATCACATAGGGGACAAAAAGTCCCCTATGTGATGATTTTTAGGTTCTTTTTATTGAGATATACAGGGTCTAAAAGACCCGGCATTTCTCCTTTGGACTCCACTGAATGTATTGCAATGCAGATCATATTGGAAAACATTACTTCCTGGCTGAGCTACCCGGGTACACCTAGGTGCTGACCCAGAAGTGACGTCACAGACTTCGTTTTCTGGGTCACAGCAAGAAGGGGAGGAGAGCAGACATTTGTCATCTCCTCCCCTTCCCCCGTAGCCGCTGGCACCTGCCATGTCAGCCCAGAGCCTGCAGATGGGCAAGCATAGCCCGCTAAGCATGGCAGGGGGCGCTGGTACCGGGGGTGTGTGAGAACAATCGGGAGGCAGCTTTCACCTGACAGGCAGGAGTCTTCCTATTATTTTCACACACAATCACAGTAACTGCAGCCACCGGATTGGGTGTGATACCCCCTGCTGTAAGGTCCGTACAACGTACATACCTGGCAGCGAACTACCTACAGATGTCAGCTATTAAAGCGGAGTTCAGGGCACAAAAACAATATTTTTTTTTTGTGCCCGTCCGCTAGTTCAGCCTAACCTGAAAAGGAATTGGATAGTTAGATTTTTTTTTTTTTAAAACTCACCTTGTAATTGAAGATCGTAAATACTCACCTCAGGGTACTTCCTCCCTCGGAGCCGCGGCTCACCCCGTCACTTCCTGTGCTGCGATGATTCCTGGGAGCTTAACGTCATCGCTCCCAGGAATCAATGCGCCGGCACCGGCCCCGCTCGTCACTTCCGGGCGACGCCGCATTCCCCTGCTAAACAGCTTCTGGGCATGCCCAGAAGCTGTGGAGGAATGCGGCGCCGCACCGGAAGTGACGAGAGGGGCCGGTGCGGCGCATTCTGGGAGAAGAAGACGCGGAAGAAGACACAGAAGAGGACCGCGCCGGCTTCAGCTGCCCACAAGAGAGATGGAAACGCTGTGGAAGAAATTTTATAAGTAAGTATTTCTTCTAAAAGGTAAGTGCGAACCGGGACAGATCAGAGGCTAGCCATTGTGGAATGTACTAGCCCTGACTGTCCCGGGGGTATGTTCATCAAAAAATGACATCTGTGCCCGGAACTCCGCTTTAAAGTGGGAGGAAACTTCCTTGCTTGATTTTTACCTATAGGTGACTCCTCCAAACTATAAGGCTTACCTATATAGGTACAGTAAATATCTCCTAAATTTGCACCGTTTAGGAGATATTTACTTGAAAAGTCGTTGGTGACTTTACCAGCACATGCGCTCTTAAGGAACGGCATACTCCTCCTGTGCCGTAAACAGTGGCTCCTCCGCGCATGCGCAGGAGTGATGTCATCTCAGCTCACCCAATCAAAGAATTAGAGCCCGCCAACCCAGGAGGATGACCAGGTAAAGAATGAAGCCCTGTCAGTGGTGACAGCGCAGCACTGGAGGGCTTTGTTTTAAGGTAAGTTTCACATAATCTGCTAGTATGCAATGCTAGCACATTATAACTTAACCTTGGAGGTTTAAAAAAAAAAAAAAAAAAATAAGCATGGGATGTGTGTGTGTTTTGAATGTTTATAAAATTAATAAAAAAATCCAGATTTAAAAAAAAAAAAAAAGTTTATGTGCGTGTAAAGGCAGGCCCCCCAATACTTTTGACAATATAGTGTTATACATATACATATATATATATATATATATATATATATATATATACACACACACATTATGCTATCAAAAGTATTGGGACACCTGTCTTTACACAGACTCACATGAACTTTAATGGCATCCCAGTCTTAGTCCGTAGGGTTCAATATTGAGTTGGCCCACCCTTTGCAGCTTGGTGGGTTTTAGGGGGGGAGGGCACGGTCTCCTGGGGGGGAGGGGAGTAGTTGTGGGTGTATGGTTGGGTGGGCTTTTTGGGGGAGACCGTAGTAGGTCCCATGCACCAGTTAACACATTTTAGGCTATTCATTTATGATAACATTTTTAATTTAATAAATCATTTTTGGACAGTAGCTGCTGTGGGGTCAATGCCTTTTTCTTCTATTTTTTGGTATATTGTTTATGGTGACATCCACCCATTTAGATTGGGGACAGCACCACCGCGTGTTAAACTGGTGGAATTCCCAAGACTCAAATTTTTGTTTGGTTTATGGTGCATTTCCACTGCATGGAACCGAACGGTTCGGCTCGCTTTTGCGCTTTTCCACTGCATGGTACGGTGTTGGAATGGTTTGGTATGGTACGGCGGCGCTTTTCCACTACATGGAACCGTACGGTACGGCTCGCTTAAACAGTACCACCTCCGAAGTGGTTCCCAGAGGGCCGTACCGGTACCATATCCCACAATCCTTTGCATGCAGCCTTGACTGTTTGTCACTACTAGCCACTGATTGGTCAGAGAATCGTTGTTATCCCACCCACTTACTATTAGTGGAAAAGCAAACCATACCAAACCGTACCGAACCGTTCCAACACTGTACCATATGGTACCATGCAGTGGAAAACCAAACCGAGCCAAGCAAGGCCAAGCAGGGCCGAGTGGAGCCGAGTGGAGCCGAGCCGGTACTTGCAGTGGAAAAGTGCCATAGAGTAGAGTGTTCTTGGGTATGAGATAGGACGTCTCAGCTCACACCCAGAACACAGTGCTGTAATGCAGTATGTAACCTCATACAGTATACTGCACATCCAGCAGCCTCACATGTTAGTGAGGGACAACTTGTGTGGGCCAGCTTGGCCCACACAAACTAAAAAGTGTAACAAAAGCTGGAGTTCAACTTTAATCCTGAAAGGAAATTATTTTATGCTTTGAAACGTTGTTCTTATAATTCATCCATTTATAACTGGGTATACCTGAATGACCCTTGGCACCACATCCCAAAAATTTATGAAAACAAAACAGAGTCAATAGTCTACGGGATTTTCTTTGCAATCATTTTTATTAAAGTTAATTAAAAGAGCATAAAAGTACAAAACAGTACAATGATCTTTCTTTGGTCCGTCTCAGCATACAATGCTGGTTACAATAGAAGGATCTTTGTTAGTCAATAGCATATATCCTACTGTATAAGTAACCTATTATGTGTTTAGGTAGCTAAACAGGGTATGAATAGCTTGAACACAATCACCACAGAAAATAAAAAACCCGGAGGAAAAATCAAATTAGGACAAAACCATGTCTATGTATATATTATCAGGTAATTAACAGCAACCTATTTAACTCTGTGGACTTCTTCAAACTCTTCACCAATATATCTGGTGAAGAAGTCACACCGGAGCAACAATGGCTTAAAAGTTATACCAGCATCTGAAATAGAAAGGATCGAAAGTAAAAAGGATAGAGGAAAAATCTAGTGGAGAGGGAGAAAGATCAAAGCAGAAAGTATACAGGATTTTCAAGGTGCGCTTATATCTAACTTCAGGAAGAAACCCACACAAAGATCAAGAAGTCCATAATTTTATTCAATAACACATTTTTTAAAAAGGAACATAGTCCTAGTTAAAACTCATAATAGAATCGCAATGTCTAAGATCAGCACCCTGTGCACCCTCCTCAAAATGAATCATAATATATATATATTTTTATATAAAGAACCATAACTGTAGATAGATGTACGTAACAAAAATTGAGGTAAGGGTGTTGTGTCCCAATGCGTTTCGTGATCTAGGCTTCCTCAGGGGATCTCAAGAAGCAGCTGACAAAAAAGACACTATAAGTACAATATTCCAAAAAAAGCATATTCATACATATAGAAAGTATATAGATATAACACTTTCAAAATGTATACAATAATACTCACATAGAGAAACCATAGAACATAGCATAAAAACCCCCACATCAGGGGAACTGATGGAGATGTGGGAAAAGCAGCTTAAGAGGAGAAGACCAAACAAGAGCCCCAACTGTGCAAGGAGATAACAGCAGGAAGGATGTATTGATAAACCACCAATCCACTTTAATCAATACTGAAACACATAAAAATGCAAACGTAGATAGTATCAGTGGACCAGCATCAGTGGCTGTTCTTAAAATACTGACCTAAATGCCTTATGTGCATACCCGCGTTCACTAATATAGAACTGCATTTTAAGGCATAAAAAAATATATACAGTGTACTGTAAGCCTGTAAAAGTGGCATTTTTTTTTATAACGGTGTACATAAGGCCTTAATCAGTTCTGAGAAGGGTTGGCCAGATGTCTGGAGAGATCAGTGACTATGTACAACTGTTTCCAACCGTATTCATGCAAAGCCTAATTTATGTCTGTAGACACCTAAAGGTAGAGCTATAACGTTCCGGCAGCTGTTCCTTCCCAGCTGTGGTAGGGGGCAGCGTGGTACGCGATTCAGCAAATCACAGGGCTCCCTTTTTTTGTTTTGTCCGAACTTTATTTGAAGTGTACAAAATGTACACGTCATTCATGGTGCTGTACAGCAGCACGGTACGCTGCCATACAGTGCTATGAGATTTTGTACGGTGCGCTGTGATAAAATGCATTTTATTGCAGCACGCAGCAGCGCAGCCCTAGGCTGCATTGCAATGTGAACGGGATACATAGGATGCAATTGTTTTCTCTGTGTCCTTGCGGTGACAGACTTATTCTTAATTAGCACTTATTCAGACCCTCAAGAATTGTTTCCATTTGTTGTGCATCACCAACACACAGAGCAAGTAGGACAAGATTTCCATAAAGCAGTGTATGGTGATGGCTTATCTGTGCTTTCTTTTTCAGTCCTGAAACTGTATGTTCACTAAAAATACATTAAAATCATTATTAGTGGACACAAATACAACAGAATTCCTTCAATATCTTAAAGCTAAAACTGTATGGGGTTAATAAACAAAGCTCTGTGTGTGAATGAGGTCTTGGGTTCATTCACATAAGTGGTGTGGCCTGTACAGCGTGAATTGATGGATAGTTTATGTGGCTGGGGCCATCTGGGGCTGTGTGCAGGCAGCCTATGTTACTCTATGGCAGGGGTGGGGAACCTTTTTTCTGCCAAGGGCCATTTGGGTATTTTTAAAATCATTCGGGGGCCGTGCAAAATTATCAACTTAAAAATGTGCATGTTATATTTGGTCAAACATTTAACTCACCCCTAATGTGATGGCTGCAACTGCTTCTCTTTGGTGAGGTGTGTGATGTTAGCTGGTATTGATGATGTTGCTACTCGCAACTGGTTTTCCAGGTTTGAGTCGGTTAGTCTGGAGCGCAGTCGACTCTTTGTGGTGGTAAGTTTTGAAAAGAACTGCTGGCGGGTACTGCTGGCTGGTACTGCTCGTGGGTACAGCTGGCTGGTACTGCTGTGAGTACTGCTGGCTCTGGCTGGTACTGCTGTGTTTGCTGCTGGCGGGAAATGCTGGATAGCAGTGGGGCCGCGCTGGAGGAAGAGGCGATGTTTCCTGTATTGTTCACAGGCGGAGTGCATTTGATATCACTTCGCCTGTGACTCACTCAGACTGTCAGAACAGAGCCGAAACTATACAGGAAGCATCGGCTCCATTCTGACAGATCAGCTGAGAGACACAGACTCAACTGCACGGGGGGCCGGACCAAATTACTTTGAGGGCCGCATACGGCCCCCCGAACATAGGTTCCCCACCCCTGCTTTATGGGGACGCAGCGCCTGTACCAACACAGCCACCAGTAATTTAACAAGTGTGTGGATGAAGGAGTACGGCTACAAACGGCTATGAACCTGACTACAAAATCACCAGACAGGGTGCATACGCAGCCACTTACCAACACCTGCACACCTGTTATATTAGGACCTGCGGCTGTGTTCATACAGCTACTGCGTCTCCATATAAAAAAGCTCCAGTCAAATGAACAAACCACTCATTCATACAGCCCGAGTACATGTGTAGGGCTCATTAACATATGTGGTTGGGGTGCGAGAAAACCCCACGGTTGAGCTGTGCTTTTACCGTCCCTCAACCTTTGCCACCTTTACCTGCAGCGGCAATGGCTGGGGGTGTACACCTGCCGTGGCCACAATAACCTCCCCACTGCCTGTAAAAAATGCTCTATAACGAGCGATCCGAACACCACTCAAAAAAATCACATGTGAATGAGCCAATTTTTTATTGATAATTTTTGTTCAATTTTTTTTTCTTTTTAACATTTTAAAAGCCCTGTTGAGGGGGCTTAGGTGAAAGATCAGGGGTCTAAACAGATCCCTGATGTCTCTCTTTTGAGACTGAGAAGGGGATCAAGGACACAGATTCCTTGGTCCCTTTCTCTGCAATCTCAGTTGCACTTTAGATGACTGAAAAGGGAGCGCTTTGTTCGGAGGCTCCATGTTCATTCACAAACTGAAGTATGCTAAACACAATTTTTACTGATTTATATACAGTAACAATGGGAGACAACCATTACATTTTGTTTTAACCACTTCTGGACCGGAAGGATTTGTCCCCTTAACCTCCTTAGCGGTAATCCCGAGCGTGACTCGGGGTGGAGTTTTCATTGCAGGATCGGTAACCCCGAGTCACGCTCGGGGTGGATGTGCAGAGAGCGCAGCGGTGTTCTCTTACCTTATCCTGGCGATCCAGCAGTGATCTCCCATTGCTGAGATCGCCAGCCGAGGGTCCCGCCGCTCCTCCGTCCCTCCGTCGGTCTGATCACTTCCTAGTTCCGCAATGCTGCATGGGAGCGGAACTAGGGAGGGAAATTAAAAAAAAAAAAAAAACGTTGCACAAAACACATTTTATATTATATATATATATATATATATGCATATATATATATATATATACATATATATATATATATGCATATATATATACATATATATATATGCATATATATATGCATATATATATATATATATATATATATATATATATGCATATATATATATATATGCATATATATATATATATATATATATATATATGCATATATATATATATATATATATGCGCATATATATATATATATATATATATATATATATATGCGCATATATATATATATATATACCGGTATATATATATGTGTGTGTATATATATATATATATATATATATATATATATATACACACACACACATATATCTATATATAATATATAATGCATGAATTATAATCTAATCAATAATATAATTTTATTATATATATTATATATTATATAATAAAATTATATTATTGATTAGATTATAATTCATGCGTTTGTGTTTAAAATTTATCACATCTGGGATGGCTACTAGACTCTTGTTTTGGTCAGGTTTAGGTCAGTAATTACTAAGAATTGTAGGCCTATAATACATAACGCCAAATTTCCATGAAAACAATTGTACCGCTTTTGGTATGTAATTCCTGACATAATCATACCGCCAGGGAGGTTAATGACCAGTTCATTTTTTTGCAATTCGGCACTGCGTTACTTTAACGGACAATTGCGCGGTCGTGCGATGATGTAACTAAATAAACTTGATGTCCTTATTTTCCCCCACAAATAGAGCTTTCTTTTGGTGGTATTTGATCACCTGTGCAATTTTTTTTTCCACCCTATAAACAAAAAAATAGTGATACTTCTGAAAAAAAAACAATATTTTTCACATTTTGCTATATAACATTCCCAAAATAAAAAATTTAAAAAATCAAGATTTTTCATCCTTGTAGGCCAATTTGTATTCTGTTACATATTTTTGGTAAAGAAAAAATCGCAATAAGCGTATTTTGATTGGTTTACGCAAAAGTTATCCATCGCCCCCAGGACCGAACCCGCGAGCCGCCGTACCCCTACGTCGGTTCGAGCAGCCGAGCCAGCCTGCCGCAGTAAATGTGCAGCGGGTGGTCGGCAAGGGGTTAACCATCATATATTTGTAAATATTCAATGATGCATTATCTGTACAACTATACAGAAATGAAAATGAATCTCGCCTTTCATATGTTAACATTTATTTATATTTGTATCGTATATGTTCATCCCAGACTGAACTTTGGATCTCTGACAAGTTGCAACAATTCAATCTCAGTCTAGTTCTGAAGGAGATATGTGTTTAAATAATCTGACATGGGCTTTAAATATGATTTATTGGTTATGGTATACACCATAATGGTCAGATGTGTCAGTTGAAACAATTTTTTTTTTTTAACCAAATCTGGGTCAGAAGATTTTAGCCCCTTCCTGACCAGGCCCTATTTTGCGATTCGGCACTGCGTTACTTTAACGGACAATTGCGCGGTCGTGCGACGCTGTACCCAAATAAAATTGATGTCCTTTTTTCCCACAAAGAGCTTTTGGAGGTATTTGATAACCTGTGCGATTTTTTATTTATTGCGCTATAAACAAAAAAAGAGCGACAATTTTGAAATAAAAAAAAAACAATGTTTTTCACATTCTGCTATATGACATTCTCAAAAAAAAAAAATTAAAAATCAAATTTTTTAAAATATTTTAGGCCAATTTGTATTCTGCTACATATTTTTGGTAAAAAAAAAATCACAATAAGCGTATTTTAATCCGTTTGCACAAAAGTTATCACGTCTACTAACTGCGGGAAAGATTTATGTCATTTTTATTCTTTTTTTTTACTAGTAATGGCGGCGATCTGCGATCAGGTTCCCCGCTGATGAGCGGGGGCGAGCTGTGCAAGCTCACCCCCTAGCCTCCCGAGAGCGAGCGCCGTACATGTACAGCGATTTGCCTGGGAGCGGCTGCCTGCTGAAGTACATCTGCGGTGGGCGGTAGTTAATGATGGTTAATGACCAGCCCATTTTTTGAGATTCGAGATTTGAGATTTTAAGATTTAACGGACAATTACGCGGTCGTGCAACACTGCACCCAAATAAAATTGATAGCCTTTTTTCCCGAGAAATAGAGCTTTCTTTTGGTGTTATTTGATCACTTCTGCAATTTTTATTTTTTGTGCTATAAACAAAAAAGGGCAACAATTCAGAAAAAAAAAACAATATTTTTCACATTCTGCTATATAACATTCCAAAAAAAAAATGTAAAAATCTCATTTTTTTAACATTTTAGGCCAATTTGTTTTCTGCTACATATTTTTGGTAAAAAAAAAAATCGCAATAAGCGTATTTTGATTGGTTTGCCCAAAAGTTATCGCGTCTACTAACTACGGGAAAGATTTATGTCATTTTTATTGTTTGTTTTTTTTTACTAGTAATGGCAGCGATCTGCGATTTTTCCCGGGACTGTGACATTGCAGCGGACAGATCGGACCCCTGACTGACATTTTTGACACTTTTGGGGGGACCAGTGACATTACTACAGTAATCAGTGCTAAAAATATGAACTGTTACTGTAATATTGACACTGGCAGGGAAGGGGTTAACGCTGTGGGTGATCAGGGGTTAAATGTGAGCCTAGGGGAGTGATTCTAACTGTATGGGGGCGGGGGTTGTGAAATTACCATAGAGACCTGTGTTCCTATATAGAAGGATCCCATGGGCTCTATGATCATTCCAGAGAGAATGACGATCAGCTGTGTTTACAACAACTGACCGCCCTTCTCTCTCAGCGGGGAACGATCGCGGGTGGCAGACGGCAATCAGAGCCGCCTGCCCCGTGCATCGGAGTCCCCGCTGCCGAGTGGGGGCGGTAGCACGGCGCCGGTGGTGCGCGCTCGCCCCCTAGCTCCTACTTCGGTTCGCGCAGGAGGGGTTGCCTGCTGCAATATATCTGCGGCGGGCGATCCGGAAGCGGGTAATGAATGCACACCTATTACCATAACATTATGGCCACTGACAGGTAAAGTGAATATCTCGTTACAATGGCATCTGGAAATTGGTGGGAAATATTAGGCAGCAAATGAACATGTTGTCCATGAAGTTAATGTGGTGAAAGCAGAAAAAAATGGGCATCACAGTTTTGTTGTTTTTGGAGCTGTGAAATCCATGGTGACCCGTGTCCACAGCCAAAAGCTTCTACAATGGTCACATGAACATCAGAACTGGACTACAGAGCATTGGAAGAAGGTGGCCTGGTCTGATGAATCACATTTTCTTTTAAATGAAATACACTAATTATCTGTCATCTCCATCTTACAGAGGAAGTGTAAGGGCTCTTTCACACGGGCGTTCCGTATGTCCGTTTTTCATCCCATCCGTTTGCGGATGAAAAACGGACATAATGTATCTCTATGTAAATACGGATGTCATCGGATGATCATCCTCTGACATCCGTTTTTTGTCAGTTCAGTTCAGTTTTTTTGAACGGAAGAGAACCCTATTTTTTCTTCCTTTCAAAAAACGGAACTGAAGCAAAAACGGATGTCAGTGGTGTCATCCGCAGACATCCGTATTTACATAGACATGCATTATGTCAGTTTTTCATCCTCAAACGGATGGGATGAAAAACGGACATACGGACCGGATGACACAAGTGTCATCCGTGTCCGTTACAAAAAAAAAAAAAAAGACCTGATCGGGCAAAAAAAAAGGAACACCCGTGTGAAAGAGCCCTAAGGAGGATTGTTTCCAAGCATCTAGAGGCCCGGGATGAACTGGTGTAAAGTGAATTTGCCTTGTCCATGAGAATGGAAGGCAATTTGTTCTGGTGAGTGACTTTTCAATTCGGGGTGGTATCACATACCGGAGGTGGAGTGTGAGGTGATTTTCCTGTTCACGTTGGGATATTACGGTTACTCCAGAGTCAAGCGACTCATATTGCCTTTTATTTATATTGATAGACGATTGTTCATTTTCACTCTTATTGATGGACTATTGCTTATGGATCATTTTATGCAATTTATGTATGCAATTTAGTGAGTGGTATGTGGGATTGCGCTACTGATTTCTATTACATAGACTGATTGTTGCATGTTGGATTTCCATCTTTTACATCATGTGAATGGCCGGGTGTGTGTGTAACCTAAAATACAAAGAAGCCAGAGAAAACCCCACTAGGAGGTACTCAGAAAGGAAGTTGTATAAAGGAGAACCGTCAACGGTGTAAAATGCAAAAAGTTTATTAGTAATAATTGAAAAATATTGATTACAAAATACAGTGTAAAAAATACCACTCAGACACCTAGTGTGAACCACACAGACAACGTTGTCTTAGTGAGCACATAAAAAGGGGCCCCATCATCAACCTATCATTCATTCTGTTGCATTTATTGAATTCATAGGGGAACCTGTACTTCATTCCAATTCCAGGGTTACCCCTTATAATGAGGAAAAAATTCCCTGATAATATATGGTCAAAAAATAAAAAAAGAAAGAACGAAGGTGTCAATATAGTGATTTCAACATTTTAGCCCATAGCCAGTCTTAGATGTAATGAAGGCAATATTGGGTATTCCTTTAGCAATTTAATCCATCAGTTCACTGGACCCCAGGTGTTCACATTCAAGGCTGTCACTAAGTGGGCAATAAAATGAATGTGCTACTAGCTTAGAATGCAATGGCCAGACTACTGGAATAATAATGGAATGAGCCCCCGAGGACCAAGTTATAGTTCAAAACAATGAGCACTCAAGTAAATACTCATAGCTGTGTGAGTAGATAGGCAGACAGCCGGAGGTTTTGGAGTTATGTGGTCTAGGGTGCCTAGGGATTCCTTACCATTCTTCCGCGCCCTGACCTATCTCTTACCTCTGCCAAGAAGTTCCAATCTTACTCCGGTACCGACAAAGCATGTATTGCAGATTCAGATGAGTGTCCCGTGAGTGGTGTGGCAATGCTGTCCAGTATCTCAGATGCTCATTCAAAGTCCGCGGCTGGCCAGCTGACGCTTGGACGAGAACCGGAACTGGCTGGACTCAGCCGGTGGAACGCAAGCTTGGAGAGCAGGGCCCTCTTCACTGCTTACGTCAATGTGTTTTGCATACGTCACGTTTGCTTCGCTTTTGCATTTTACACCATTGACTGTTCTCCTTATATAACTTCTTTTCTGAGTACCCCCTTGTGGGGTTTTCTTGGGCTTCTTTGTATTTTATGCACTTAGTTTAGTTGTGGAGGTACCCAGTCCAGTTGGACTAAGCGGTGAAATACTATACAAGTATCCCCATTCCTCCTAAAAGGTGTGAGTGGGTGGAGGATTCTGTGTATTTTAACTATTTATTCCCTGTGTGTGTCCCTTACCTGGGGAAGAGATGGCACCAGGATGCAGTATAAGAAGGCAGAGGCAGTGAGATGCTTTGGGCAATGACCTGCTGGGAAACCTTGGGTCCTGCCATTCATGTGGATGTTACTTTGGTGTCCATGCCTCAATGGGTCAGGGCTGATTTAGCAAAAAAAGGGGCCATACTCAATATCGGTGTATGTCCACACAGATGTTATTTAATTTATTATTAGAATTTTGATCTGTTTTATATACAGTAGATATGTTGTGCAATATGTAAAGTCAACACAATTAGTTCATTTTGTCTGCAGGATGGTAGCACTGTAGTACCGAATTTCCTATTTCAATCTATTCCGCTCCATTCTTTTATGTTTCATTAACAGTCTTGGCAACAATATATCTTTTCATTTAAAAAGAATGAAAATAATTTTTCTTTTTTAGAAGAAAAATAATTTTTTGGGAAACTTTATCAGCATCACATGCTTTTCATCAGTTGGTGATAGGCATAATTTTACCAACAGATAGAAATTAGCCAGTAGTTTGCTGTGGCTGTCCCTGTACTCATTGATGCAAAACTGTCCTACTGCCGACCAATTTCTTTTAAGCTCTGATATAAAATTAGAAGACCACAGAAGATACAGCAGTGTAAAATTAGCCAGCAGCAGGACATTTTTTGATGAAGAAAAATTGGCTGAAATGTACAAGAAAAAGGAGTGCAAGGAGCCGGTGTTTTACATAACACATCAGCATAAAACCTGTCTATAGCAGAACAAATTTAAATAGCAAGGCTAGGCCTGAGTTACTAGAGACAAAATGCACAGGCTAGTGATTTGCTACAATAATTAAGATACTGCAGAAAATACAGTAGTGTAAGTCTGGCTAGCAACAGGACAATTCTAATTAGAGATTACAGACCCAACGTATGCCCACTTTTCATTTTATTTATAGGGATAGGGTGGTACGATGAATATGAGGGGTTGGTATGGGCAACCTTAACATGTATTTAAAGATTCATTTTCATCCTTGAGGCATAGACCTAAACTGACATGAGTATAAGCCAGGAAAGAAAAATGATGCTAATTATGGATAACAATTTTCGGTATTCCAAGCTCATGTCATGCGGCACATCATAGGCATGTGCACAGGATGTGCCAACACACCCTAATCTCCCCGTGTGGTGCAGATCCCCTGGGGATCCCGCCCAGGGGGATATTTCAGGATGGAGAGCGGGGGACGGGGACAGTAAGTGACATATCCTTTTCTGAATGAGCACAGTGAGTGATTGGTACAGTAAACTGTGTCTACTGCGCTTCAGTTTGTGAACAAACAAAAAGCCGTTCAGCACAGAGCACTTCCTATTCATTCACTGAGGAAGCAGAGAAAGGAACTGGAGAATCTCTGTCCTCAGTCACTTTCTCTGTCTCAAAAGTGAGAAATCGGGGGTCTGTTTATACCCCTGATATTTCACCAAAGCCCCCCGTTGGGGGGCTTTGTTGAAATAATTACAAAATAAAAAAACTACTGACACTGTCCACTGCCCTACTGACACCAATCTCTGCTCTCAGCCGAAAAAATAATTACACAATAAAAAAGTAAAAAACTACTGACAGTGTCCACTACCCTACTGACACCAATCTCTGCCCTACTGACATCGTCCACTGATCCTGATCAAATCTCAAACTCCATTTGCAGAAATGCAGCCCCAAATTTGGGATTACAGGAAGAGACAGAAATATATGAGGCAGCCTACATCCACAGAAGATCTGTAGTTGGTTCTCCTAGATGTTTGGAACAACCTCCCTGTCAAGTTCCTCAGGTACAGAGTCAAGTGTTTTCTCATGCATGCAGTACCCAAATGTAAGTATTTTTACAACAGCAGATATGCTGTAGGAAGAAACTAAAGGTGGCAATGGTACTGTCAACAGGAAGCAGATGTTTTTAAAAAGGCCCACACTGTAGAGCTTTTTGGACCAGTCCTGAAGATAGCGATGGTCTGCTACTGTGGAGCAGTGCCGTCTAATGAATTAGGATTGCAGCTCCCTCCAGTCCTCCCCCTTAGAAATTTCCTTCTCTCTAATTGATGATTGATTGACACCCATGCATGCTCTGCCGCCGTATCATCCACCCCCCTCATCATCACTGAAGCCCACTTGGTAGTAAATTCCAGATGCTTAAACATCACTGCCTCTTGCTGCTTCCAGCCTGATATCACCTCCCTCTATGGCCATGGTACTATTTTCCTGATCCTCAATACCTGAAAGGATGCTCATACTGAAAGGAAGCCCATCCCTTGAGAAAGTCACGTGCGTAGTGACGCAACGTGTCGGGAGGAGCCGGGTGACGTCACTTCCGCGTTCACGGCCGTAACCGGAAATTCTACATTATACCACTTTGGCGGTTACTGCTTGTCTTTCATCCCGTTTTTGTAAGTGTACTACTACTTTTTATTAAACTTTTTGGAAGTTACTGCACCATGAGTGTCCCTTTTTTGTTGTTCCCATGAGACACTCTAATACAGTGGAGAACTTATACGCGGTCAGGGACTGAAGGAATTTGGTGCTGCTCATTTTTGGGATCCCACCATCCATCCATACCGGAGGGAAGTCTCTGGAACATCGTCAAAAGTCTACATTACATACAATCTTTCTGGTGTGTATTGAGGTAAGCGGCCATTACACACTTGTTTGTTCGGGTGATAAGAGGAACACTTCGCATGAATTTAATTTGAATATCAAGATTCACGTCATATTTGAAGATTTTTCTTATTATACACTCATGGTTGTTGCTTAGTACCTATTTGGACATATTTGTTTGGACTTGCAATGCAAGATTTATTTATTCATGCTGCACATTATTGATCATATATAGTTTTTTCACATGCTGCACGATATTTTGGATACCACATTTATAGCACTTTATCATTTGATGAATTAGCGCCGATTTTTGATTGTTTGCATATTGTTATTCACGGTGGGGGACACCGATTAAGATTGGCTGCTTTTTCTGTTATATTTATTTTACACTACTGATTGCATACAGAGTCAGACCCCTCAGGTAGTGCACTGGTCCTCTCTCTTTTTTATCACACTGAAATATGGCTGCTGGAAACCCCACTCTTTTATAATGAGAGGCCTGGCACACAACACAGCAAACATTATTGGACCTTCTAATGCCAGGTACACACTATGAGTTTTGTTTTTTTGCTTTAGCCCAGCAGGCTGAATTAAAAAAAAAACTGGGGAGATCGCTGTACTAACTATGCAATGTTAATACAGCAATCTCACTGCTAAACTATTGTGTCCTGAAAGGGATATTGCCCCTCCCCACCAGAACACAGCTGATCAGATGCCACTCGCAGATGTTTTCCTGGTATGCCTGTTCTACAAAAGGCGGACGTTCGACTGGCTTCTGTTGGACAGGCTGCCCTATACACAGGCCGAATGTCGGACGGTTTCTGTTGAACAGGCCGATATTTGCCCCGTGTGTACCAGGCTTTACCCAGCTGACCTAAGTTCAAAAGGCATGCAATACATCATGGTTACAAAGAATGCGGTCTGGCCAATCCCCTGTAGTGTGCAGAGTCAGTCAACCTTGAACATGCAGGATTCGCCACAAACCCAAGCCTCATCCCAAGTTATCAGGAACATGAACTGGCCAGAAGGGCACAATAATATGAGTGGGTTGGTGGAAGTTATGAAAGGCGCAAAAGTTGAGTTACTGAAAGAATATGCAGATAGAAATGGGTGAAAGTGGGCAATGTATCAAAGTGATATCTTGTTATTGTAGTCATTTTCACACTTACCTTTAACTCCTTTGCCAGAGAGAAGTGTGCCCACTGCCTACAGAGTGCAGGAGCAGAAACCCAGCCCTGGCCATGCCACTGCCTCCTCAAATCTTCCATCCTTTTCCTTGCAGCAGGTAACAGTGCAAGGCTCACTGCTTCTGCATCACACATGAATGGTCAGAAGACAAGAGTTTTTTTGGCTACAAGTCCATGTGTCTTTGCTCCAGAGATATACTGGGTTTGTGGCCCCAGCAAGTGTGATGGGCATCTGTTGTTTTATGCTAACCCTAATAAAAGCCCAACTCCAGAACCCACTTTTTTGATTAAGTGGGAAAGTTAGAATATTTGTCAGGTATTTATTGCTGTCTGTGGTACCATGATAGGGGGTATTTATAAACACTGTTAGCATACCTACCAACTTTAGAGCTTGATGGACAGTGGGGGGAAAAATGTTTAGATGTCAGTGGGAGGCCTTGAAAGTACAAGAACTGTTGGACAACTCAGACCATTAACCTATATGGTGGACTTCTCAGGTTCTATGTTCTCTTTACATTTACCTTAATTCCTCCCTGCTCTATAGCATAAACAAAGCATAAACATACTGTATAACATTTGTGCGAGAACATTGACCAAAAGATTTTTAGTGTAAAAACTAATATAAATTCTCAGCTTTACACTTACTTACGTAGCGCTTGTCCTGTCTGAGGTGCTCTCCATCAAAATGTAACGATAGCTGTTCACCTTTCCATTCAAAACATAATTATAGGGGTTTTGCATGATACATAAGGTATCAAAAATAATGCTTTTCACAGTACTGGCAATCTAACATAATTTTCATATATTTAGACAACAGATGATGCACTCTTCAGTCTACTTCCGCAATGTCCAGTTAACAACCTGGGAGCAGCAAGAAGACCAATCTGTATTGCGTGACCGTAGCAGATAAGTAAGGTCACTACTGTCAACCAGCTGTGCAGTGTTATAGGAGTACATGAACAAAATATTTTGCAAAGTAAAAAAACATGATATATATATACTGTATATATATATATATATATATATATATATATATATACGGGGCTTTTTTTCAGTGGGAATGCGGGGGAACACAGTTCCGGCACCTTCAGAACTAAAAGGTACTGTATGTAATGGCCAGGGGTGCTGGGGTGTGCTGAAGGGTCTATTGATGCTGGCAGCTAGGGGATCTATTTTTGTTGGAGGGGATCTATTTTACATGGTTGTCTATTGTTGCTGGTAGTGATGGGCCGAACACTCCCTTGTTCGGTTTGCACCAGACATCTCGAACAGGGAAAAATGTAATTTAAACTTGCTTGCGGCTGAAATGTATTGTCGGTTCCCGGCAATACAGATAAAAAAATAATAAAAAAACAGCGTGGGGTCCCCCCCAGTCCATACCAGGACCTTCGGGTCTGATATGGATTTTAAGAGGAACCCCATGCCAAATTTGAAAGAAAAAAAAAAAACAGCGTGGGGTCCCCCCCAAAATCCATACCTTATACGAGCAAGCAGCCTGGCTGGCCAGGAGGGGGCGAGCAGCCCCCCCCCTCCTTAACCATGCCACGCTGCTTGCCCTCAACATTGGGAGGGTGCTTTCGGGTGCCCCCTAAAGCACCTTGTCCCCATGTTGTTAGGGACAAGAGCCTCTTCCGGACAACCCTGGGCTGTGGTTGTCGGGGGCTTATCGGAATCTGGAAGCCCCCTTTAACAAGGGGGCCCCCAGATCCCGGCCCCTCCCCTAGCTGAATGGATATCGGGTACATCAAACCCCTACCCATTCACCAAAAAAGTGTACAAAAAATAAACACAAAAGACAGTTTTTGACAAGTGCTTTATTAAAAAATTTAAATAAAAAAATAGTGTCCCCCCCGATGTAAATCCATCGCCAATCATGTCGCCCGCCGCACCTGAAAAATAGAAAAAAAAAATAAGCTCCCGCCTCTTCACACGCTTCCCGCGTAATGAGCTGTTTGAGCTGTGACAGCTCTTTTATAGGAAAGGGGCGGGGACACCCAATTTCATCACCCGGTGGCACCACCCCTTCTGACATCACCTCAGTAATTTATTCACTTCATCAGCGCAGTGCATTATGGTGCGCTCATTACGTCAAAAGAGGGCGGGTTTTTTTTTCTATTTTTCGGGTGCGGCGGTGACGTGATTGACAATGGATTTACATCGTCAATAAAGGACTTGTCAAAGACTGGCTTTTGTGTTTATTTTTTTGTACACTTTTTTGATGAATGGGTAGGGGTACCCAATATCCATTCACATGGGGGGGCCGGGATCTGGGGCCCCCCCTCTATTCTGATAATCCCCCCACCCGCAGACCCCGACAACCACAGCCCAGGGTTGAGGGCCCTTGTCCCTATGTTGAGGGCAAGTGGCCTGGTATGGTTCCGGAGGGGGGTGCTCGCTCGTCCCCCCCATCCTGGCCAGCCAGGCTGCTTGCTTGGATAAGGGCCTGGTATGGATTTTAGGGGGGGGGCATGCTGTTTTTTTTTTTCAATTTTGGCGTGGAGTTCCCCTTAAAATCTGTACCAGACCCAAAGGGCCTGGAATGGATTTTGGGGGGGACCCCACACTTTTTTTTTTTTTTAAGTTCTGTCATAGGAGTTCTCCTTAACCACTTACTTACAGGGCACTTTCAGCCTTTTCTGCCTAGACCAATTTTCAACTTTCAGTGCCCAATGGCGTCTAGGGGAAATCTCAGTCAGCTTGACATGGCACTGCTCCCTGTCTTTAACATTGGCGTCTATGGTAAATCTCGGTCAGCTTGACATGGTACTGCTCCCTGTCTTTACCATTGGCGTCTATAGGAAATCTCGGTCGGCTTGACATGGCACTGTTCCCTGTCTAACATCGGCATCTATGGGAAATCTGGGTCAGCTTGGCATGGCACTGCTCACGAACTTTAAGTGACAGGGACACAAAACTTGGGGAGCACTGAGAGGGGACCCAGGACTACAACATATCTATACATTATAAAAGTGGGGTATGCCTGTTCATTACACTGACTGCACTAAACTAACTCAACTCACTATCCACTAACTACCTGCCTAATCTCTATTATCATATGCTATACACAGCTGCAAAGTAAGCAGTAGCCTTATATAGTGTGGGGCATCGACTTAGCCCCTGAACTATAATTGGCTAAAGGCAGCCTGCATTTGGCCAATTATGGCTCTGACAGGACACTGTGCTGTGACTGGCCAAAGCATACAGGTCAAGTGCATACTTTGACCAATCATAAGTAATTTATTCACTGCACCAGCGCAGTGTATTGTGGGGCCCTCATTGGCAGGCGAACTTCCTGCCGAACGCCCATTTGTTTGTGTGTTCAACTCGAACATCAAGCCCATCCCTAGTTGCTGGTTTGCTGGAAGGGGGCTTATGTTGCTGGGGTGTCAATTATTGCTATATAGAATCTGCTGTTGAGGGAGGGGTCCGTAGATGCTGGCTGCTGGGAGGTCTGTGGTTGCTGGGGAGGGTCCGTTGCTTCTGGCTGTAGAGGATCTATTTTACTGCTTTTCTTGTTATCATTACCAAATTCCATACAATTTACCTAGCACCACAAAATGATACTTGGTTCTGTAGTGTCTAAAAGGGGCAGTACTAAGAATAGGGTGGGGGATGGAACCAAGAAATGGTGCTTAGAGATGGGTAGTGGGTGGAGACAAGAATTGACTCAGAAAGGAGGAGTTCCCGCACCTATTCTCTGAGTAAAAAATGCACTGTGTGTGTGTGTATATATATATATAGGGAGTGTCCCCACTGTGTCCAATAGGGAGGCATGTTGGACAGTGGAAGAAACCGAGCCAATGCCACACAGGCTTTAATACTATCCCATGGGTTTGGCACAGAGAGTGATGCATTTTGGGATAGGGTATAAAAGCCAGGGGCACATGAGGCCGGGGGTCTTTAGGCGGTAAGCCAGGTCCCAGAAAGAGGGTGGCGGCTTTCTCCTCTTCTGCAGCAGTGGATGGTGGTCACAGGCGGTCGGCCTGGTGAACCAGAGTGTGTGGCTGAATCCAGAGGTCCAAGAGAAGCTGACTGGTGGAGTTGGGGGCATCGGGTACTCTGGAAAAACAGTGTCTGTGAGTACAGAGGAACTTGCCCGGGGTCTGCCCAGGAAGGGGAACACTCCAGAGTGTAGGAGGCAGTGGATGGGTGTCAGCTGTACAGGAGAGAGAGAAAGGGGGAGCCAAGTTAGAACCCTGAAGATAATTACAAGTAGAAACACTTATATTACCATCATTCAAGTGGCAGTGAAGTCCAGCCTTGCCGCATCCTCAAGTCAGATGTCCTCAATACTGTGAATAGTTACTAGTTGGAGTATCCCACTCATCCCTTCTCCTATCCCAGTTCTAAAAAAAAGCTACAAAACAACATCCCCTGGACTGATCATTGACTGAGCCAAGTACTTAAAGTGATAAGTTTCTGCAAGCAGTTGCTACGGGTAACCCAGGGGAGTCCAGAAAGTGTTATATCCAGAAGTCCTCTAGGGGGCAGTGCTACATATCTATCTATCTTTCTATCTATCTATCTATCTATCTATCTATCTATCTATCTATCTATCTATCTATCTATCTATCTATCTATCTATCTATCTATCTATCTATCTATCTATCTATCTATCTATCTATCTATCTATCTATCTATCTATCTATCTATCTATCTATCTATCTATCTATCTATCTATCTCTATATAGATATATATATCTACATCTATATATCTATATATAGACCTCTCTCTCTCTCTCTCTCTCTATATATATATATATATATATATATATATAATTACATTTAGTTGTTTAATTAGCATTTGCTCAGAGTTGGAGTTCTGTCCCACTCGCCCTGCCTCCGAAACTCCTTTGTTACTGCCTGGGATTATAAGAAGGAAGGCAGGTGAGATCAGGTAACTATAAAGCTAACGTTTTCGGACCTTTGCGGCAGTCTAGAAGGCAGATCAGAAAATATACAGTAACCTCTAGGTGCGCATAATACACACTCACTCTTAGTATTCATTTGCTATAGGTACACTTTGAAGTCTAATTTCAGCAGAATTAAAACATAATATTATTAATAAAATTGTGTTATATGCACGCTTTTTACCAACAGACATGGTACAGTAAAATTTAAATATATTTTTTGAATTTTTTTTACATTGAAACAATCGTAAAGGTTTGATATACAGGCATCCCAAAGTAACTTTCTAGTTCTAGCAAATCTGTACAGTCATCAAAAATTTTCTAAATACTTTGTATAATCCCCGAGAAAAAAAAACCTGTAAGACAAAGGCATAATGAGCTAGTATGCGTCACATACTAGCTCATTATGAAACACTTACCTTAGAACGAAGCCCTCCAGCAGGGCCCGCACACACAGCTGAGACAGCTGACATCTTCCCTGGTTTTTCTTCAGGTTCGCCGGCTCTGTCGTTTTGAGTCATAATGATGTCACTCCCGCACATGTGCGCGGGAGCCGCCGTTTATGGCACGGGCTCTGAAGGTCCAGCACGGTTACTCAGAATATCTCCTAAACTGTGCAAGCTTAGGCGACATTCACATTGCTTACAGGTAAGCCTTTATTATAGGCTCACCTGTAGGTGCAATTAAAAAATAAGACTTTACTTCCTCTTTAAATCTGAGTCAAAATCACAAATGAAAGATGAGCCAGGATTTGTTGCTGTGGGTTTCAACTAAATATTTTATGTTAAAAGTTGTTAAGGTAAGTTATTCCTATACTGGGAGAAATATGGGAGCTATCATTTTTGACCTCCATCTGAAAATGCCAGCTGCCTAGTTGTCTCTGGCTTCAGTGCTTTCATTGACCGACACTAAGCATACAGACTTAAAGCAGACCTTCATTTTGCTATCTGTCATTTCAATCCTACCCCCCCACCCCCTCTCTCACAGTTGGAATTTATTTTTAATGACCCTTTTTGGAGAACACATCCCCACGCTTCTTGGATACTTATCCTAAGAAAGAAGGACATATTCAGCTGCCCTCACCCTCCTAGGATACCTAGGCCTGCAACACTGCGTCATCAGGGGGTGAATTGTTTCTTCCCCGTACCTGCAGCTGTGCTCCTGATGATGTCCTGTGGCACATAGCTTCATCAGGGGTGGCTGCAGAGACAATTGGCTCCTGATGATGTCCCATGGCACATAGCTTCATCAGGGGTGGCTGCAGAGACAATTGGCTCCTGATGATGTCCCATGGCACATAGTTTCATCAGGGGTGGCTGCAGAGACAATTGGCTCCTGATGATGTCCCATGGCACATAGTTTCATCAGGGGTGGCTTCAGAGACAATTGGCTCCTGATGATGTCCCATGGCACATAGTTTCATCAGGGGTGGCTGCAGAGACAATTGGCTCCTGATGATGTCCCATGGCACATAGTTTCATCAGGGGTGGCTGCAGAGACAATTGGCTCCTGATGATGTCCCGTGGCACATAGCTTCATCAGGGGTGGCTGCAGAGACAATTGGCTCCTGATGATGTCCCATGGCACATAGTTTCATCAGGGGTGGCTGCAGAGACAATTGGCTCCTGATGATGTCCCATGGCACATAGCTTCATCAGGGGTGGCTGCAGAGACAATTGGCTCCTGATGATGTCAGAGAAAAAGCTGGTGGGGCTTTACTGGGTGAGCAGCAGCAGGTGGATCCCTACAGAACACTCCTGGATTTGCTGGGCATGTGAGCAGGTTTTTTTGTGGATAACCCAGGAGAAAAGGTAAGGGGGGGGGAGTTCCTCTTTAATAAATGGGGTTGGAATGCGTGATCTCAATACTTTATGTCAGTGCCTAAAAAAACTTCTAAAGCCCTTCAATTAGAAAAACAACCAGGTAACCAGCATTGGAACGTTTAGTTATAAAACTTCATATCCTTTCAGGACGACTATTAAAAGTCCTGATTTGTTAAAGGAAACCTGTGCAGAGAAAGACACTTAGGGTTTGATTTACTAAAACTGGATCACTCAGAATCTGGTGCAGCTGTGCATGGTAGCCAATCAGCTTCGAACTTCAGTTTGTTCAATTAAGCTTTGGAACTAAAACCTGGAAGTTGATCGGTTTCTGTGCAGAGCTGCACCAGATTTTGCACTCTTCAGTTTTAGTAAATAACCCCCATAGTTTATCTTCTATTAAAAATGTTAAATACCTGGCTATTAAGGTAATTCTACATCTTCAGTACTTTCAGAATCATTGGGACACGTGTGTAGCAGGTATATTTATTCCTGTACCATGCCCACAGCCCCTGCATCTCCTGTACCATGCCCACAGCCCCTGCATCTCCTGTACCATGTCCGCAACCTCTGCATCTCCTGTACCGTGCCCGCAG
Organism: Pelophylax lessonae; assembly: GCF_965119305.1. Classification (NCBI taxonomy): domain Eukaryota; kingdom Metazoa; phylum Chordata; class Amphibia; order Anura; family Ranidae; genus Pelophylax; species Pelophylax lessonae. The sequence goes on along the minus strand of NC_138769.1, from coordinate 630,534,411 downwards.
CCTCTGCATCTCTTGTACCATGTCTGCCGCCCCTGAATCTCCTGTACTATGTCCGCAGCCCCTGCATCTCCTGTACTGTGTCTGCAGTCCCTGCATCTCCTGTACCGTGTCCACAACCTCTGCATCTCCTGCACTATACCCGCAGCCCCTGCAACTCCTGTACCATGTCCGCAGCCTCTGGCATGTCCTCCTGTACCATGCCTGCAGCCAATGCATCTCCTCCACCATGCCCACAGCCCTGCATCTCCTGTATCATGCCCGCAGCCTCTGCATCTCCTGTACCATGGTCCGCAGCCTCTCACATCTCCTGTACCATGCCCACACAGCCCATGCCCACCTCCTGTACCATGTTGGCACTTTTACCACTTTTAACCGGAATTTGCTCATATATATATATATATATATATATATATATATATATATATATATATATATCTATAAAGCCCTATATGCTTTCATATCTGTAATACTTCAAATGTGCTTTAAAGTGCATGGTTTTCCCTTTTATGAACAAGAAAATAATGACGTTATGCTGTTGGGCTGGGATTATAATGCTATGGGGCTGGTATGATATTATTTCCTGGGCTGAATTTTATTCCCAGTCTGGCCCTGTTCGGAAGGTTGCAAGACATATCACTTTTATTACACTTCCATATGAAATCTCAAAGACCAGTTTTATATTATCTCATGTCCCAGTAAAGTCATAATGTGATGTGGGAATGAGCTAACCAGAGAATACAAAGCTGAAGATAACACTAATAAACCAGTCTTTTATGTAATTCATCTTACACAACTTCATTTGCTTAACAGCATATATTTTACATTGTGATGGTTTTGGTATTTTTCTACTATTTGAAAGTTACAGAATGGGCTGTTCTTCTTGAATGTGTACTTTGAAATTTGAATGTGGACAACCCACAGCAAGCACAGATATGCATTCATCAGAGCTGCTCAGTTATTCATCACACGTAGTACAAGCTTTTCTCATGGTACGTTGTATTTGATTCTCAGGGAAGTCAAGGCAATATTTTCTAGTGGAGAGTTCAGAGAACTGCTAGGTGATTTTCAGTAACATGCAAACCTGCCTTGGAGATATGCAACTCATAAATGGGCGCATGGCCCACAAACTTGGAAACTCACTAACACATTTTTAATGGCAGGCTGTGTTGGGTGATAGAAACCTGAGATATTATGAACTATGTAATGCTTCTTTAAAGCATCAGTCCACCCAGAACTAATTTTTCAGGTTCTGGTACATGTTGGAGACTTAAAGTAATTGTAAGCAATCGCCTTGTAAAACAACCCATTCTGTTTAAAATTGAAAAAACATTTTTGTATTGGTATAAAAAAAACATTATAAATACCTTTATTCCCTTTTTGGAAGTGATCAAATTCCCTCTGTCCTCAGCTGCATAAGAGCTGGGGGAGGAGCAGCAGCAGCACACTGAGCTTCTCAGTGAATGACTGTGCAGCAGGGGCGTGTCAGGAAAGGTCTGGTCATTTGAGGAGAACACACATTGTTCCCAGCATAGCTAGAGAACTGGCCAGAATGTGCTCTCCTGCTTAGTGTGGTCAGTTTTTAATAGGAAGACAAGGGGACTGGAAGGAACACCAGGGATTTCACACAAAGGAAGCATAACAAAGAGAACCAGATACTTTCTCATACAAGTACATGGTACAGCAGGCACATATCAGAAATATGAAGTGTTGGGGTGACAAACGCTTTAAGGCTGAACTACAGGCAAATATTCAAACACCAATAAACGCAGGTATGTATTTATTTAAAACAAATTAAATTTATTTTAAATGCAACTGGTATAAATAACTGAATTTAACTTGATATCAGCATCTTGTGATCATCTGTACAGCAACACCCAGACCGGAAGAGGGAGGGGTAAAACCTGGGGCTGATCAGGTGTGCTGCATTCATATGTGCTGACAAGAAACATACTGACAGCAGGAGAGAACAGAGAAATGACCTCATCAATCTGTTTCTGCTCCTTCACTGTCCAATCACAGGCAAGGTGGAAGGTGTCCAGGCAGTATTGTATAACCCCAGCAGAAGAAAGTCACTCGGCTAGCTGTGCTGTCTGCCACAGCTTTGTAAATCTCTCATGGACAGAAATACAAAACTATTTGGCCCATACGAAATCTCTATGTACTTTATAAGTATTGTTTGCCCAAAATTCAGCTTTAAACCACCTGGCAGTTTCTTATATGTTACATGAAGAATATTGGTGAGATCTCTGTGCATTAGTCCAGGAGAACAGCTGCTGTGGCCATTATGAGAGGTTTCTGCTCTCTCTGTTGGATTTTTGGCTTCATTCACATATTGGCGATCCCGAATCCCAAAAAATCTTGGGATGCCCGTGCAATTCCCGTCACTTCCAATGGCACCCCAAATGTGGTGCGATTTTTCAGTGATTGTCACCCAATGAATCGTGGTAAAATCGTGCAAACAGAATCGTGGGACACCTGTTGCCTAAAAGAAGTTATTGTACTTCTTTTGGGGGACAGGCGTCCCGTGATTCTGTTCGTATGATTTTACCACGATTCATTGGGTGACAATCACTGAAAAATCGCACCACATTTGGGGTGCCATTGGAAGTGATGGGAATCACATGGGCATCCCAAGATTTGCCATGATCCAGGACACCAATATGTGAATGGAGTCGTAATGTATTTTATGTCATGGAGAACTCAATGAGGGAATCTGGAACATACTGACGAATGGTAGGCAGAAACGCTGAGATTTCCCATATGGACAAGAACACAGTTATGGCTGAAAGATCTTGCCGTTTGAATATAGGAACCAGGGGTTATGGTAGCCCACCCAGTGGTGTATTTTGGTTTTGTGCTGCCCTAGGCAAGACTAAAATTGGGCGCCCCCTCCTATGTAAATTTGCCCCGCTCCTTCCTTTTTAACGGATGTGACTCCCTCCAAAATTTAAGGACTACAAGTCTCAGCATGAACCCCTGAGATTTCACGAGAGGGGGGGGGGGGTGAGAGAGGGTGGGAGAGAGAGGGGGGTGGGTGAGGGAGGGAGAGAGAGGGGGGATGAGAGAGGGGGTGGGTGAGGGAGAGAGAGAGGGGGGTGAGAGAGAGGGAGGGGTGAGAGAGAGAGAGGGGGGGATGAGAGAGAGAGGGGGGATGAGAGAGAGGAGGGTGAGAGAGAGAGAGAAAGGGGGGTGAGAGAGAAAAAGAGAGGGGGTGAGAGAGATAGAGGGGGGTGAGAGAGATAGAGGGGGGATGGGAGAGGGAAGGTTAAGAGAGAGAGGGGGAATGAGAGGATGAGAGAGAGAGAAGGGGGGGGGGTGAGAAAGAAAGGAGGGGGTAAGAGAGGCGGCTCTAGCAACCAGTGGCCAATAGAATCTCAGGTGGAAGGGGCAGCTTTTTTTGGGAGAGAGAGGGGGGGAGAGAGGGGGTGAGTGAGGGAGAGAGAGAGAGGGGGGTGAGAGAGAGCGAGGGGTGAGAGAGAGAGAGAGGGGGGATGAGAGAGAGAGGGGGAATGAGAGAGAGGAGGGTGAGAGAGAGAGAGAAAGGGGGGTGAGAGAGAAAAAGAGAGGGGGTGAGAGAGATAGAGGGGGGATGAGAGAGGGGGGATAAGAGAGAGCGGGGGAATGAGAGGATGAGAGAGAGAGAGAAGAGGGGTGAGATAGAGAGAAGAGGGGGGGGGTGAGAAAGAAAGGAGGGGGGTAAGAGAGGCGGCTCTAGCAACCAGTGGTCAATAGAATCTCAGGTGGAGGGGGAGGGGCAGCTGTTTTTGCTGCCTCCCTGCAAAGTGCTGCCCTAGGCCTGGGCCTTGTTAGCCTATGCCAAAATACAGCACTGAGCCCACCTATGAATAAAATATCACTTTTGGATGGACTAACCATTTCACGTAGTGAAATTCAGACTAATTAGATAAATACATAAATTCAGCAAGTGCTATCACTTTTACCTTCTCTAGCACAGCACTAGCATTCTTCTTGGTAAAATGTGATGACATCATAGCTGCATGTAATGGGGGCCTTCAG